>NC_139693.1:39980114-40645684 GCF_964106915.1 Podarcis gaigeae
TATACTTTTCAATTTTATACATTTCATTAGTTTTACAATCCATTTAACATTTCAAAGTTTGACTTCCCTTCCACACTTTTATTTTTTAATATCTTCTACATATCCAAATTCATTTAATTTGCTCATTTAATGATCTACTTTAAATATATACTCTTATGAAACTGCAGGTTATTACACTAATCCTGCTAATGTTTTTATCTGTTTGAAATTTATCTATAAATATTCAAAAAACCATTTCCATTCTTTAACAAAAAAAGTTTGTTATCTTGATTTCTTATTCTTCCAGTAAGATTCACCATTTCTGCATATTCCATAAATTTTTGTATCCATCCTTCCTTTGCTGGGACTTCTGCTTCTTTCCACTTTTGGGCAAGTAGCATTCATGCTGCTGTAGTAGCATACATAAATAAATTTCTGTCCCTATAATTCCCAAAAGAAAAGCTTCTGGTTTTTTTTTACAAAAGTTATTTTGAACATCTTTTTCAATTCATTGTATATAATTTCCCAGTAAGCTTTAACCTTACAACAAGATCACCACATAAGATAAAAAACCCTTCTTTCTCTTTACATTTCAAACACTTGTTTGGTTTAGATTTATATATTTTTTCCAGTTTACTCAGTGTTAGATACCAACACTATATCATTTTTAAATAATTTTCTCTTAAACCATAACATGCTAAATTTTATATCCATATTCCACATTCGTTCCCAAACTTCCATATCTGTATTAGGATAGATATCTATCATCCAGTGTATCACTGAGGATTTTACTTGTTCATCCTTTGTCTCCCACTCCAGTAATATTTTATACAATTTAGACAACACTTTTACATTACATTCGAACAGGTCTCTCTCCAGTTCCCCAAACCCTTGCATCCTATCTTTCTTAAATACTTCATTCAAATGATGATATTGTAACCATGTTGTTAATTTCCCAGATAATTCCTCTTGTTTTAATAAATTTCTATAAGATGTCCACCCGTCTATCATATTCTTTTTCTTTACCACTTTAGCTTCCAGCGGTGAGAGCCAAAGTGATGTTCTTACCTCTAATCTATCTGTTATATTTTATCTGCACAATCAGAATGAATTTCTGGAACCAAATTGTTTTTTTTCTAGCCAGCCTGAGCAGGAGCAGCCACCATCAAGAAAAAGAGGTCGGAATAGGCCAATATATATGTACACTGTCTTTGGATCAAGTGACTTTTCTTCTTTACGTTCTCAAAGCTCTTAACCTGGCTCAAGGTTGTCATCTGAACTAGCCAGATATATAACTGAGAATCAATCAAAGTCAGTCCATCATTTGAAAAATAAGACTTTAGACCTGTCTTGCCCCAAAATGGCAACTAGACATTCTGTTTTGGTGACTGCAACCTTGGTTTAAGGAGCCATTTGGCACCTAGTTTTTATATCTGCATTTCTAACGCTGTGCTTTAGTTGAGATTCCTGCCATGCAGGGGGTTGGACTAGATGACCCTTGGGGTCCCTTCCAACTCTACAACTCTAGGAATACCAGTTGCTTGTTTCTTGCATGGATCAAAATACTGTATCCTTGGAAACCCAGTCAGTAACAATGCATTAAATCCCATGGCTTTCTCTCAGTACCCCAACCAAGGCAGGCCTACGAAAAATAAAGCCCTTTATCTCTTGGTTGGGGGGGGGGGGTTGCAGCCAAAAATATGAGTAGTTCTGTTCCCCCCCCCCCATTTCAGTTCAGGCAGTGAGTAATAACTCTTTGTAGCTATGGTAACCCTGGCTGCCGTCCAAAGAGCCTGTGGGCAAATTGACACACCACTACTAGGCGATGGAGGCTCAGGAAGGGAGGGAGGGCTCCAAAAACAATAGTTAAGCCACCCCAATAGCCTCCTCTCCCCACCCCACTTTAAAAAAAATATTTCCTTCACTGCAGCTTAACCGATTTCTACTATCAAGCTTCTCTTTCTCCAGTTTTGCAGTCCTACCTGTTTGAAAGGGGTGGGTGGGTTATGGGTTGTAACCAGCGAAAAATTAATGAAACTGACTTAACCAGGTCCACTAATTTCAATGTCTTTACTCTTGAGTAGCACAGGAAACAAAAAACCTTTTATTTCCACACCCTTTAATTTTCATAGAATCTTAGAATTGTAGAGCTGCAATGGACTGCAAGGCTCATCCAGTCCACCTCCCATAATGCAGACATCTCAACTAGATCATACATAATTTGCTTTACGTTTTGGCTATGTTTTCCAGTGGGTTGCTGCATATTATTTTTGGAGGTTTTTCTTGGAGGTGGGTCCCATAATTAATTATAATTGCCATCCACATACATCCCAAGGTGATGTACAAAATAAAGACAAATAAAAACCAGGCACCAAAAATAGTACAGAAATTAACAGAAGCTAAGTTTAAAAACAATTTTAAGAATGAAACTCTATGGCAGATATTTATACATCCAGCTGGGAAAGCTTTTTTTGGGGGGGGTGGGAGATGATGTCTTCAGCTGTTTCTAGAAAGTGCGGATGTTGTGAACCGGTGGTATCTCAAGAGGGATGCCGTTCCACACAGGGGCAACCACACTGAAAGCCCTGCTCTAAGATACTGCTGAGCAGGCAAATTCTCATCCTATATACAAATAGTAACCTCATTCTCCAAAATGGCACCATCCTTGCACAACAGACAACAGACCTAGGGGAGCCCCAAGATTTGCAGAAGTAGAAAAAAACCCTGTAGAGAACCCCCCCCAAACACCCCAACATAGATGGAGCACACTGGTTAGCTGCTGAGAATGGAAACCTTGGGGGATGGGATGGAGTATCCTGGGAAAGGGCATGGCCGACTGGCAAGCTTGATGAACAGCAACATTCCACATTGCAACATTTTGTTTCAGGTCCCCCCTCCTACCCCCACTTCTTCTTTTTTAACAGATTTGCCAACTCTTTTACAGTGGTACCTCGGGTTACGTACGCTTCAGGTTACGGACTCTGCTAACCCAGAAATAGTACCTCGGGTTAAGAACTTTGCTTCAGGATGAGAACAGAAATCATGCTCCGGCGGCGTGGCGGCAGCAGGAGACCCCATTAGCTAAAGTGGTGCTTCAGGTTAAGAACAGTTTCAGGTTAAGAACAGACCTCCGGAACAAATTAAATTCTTAAGCTGAGGTACCACTGTACTCCTTTCATGAAGTCCAAAATAGCTGCTGCGGTTCAACCAAAGAACAAGGGTGGGTTGGAATGGCTCGCTCATTCCTTCATTCTTTCATTCCTTCCTTCCTTCATTCCTTCCTTCTTTCCTTAATTTATTTATTTATTTAGACTCAGAGCAACTTACAAAATAAACACTAAAGCCAACTAGAACAAAAACTTAAAAACAAAAGACAGGACTTACAGATCCTGCCCCACTAAACATTAAACCCTTCGATTTAAGGGCCAGAAGCCTGAGTAAAAAATGAAAGATTTTGCCTGGTGCCTTAAAAAGATGGTGCGGGGGAAGCCTCTCTGGAGAGATGCTTCCACAAGCAGATTACCCCAAAAAATCTACATTGTCATTTGCCTACTTTATTTGTATCCTGTGTCATCTCCAAGAGCTCAGCAGGGTTAATGTGGGCTTCTCATTTTACCTCATAACATCTCTGCAGGGTAGGTTAGTCTGAGCACATGCAAACTGGCCACATGCAAAGCCATCTTAGTAAGAATCATGAACTGGACTGGGAAAGTGTTTCACATACAGCAAATCTGCAAATCACTTCTGCAGAAACAAGATGGAGGTTCCGTGTAAATTCTGCAAGAAGGGTAGTGACCAGAGCAGCTTCCACGAACCTGGCAACCTCCAGGTGTGTATTACAACTCCTATCATTGTCAAGGAATTTAGTTAAAAATATCTTGCAAGGTACCAGGTTGTCAAAGGGTACTCTTTTCTTTTTGTGTGCAACATAAGGAGTTGGAAACATTCTTTAAAAAATGACGACAGAACTTGTGCAATCGGGTATACCGTACGTTTCTGTCTATTAGACGCCCCCATGTATAAGACTCAGTTGGGGGACTCCATTTTAAGAAAATGAGGGGAGATGGCCCAAAGTTGTTGAGCCTCTCCCCCCCCCCCACCACGCTGCTGATAGGAAACAGTCCCTAGATAGGGAAAGCATCAAGGGAAATGGCGCTCCTTCAAGGGAAGGTTGGCACCTTCCCCCATGCCACTGGGTGCGCTTCCCATGTGCAGCGGCATTGGGAGAAGCTGTGCGCCGCCAGCCAGCACCCCCAGATCGCTCCCTGCGTGCAGCGGCATCTCCCCCCATGCCCCTATCCATATATTGGACGAGCCCAGTTTTTGGACATGATTTTTGTGTCAAAAAACCTCATCCAATACATGGAAAAATGTGGTAATTGCTCTTCTGTAAATCTGGAGGTCACAAGGATGGCAAAGACTGTGTTAGAGAGATCAGGAAGAACCAAGTTCGAATTCCCCTCCATCTAGTAAGCTCACTGAATGGTCTTCGTCAGTTACTACTTCTCAGGCTAATCCAACTCATTTCTTGGGAGGATAAGACTGATAGGTGGCAAACCATGTACACTAACCCTGAGCTCCTTAAGTGCAAGGGTAGTGTTTGTAAATAAATAAATAATATTGTGTGAATCAGCACCACAATCTTCAAAATCACACCTCCTAATTTCCATATGAAAGTGGCAATGAGCCTACCACCTCCTCTGCAATATGTCATTTCCCCCTATGGCAATGCAATTTACTCTGCCCATATCAGAGCTCTTTTTCATACTGTAAAATGCAGAGATAACTGCTTATATAATAAGCAATTAGCATGTAAGGGGCCCATGGGATCCTCTTGCCACATTTCCACGCTGCTCTCTCGTTTGGGGGGTGTTGCAGGGGAGAGCCTTTTCCAGCCATTAGAAGCTGGTGTTCAATGCTGAAAGCATACAGGAATTCCACACACCACAAAAACCCTGTTTTATAGCCTCATCAAATACATAAGCACTGGAGCACAGGGCAAGGATCCTTTCCAACACTGGGTAAATACATGCAGATTTAAAAAGTGTTCATGGTCTAAGACTGAGCTTGTGCTAAAGAAGGAAAACCAGCTGGTGGCTTTCAAAACAAAGAAAGCAAGAGCCCCAAGGGACAGTTTTAAACCCTCCCTGTGAAAACCCTGCTCTGGCATGGATCAATGCTTTTGATGAGGAAGAGAGAAAGAGAGGGGGAAAGGAGCAGAAGAACACATCCTTTAATATTTATAGCACACCTAAAATGTACTCCCAACACTTGGAGCCTGGTTTATGCCCAGGCAACTGGCAAGAGCAAAAGCTATGTGAGCTGCTTGTGTGTGCTGAAATCCATTTAAAATGTGCTTTCCATGTGTGCAGGGAACTTCATTTTCATTCATATCTATATTTCTTTCATTGTATTTGTGGACCACCCATCCCACCAAGTTCTCTGGGTGGGTTTACAGAAAATAATAAAAATACAGGTAATAATTAAAACACAAAAAAACAAAATCACAAAAGCAGTAAGCCCAGCCCCAGCCCCAACCACAACCCCCAAAACCCACAACCAAATAAAATCACCAAAACAAAATCCCACAGTGGCTAAAACTATCTAAAACCAGCATTAGAATCCAAGAAAATTGAACTTTATATTCTAACACGTGTGTGTGTGTGTGTGTGTGTGTGTGTGTGTGGCTGGAAGTCTACTTTGGCATCAAGAGGTACATACTTGGTGCAAGGACTGAAAACAGCCATCAACTGAGAGTTAAAAGACCTGCGAAAACAAAGCAAGCCTTGCAGGTGCCAGGCAAGCCTCTCTCCGGAGGCCCTTATAGAGGTGGGGGCTACTTCTGAAAAGACTGCAGCCCAGCAGCACCTGCTGTGTATCTGTGGGGTGGGGGGCAAACATGGAGAAATGCCTTGGCATGACAGTGACCGATGACCCAAATGGACACACACACACACACACACACAAGCACAAACACACTGATGGCGTGCTAATGAGAGCTTTGCCAGAAATCCTTTTAACAAAAGTTTTATTTGTTGATATTTCAGGATTTTCACAAATATTCACTGTATTTTACTCCCACCCTTTGTCAAAGAAGCTCACTAGCATTTGTCTTGAGCAGCAGAACACAAGAGGTGGTGCCCCCCTCACCTCCACCGCCTGCCTCATCACCTGTGCTGCCAGCAGAGGCAAGATTTTGCTGGAAGCCACAGCTGCCACTGCTGGCGCTTTGTGGGGGCCGCTGCAGTGCAGGTAACTGAAGCATGGCCCAGTGAGGCAGCACGTTTCTGTTTCACCAAGTGATGAAACAGTTTAGGCCTAAAGAGTGAGTTCCCAGACCAGAGTCACCCAGTGAACTTCATGGATGAGCAGGGCTTAATATTTTCCAGCACCGAAACTCAGAATTCAATCTCCAACTGGTCTCTCTCCCCATCTGTTCCCAGGTCACACCTTTGAAGAGGAAGCCTGTATGGACACATCCGAAGCTGGACACTGGAAGAGGTGCAATTCCTGCCCAAATGTTTAAAAAGGGTAACCGAAACACCGTGTACCTATGGTGTCTGTAATACTATAATTACCAATACTCCTGGAACAACTCCACTTGCCATTGTTCTAAAACTAAAACGGAGGGGAGGCACCTCCTCTACAATAGCTGCAGGAAGTCACTGTTATACTCACTCGTAAACCAAGATTTAGATACACTTACATTTTAAAATATAACTCAAAGCCATGTATCTAATACCTTCAGATGACCCACACATTTTTCCAGCTTCTTTTTTGTTCCTGCTTTGAAGAGACAGAGGCACAAACTTGAAAGGCACTGAAGAGTTCAAAGCCATTTATAATCAAAGAATCTGGAAATTTGCAAAGGGCAATTATACCCAGCTTGCATGTATACATCCAACCCCTTAAATTGTACACAAAAAGCAACGACATAGAGCAGTCTTTGGTCAGCTGGTGCTGTCAAAATGTTTTGTCCTGACATTCTCATCAACCCTATCCAGTAGTCCAAAACATCTGGGGGGGGCACCAGGTGGGCCACAGATAATTGAAGAAAGGGAATAAGCACAAGCAATTGCTATTCAGGCAAGAAGACCAGCAAGCGAAGTTGAATCTGGCCTGAACGGGATATAAAGGCCTTGAAATACTGGTCTTCCTCTTCTAATCTTTTATTTCCACTCCCCTTTCCCCCAGTGTCTTATAGTCTTATTTTAAAAGTTTGGTGGCAAGTCACCTCTCTCTATTTTTAAATTGATGTGAGCCACTTTGAGAAGAATTGCTGTCTTAAAAACAGGGAGGAAATACAATCAATCAATCAATCAATCAATCAATCAATGTGTAGGGGTAGCATAAACCTAGAAAGTTTGGTGGAGGCATGGGCTATGAAAAGTCTGCTGCTGCTTCATTACTACTGCAGGTGTCCCCACACTTGTGGGGGAGTTATGTTCCAGGCCCCTGCGCACCTCAGTGAAAATCGCTTAAGTGGTGAGCATCCTCTAAACCCCCTTTAAACATACTTTCAGCTGCTTTCTCTTCAAACCACACCAAAAAGAATATATCCAAATATATCCACTACTAGAATTAAAACTCGGGCTGGCAAGAGGCTGGAGGACGCATGAGAAAGTAGCAACAGCAGCAGCAGCCAGGGACAAAAGCCCCGCTGTGGCTCTGGTCTCTTCAGGGCTTCCTCCACCCTCACTGACATCCTGTGCGGGCTCCGGGAGGGTCTCTTTGAGAGCCACAGGGTCTCGCAAGCTCTCCCGCCGTTTTCAGGTTTGAACTTATTTATTAAATTATTTCCCAGCACTGCACATATACATGGTCACGCACGAGTCAATTATGTATGTGTGGGGGGGCACCTGTATTATATTCCTTGACTGCCCTTCCCCAGCAGATCCCAAGCTGGGGTACAATCCTCTAAAATTTAACATTAAAAACTGTTTTAACAAAAACTGATTATTTTCATAAGAATCTACTTTACACGAGCAAGTATTGTGAAAGTTATTTTACAATTTTTTAAATTGTTAAAGTAAAAGGTATATATTTAAATGGAGTCCATTCACACATGTTTTGTGCAAGCAGGCAACGTGAGATCAAGGGTTGTAAACAGCGATTACATTACTAGTTTGATCATTAGGCCTCTAAGGACCGAAATGCTTTCCCTTCACACATTCCTTATTTATGCCCCCAACTGAAGCTGAGCCATTTTTTAAGCATTAGTTTAAGGGGATGGGGAGAGCTGCAGGGAGACTGGGAGGAAATCCCAGCAATTAACTCAAGGAGTTCCGACAGCAAATTACACTGTTCAGTCATGTGTGTTCCCAAATGGCTTGATAAAAAGGATTTTAGAAGAGAATGAGCAAGAATGGCATTCCTAACAATTAGCTGAGGTAGGATGGTTTAATCAAGCTTCCCCACTGCAAAATACCAACTTGTCACAAGCTAAGGATGAGAGGGGCAATTATCAAAATCAATCACCATGTGGCACTTGGTAATTGAAGGCTCAAACATTACCTTGGGCTGAGATCTCTTCACACACAAGAGCTGTCTGTGCAAGCAAGCAACATAATATATGTAAACTGCAAGCTTGCAGATCTCTGATGCAGCAGAAACTCTCTAGGTTCCACAGTGTAACTTTAACACATTCAGGGCCGCCTAGTATCAGAGACCTGAATCCTGTGCTCAAAATCTAACGGTGCACTTGCTGCTCATGCAAATCTCTGGCCTGTACAAGTGAGACAAGTAGTCAGAAGCCAAACTTACAAAAGCACAGAAATTGTATTTAGTACTTTGGGCGAGTGGCATGCATAAACGTATGCAGGAATGCAAGCATCTTTCTGGCATGCAAAGGTTCTATTATTTGATAGCAAAAATAATACATGCATATTTATATAATGCCACCACAAATGCACAAATGTGCAAAATGCTTGATTGAAAATGTACGGTCCCCGTCCCAAACAACTTGCAATCAAGAATTTGCAGGTGAAGAGGCAACAGGGCAAGCAGAGTGAAACGGAGGAAGAGGTAAACATTTATTCCATTTATCTCTATCTAACCTTAGTAAGATATGGGGAATATGCAGCAATGCCAATCCTCATCAATGAGTGGGATCAAGGCAATTTCCTGGTTCACAGTTTGCTCTCATCGCAAAACATTTCAGTTTACAGAAGCTTTGCCATCTTTATTGTGTTCTTCTTCATAAGAGCCCAGTAAAATAGGTTACTATTACTCACATTTTACTGGTAGGACTGAGGCTTAGAGATGTTAATAGGACCTTAAAGACCAACTAAGTCAGTTCTTGGTATGAGCTTTCGTGTGCATGCACACTTCTTCAGATACCTGTATCTGAAGAAGTGTGCATGCACACGAAAGCTCATACCAAGAACTGACTTAGTTGGTCTTTAAGGTGCTACTGGAAGGAATTTTTTTTGTTTTGACTATGGCAGACCAACACGGCTACCTATCTGTAGATGTTAATAGGGTTAAGCCCATACGAAGGGGTCACACTTTCAGTTGGTGGAAGAGCTTCTGCTTTCATAGTCTGAGAAAGAACCCCACCTGAAACCCCGTCATCGAGGAAGCAAGACTGTGATAGACGGACAGGCGCTCTTTTGATGGGGAGCCCGGAGAAGAGAGGTTCATATTGGAAGGATTCTCCCTACATGTAGAACGGCCACGGGGAACCTTTTCAGTCCGAGAGCTACATTTCCTCAATCCAAACTTTGCAGGGGGCACATAGCAACGTCAGAGGCAGATTTTTACACAAACACATACATACATATACCCCATTCAGGTAAGCAACAGGCATCAACACAGTCCAAATACACATTCCAGTCAGCGGGGAAAACACAGAAAGCAAAGGGCAGGAGTGCGAAAGGATACGGTCTGTGGAGGGGTGAGTGGCACAGAGTCCTGAGAACATTTAATAAATAAAAAATAATTCTATGTCTTTTTAAATGTGTTTTGGGGTGCTGTTCTTATTTTGTTCTTGTTCTTATTTTGTATTTTGATGCTGTGAACCCCCAAGATCTTTGGATGAAGCATGGTATACAAATTTAATAAATAAAATAAATAAACGATAACCCAGAAACCTGAAGGAACACACTGAATGCTTCATTTAATGGCAAACCACATTATACATAATACATTTCATGTTCCTAAAATAACAAAGTGACTTTCAATCTGTAAAGGGTGTTAAAAATGTATATTCTCTTTCTCTCTCTCTCTCTCTCTCTCTCTCTCTCTCTCTCTCACACACACACACACACACACACACCCAAAAATATCTGTCCTTCCTGCCCCCATCGGGTCAAAATTTCCAGAACTTTTACATTTTTATTCACAGTTGACAACACTATGCTACGTGGAGCCTGGCATGGCCTGAAGTAGCAGATTCAAGTGTTGCACATGGTTTGGTCAGCTCACCCTCAGGCACGGCTCTGTCACCTGTTCATAGCCTCAGCTGTTGAACCTGAACACGTGCATTTAGGATGCTCACTGTATTCACCGCTCCACATTGACTCCTAAGCTGAAAAGAACATTGTCACTGAACCGAATACTTCCGATACCCAAATACCAAAAGAAAAGGGCCCACACCATGGTTTTCAATGCATTTCATCCTTCACTGGAAACATGACAACAAGCCCTTATAAGATAAAAGCTATGACAAAGATGGATAAACACGTTTCGCGGAGATGGAAAATTGGCTGGAGACGTCAAAGCCATTTCACTTCAATATCTGGTCTGTGAGGCATCAGTGCACCCAATTTAGCCTTACTAAAAAGGACTAAAAATAGAACTAAGAGGTTTATATTCTGTGCACAGTGGCCAAAAATAAAGCCTAGTTGTATTTTTTAAAAAAGAAAAACAAAATCCTGAAGTGGTAACAGAAAAGAAATTCAGAATGATAAAATGAAGCGGAATTGCCACTGGCAACAAAATATCCAAAAACATCTTTTATTTGTGGAAATTTGCACCTCACGCTGTAATTTACGGCAAAAGCGGCTGACTAAAGGAAAACTGCAGAATGCAACTGCAACTAACCAGTACAAAATTACTACTGTATAAGATAGCCAGGGCTGAAAATTGGGATATACAGTGGTGCCCCGCAAGACGAACCCCTCGCAAGACGAAAAACCCGCTAGACGAAAGGGTTTTCCGTTTTGGAGGCGCTTCGCAAAACGACTTTCCCTATGGGCTTGCTTCGCAAGAAGAAAGCCCATAGGGAAATCTCCGGGGACCTCTTTTAAATGCTAGCGGTGGGGAGCAAAGCCTTTCCCCCCCCCCTCCGGCCTTCAGAAGAGGTCCAGGAAGGCCGGCGGGGGCCGAAAGGCTTTGCTCCCCACCGCCAGCATTTTAAAAGCAGTCCAGGATAGCAGGGAAGCGCTTCCCGCTATCCCGGATGGCTTTTGAAGGCAGGCGGGGGGGAGCAAAGACTTTTGCCCCCCGCCCGCCTTCAGAAGAGGTCCTGGACCTCTTCTGAAGGCGGGCGGGGGGCAAAAGTCTTTGTCCCCCCTGCCTGCCTTCCCGGGGGCTTTTAAATCGCCCCGGGACAGCAGAGAATTCCTTTGCTGTCCCGGGGCGATTTTAAAATGCTGGCGGGCGGCAGTGCTGCCGCCCGCCAGCATTTTAAGATCGCCACAGACAGCGGAGAATTCCTTTGCTGTCCCGGGGTTTTTAAAATGCTGGCGGACGGCAGCGGAGAAGTCCTCCGCTGTCCCGGGGTTTTTAAAATGCTGGCGGATGGCAGGCGGGGGGGGGGAGCAAAGACTTTCGCCCCCCGCCGGCCTTCAGAAGAGGTCGGGGGACAGACTGTCCCCGGACCTGGTCTGAAGGCGGTTTCCATAGGAACGCATTAATTGATTTTTAATGCATTCCTATGGGAAACCGTGCTTCGCAAGACGAAAAACTCGCAAGACGAAAAGACTTGCGGAACGAATTAATTTCGTCTTGCGAGGCACCACTGTAAACATGAATGAATGCCATGTTGGCGTGATACAGTCCCTCCAACAACTTAAAAGGGCTGTGAGGACTAAAACACATAGAATTTGTTCTCACATTGCACAGGACATATGGAGGTTATGGCGCAATCCTGCTCCCTTATCCACATGGTTCAGTGACTGCATGAAGATGAATCTGAAAATACAGTTAGCAATGGGAAATGGAGGAATGGTCTTAGCTGTGCTCAGCTCAGTCATTTGCCTGAACCCATAAGTATACATTATTCAGATATACCTGCAATTTTAGGGCTTTTAAAGAGTGCTTGATTGAACACCTTTAGAAACCTCCCTTGGAGCAGGAAGCCAGGCTGGTTAGGGACAATGCCAGTGGGCTTTGCAGAGGTGCCCTGCCCCAATCACTGGATTGACCCTTTACCTGTTCAGGTGAAGACCTGAAGGCAGCACTTGGAACTCTTCCTCTGAAGCTGGTAAATTAAAGGCAGGAAAAGATGGTCTCATGTTTTCACTGTTCAAGTGATGTATAAAATATTTCAAGTTAAGAAAAAAGTTTCAAGTGCAATGTTCAGGGAAGACTACAGCATATATTTCCCCAAACTTGGCTTCCATGCCTGCGTTAACTGCACAAAGCCCAACTGCTTTCTTCCACAGGGAGAGCCTCTGTCAGAAGTTGCTCTAGTTGATATATTCTTGTGGCTTAGACATGTGACAACAAGGGCTCAAAGGGAGCACAAGAGGGGCCTCCGAAATTTAATGCAGCTTAGATTTGACCACGAAGGGCCTATTCACACTTCTTGTCCCACTGCTCCCAGCCCCCAAAACCACTTCAGCATCCAGTAGGAGCAAATGGCAATTCAGGTTTTCCCTGCCCTGCCATTTGTTCTGATCTATTGCTAAAGAGTGTGTTTTCCCTTCGAAAGGAGCGAGGCAAGAGAGAAACAACTCGGACCCATGCTTTCTAAGCATGGCACAAGCAGAAGTGTGGCCGAGCCCAAAGTTGTACCTGTCAGCTGTATTAATTTCTCCATCAACTTTTCTTAAGCTTATGATCAAGGAGGCTGGCTCCTGGAATTATGCTACACCTTGACAGCCCCTTGAGCGAGTCTGTTAATTTATCAGACACTTCAGTGCTCCCTCAGTCAAAACTACCTGTCACTGCTGTCTAAACCCATGGAATCAAGCGCTCTGGAGCACCTAACCCTGCAAAGCATCAGGCCTTCACCAAGTCTTTCAGACAATTCATTAGGGGAGCTCTGGGCCCTGTTTTCTTTCTTCCCACTCTTCTCAGGAGTTAGGGCAACATAGGAAGGTACATCCTACCAAGTCAGACCCCTGGTCCATCCAACTCAGTACTGCCTACACTGACTGGCAGTAGCCCTCCAGAGTTTCAGGCAGAGGACACTCTCTGTTCTACCTGGAGATGCCAGGGATGGCACGCAGAAGGTCCCTGGTTCAAAGCAACTGTTCTGCTACCAAGACACAGATCTTCCACTTATTTCACTGACAATCAGGGTTGTGTTTCAGCAGATCCCTTTTTGTTTGTTGTTTTTTAAACTGTTACTGAAATAGCAGTGCTTTTTATGTGTTTAAAAAGAGGCCTACTGAAGCCTTTCTGTTCACCTTGAGTACCTTTTTTCTCGTCTTGTACATTTTCCCCCTTGCTCCCAAAGAACAAGCATCCCCCACCCACCACCCTATATTTCTTCCCTTTTACCTTATTAAAAAGAACAGGCTGCTATGTGCCTTACAATAACTCCAGCTTCCTGGCTCCAGGAAAGGCAGTTTTTCATTGTTTGCCTTTGCTGTGCTCTAAAGAAAGCCAGTTGTATTTCAGTCATCCCCCAAGAGCCTTCCAAAAGACAATCCAGGACAAAAGCATTGACAGACAATGAATACAAAAACAGGCAACAATGCTTTCAGTATGCAACTTGCCCATTCTTAGTCTCCTTACACACAGACCTGGGAGGAGGGGGAGAACAAGGAGGAGAACAAAGACAAGAACAATTCTGTACCTGGACAACGCTGTAACAAGGTGCACTCTGCAGCCTATTTAATCATTATGCAAACTTATTTTGCCATAAATAAATTGTAAAAACTTCATTACTTATGATAGCAAGTCAGCAACTGGACAGGGTAACACCACCAAGCATCCAAAACATGTGTTTTTAGGAGACATCTGAAGCATCCCACAGACAGAGCTTCCCAAATCTCTTCTTGGGTCAGCGTTCGAGGGGGCCAGTGCTACATCTGAAAAGGACCACTTCCCAGAGGTTTAGTATCGTAAAGGTTGATTCGGCTTGTAATAGTGAAGGTATCCTGGTCCCAAGTTGTGCTTTATATGTCAATAAATACAACATGGTGCTTGGCTGAGTAGCAAACAGGCAGTCAGTGCAGATCCCCAAGCAGCAGTGCAATGTTTGTGTGGCTAGATCAAGCTTCCTCCAGATGTTTTTGGCCTACAACTCCCACGATCCCTAGCTAGCAGGACCAGTGATCAGGGATGATGGGAATGGTAGTCTCAAAACATCTGGAGGGCCGAGGCCTTAAATCTGTATGCAGCTTCTGAACCAAGCACAAGAACTGCCTCACATTACAGCAATCTAATATAGGAAGTTTGGTCCAAGTAAGCAATTTTAAAAAATAATATTTATTAGTTTTCAATTACAATCCAATAATAGCCTCAACATAACAATACCAATTTATAATACAATTGTTAATACCAAGAGTTCAAATACCGAATTATGTAATTTAGATAAAGTGGCCCCTTGCATGCTAGATTTGATGATTTTCTTTCTTCTGCGTTCTCTCCACTGGTGAAATTGATGTCAAAGACAAGGCCCGACTTTCTTGCAGTAAAGGAATATTGAATCATTAAATTGTAGTGTTGGAAAGGTCCATGATAGTCATCTAGTCCAATCCCTTGCAATGCAGAAATCTTTCGTCCAATGTGGGGCTCAAATCCACAACCCTGGGATTAAAAGTCTCATGCTCTACCAACTAAGCTATCCAGCCTGAAAAGCATTCTGTGCTCTGCCAAAGACTCTTTTCTCTCTCTCTCTCTTTCTTTCATAGGGCAACAGACTATTCTTGGCACTGTGGTGGGAAAAGCAGTTGACATATCATATGCACGGTTCTTTCCTGTGCTCTGCTGACCTCCACGTAATTTGCACATACTCCTAAAAGCACATGGTCCAAAGGCCTTGCTTCAGATATTGCACAGCAATGGATTCTGTGTCACTCCCTTTAAAAATGGATGTAGGAGCTATACTGGTGGTCCAACGTAAATGGGGAACTATTCACAAACATTGCAGGAGCTCAGGCGCTGGCTCCCACCTGCACTGGGGCTGCTAACTGCAAGCCATTTCAGATTGGAATTCCATTCCATGATGCTCCTGGGTCTACAAAGTCAGGGGATACTGGCGGACTAATCCAACGCTACCCAAGAACTAGGAAGGCTGACATCTTTGCTTACTTCTTTCTGTCTGAGCAACTCACAGCTGGAAGAGGCCGTTTTCATGCTCTTCCTGCTGTCTCCAGGCTTCTGGTTCCCAGACAGTCTCAAGGTACCCGCCTGTCCTTGCCTGACAATTATGTCATTAAAAGCACTTAGCATATTTCACCATAGTATTGCAGGGCTCAAGGTTTATGTTCCATTACACATCACTTTTTATCTTCCCTGGAAATACTGGTGCATATGTTTCAAAATTAAAACAAGAAGTAGCATTAGAACACACATATAGATTTTGCTCATCCAAGCTTCAAAGAATATTCTATATTATACAAAACAAATAGAATGCCGATAGAGATATCAAACCAAACAGACCAGTGGTTGGTATAATTATATTGCAGCTATTCCTTTATTATGAGATCCAAAAATATGACTTGGGAAGGTGTGCATTTTCCATATGATCTAACTTTAAGGTGGCCATGCGCACTCAAAATGGCCGCTCAGAATGTTCCTCTCCCCCAGTTCAGAGGTCAGTAAGTCAGGAAAGAATGTTGATGGTACCATTTGCCATCAGATAGGAGTGTAAATATACGAGGTCACTTTCTTACATTTCTACAGGACCCATAAAGCCAGAAAACAACTTCCACACCAGCCCCAGGCTAAAAGGCTCTCACTTCCACCAGTCAACAGGCCTCATTTAGCTTTTCTCAGCGTTTGCTTAGTAACAACAACGCAGATGCAGTTCTGACAAAAACACTACATTCTGCAAATGCAGTTCAGTCCTCATAGTGGGGGTGGGGAAGTCCATCCACAATGCAAAATTTAAAAATGCTTAATGTCTTCCACCCCAAAATCCATGAGTCATGTTTGTGTGTTGCAACAAGCTTTTAAAAATAAGTCAATCCCAATATTTTCAGGAGGAGGCTGCGGCCATTAAAACTGCTCCCAAGCCAATTTTCAAGTCTGAACATTCCCTCAATTAGGGATGGGGACCCAGAGGTTGCTGAACTCCCAAGCTCACATCAGCCCCACCCAGCATGTTCAAGCTTCAGGGATGATGGGAGTTTTAGTCCAGCAACATCTGGAGGGCCGCAGGTTTCCCACCCCTGTCCTAGATTGACTGGAAACATGGATCCCCCCAAAAGGATTCTACAAACAACTCCCCTCCCTCTGCTTCTTACAACAGGGGATATTTGCCCCATATTCATGATAAATACACAGCACCCAGGCACACCACAGCAGCAAATGTGCTATAAATAACCAGGATAAGCCAGTTAAGAAATTCCTTTCAGTAATTCCATCCTATTACTTCTGGCTCTTCATCCTTCTACTGCTATACACAATTCCGACTCCTTGGTATTTGCCAGTCAAATATTTATAGACTATTAGCAGTGCAAGTCCAGGGGGATGGCTGCAACGCAAGAGAAGAGAACATGCTTTGCATGCAGAAGATCCCAGGCTTAACTCCTGCCATCTCCAGCTGAAAGTATCAGGTACCAGGTGACAGGAAAGATCTCAGCCAAAGGCCCCAAAGAGCTGCTGCCATTCAGAGTAGATAATACTTGGCTAAAAAGACCAGAGACCTGACTCGATTCCTGGTGCGATTCCATTAAGTCAGTGTGCAGTCAAACATAGGAAGAGATGCTGGTTTAGGAAAGGGCCACAGCTCCAAAATGGGGGTCCTGTTTTGCACGCAGAAGGGTTGCAGGTTCAATCCCTGGCATCTCGAGAGACCTCTGCCTGAAACTCTGGAAAGCTTCTGCCGGTCAGTGTAGACTATACTGGGTTACATGGAACAATGATCTAACTATGTACCAGGATCCTCTGTAGCCACAGCACATCCCCATAGAAATCACTGAGCAATTTGTGTCGTGAAGGCCAGCAGTTTGTCCCCACAAATGAGGTTGCTAGAATTTATTCCAGCTTTGATTTTTTATTACATAAAAGCAAGCAAGCAAGCAAGCAAGCAAGCAAGCAAACCTATGCTCCTCTTTTCCCATTTAGAATTTAGGGAACAAAAAGAGAAAAACCCAGCTAAATGTGAGGGAATTTAAATCGGCTTCTCTAGCTTCTCCCCTTAAAAAAGAAAATGTGTTGCATATCTTAATAAAACTGTTTGTCTCACTTCTTTGTGCCATTTCTGTGCAGGAAATACAAACAAACATGTTTGTTCCATACCTAGAATTTAACGCAAAAATATTATCCGAAGCACTTTGCAAGGTATGGCAGAGTATGGAGAATGAACTCTCACCAATTTTGCTCCTGAGTTTGGACTTATCCTCAACTTCAAACTTAGGCTTCAGAAGAGCCTCAGAAACAGTCACATCAGTATGCCTTCAGAAAGCAACGCAATGTCAGATTTGAGGTTCCTTCCACCACACCCAGCCGAGTCTTCTCTGCATGCCAGAGGACACAGGGAGAAGTAGAGCTGGTGCCAACCACAAACATTCGCTGCCTATTACGGCTGGAGAAAATATGTGAGCCTCTCTGCTCATCGTGCGCAGGCAATGGGGAGGGGCTGCAGCTCACCTGCTTGGCACCATTCGTCCGGCATGCGAGCGGCGCCAGCGGCAAACCGCTACGTACAATGCATGCACAGTGTCACACACATGCGCTGTACATAGTGACATTGCACATGCGCTGTACGTAGCGGTTTGCCACTGGTGCTGCTCAAGCGCCATACGGACGGCAGTGGGATCCCTCCGCCGCGAGCAGAGGATCCTGCCACCTTCCATATGGTGCTTGGGCAGCGCCAGCAGCAAACCACTACGTATAACGCATGCACGGTGTCACACACATGCGCTATATGTAGCGATGCCGCACATGTGCCCTACGTAGCGACGCCATGCATGTGTCATACGTAGCGGCGCAATGCATGTGCAGTTTGCCCCGCCCCAGGTGTCAGTTAGCCTTTGTTTGCCCCGGTGACAAAAGCCAACAGGTTACGAGCAACCACAATTCTCAGCTTGGCTACCAAGGAAGCCAAAGACTGGACCTCCAAGGCCACCCTATGCTTGGGGCCAACTGAAAGGTACTCTGAGGCCTACACACTCTGAGGCAGCTTTCCTCAACCTGGTGTTCTCCAGTTGTTGTTTGGCCAAAACTCCCATTAGACCAAAGGTCTAAGGAGTGATGGGAATTGTGATCCAACAACATATGGAGGACACCAGGATGGAGACGGCTCTTGGAAGAGACGCACACTGAGGCCACAGGGATGGGGAGGTGCAGAAAACAGCCTTAAACATCAGCTCAAATCACTTTCAAATCAGTAAGCATGGCAGGGCAATTTGCCACTGGGCTACACTTCACTCTCTTCTCCCCAACAGCTGGACATTTTCTCCGTCAGGTTACTCTGTTTTTAAACAGATCTTCCAACCATAACAAGCAGAACCCAGGGAGGGCTTGAAACCGGCAGGAGAGAGAGTTTGCAGACAGTCCCGTCTAGACGGATTTGCATCCTTGTAAACACAGCAGTCCCTATTTTGGGGGGCTGCCACCTGCCCCAGAGCCAGAGGCACTGGGATGCAGTAAAGCTCTGTGTCTGATCAGAGCTTCCTTCACAAATGCAATATGACAACTGGAATGAGGAAGGGGGCAGTGAGAAGAAGAGGAGAACCACATAAAGGCTCCTTTTCTTCTGTCACAGCATTGCAGCAGCAAGCTTGCCAAAGCAGTGCCCAATTCTGAACAACTCCATGTTGATCAGATAATTTATGCAAGTATATCAACAGTTTCTCACCTAGTCACCAATGGAGGGTAAAGTGTCGCTCCAAGCGACCAGGCAAACACTGCAAACCAGCAGAATACAGTTTTCATTCTGTTGCTTGGTGCGTTCTCAACTGATGTTTAAAAATTTTATTTTTTTAAAAAAATACTTATTTCATAAAATTTATATATTGCTTGACTGTAGACAAAAACCTCAGAGACTTGACCCCCCCAAAAGACAATAATATTAGCAGCAATACTAAGAAAAATGAGCAAGGTAAAGAATACGCACACCCAAAGAATCAAGTGCATCTTTCAAATCTATCAAAAATAGGTTTGTTTGTTTTTTAAAAAAAAGATTAAGCTACGGTAATCAATCAAGTTGGTGAAACTTTGCAGTCAACAGACAGCCCAAATAAGATCAGAGAAAAGGTGTTCTTACTCTTCAACATTTGTTGCTTTTTAAAAATGAAAGTACACCACCCCCCTCCTCTTTTTACATCCCCTTTTAAAACATGACGGATGACCTCAGTGGAAAATGTATGCATCAACATGCAAAAAAAGCACTTTTACATCACTCTGGTGGTCTGCTATGATGGCAAGCAAGTAGAAGCCAGGATTGTTAGCAAGCTAAAAAAATAAAATACTTAAAAGCCGGGTTTGTAAATAATACTGCACCAAAAGAATGGCTAAGCATGAACAAGCAGGTGCACAGAGCAAAAACGGCAACTGCTTCAGTCCTCCTCTGGTCTTGCTGATGTCACAAAACACAGGGCTCTTCCCTGAGAGTAAGGAAAAGCTCTTTATTCAGGCTAATCCCCTGGCACTGGCTGGTCAAAGTCCTTCCCACTCCCCAATGCCTCTCTGCACAACACAGGAGGGATGGTGGGTACCAGCCTTCAAGCCCCCACACCTTCTATTTCTTCTCCTTTGTCCTCCCCTTCTTCTGTCTGGGACTGCCAAACCATGCCAGATCCTGACAGAACTGAGGGACCAAGTGATCTGACTTAGTAGTAAGAGTTCATGGTTTGTCTCCCCAAACCTAACAAACCAAGAGTGATAAGCCAAGAACAAAACTTGGCCACAGCTAAATGTTGTCCTTGGCTTACCACTCATGGTTTGCAGCTCCAGGACTAGCGGGGAGCATAGTTCTGTGCGCCTGCCTGCCTGCTTGTTTGTTTGTGCTAAGCAATGCTTAGCACTACATGTGAACCAGGCCTTGACTAAGAAATGGGCAATACAGTGGTACCTGGGGTTACGTACGCTTCAGGTTACATACGCTTCAGGTTACAGACTCTGCTAACCCAGAAATAGTGCTTCAGATTAAGAACTTTGCTTCAGGATGAGAACAGAAATTGTGCTCAGGCGGCGCAGCAGGAACAGGAGGCCCCATTAGCTAAAGTGGTGCTTCAGGTTAAGAACAGTTTCAGGTTAAGAAGAGACCTCCAGAACGAATTAAGTACTTAACCCAAGGTACCACTGTACTGCAAGATACTGGCTACAAATACCTAATTTAGGGGTAATTTAGGGACTGATCATGGGTTGTCTAAAATAAGGAGCTGGAAGGAAATCAAACTGCTAACCAGACATCCTAGGCTGTGTACAAATTACCATTTGCTCCAGGTCCATTATGCTCCCACCAGTGGGTTTGGAATCTGCATGCATGCGACATCAGCAGCGCTTTAGAGATACCCTTTAGATTCTTGTAAAGCCTCTCCTCCTTCCAGAGGGGAGTTGTTGTGAGCGGGAGCCGTTTCCCACATTTTGCAGGGGGCGTTCTGGCCCCTGCTTGGCTGTCCCTGCTGCCACGCCCCCAAGCAGCCAACCAATCAAGGGGAGGCTTGGGGGCAGGGTTCAGCCGCTCAAATGCAGCTGCGGCAGAGCTTACACCTCACTGCGCTGCCGGGTTTCAACGGATCACCCACCCACCTTTCCCTTTAGTTCTTTGCTTCTTGCTTGACCTTGCTATGGACCTGTAGTTGGTCGCCTTGGTTGTCCAAGGGGCCTGGTAGGAATTTTTATCCAACTGGCAAATTGGCACCAGCCACTTGGTTTTTCGCCTACCTGGTAGCAAATCATCACAACTTTTAGGTTTTGGCAGTTAGGCATTGGAATATGTTGTTGGTGTATTGGAGGGCAGGGTGTGGCCATCGCCTACCCCTCCACTTTATGGGTATTCCATGAAAGGAATCCGGCAGTCGTGGATCCTGTCCGATGCCCTGCTAGTGGCTAGGGCCATGGCACAACCCCCGGTGACATGGCACAACCCCCGGTGACATAAGCCAATACCTCTCACATGCTGTAATCAATAAAGTTGTGGCCTTTTCTAGCCCATTAACCCAATATACTGCGTCCATGTGTCTTTCTTATCATCAAGTGGGTGGCGGGTCCTCAAATCACAAAAAAATGTGGTTTCATGCAGTTTGTGGGGATAGGATGCTGGACTAGAAGGGTCATTGGTCTGATCCAGCAGGCTCTTTTATGCTCTCATGTTATTCCATACAAGCTACACGTCAATTTGAGAATGGTTGTCATATTCAATTCATTGTGAAGCCCACATGTGTACATTTAACATGCCTGTGACAGGGGGTGTCCTACATGTCTGATGTCAGTGGGAGAGTATCGCTGAGGAGCATCATTTGCCTTTCTAGAATCCTTGCTAGCACCTCAAGAGACTGGAGGCCCCTGCTTGGAGCCAGTCCCTTGAATCCCCCTCCACATTTGATTTTATTTGGGGGCTCTAATATTCTCATCACCTCTGTCTCTCTCTCTCACTCTCGTGTGTGTGTGTGTGTGTGTGTGTGTGTGTAGCTGTTTGTAAAACATGCTTTTCCATTAAAAATGGTTGTTGTTGGCATCCATCTGTCTCGAGAGACAATGGAGTGCGCCTCTGGAGATGAAGTCATACCGCTGGAGAATCACAGCACCTGCTGTGGCTGCAGAGACTGGGAACTCGTAACTGCTGCCTCTTGTGTTGTTTCTGCTGTGTTCGCAGCACTGAAGTGGCCTCTGCATGGCGCAAGCCTAGGCAGTGTATGTGGAAGTCCTGGGCTGCCCAGATGTCAAGACCACTCGTTGGTGTGGTCCAAAGGAAAGCAGAGCAATACGTTAAGCACCAGCTTGGCTGCAGGAGTGGCCAGAAGGAGGCATACAAGGTGCCATCCAGTCATCTTAGGGACTCCACTCCAGATCTGTGTAGGGTTTACTCCTTAGTCTTTCTTTCCCAAAGATGTCTTACAAAGAAGCAGGTACATTAAAAACAGACATCCCAGTTCAAAAGCATTCCCGGACTGCCTTGTAGTACAGACCTTAGAAGACTAACAGAGCAATTCTATCCATTTCTACTCAGACCTGAGTCCTACAGAATTCCGTTGAGCTCACTCCCAGGGAAACGGGGTTAGGACTGCCCCCTTAAGCGGTAAGCCTATCTCTGCTTATTTGGGAGTAAGCCCTATTTAATTAGACTTAGTTCTTCATGCATGGGGCTCCAGTGTTGAGCCTGGTATCATATGCTTTCACTTACTCAGAAGTGTGATGACAGCCACACAAATAATTATTTCTAGGGGGTGAGGGGGGCAGGTAAAGCAAGCAATATATTTGCATCAGGCTAATGCATTCCATCCCCTCTCAGCAGGGGACAGAAAGGAGGAGACATGGAAACACATCAAAGACAAGTGATGTGTATAACAATGTGCAAATTCGAATTGAAATGAAGCAAAAATACTTCACTGCATTTTAAGACATTAATGTGTGCACACAGCCTTATTTTCTGCATCATGCTGGCTCATGTTAGGAAACAGCACTGCCCATGTTGCATAATTTTTATCTCCAGTGAACAGTTTACAATTGCATCAATTTGGCATGCATTTTTTAAAGCACAAGAGCAGCATCTGCCTGCTCTGGTCTGGCAGGAATGTAGGGCAGAGGTTACTACAGAAGCCTTAGGGAATGGAAACGAAAACAAGATCAATAGTGCACTATGTGGTTAAACCTGCTTGAGAAGAGAAATTAATTTCTGCTTTGCCAAAGGGGAAACTTTCCCCCAAAATTTAAGTCAGCCACCTGCCAACCCACCATCTAGCAACACCACTCCAGTTCAATTACTTCAATTTTTTATTTTCACTTGCCTAAAGAAGGCAAAAAGCTGCCAATTCACCATTCATCAATGGGAGAAACTACTGGGAGTGCTGAAGTTCTGCAAAACCTGGTCTGTTTTATGATCAAAGCAAGACATTAACTGTCAGGCAAGCATCATACACCTTGAAAGAGATCAACGGCACATTAAAATTCGAATTTAATAACCAGCAACCAAGAAGACAACACTGTCCTAAGTTTCCATTCTCTGTCCATAATTGTAGTTCAACAAATCCTCTTAACCACAAAGAGTGTTGTGTGTGCAAAGGTCGCTCAGGAATGCTTGGGTGTGACACCTTAGCTCCCGATATGAAAGTGCCCCAAGGTCATCGCTACGCAGATGTTAAACAGCAATGGGGATGAAACTGAACCCTGAGGAACCCCACACCGAAGACTCCGCTGGGCCAAGGAGCACTCGCCAAGCATCACTCTCTGGATGACTGCTCTTATTCTGCACATAGTGTGCACCTGAAATATTAAGCTGTTTAGAAATGGTTTTGTTTTTGTTTTTCATCTTTCTGATGAAAAGTGGTATATGAATGCTGGAAATAAACAAATAAAACAGGCTAATTTATGTTGTTGTTGTTGTTGTTGTTGTTGTTGTTGTTGTTGTTGTTTATACCCCACCCTCCCCAGCCAAGGCCGGGCTCAGAGCGGCTTACAAGCAATAATAAAAACAAGTTAAATGATTACAACTTAAAAACAAAATTAAAAAATACAACATTAAAATAATGGAACATTAAAATATTAAAATGTAGCCTCATCGCAGGAGGAGAAGGAAAGGAAAAAAAAAAAGAGAGAGGGAGGGAATCAAATGGGCTCCAAGCCAAAGGCCAGGCGGAACAACTCTGTCTTACAGGCCCTGCGGAAAGAAATCAGATCCTGCAGGGCCCTGGTCTCATGAGGCAGAGCGTTCCACCAGGCCGGAGCCAGCGTTGAAAAGGCCCTGGCTCTGGTTGAAGCCAATCTAACTTCCTTAGGGCCCGGGACCACTAGGGTGTTGCTATTTATGGACCTTGAGGCTCTCCGTGGGGCATACCAGGAGAGGCGGTCCCGTAGGTACGAGGGTCCTAGGCCGTGAAGGGCTTTAAAGGTCAAAAGCAGCACCTTAAATCTGACCCTGTACTCCACCGGGAGCCAGTGCAGCTTGAAAAGCACTGGGTGAAGATGCTCCCATGGCAGAGACCCCGTGAGGAGATGTATATATAAATGCAGATTCTCATGCAAATTCAGAGAAGTGCATTAAAGGAATCCGGCAAAGTGTGTCTTATGGAGCAAAAAATACGGTATATAAAAATGAGCCAAACATTTTTGATACTAATAAGGTAAAGCAAAAAAGGGGGAGTGGAGTGACTATAACCCCTTCTGAATGAGAAAGCCCTCCATGCACTCACATTATTAAATTAGAAGCTGCCTCATTATCTGTCATGTTTACTACCTCTATGCAACCATGCTAAACAGCAACTGCTTTTCATGTTTAATAATCCGCCCATTCATAATTGAACAGCAAGAAGTACTGCAATGCACAGAGGAATTAAATCCTGCAAATTTTTATAAATTCTAGAGAGAGAGAGAGAGAGAGAGAGAGAGAGAGAGAGAGAATGAATATTAGGTCTTTTCATTAGCATTACAAATAAAAAAAATTCACTCACACAGTGAAAGAAAAACTATCAACATGGTTTGGGGTTTACTTGCATAGTAAGTGAGGGGGTGGTTTTTTCGAATTACATATGATCTGCAAAAAGAAGTTAAGAAAGGAGTAGGAGAGGAATTGGATGTTTTATACACCAAGGACTTCATTACCTCAGGGGCAATATGTTTGTGGAGGCCTGGTGGTGTGGGAAGGGGGCAGAACTATTGCCATAACACACTTTCCCACCTCACCTCATGAAGATATTAGGCACATGCATATTAGGAAAGGAGGGACAATTTGGCCCCCAGAAGTAACCGTTGCATCGCCTGAAGACCTTCTTATGCCAACAGGCCTTTGCAGCAGCTTAATTTGTATTTTTTATTAACTAGTCACTGTAATGTGGTTGTGCTTTCTGTTTTAACATCATATACCACCCTGAAATCTTATGATATGGTGATATAAAATTACTTAAAATCTGCACACTCCCAAGATTTCCCTGTGGTGTTTGCCATTTTGAACAGCCACCAACAAGGGCAAGGAGTGTTCCCAGTGCCAGTGACATCTAGATTTTCAGCCACCACAAACTCTTACACCAGTGTGCACTGACTGACAAGCCCACTATAAATCATAAGACGCGCCCAGCTGTCCGCCATGTGCAGCATATATTACATAACAGCAAGTTAAGATCAGCGCCGATCAGATACGACCAACTGAGGGAGGCCTGCTTCAAACCTACCATGCCCAGATTGACGTCTATGAGAAGCAAAGCCTTTTCTGACTGCAAAAAAACCAAAGGGCACAGACCATACAGTTCCACAGGCTCCACATCCAACCCCATCCCTTCTGACCTTCACAGCCAATAGTTTCCACACTCTGTTGATTGTTGCTGTTGCTGCTGCTCTCGGTCCATTTTTTTTTAAAATCTGAATTACTGGCCTGGTTAACATGCTGCCTTAAACAAACTATGGCTTACCAGAACGATGCACATACATGCACAGGAGCCTGCAACCGCTTTGCTCCTCCGTGGTTTGTCTCACACCCTCACTGCACTGGATGAAGCCAAGGTTAGGCTTAGGAGTCCCAAGAACAGTGACTCATCCTTAAGCTCTCTCCTCCTCACTAACTCTCTGGGGGCAGCAAAGCCTGCATATTTGCACGGTATTGCAAAGTCATAGTTTGGGCTTACTGTGACATGGAAACCAGGCCGTCAAGTTGAATTTGTTTATTCTTTTGTTTTTTACTTACTGCCGCCTTTCACCCAAAGTTCCCAGAGCAGTTCACATAAAACATCACAATTTTAAACAATACAAATCATTTAAACCAAAATAAAAAACTAAACTAAACAAAAATCACCAAAAAACACAAAGGGGAGTGTGCATCAAACACACCAGGAGAGGAAACATCCACTCACCCACAAGTGTGGTGAAATTCTTATGATTATTTACTAGATTTGATAGTCCCTTGTTATCCAAAGGTCTACAAACTGGCTTGCAATATGTTTTAAAGCTTTAATGTAGATGCATTATCCCATAAAAAGCAAAACAAACAACCCCTATAACAGGCACAGGATGTTTTGACAGTAAGGAGATGCATTTAAAATTTTCATTTTTACCATAGCCCACTTTGAAATCTCTTCATTTGGGGGTGAAAAGTAGTCTAGAAACATTTTGGAAACAAATACCATAAGTTAAATAAATGTGCGCACATGCACATGCTCCCCACCATAATTTTTGTCACATTTCACAGAAATAAAACCTTGCATCAATAGAAGAGAGGCCCTGCTTTGAAGGGTTTGCACAATATTGAGTCATCAGCACCACCAGCACAGAGGGACAACGCTAGAGGACAACTTAATTACCTATACAGAACAGGCTAAAAATAGAGAGCAACACGCTGTACCACTGTAACGTTAGACAAAGCCCAAAACAACAATTACATCGGCAGAGGAGAAAAAGAACAACCTGCCATCCATAAAGACGTCAAGGACTCCAGAGAACTTCATCTCCGCCTCTTGAGTCTCATTTGAAAATAAAAAATTGGCTTCCCTCAGGAGGGAAATAAAAATTAAAAAGAGAAAAACAGGCAGCTGCTGGATAAATGGAGGGAGGGAGCAATTTAATTTGCTTATCAACGGTAGAGCTTGGAAGAGGCACAAATTACATCACTTGACAGATGAGCCAAGATATTTGTAACTAAATACCATGATAGCCAGTAGGCTAATACTTGGAGGTGCTGCCTGCCTGTGCAGCAAGGAGAGGGGACTGGCAGCCCAGCCAGCCCAATTCTGCCACATTGCACACCTCGGCCGTTTTCTCCCGGAGCAAGGATGGGGCCCTCCAGATGTTGTGAAACTACAATTCCCATCATCCCCAGACATTCTGGCCACCAAGTGTGGCTGCTGTTCATTGGGACTGGCAGAGGAAGCGACAGACAGAAACAAGAACCAATGGTAGGCACAGAAAGCCAACTCTAGTTTTGCTCCCTGATGAGTTCTGCAAGGGCAAAACTGAGGTCGAAGGAGAGGAAGAGCAAAATATATATCCTCGCTCTATGTGAATAAATGACAGGATATATATTATATAAATATAGTAAATGGCCTTTTAGGATTTTCTTCTTCTTCTTTCTCTTTTGTCTTTTTATTTTTTAAAAAAATATTATTGTTCTGTAGACTAGTTTGATTCTTATTGTATTTTATGTAAAAAAATTCAATAAGAAATACTTTAAAAAGGAAAAAAAAATGAAACAAACTGATAATGCCCTTCCCTCACTGCGAGAAGTGAAGCTACAGGGAACCAGGCAGAGGGCCTTCTTGGTAGTGGCACCCGCCCTGTGGAACGTCCACCCATCAGATGTCAAGGAAATAAACAACTATCTGACTTTTAGAAAGTTTTTAATGTTTGATGTTTTATCACTTTATTACTATTATTATTATTATTATTATTATTATTATTATTATTATTATTACTACTCTCCAACAAACACATTTAAAAGGATATTGTATGTTAATCAGCCCAAGGCCTGGTTGAAGAGGAACATTTTTTGCCTGGTGCCTAAAGCGGTACAAGGTGCCAGGTGAGCCTCCCTGGGGAGCCACAAAGGCCCCTTCTCGCGTTACCACCCTCCAGGCCCCTCATGGAAGAGGCAAACAAAGACGGCTCAGACGATGATTGCAGGGTCCGGGTCGGTCCATGCATTTCTCTTTAGTAAAACTTTATCTACAAAGGCTCCAATCTTCAGCAGATCTACAGGTTCACTCCAACATCTGGGGGGCTATAGGATTCCCATCCCGCCTTGATTTGACAGATAAATATAGCAAAGAGAATGCATGGAGAACACTAAATGTCTGAAGAGCTACCAATAAACTGTTTGGCACTTTAATGCACATCTGCAGGCGGAGAAGCTTTAACAAGTATAAACACACACACACAGAGACTCCAAAAAAGAAAACTGCTTGTCAAGATCTGGAATGTCAGCACTAAATCCCGGAAGCATCTGAGTGAAAAATGTATCTGGGAGATGAGGAAGGAAAACATGCCTCAGCATTCTTCCATTTAGTTTCTGCTGCTTGTTAGTCAGTATAAGATAGTTTGGATTAATACGTTCATTCACAAGCAGCACAATGCCATGGTTTATTTGTCCTGAAAGATTTGTAAAACCTCCTTCTAGCAGCAATAACCCCATGGGCTTTGGTAAACCTTGGGTAAATCTCAGGAAAGAAGGAGGAGGAGGAGGAGGAGGAGGAGGAGAGAGAGAGAGAGAGCGCGCGAGCTGGTGGTAGTAATGCAAAGATAATTTAAGATCTTTGACCATTCTAAAGCACAATATCCATTAAGTTGTTGTTGTTATCGTTTTATTAATAGCTATCTTCATACCAATCCTGATTTGAATCTCCTGTGCTTGTGCTTGGCAAAGAACTCTCCAAGCATGCAGGTGCTCAAAAGAAATTATTATTATCATCACCATCATCATCATCATTTGAGTGTATCTGAAGAAGTGTGCATGCACACGAAAGCTCATACCAAGAACTGACTTAGTTGGTCTTTAAGGTGCTACTGGAAGGAATTTTTTTGTATCATCATCATTGTCATTGAAAGAATCCAAAGGAGGTGAGGGGAAAACTTGTGAAGACACACACAGAGACACAAGCATTCCCATGATCTCCTGTTTTAATGGGGTTGGTTTTACTACGTATTTTAATAATGGACATTGATACTTTAATGAGATTGTTTTATTGTGTGCTTTAACTATGGTCTATCTTTAATTATTGTTCATTTTGACAATGTTGTACAATTTGTTTTATGCTTTGCCATCTCCTTAGAAGCCATCTTGGCATTAAGCAGTATATAAATAATTACGTATAATATTGCCTCCGTTAGCAGAAGTAGAACACAATCATCATGGCTAGTATTCATTCATACTTTAAAGCATGGGTAGGCAAACTAAGGCCCGGGGGCCGGATCCAGCCCCATCGCCTTCTAAATCCGGCCCTTGGACGGTCCGGGAATCAGCGTATTTTTACATAAGTGGAATGTGTCCTTTTATTTAAAATGCATCTCTGGGTTATTTGTGGGGCATAGGAATTCATTTTTTTTCCTTTCCAAAATATAGTCCAGCCCCCCACAAGGTCTGAGGAACAGTGGACCGGCCCCCTGCTGAAAAAGTTTGCTGACCCCTGCTTTAAAGCAACGTTTCCCAAAGTGTGCAGGGCGGACAAAGAGTACAGAGCGTATTTTTAATTTTACTTTGTTACAGCTATTTTTGCTGCACAAAACAATTCAAAGATAAAATAGCTTTACTGAAACTACCCCCGAATTACCTTCACCCAAGAAGGGATACAACAGTAAGACTAAACTCTCAGAAGGACTATGCAACCTTTGTAAGTTACTGGGAGTAACTTCTGGCAACATGGAATAACAGAGCCTTCTCACCTCACAGTGCCCAGTCTGTTGTATGACTGGCACAGACAGTCTATCATTTTGTCACTAGGTTAAGACTGATTTATTTGCCCAAGCATTTTATTGATTGTTGCTTAAGCTGCTCCATTGTATTAGCAGTTCTTATTTGTTTTATGGCTTTTTAAAAATTATTTTTTAAGTAAGCACTGTTGTTTTCTTTTTGATTTGCTGTCAGTCTTTATTCTGGGTTCTGTGGGTTCTGTACCATTCCCTAGATTATGCATCAATAAAGGGCAGCTTAGTTTTCAAATGCTCACAGGTTGCTTTATTCTGGAATGAAAAGTACCAGGAGGTATCAAAAATTATTTTGAAAGACATAATTTCTTTTCAGTTATCCCTACTAAATATGTGGGCAGATACTATGAAGACATTTTCCCAAAAGGAACTTTTGGAATGGATGCCGGCAGCTGCCAGGATCTCTACAGCACAACGGTGGAAATCATTTCTTAAAATCTGAATATATCCTCATGGTATAGAAATCATTGGCATTTAGTCCTTGCAGAAAATGTAACACATAAGTTATAGGGCTCCAAGGGACAGCAAGATCCTGATCATTTCTACATTATGTGGTGGGATTTTATTTTATATAATTTAGTTAGTTAGATAGATGGTTAGATAGTTAATTTCATACACCACCCCTCATCCAAGGATCACAGGGCGGTTTACAATATAAAAACACAAAAATATGTAACATAATGACACACAACAGAGGTTTGGTGCATCAACGGAAATATAGTATCCAGGTCAAGGGAAGTAAAAGTGCTGCTCTAGTCTTGGTCAGAATATTGTGTCCAGTTCTGGGTGCCACAATTAAGAAGCACATAGACAAGCTGGAACATGTGCAGAAGAGGGCATCCAAGATCATCAAGGGTCTAGAAACCAAGCCTTATGAGAAATAGGGCTGGGCGATATCAAGCTTTCATCTTTGTGATATATCACCAGCTAAACATTGCAATAAACTGTGGTACCTCGGTTTAAGAACAGCCCTGTTTATGAACTATTTGGTAAAAGAACTCTGCAAAACCGGAAGTAGTGTCCCAATTTGCGAACTTTACCTCGGTCTAAGAAGAGAATCCAAACGGTGGAAGGGCACCAGTGGCAGGAGGCCTCATTAGGAAAAGCGCGCCTCATTTTAAGAATGGTTTTGGTTTAAAAACGGACTTCTGGAATGGATTAAGTTCGTAAACCGAGGTACCACTGTAATCATGTATCACAAGGTCTGAAATAAGGATGGAGGCATTGGCTGGCTTCAGAGTTTTCCCCATATTGTGATTTTTGCACGTCCACACGCACTCTCACACACGTTTTGCAATATATTGCCAGGTCAAAAATATGAAACCAATTTCATGATATGGTCTTGAAACTGGTTTTGGATGATATATCAATATATTCCCAGCCCTAATAGGGAGCTGGTATGTTTAGCCTGAGTGCTCACTGGAAGGACAGATCCTGAAGCTAAGGCTCCAAGACTTTGGCCACCTCAGGAGAAGAGAAGACTCCCTGGAAAAGACCCTGATGTTGGGAAAGATGGAGGGCACAAGGAGAAGGGGACGACAGAGGACGAGATGGTGGGACAGTGTTCTCGAAGCTACCAGCATGAGTTTGACCAAACTGTGGGAGGCAGTGGAAGACAGGAGGGCCTGGTGTGCTCTGGTCCAGGGGGTCACTGTTGTAACTGAGAGAAGATATAATAGCCATCTTCAAATATCTCAAGGGCTGTCACATGGAAGATGGAGCAAGCTTGTTTTCTCCTGCTCTGGAGGGTAGGACCCATTTCAATGGACTCAAGTTACAAGAAAGGAGATTCTGACTAAACATCAGGAAGAACTTTCTGACAGTAAGAGCTGTTTGACAGTGGAACAAACTCCCTCAGGAGATGGTGATGGTCATGGATACTTCAGTTGAGATTCCTGCACTGCAGGGGGGTTGGACTAGATGACTCTCAGGGTCCCTTGCAACTCTTATGATTCTATAAACAAGTTTCAGATATACATGCTGTCTAGAGAAATATGCTTTTTTCATGGTTGTCATATGGTTGTCATGACTGGGTGCTATTATTTAATATGTTTAGGTTTTACATGCCCTGCCTTTAACTGGATATATTATTGATTTTTTGTTACTATTTATTTGTTTCTCGGGTAGGTTGTCAATTGTTAATAACACACCCCTCTGCACTATGAAGTGGTCCAATCCAGATGTCTCCCACCCCAGTCTATGAACCACATTTGTTCAAAGGGCCTTCCCCACCTCCACTGCCACACCATGTTCTGCGTCCTTAAACATCAAAAGGCAGAAAGAAAAATCAAGATCAGCCAGTAATCAATAATCTCCCTCAAGCCAGGCCTCCTGCTACCCCTGACAGAATTCAAGATTTTTTTTCCCTCTGTTTCCCCCAACTCCCCACCCCACCAGATTTCCCTTTGGCAGCTGAGTCAACAGCTGCAATCTCACTCAGGCTGCTCTGTTTGAGCTCAGAAATCGCTCTCTGGAATCAAGGCCCCCTCGCTCTCCACCCTGCCACTTTTCCAGAGGCCACTTTTTAGCTGTGGGCTCGCTTACCTGCCAGCAGCCGTGAACAGGGGCAAGACGCCTAGACAAAGCCCAGCAGGGCATGACCTACGGATGCCACTGGCAAAAATGTCCCCACTGCTGTGTCATCTATTAGTTCATAATTTAAGTCAGAAGGCAAAAAAAAACTTATATTAACTGGGTTAATATAATGCTAGTACTACTCAACAGTAGACCCACTGAAATTAATGAACCAAATGGGTCTACTCTGAGTCAAACTTGGTTGAATTGTACCCTGCAGATATTTAGGAAACATGGTAATCTGCTTTTCTTAAGTCAGACCACGGATCCACATGGCTCAGAACTGACTCCATCGACTGGAATTGGCTTTCCAGGGTTTCAGACAGGCGACATTCTCAGTCCTACCTGAAGATCACTGAACCTGAGACATTCTGTAGGCCATGCAGGTGCTCTGACACTTTTTAAAGCAGGCAATAAAAACTTAGTTAGTGGTGACTTTTCATAACTGTATTGGACTGCTGTTACTGTGCTATTACTCTGTGATTTTATGGTGCGAATGGTTGTGCAGCATTAATATTTGCCATTGCCTGAAATTTATTGCATGATATTGAGGTTGAATGTTTTGGTTTTAATTATGTTACTTTATCAATCATTAATTTGTTTTAGTCAGCCACCCTGTGAGAAATGCTTTTCTAAAAGGCAAGATATAGATTCATTAAATTTAACTTTTGAACAAATGGACAAATAATTTCTAGTGGGCTAGCTATGGTGGTTTGTTGAAGCAAAAACAAAAGTCTTCATGGTGGATTGGGAGAAATTGTGGGAAAAAAGGAATTAAATTTACAGCATGTGATGTATTGAGAGAAAATCTGATGAAAATGATGTATAGATGGTACTTGACAACAGTGAAGTTAGCAAAAATATATCATATTCATGATAATAAATGCTGGAAATGTAAGGAAAAAGAAGGATCCTTTTACCACATGTGGTGGACATGCCCCAAGGTAAAACACTTCTGGGAAAGGATTTATAAGGAACTGAAATAGTGTTGAAAAACACATTCATTAAGAAACCAGAAGCCTTTTTACTTGGTATAGTGGGGGGGGTGAAATCCCCAAAAAGGGTGTTACTTTTTTTCTGTATGCCACAACAAGCTGCGAGAATATTACTAGCGAAGAATTGGAAGAAACAAGATTTACCAACTATCGAAGAATGGCAGATGAAGATGATAACACTATATGGAACTTGCCAAACTGACTGGGAGAATCCAAGACCAGAGAGAAGAGAGGGTGGAAGAAGACTGGAAGAAGTTTAAAGAATATTTGAAAAAAATATGCTAATATTTAAATCTTAGAATAGCTTTGGAAGTGGATATAGGCTGTAGGGTTAGAAGTAGAAGATAGTGTATTTTAAAATAGTATTATTTGTAAGTGATAAAATGTGGAGATTTTTATGGTAAAAGTAAGCGTGATTTTAAAAAATGGTTAAAAATTATGATATATGTTAACTGCTAAAGATGAGGTAAAATGAAAATCAGATAGGGGGACTTGGGGAAGCTCATCTAACAATGTTTAGAAAAAATAAGGATGAGACAAGAATCTGTTTGTATTGTTTGTTTTTCTTTTTGTGTTGTTTAGTTGTAAAATGGAAAAAAATGAAAAAATATTTAAAAATATTTTATTTGTTTTTTGAACAAAAATAACAAAAGTAAAAACAAACAACAACAAACAAAGAAAACTGTAGATAAAACAGTATCAAATCCATGAAATGGGATTCTCCGAATCCCGTGACTTCCCCTTCCCCCTCCCCTAGTTCCTTAATTTTCTTTTTCAACCGCATATCATTTCTACTCCAAATTATTTTTCTACCTCAAATTTCTTACATTATTTCTAAAATTACAAGTGCTCTTAAAACCCTGTCAATGTTTTCACCTGTTTATAATATGTTTGTAAGCACAGTGGTACCTCTGGATCAGAATGGGATCCGTTCCAGAGACCTGTTCACATCCAGAAGCAAACGTAACACACGACTGCGCGTCTGTGGGCCGTGTTTTGCCGCTTCCGTGCATTTTGAGCGTCTGCGCATGTGCGAGTGGCGAAACCCAGAAGTAACGTGCTCCATTTACTTCCTGGTCGCCGCAGAGTGCAACCCGAAAATGCTTAACCCAGTGGCGTAGCGTGGGTTGTCAGCACCCGGGGCAAGGCAAGTAATTTGCGCCCCCCAACCCGTGGATTTGCGCCCCCTAACCCTAACCCCCAGATGTTGCGCCCGGTGCGGCCGCCCCCCCCCCCTGCACCTCCCACGCTACGCCACTGACTTAACCTGAAGTGTACTCATCGCAAGGTATGACTGTACATAATAAACATTTCCCTTTTTAAAAAAAATTTCTTGTCCTCTTCATTTTTGAGCTTTCCAGTTAATTTAGCCATTTCAGCGTAGTCCATTAACTTGGTTTGCCAAACTTCTTTGGTCTGGACTGTCTTGAGTGTTATCCTGAGTTGCAAGTCACACACACAGTTGGGGACTGGGAAGACTTGTAAACACTGAGACCAGAACAAAATGAGATGCAAGGGAGGGGGAAAGATTGTGGTACTTATTTACAGAGGCCATTCTCACTCACACACACAATCGTGGTTGTTGATAACACATTCATCACTGCATTGGTATGTCAGTTAATAGATGTTATGTGATAAGAATCCTTTGACTCAATTTGATCCACAAGTGATAGCATTGTTAGAATTTGAATACTTTTTATCAAACTCACCTGCAGAGGAGGACAGCTGCAGAAGCCAAGAGGCTCAATCAACGAAGGCTGAACCTCTCCACTCCTTGCCTTAGCCAATTACGGCATCTCAATTTCTCCACTTCCTTGGCAGCTTCTAGCTACCACCCCCACCCCACATGACAACTCTCCTGCTTCTGGGTCAATCCATAGCTATCCATCAGCTGGGTATGCCATGACACCCACTGAAACCAATCCAAAAAGGTCCATCGTTAAGACAGAAGTTGAGAACAACTACACAGCTGCCTGCTCTGGTGCCACAAGTATAAATGACCTACATGAGGTCAGAGGAGTGCTTGTGAATGTTTGTGAAGTTTGTGAGCCAGAAATTTATTTGCAAGGCTATGTTGAACTTCAGGAACTGCATGCAACACAGCCTGGTGTTGCTGCTCTCTCCTACTCCCATTATTATTAGCTCTGGGAAGGAAAAGCAGCAAAAAAGCAAACATTCACCTTTAAGTTTATCCACTGAAGACCTCCCTCTTGACTTAACCTTTAGGTTCTTATCTTGCCCTTATAAAAGGCCACCTTCCAAGACTCCAATTATTTGTGTACACACAAAGCCATACAGGGAACATCACCATGCCAAGACAATGAATGTTCCATCGTTGCACTGAATTTGAGACGAGACAAGGGGGTCCCCCAGGTTTCTCTGCACCGCCAGAAATCTTCCAGAACAACTACATCAGCAGTGTGCTCTTCAAATCCTGTGTGCACTCTTCAGCTCTCTAAATTCTCACTAACCCTCAGGGCTCCTAGGAGAAGCAAAATGCACATCCTGGAGAGTGGGGAGGAAGAAAGCCACAGCGCAGAACAGCTGAAAAAAATAGGCTTATTTCATCCTCTCATGGCTCTCTGCTTATTATTAAGTTGCAAGCGAGAGAAGGGAGGAAAGAAGTGAGCAATGAACACGTTTGCCAAAATGAAGGCAACCAAGGGAGCTTTAACCAGGGATTGTCTTCACACGGATAGCAACTGTTGCATTAGTGGCAGACCAGAGCTTGCACTAATCCTAAATGGGGGGGGGGGGAGTCCTTCTAAGCAGAGGCTGGCTGCTTACTTCCACCTTGGGTTGCTGGACTGTAATTCCCATTACGGTGAACGCTCAGGTTGCGAACGTGATCTGTGCGGGAGGCACGTTCGCAACTCACAGCATTCGCAAACCACAGAGCTGCGTCTGCGCACTTACAGGTCGTGATTTGGCGCTTCTGTGCATACACAAAGCATGATTTAGTGTTTCTGCACATGCGAGAGCACCGAACCCAGAAGTAACCCATTCCAGTACTTCCGGTTTCGGCGTGGTGCGCAACCCAAAAACACACAACCTGAAGCATCTGTAACCCGAGGTATGACTGTCTATCCAGCCAGCCGAGAAAATGGTCAGGGATGGTGGGAATTGTATTCCAAAAACTTCTGGGGGACCAAGGCTGAAGAACACTTGCATACATAGCTTCCATGAAATTTTGCCTAAACTGGAAGCTTCAGGTCAAATTGGGAGGTTTCACTTGGGCAAACATCTGAGATATTTCAAAGAAAGGATAACACTAACCACCTTTTCCAGGCAGGATTCTGTGCATCCTACATACTAAGAGCAGCTCACTCTTTTGGCCTCAGAGCCAAGGCTGACCAACCCTCCCAAGGGCCGTGTGTCTACAGTGGTCACGGCCAAAGTAGTCGTGGTCACAGAACACGCCTTTGCTCTGGTGCTTATATGCATACACCCAACCTTCATCACAACTCGTTCTCTCTCTCTCTCTCTCTCTCTCTCTCTCTCTCTCTCTCTCTCATACAGAACATAACCTGCATCCTTGAAGACCACTCACACCACACCAGCACCTGGGGTAAACAGCTCAGGGGTTCAATATATGCTTTGCAAGCAAATGGTCTGTTTCAATCCCCAGCATTTCCAGGAAGGACTGGGAAAATATTGTCTTAAGAGCCCCACTGCCAGTTAACTGACAATACTTACTACATGTACCAGTGTCTACTTGATATAAAGGCAGCTTCCCATGTTCATAAAGAAATTTCTTTAGAATTTTTGCACAAATCCCCACCCACAACTTAGTGCCTCTTTTTTGTGGGTTCCATTTCCTGCACTTCTGGTTTCGCCTTAAAATTGCACAACCAGTAGCATGGGAAATTACTGTCAAGATTCAGGCAGATTGGCCAATCCTATCACTCAGATTCAGACTTTGAGAGCAGGCTCTCTTGTCAACCCTGAACGTGCAGCCTCAGAACTGTTCACCATCTGCAATTAATTTATAAGAAAAACGGAGGGTTCTGTAGCCCTAGGAACCGCAGCCAACATACAAGTTTCCATTTCCCTGAAGCAAGCTGTTTCTGGAAATTATGTGCTTCAGCTATGACATAAGTCTCTGAAAGACTGCATTCTTTCTCTCTCCAAAAACATGATGAAGAGGCAAGTCTCCTCCTTCCTACACCAAGCCTTCAGACTTCATCTTTTTCCCTATGGAATATCTCACGCACTGTCTATGATCCTAAACGTCCCACAAAGCAACCCAAGGCCATGTAGAAAACAACACTAGACATTGCCTGACACTAGCAGTTACCTCCAGATTGCAGATACAAAGCCTGCTATTGATCTATTCCTAAAGGGAAGAACAAGCTTTCCAGTTTAAAAAACCCCCACTGGTGTCACATTATTAAATTCTGAAAGGATAATAACAACCCTTCGGAGAGCTGTTATTTGTATCTTCCCCTGTTTTCACCTAAAACAAAAGGGAGTGCAGAAGCATAGTCAGAGCACTGAAACATTAAGAGTGACAAAAATTATATGAATACATGACTATATCCATATCTAAACCGAAGGCAGGCATGCCAGCACTGTTCAGGTAGACACACTGATGACAGTCCATGGGGTCCTGGCACTAGAGCAACCTCAGAGACTGCTGACAGATGGAGGAGAAAATGCACTTACCAAACCAGGGATGGGGAAACCTGCTGCCCATCACCCCAGACCACGAGGTATTCCATCTAGGGCTGATGGGAGTTGCCACAATGCTCAATGGATGATGGGCCAGTCATCATCTCTCAGCCTACCATACTACAGTGGTACCTCTGGCTACGTACTTTATTCGTTCTGGAGGTCTGTTCTTAACCTGAAACTGTTCTTCACCTGAGGTACCACTTTAGCTAATGGGGCCTCCTGCTGCTGCTGCTGCGTGATTTCTGTTCTCATCCTGAAACAAAGTTCTTAACCTGAGGTACTATTTCTGGGTTAGCGGAGTCTGTAACCTGAAGCGTCTGTAACCCGAGGTACCACTGTACACAGGTCACTATTAGGATAAAACCAGAGCAGGGAGCAAAACCAGGTACACAGTCCTGAGCTCCCTAAAGAAAGTACAGGGAAGCCATTGCAAGAAGTGAATAAAACACACAGAACTGCCAGCCAGAACTTACCGCTATCCCCCGTGAAGCCCAGTGCTCTCTCTGTGACCCCACATCTGCAACACTGGTGCTGCAGAGGACATTGCCTGCCATTGCTCGCCTTGCCTTCTGAGGAATCCCTGGGTCCCCTGAACACAGCTGAGAACCCCAACAGCCGTGGGTCACTAATACCATGCTGCCATGACCACTTCTGACCTGGCCTCAAGGCAGTCGACGGGAGAGTCCTGAGTTGCCGAAAGGGGTGGGTGAAACTCCAGAAAGGTTCTTCTAAGTAACCCCCATTACTGAAGATGCCAAGCACCCGTCATCGGAGGAGTTCAGTGAGGCATGAACACTTTCGCCTTGAGGTGCCCTCGCCTTAATGCCCCCCTCAGCAAGGCCTGTCAGCAAGAGACAGGCCCAGGATTTAGCCAGGCCTGCTTGAGTTTCAGATGGCGAACAGCAGCAGCATTGATCCATTTGTCGTCTGGTATGTTGCCATGGAGACCACAAGTCATTCCCCCAACCTCTTTTTCTTCTTCTCCTCTTTCCCCACCCCCTTCCTCCACCCCACCACCCCTTGCAAGCTTTTGAAACTGACAGCTGGGCACTCAGGAGACCATTCTGAGCGCCGGGGACATTAAATCCACAAAAGAGGGAATAGCGGGGTTTATTTTATGTTCTATTTTGGACCCAAATGTAAATCAAGACTTTCAGGCAGGCCCTGCCTCCCCTGCCTCCTTCTGCTCTCTCCACCACCTCCCTCCTCGTCGCTCACTCACAGTTCCCCTCATGAAATAAATATTACTATAATTGAGTAGGCTTTCCGAAATGCCGCTCTGTGGATTTTCCCAGCACTCTATAGCCAAAGAGGCTTTGTGTGACAGGACACATTCTGCCGTTCTGCAGAGGGCACAAAAGCACTGCGTCACTTTGCCAGCTTCCTCCCTTCCTCTTTATTGGAGAGAAAAAGGGGACCCTACTAAATGTTAGCAGGCTGTTGAGGGCCAAGTTTGGATTTGAAACTTAACCAAAGGGGCTTGGAATCCAGTGTGTAATTCTGGCAGCTTGCCTTCTTGCATCTTGAAAGGCAAGTAAACACAACAAGTCAAGTTTAAAACAGTTTTGGGTAGGGGTGCCAAAATAAATAAATAAAACCTATGCAGTTCCCAAAAAAGTCAGTGTGGGGAATCTCCACATGGTGGAATGAATGTGGCTGCCCGGGCCTCTCTACCTGACCCATGAAACTCTGCCCAGGACACCTCCCTGTGCATCCCTGCACCCTCTCCAAATGCTTTGGCCTAGCTGGAATCTGTCCCTGAACTGTGGTAATACCTCATTTATCTGGGTGGGTGGGTGGTTTGGTGGGTGGGTGGGTGGGTGTACGCATGCATGCGCAAAAGAAAGCCTCCAACATCTGCATGGCTAGAAGGTTGCCTACTGTGCAAAGGTTGGAGGCACACCTGTTGCTCCACTCACTTTTTGCTTCTGGTCCCGCCCACCACTGGTAGGCAGTTCCTGGCAGGTTGCCCACAAAAAAGGGCTAAGTAAAAAATAAAAGACAAATCCTCACCTCTGCCTTACAGGCTGATGAGATCTCAGCTTGACCTTTGGGGGGGTCTAGGAGAGAGAGGAGCTTCTCTACATAGGAAGCTTCAAAGGGGAGGGAGCAACTGCCTGATACTACTTGTGACTGTTAAGTCGTCAGGAGAGTGTTGTGGCTGAATGGGGAAACTTCCAAAGATCTTAAATGTGCAGGAAGATTTGCTTTCCCCCCTTAAATATTCTGGACTCAAGTCATGGTGCATAGCAGAGGGAGAGAGAGAGGGAGGGAGGGAGAGAGGGAGAGAGATTTATACATTGTTGTCTTATTGTTTATACTGGTTTTGGTTTAATTTTTAAATAAACGTTATTTGTTTTGTGACAAAATATGCTGTCATTTCTAAGGCATTATAATTTAAATGCCTTGAATTGTATTTTTGCAATGGAAGGGAAGGATCTCTCTCTCTCTCAGGCACCGCTTGAGCTCTTGACCAATGACTCCTGTTGTAATTGCAGTGTTGTTTTAGTTCAATTGTTTCGTTGTAAATTTTAGTTACTGGTTGCTTTACTGTGTGTTTTTAATTATGACTGTTTATATTTTAATGTTTGTGCAATGAGTTTTCATGCTTTGTAAAACACTTAGGAGTCCATTTTGGCATTAAGCAATGTATATATCAATTTTAGAACATTTTAAAAGACTCAGGAAAGAGTATGTGTGCCATTAGGGCAGGAATAGATAAAGTAAACCAGCCATCAGTATCCTTTGCTACCCGCAGCATGGACCCATACTGATCAGGCGAGGACCACCAATTCTGCTTTCTCCCCCCCCCCCCCGAAGTACATGAAAAGTGGGTGCTCTCAATCCCCTCCCTTGCAAGGCATAAGCAGCCAGGCCCTTCTTAGGGAACAGCTCATTCCTGTGCAATGCACAAAAGGTTTCTTTGAAACCAAAGGTGCAAAGGGAGAGGCTGTTGCAGAGAGAGAGCAGAAGCCAAATTCTTTATGGCTATAAAGGGATCCCAGAGCCAGCGACCCAGGAGGAAAGACAATGATAGAAGTGAAAAGAGAAGAAAAGCAGGAGAGAAGAGCTCCTGTTGGGAGGCTGCAACCCTTAAGAGTGGTGTAAAATGCTGCATGAGCACCAGCCAAGACCTGCGTGTGGCATTTCCTGAAGGTTACCTCTAATAAGTGCTGTCAGCCTGCCAAGCACAGACAGCCTGCAGAGCTTTTTATCCCACAACCACCCGCCCCAATCCTTTGGCACTCTCTCCGAGGAACACGGCACAAAGCCACCCAGACTGCCTTGTGATTGTCACAATCTGTGACAGCAAGGACTTGTAAAATAAAAATCCATTCTGTGTGTCACAGAGGAGGCAGGTGTTGGGAGCCTCAGACCTGGTGGAGAGATGATGGCACACCACAGGCTGGGCTGCAGAGAGGCCAAGAGGAAAGAAAATCTCTCGTTCAGATTCAGAATGAAAAGAACTGATTTTGAGGCAAAACTGAAGCAGGAGACACAACAGCTAGCCAGAGGAATCTGTATGTGGGAAGGGGCCCCTCAAACTTTTTTTGGCCTGGAAGACTAAGAAACTGTTGCATGCACCACAGAACAGCCACTGATGGGAGAAAGGCCGGCAACACTCCAAGCCCCCCTCCGCAAAACAACCACGTGATTACTCATATATGCCCCCAAAACAAAGAGTAAAAAAGCAACCCGTGCCCCCAAAGCGAGCTATCATCCCAACTAACCAACCGGAGACTTTTTAAAACCTATGTTTTAAAAATTAATTAATTAATGGGAGGATCAAGGGGTTGGGGAAGGAAGATGCTGTGGCACCCACAGGTGCTATGTTGGGATCCTTCCCACATAGGAAGTCCTGCTATGTACCAATGAAGTGTCAGGACCTCACTTGCAACTAGGAGAAATTAGGATTCAGGGTTGATGTGCCAATATGTGACCAACGAAAGTACGGTAACTACAAGATCACCAGCTTTGCTCCTTCTTGTGGATCTGCCTTTCTGCATCCAAAACCATAGCCCCCTTCTACGCACCCACCACAGGAGAGATGAAATCCAAAGACAGCAATCTCAAATGCTGTCCTCAACATACCCCTTCTCTAACTCGAACTAAATGTTACATCTCTAGAAACCACATTATGGAAATGCATCCTCTGTTACTGGTTGGCATTATGGCATAAACTTCCAAATCTCCACTTGATACAGTGTCTCTGGAGAGACGACTTCCCTAGCCCTTGGGCAAAAATAATACATGGGAAACTTGTGTCCTTAGGACTATCTCCATCTGAACTACTAAAATTGGATTTAATTTCTGCCAAGAGAATTATAACTCACAAATTAGAGGAGATGGATTTACAATTTAATATTGCGACAGGTGGTGGCACCTGTTCGCCGATAAACCTTGGCTTAACACCACCAACAAAGCTTCCATCTTATTTAACTACCTTATCTGTGGTGATGCACAGGTACGCCTTTATAAAGGCTAGATTCAATGTTTTCCCATCAAATGTGTTGGGTAACAGACTCTCCAACGGACAGATCTCACTCCTCTGTGACTGTAAAAGTGGATCTACAGAATCATTATATCATATAATCTTCTGTTGTCCTATACATTCGGCTTCACGGTCCAAGTTTTTGGCCCCATATTTATCGAGAATAGCTGACAGACCTCAGGAAGCCCAAATAATATACTTATTAAACGACGAAGACTCAAGTAGATCCCTTGCAGTCGCTAGATACCTGATTAATGTCTCATTTCATAAGAGGAGAAATGGATCACTGTATGACTCTGACAGCTTAGCCAAACTTAAGAACCATCAATAAGTGCCAGAACTAAGACGCATATCCCCCAAAATCTGAGGTATTTGAATTGCGGTTGACATAGAGGGAGCTTATTGTGTATAGTTTACTAAATTGAAGTAAAATTGGTTTTATAGGGGTGTTTTAACTTGGAACTGTTTAAATTGTATTGTTTATGGATAAATTTTGATGTATTGTTTTTAGATATGGGCCAATGGCCGTAATAAACCAATCAATCAATCAATCAATCAATCAATCATACCCCTTCTCTGACAGTAATCTAGAACACAGCATCAATACACTTACTACACCGTGGCTGCTGCTGGTGCAGTAATATTATGCACTAGCGCACACAGCATCCTTCAGTAGGGATTTACAACATCAAAAGCAGAAACACTGAGTCAAAGAGACACATACAGTTGACAGTAAAATGGACCACAGGATCAGACCACAGGCTGAATGTTCTGCAGAAGTTATATGTGGAACAGACAAAAGAAGAGCAGTCACTGCTAGTCAAATCCAGGGATGCAGTTGCTTCTGCAAATGAACGAAACTCCTATTGGAAATTATTTCACATTTGTGGGGGCCATAAGCTTTTAGGCAACACCATCAAAAAATGTGCAGATGCCAGGTCAGCCACTTAACTGGGGTTTCCCCCCAAAGTCAGCAAGGATGTATTTCCCCACCCCCACCCCAGGTTACGTAACTTTCATTTCCATGTCTTTCAGCCACAGCTCAAGTTCAAGACCTATATTGAGTAAGCTACAATAATCCTCTTAGGAATTCCCCTCACATCCTAGCTTGAACAGACCTGCAGGAGAGAGCTGACAGGGTTGCCTCCTGTTAAAAAAAGTAAGCACAGGCGGACACACTTTTATTTATAGCCCTGAGAAATGAGAAGCACGAGATAGGATACTGGGAGCTGAAATGAAGAGATCACAAAGCACTGTCCAAATAACCTTCTCCCCCTACACACACAAGATCATCAAAGCTGTTCTTAATCATGCAAACACTCCCACATACATATCCCAGGAGCCAAAGTGAGTTAGCACCACCACACTCAGGGAAAACAGAGGGTTTTCGTGGACAGAAAGAATGTGAATTACTGATTAAAACAGGCTAATCTCACTGTGTCCTGGTCTAGAAGCACAAGGGAAGCCCAATGATGTCCCACCAAGAGTTTACGGCTGGAGAACAAGGTTCCCCAGCCCTTCAGCACCTTGGTCTCTGCAAATGCCTAGCTCCAAATGAAGTTCTATACATGTGGTGCCTTTCCAAAGCAGCGAGTTGACTGTTGAAGAGCCCTCACCTTAATTTTCAGTGTTTGGCTCCTATGGGGTTGCAAGGACATAGGTACCATGAGAGACTCCTCTTCTGAATCAGAGGAAGGCAGCAAGGCTGCATCCTCCAGTCAGGAAGGTCTTGAGTATGGTCCTAGCAGTTCTTCCCCGAAAGACAAGGCCAGAGGCGCATCATCCTCTGAGTCCATCACCCTGGGCATGATCCCAGGGTTGTGGCACCTTTCTCTACTCTAACTGGCAGTGGCTATTTGCAGTTTCATGCTTTTCCCATCATCCACTTTTTTTATTTTAAAAATGGTGGGTGCCTAGGATTGGACCTGGGAGCGTCTGCATGCAAAAGCAGAAGTGATCCAACATTGAGCTATGGCCAACCACTTACTTGTGGTGAGCTGAAAATATCTTCCAGGTGACTAAGCCTGGAGGTTCTCTCAAGGTATGACCGTTTCAGAGAAGAGCTGTGAGTTTCATAGAGTTTGAGGCATTCTGAAGAAAATCCTAGTCCCACTAGGAGAAAGAATGAAAACTGTGCATTATCATTTCCTCAGGTGTACTTAAGAGATTCCTTACCTCTCTCCAATTCAAAACAACATTTCTCTCTATCAGTAGCTCATTAAAGATTTGTTCATTATCGGCCTTCCTCAACCTAGTGCCTTAGAAGTTGGATTCCAACTCCCATCAGTCCCAATCAGCATGGACACGGTAGTTCAAAACATCCAAGGCACCAGGCTGGGGAAGGCTGATCTATTACAAAATAGCAACTACTACCATACTTCTGCTACTACTTAAGAAGAGGAACCGTAACTAAAATTAGAATGAAAAGTTTTGAATAGCAAATATATTGCCCCTTTGAATGGTACAAACTATCAGGAAGTCCAGAGGCTTCAAATATTTAGATTATTTCCCTGTATATATAAACCCTCCTTCCCTGCACATCATAACAATGTCCTAAAAGGTAAAGGGACCCCTGACAGTTAATCCAGTCGCGGACAACTCTCTTGCTCATCTTGCTTTACTGGCCGAGGGAGCCGACGTTTGTCCACAGACAGTTTTTCCGGGTCATGTGGCCAGCATGACTAAGCTGCTTCTGGCAAAACCAGAGCAGCGCACGGAAATGCCGTTTACCTTCCTGCCAGAGCGGTACCTATTTATCTACTTGCACTTTGATGTGCTTTCGAACTGCTAGGTAGATGGATTTGCTTCAGTTTTCCTGACCAAATTGATCCAAGTCAAAGTAAAGAGCATTAGCAGTTGGAGAGGTTTCTGTGTCTCCAGGGTTTTATTATCATGCCAGCAAAAGGGATTTCTAACTGTTCAACCTCAATTAGAAGCCAGGCCCTGCCACACACACAAGAAGCAAGCTATTCTGTTCTCTGCGACTGCTTTCAAGCAGCACACCTTTCTTACCCATCCACAGACAACCCCTCTTGTTTAATTCAATTAAGTAGACACTTGGGTAGGCAGGGTTAGAAGGAAGGTGCATTTTTTTAAAATCCAAATTTTAACTATCAGTTCCATAGAAATATGCCAACACTTTAATTTTTGCTTTTGAATATGCAGCTGAATGGGAATGGGAGAGTCGTATAGTCTTGCTGTACAATGGTTATGTTAGTACAATTTTTTTAAAAATGTATAATTTATCCACATTCCAAATGGATAGAATATAGGTTGCTATTGTTGTTGTTGTCTTCATCCCACCTTTAAAGCTCACAAATCCTCTCAAGACCCAAGCACAATATAGTTGTAAACTTTTTATTCCGCTCTCACACATCACTAATGATAAATAACAATTTACAAGTTTGGTACCTTGAGAGAATCTCTGTCTCAAAGCAGCTTACCGGGTGGGGGGGGGGGGCGCGGACATGGACAATGTACAAAACTTATAACATAGGTTAACACATCAGAAAATAAAAATGTAAAAGCAACATTCATAGTACAAAGGCATCCCAGAATACAACAACCTGCTATCTTAGGAAAGGATCAGTAGTGGTCTTTCAGCAGACCGAGGCCAGGTGTCCCCAAAATGTTTCTGGGAAACGTCAGGGCTCCCATGAACAGACTGAAAGCCACTGGTCCAATAACACCTGCAGGGCCACCAGGCCACCACTGCAAGATTACAAAATCCACCCAGGAGTAAAACTGTTATGAGACAACTAGCAAACACAAATAAATAAATTAGAGGATTATGAACGACATGGGGAGGTGTTTTTCTCCTTCCTTCTCCTGACTGCAGAACACCCCAAGGAGGTCATTTGAAGTCCATTCATAGCTGATAAAAGTAAATCTCCATGCAATCCATTATTAACTTACAGAATTCATGACTACAACACAGGCCAAGATTCACCAGCTTTGATGGCTTTCCCAAGCAACAAGACAAATTCACAGCAAAGAGCTTTTGACAGCTATTAACCATGGCCATCGCTACCTCCATCTCCCATCAGCCATCAACCCCAGCAAGCATGGGCAGCTGGCAAGAGTTGTTGTCCAGAAACTTCTGGAGCACTGCTGGATCTGTACCCCTGGAATGGACAGACTGGACAGTGGGTCTAGGAAGGCCATTCTGATGCTCACATTCCTTTCACCAGCTTGGAAGGTTTTGCCTCCATACGAGAGAAAGATACACAGTTTAAAGATTACCCAACACCAGGAAAAATAATGTTCGCAGGCAGGGTGTTGCCTGTCCCTTTCCAAGGCAAATGAACTGAAATGAACCACTCAGCTTAAGCAGAACATGGGCTTGTGTATTTATATAGATGCCAAATCCCAGGGCTATCAGTAACAGTCTCTTCAGTAAAACCCAGATTACAGTGCTGGAATCTCTAAACTCCCTCCTGCTTGCACAAGCACATACAGGGCGCACCAGGGGCTTCCAACTGCTCTCCGCCACTTCCCCATTACTGAGAAAGGATTCAGATTTATTTATGAGGCCGCAAATCCACTGCAAAACACAACTGGAGAAACAAACCCCAAACATCATGGAATGTTACATTTTACGATGGTATTAACATCCCACCTGTCCTCCAAGGAGCTTAAGGTGGCATGCATGGAACCTCCCCTCCCAATTTTATCCTCCTAACCACCCTGAGCGGTAGCTTAAAGTGACTGGCCCAAATGAGCTTTATTAACTGGGTGGGGACTTGAACCCTGTGTCCCAGCTACTAGCCTGATGTTCTAATCGCTATACAACACACAGTATGAAATGTAAAACAACACAATTATCAGTCATAATATCTGAGCTCTTACCTTGATTACCAGATTATTAATTTTTTTTTAGAAAAGGTTACACTTCTAGTAACATATTTGTCCCTTCACACAAAATTCTAATATAACATCAGTCATATGTGTATGTGTTGATTAACTAAACAAGTTATTATGGGCTGCCCTGCCTAAATGGTGGCTTTAATTTAAAGTGATTAAGAAGGCCTGGGGTGGGGATAGTTGAAAATCAGAGAGTGTAGTACACCTACAATTGCTCTGCTCAGACGCCAATTGTGTTTCTTAGCTGCTTTTCAACTACAAAGGACTCTAAGTTGCATGCATTATTAATACATTGGCCATCGTCACTAGCAGATCTTCAGGCTGGGCACACCTAGCAGTTATGGAGTAGGCTCACCATCAAGGGATAAGAGGTCTCAGTCACTGCAAAAAGCACTGGAATCAACAGAAACCGTCTCCTGAACGGCTCCCAACTCAGCCTTCCTATCAGCAATGAGCTTTATATAAAGCTTCCTGGGACAGATTGGCACCAACACAGAATGCTCTGTCCACAAGCTTATGCCAGGACAAAGGACTTCCTAGCACAAAATCAAGAATTTCTGCATCGCAGGACACTGTTCTGGTTTCCTTCAAGAAAAATGTGGCTGGCAACCCTGGAGGCTGCTTGCAAGCCTTTGCAATTAAAATTCCATTTTTACTCACTTGGACAAATAAGCGGAGCAAACTCACTGCAGCACATTGGCTGCAGACGGAAAGACTCCTTGCCTCCACACAGGATGAAAATAGAACAGTGAAAATGTTATTATTTATTAAATTTATATATCACCCTTCATCCAAAGATTACAGAGCAGTTTACAGCATAGAAATACAAAATGAAAACACAAAATACATATCACAGTAAGAACAAAAAAAAATCAATAGCCCCCTCCCACAAACACATTTAAAAGACCATATATTGTTTAATTAGCCAAAGGTTTGGTTATAGAGCAGGGTTTCCCAAACTTGGGTCTCCAGCTGTTGTTGGACTACAACTCCCATCATCCCTAGCTAGTAAGACCAGCAGTCAGGGATGTTGGGAACTGTCCAAAAACAGCTGGAGACCCAGTTTTGGAAGCCCTGTATAGAAGGACAGTTTCACCTGGCATCTCAAGATATTCAGTGACGGTGCCAGGCAATCCTCCTTGGGGACAGCATTCCACAAACCACAGAAAAGGCCCGTTCTCATGTTGCCTTGCCACCCTCTGGACTTCTCATGGAAGGGATACAGAAAGAAGATGATTGCAGGGTCCCAGTCAGTTCATATGGGGAGAGGCAGACATGAACGTCCTTGTCACGCTACCTCCAGGTATGGTCTGGAAGATGGTGAAGAGAGAGCAGGGCCTTCTCTGCAGTAGCTCCCTGTCTATACGGAGCACTCCCCTTAGGGATGCCATCTTGGCACCAACTCTTGTCAACATTTTCATGCCAAGCAAATATGTTTTTGCTTTCTCTGGCATTTTGGCAGTACTAGCAAATGGCTGCTTTAACTCTGTTTTCAGGACGCTTTTTTATTATTACTTTATTTTATTTTGTTGTAAATGAGTCCAGGACAGTTTGTTGTATAAATTCAATAAACCTAATCACAGTGCTATTTTGGTATTTTTTAACAATATAAGTTGTTTGTACCCATATCCTGATATAAGTGTCATGGCTGCTAGCAGAAAATGGCTGCCATGAGCAAAAAACAAAACGGTCATTACCAAAAAGGTATTGCCTTAACCTAACTATTTCATGAACAGAAAAGCAGCCGCAGCCTTCCTACCCTGATTCTGTGAAGTACAATCCTGTCCCCCAAGCGTGTTGCTACCAGAGACACAAACATACCAACCCTTGAAACTAAAAGCCTCCCCGCTCTAAGGCGCACACCCGTCTCTTCTTCACAGCAATGGCAAAATGGCTCCCAGTGGCCCACTCCCTCAGTCAGAGCCTTTCAGGCATAATTAATTTCATTTGTGCCCCAACTTTATTTCCTCTTTATTTAAAACATTTGTTACCCACTCTTCACTAGAGCAGGATACATAAAAAAATTAAAACACAATGTATTTAAAACACACCCACCCAAATATAAGAACCCACTCTAAACCACCAGAAAACTAACACCTCTTCACAAAGAAAAGTCTTCTGCTGGCATTGAGAGCTGATGGAGCAGACTATTGAAAGACTCCTCTTGCCCTCTGCACCTATCGCTGTGTTCTAAAATATCAGTATTTTATTTGAGTCTACTTCTAACAGCGCAGGTTTGGGGCAACCTTTTCAACACGAGGGCCACATCCCCTCCCAGGCCACCTTCCAAGGGCCGCATGCAGAAACAAATGTGGGTGGAGCAACCTTTGCGCAGTAGGACACTTTCCAGGCCCACAAAAGCCAAAGGTTTCCACACATCCCTACACACATTTATATTCAGGCCAGCAAGTTCAAGCACATATTGCAGCCAGGCAAAAAGCACTCAAGAAGGATGCAGAACAGAGCCAGTAAGAGGTCTGACTGAGATCAGTCTGGAGGGCCAGGTAGAAAGCTTGGAGAGCCACAGGTAGTCCCAGACCAGAGGTGTCCGTCCGTCCGTCCCCGTTACAGAGGATAAGGCTACTGATGGCCATTAATCATGACAGCTGTGTGTTATTATTTCTGTGCCAGAAGGCAGTTCTGAGTCCTCAGCACATAGGAGGTCCTATTCAAATCCAGGGCTAGCAGTGTTCATTTATTACATAAAAAAGGAAGACAGTCTATGGATACCTTAAAAACTAATGGATTTTCTTCATGGATCAGCACCTCTATTTTCTCCACTTTTGAGAGGCCTCAAGAGTACTAGGTTAATTAGCATCCCCAGTTCAATCTGGTCATTTTATAACATTGGAAAGATTAGCTAATGAAGGCCACAGCTCAAACAAACAAGCTACTGCACTCCAAGTGAGACTTGATCCACCCTCTTCCAAGCGATAACAAATAGTCTATTTTAGTACCTTATAGAAATCCTTAGTTGGCACAAAGCACACTCATTTACAGGACAGTGAATGAACAATACCAGAAAACAACAGCTTAGGTCAACAACCAAGAAGCCAAGACCAGCAGCTCAGGACTTTTTGTTTGGAGAACTTCATGTGCCACCAAATTTTCTGAACCAGCCTGGACAGATCTACTCACAGGCACGTCTCCACAAGCCGAAGAGAATGGCATAACATCCAAACCCACAAAACTGCTACTCAAAGAGAGCAAAAATAAACTCTGTGTAGCCTTGAAGAAGTTGGGTAGGAGATGCTGCTCATTAATTATTTTCTTAAAATCTGTCAAGACTGCCAACAGATTTGTGGGTTTAACAAGCAAGCCACCTCTAACCGCTTAGCTCAGATATATCAGTAGTAACCCCAGTTCATCTATCATAAATTGCATGCATCTGTTATAACAACAACAGCAGCTAAAGCAATATTGCCCCAAACCAGGAAAGTTTTATTGCAAACAGTCCAATTAATAGAAGTGTCTGACATAACTTCTATAAGCAAAGTGGCACATCAGATGGAAAACATCATACAAAAATCTTTTGCAGATGTATGGAGACCCTTCTTTCATTATGGGGACTCCCCAGGTTTTACTTATATATTCTCTAATATTTCTTTCGTGCTAAATAGCCAATAAAAATAAAAAATGTCCACCCAAAATTTAAATATCAAAGTATGAAAATTTTAAGAATAAGACAAAACCAAACAGCAGATATAGCAATTATATGGTACAATATCATCTTATAATTATTATTCTATCCATTTCTGGTATTTAGGATGTGAACACTGTTGCTTACACCCAGGAAAAATGCTGGGCCAAACGAATGCCAAATGAGGCCAAAACATGCTCAACTGACCAAAAAATAGTGGCTGTTTCAGGGGAGAAAAGAATTGGGTGGGAATGGAAATGCAATGGAGTATCCTGGAGAAGGGATTGCTCTACACGACAACATGTTGTTCCAGGTCACACTTTTCCTGAGTTCATAACCATTTCACAGATATTCTTCCAGTAGTTACATCAAAATCCTGTATAGGAGGCTTGCATTACCATTCTCATAATGGGGCAGAGATAAGGGGGAAATGTTATTATTATTAATTTGACTTCTTTGTTGCTTTACTACAAAAACTCTCAAAAGTGACTTACAAACCCTGAAATCCAGCAGGAAAAATAAATATCAGCAGAGACCTTTCTGCACAAGAAGAAGAAGAAGAAGAAGAAGAAGAAGAAGAAGAAGAAGAGGAGGAGGAGTTTGGATTTGATATCCCGCCTTTCACTCCCCTTCAGGAGTCTCAAAGCGGCTCACATTCTCCTTTCCCTTCCTCCCCCACAACAAACACTCTGTGAGGTGAGAGGGGCTGAGAGACTTCAGAGAAGTGGGACTGGCCCAAGGTCACCCAGCAGCTGCAGGTGGAGGAGCGGAGACGCGAACCCGGTTCCCCAGATTACGAGACTACCGCTCTTAACCACTACACCACACTGGCTCTCTGACCACCAACCAACTTGTAATAATCCATCAAATGTCTGGGAGAATATATAAGTTTTAATCAAACACTGTAATAATGTTAATGATGGCTCCAGGAGAAACTCATTGGGGAGAGTATCTGACAGAGAAGGAGCCACAACCGAAAAGGCCCTCCCCTTGCTGCCACTCTCTCCGAGGTGGAACCAGAGGGAGGGCATCAGGGGAAGACCAAAGAGTCTGGGTAGATTCTTATCAGAAGAGGTGCTCCAAAAGATATTGGGAGTCCTGGCCCACAAAGGACTTTATAAATAAAAGAACAGCACTGTGAACTGGACCTAGAAACATATTGGCAGCCAGCACAGCTCTGTTCAGATGCGACTTATATGATCAGCTCATCTCAAGCCTGTCAAACTTTAGATGGCCTCACTCTTCACCAGATGCACTTTCCAAAGCATCTTTAAAGGCAGCCCCATGTAAAGAACATTGCAGTAATCTAAGCTTCAGGTTACCAGAGCACTGATGAGTGCAGCCAGGTTATTCCTGCTCCCATAGAGCTAAAGCTTACAAAGCAGCGATTACTGCCTCAATCTAAAGAGAGGCAACAAAAGATGGAGAAGATTTTTACATATATGTTTTCAAGCAGGCAACAAGAACCAGACCTTCAGCATGCTTCTGCATAATCTGACCAGTTCAAAAGGTTTACTAGTTTGTTTGGCTTTGGCAAACATAGAAATGAAGTGGATTAGGGCCTGTTAAATATTGAGCAATATTCATGTGGGACTGAGAAGTTATGGAAGTTTCACTACAGGCTTGTCAACCCCTCCCCACCACTCTCATCCCAAAAACATTCCCCCCACCTACTTTCAGTTTCAATAGCATAGTTACGTGAGCACCAAATCGCAGTTTGCAACACAATTAGAAGGACAGCTGAAAGCAGTGGATTGTGCTAACCATGGTTGAAGTTCACTGCATGTAACTCTAACCACAGTTATTTGTAACTAAAAATGAAAACATCCATTCAAGGAAGAGAAGAGGAGCACCTAAGCCTATGCAATGCTCCTGATCACCTAACCATGGCTAGGAAATGGGGCAGTATTATATCCACACAATGCTAAGAAATATTACAGTGGTACCTTAGTTCAGGAACTTAATCCGTTCCAGAAGTCCGTTCTTAAACCAAAGCCGTTCTTAAACTGAAGCGCACTTTCCTTAATGAGGCCTCCCACCGCCAGTGCCCTTCCACCGTTCACCATTCATAGACCGAGGTAGACTTCCGGGTTGGCACCATCGCCGAATGGCGGACTCCCTCCGAGCTCCGGAGGGAGCCTGCTCGGCAGGGGCTGGGTCCTACCGTGCCGGCGACACGGGGACCCTCAAAAACCATGGGCGCTGAAACCCATGGACATGGTGACTCGGCTGGCACCTTTTGCGCTCCCCCCCGGCCCGCAAAGGAGCCTTTTTAAAGGCTACGGAATGGGTGACGGGGGGGGGGTGCTTTGAGTCCTCCGCTTCCCCTGCCGAGCGAAGCCGCATGCCATTCGACGGAGAGCGCTGACTTCTTCTATTGAAAATCTGGACCTAAAAGAATAACCCGTGAGTAATTGGAACCTGGACTAAAAAGGGGGATAAATTTTTAAAAAATTCGGAGCGAGCGGGGGAGGCGCAAAAAGGAAGTCAGCCCCCCCCCCCTGTTGTAGAGGAGTTAAAGCAAAGGATTTGACATCTAAGATCGAGTGCAACCCTATTTTTACAAAGATATTAATTTCGCGACGGAAAACTATAAGACTGAGCTGGAGGAGAAAAGTGGAATTGATTTAAAAGTACCCCCCTCCCCGGAACCCTGGGAGCGTTTTGCGAGAGCGCCGGGAGAAGACAAAGAGAGGTTTTGACAGCTGTCAAAGAGCTGTCAAAGCAGAAGAACAAAATGAGAACTTTGTTACAAGGACTTTGCCTGTTACATTTGTTATAAATTGGATACAAATTGTTTAAAAGAAGGAATAACAAGTTATTTGGACTGATTGGGGTGATCTGGAAGGGAACTGAGTTATTGCAACCCACCTAGAGGAGCTGAGGGATATTACAAGTTGTTGACATGGAATTTGAATAGAACTTTCTATCTCCTGGGTGTTGGTTTCTGCTTCCTTCACTGAGCAGCGAAGTGCTTGTCACAAGACAATGTTTACATTCCACAGTCAAGTACTGTTGGGTTTTCTCACGGGAAAGGAGACTGGATGTGACGTACACTGGTTTCCTGTTTTTCACTGTTCTTTGCAGTTCAGTGTGTGATTCTCTCCGTGCTTTAGAGGAGAGAGGATGCATTTCTCTGCTCCGGCAGAGGCAAGATGTTTTCCTGTAAATTACCAGCTTTGAAGTGTAAATAAAGTAATATAGAGCATGTTGGCACGTACTTTTCATCATTCCGCTGTGCACTGGACACTGCTTATCTCCATCATTTGGTTCCGGGCCCAGAAAAACGCAGTGTTTTGAGAATGGACTCCAGAAGTCGGGCTCCTGGCAAAGGAACAAAGGAGCAAAGAATTGGAGTGCCGGCAAAGGATCGGAATGCAGAGGGCCGGATCGGACGATATCTCTGCGCGTCAAGATGATTTGATGAGGTATGTGCTACAGCTCCGGGCAGCCTGCCAGCTTCTAATTAATGGCTTTATGGCTGGACTTTGAACTTTTATAGCCGGTTTTGCCGTGGCACAGGCAAAAGGCTAGGAGGATAAATTTTTCCTATGCTGGGGGAAATCGAAAGTAAAGCAGCTGCAGCAGTGTCGCAGCATGAATTTAAGACAGCAGAGAGAACTTTCACTTTTGAACTTGCCTTTGGAATGCGGTTTGAAGCAGCTGCAGATAAGCAAAGCAGTTAAGCAGAAAGGCACAGGTTCACAGGCAGAGGCTGGAAATCGAAAGTACTTTTGAATTTGCTTTTGGATTGAAGCAGCTGTACACAGACGCAGCATGTATAAAGCAGCCTGATTTAAAGCAGCAGAGATGACGCAGAAGGCTAATGCCAAAGTCATGATGGCTAGCTGCAGAAGGCTGGATGAGGCAAGTGGGGAATTTGATGCCAATCAGCCAAATGCTCAACTCACAGTAGCCAGTGATACTGCCATGATTATGAATGGAGCAGACCGCCAGGGTGATAGCTGCATGGGCAAGGGGGAGTCTTCACAGACGTCATCCCATAGTGCAGTGGAACCACCAGATGGCGCCAAAGCTTTGAAGGCAGTGAAATGCTACACGTGTGGACGTCTAGGCCATATGAAGAGGGAATGCAGATATCCCAGGGCCAAGACAGAGCAGCGCAGCAAAAGCTCATCGCGTGGAAAAGGCCGAGGCAAAGGCAAAGGTCCGGTGTCCAGGACAACGCAGCACAAGGCAATGGTCTCACGCTTCACTCCAAAGGTTGCAGAGGTCCAGAAGAAGTCTAGATCTTTCTTCGTTGTTGATTCAGCGGCGACCCACCACATGTGCAACGATAAGCGACTGTTCGTGTCTTTTACACCGCAGGAAGGTGCGATTCACCAGGCGGATGACCACACAATTCCCAGTAAAGGCTACGGAACTGTTGTTCTTCACAGTTTGGACTTATCGATACAGGATGTGCTTTATGTGCCAGATGCCAAGCATAATCTGCTCAGCGTTGGACAGCTGAATGAGCGGAAAATTGACGTTTCCTTTAAGAACAAAAGGTGCATCATCACAAAGAAAAATGATTATGTATTGCATGCTGAATATGTTGATCGTTTGTATGTTTTGTATTTTGATGATGTTGTGCAGGATGACACTTGTTGCATTGCAGGTTCTAACAAGAGTTTGCATGCAGAATGTATTCACGATTTTCATCGAAAATTTGGTCATTTGCATTTTGAGGCAGTATCTAAAATGCCTGCCTTGGTTGAAGGTATGACTATTAAACCCTGCAGGTACCACATGAAGTGCAAGGCATGCGCAGCAAACAAGGTAAAAATGGCTGCAAAAGGTAAGGTGTCTAGTAGGCAAGCTACAGAACCATACCAGGTTGTTCATGCTGATTTGGTTGGACCACTAGCGCCCTCTTTGGGTGGAAACAGGTACTTCATGGTTCTCATTGATGCATTTTCCAGGTATATTTATGTGTACAATCTCAAGCAGAAATCAGAGGCTTTTCCAAGGTTCAAGGAATTCTGTGCTTGGTTGGGAAATGTGCATGGAAAGAAGGTAAAGACTCTTTTCAGTGATCGCGGGGGAGAATTCACTTCTCAGCAGTTTGAAGCTTTTCTGACTGAGAAAGGAATTCAACACGATTTGTCTAGTCCTCGCTCGCCATGGCAGAATGGACTTGCGGAACGAGCAAATCAGACTTTGCTTCAAGGGTTAAAAACCTTGCTGCATGATGCCAATCTTCCAGAGAGTTATTGGGCCGAAGCTCTCTCATGTTTCACTTACAGTTATAATCGCAGGTTATCTTCAGCGATTGGTTGTACCCCCTATGAGAAGATGTTTGGCAAGAAGCCATACATCAAACACATGAAAATTTTTGGTTCTGACATGTGGGTTCACTCACCACAAAACTCCAAGTTAGACAAGCGTGGATTGCATGGTATCTTTCTAGGTTATCAGAAAGGGTCTTACAGAATAATGATGACTGACTCTAAGGAAATTAAGCTCACAAGAAGTGTTGAGTACAATGCCAAGTGGGGGGAGAATGTGGGAATTTTCCAATGTTATCCTGATGACAGTGATGAGACTGAGGATAGTCAAAAGCAACCACAACAACCCACACCCACTGATGAAGGTTCTGATTCTGAGTCTGAAACTGAATCGGGTGATTCAGAGGATTTCAAGAGTGCGAAAGCCTCTATGCGACCCTCTGAAAGCTCTGATCAAGAATTAGAGGAACCATTGTTCACAATAGGTCATTTTTCTCCTAAGAAGGAAGAGGAGAGTGTTGAAGACTTAAGGCTAATTCGCAGGTCACAGAGAGCAACAAAAGGCAGACCTCCAAAGAGATTTGCTGATGAGTTTGCTAAGATAGCAGTAACAGCTGTTAAAAGCTCCAAGAAGGTGTTTGAACCTTCAAGTTTCCAAGAAATCCAGGATTTGGATTCAAAGGAAGCTGAGCCATGGTTAAATGCCATGAAGGCTGAGCTTGATTCCTTGGAAAGGAACAAAACATGGGACCTTGTTCCAGTAGTTCCAGGAATGAAACTGCTTGGAAGCAAGTGGGTCTTCAAAGCGAAGACAGATCAAAATGGCAAGATAGTCAGGCACAAAGCCAGATTGGTAGCCAGAGGTTTTGCACAGGTACCAGGTGAAGACTATCACGAGACCTACTCACCCACCGTGAGGTATGAGAGCATTAGGCTTATGCTCAAGCTAGCTGCAGAAGAGAATCTACACATTAGTCACCATGATGTGAATACAGCTTTTCTGTACGGATCTCTAGATGAATCACTTTATATGCTTCCACCTGATGGCGTACAGGTAAAACAGGGATTTGTTTGTGCTCTGAAGAAGTCCCTTTATGGTCTCAAACAAAGTGCACGGTGTTGGCACACAAAACTCACTGAAGTATTGTTTTCTCTAGGTTTTAAGCAAGGGAAAGCTGATCCATGTGTATTTGTCAAAGAGGAGGGGCAAAAGAAACTGTATTGTTTGTTTTATGTTGATGATCTTTTATTCTTTTGGAAGGATGTCACAATGTACAATAATGCCCTAGCTCAATTGAAAGAGCACTTTGACATGAAAGATCTTGGCGAGGTAAACAACTACCTATCTCTGGAAATAGAGAGAGATCAAGATGGTAACATTCTAGTACACCAGTCACGTAAAATTGCTGATGTGTTAAGCAAACTAAACCTGATGGATGCTAACCCTGTGGACACACCGATGACAACAGGTTATCAGGTAGATGACACTGGAGAAGCATTTTCTGATACTACACTGTACAGAAGTGTGCTAGGCAAGCTAAACTTCATTGCCAGATGTTCAAGACCTGACATTGCTGTTAGCTGTAATTTGCTAAGCAGACAAGTCAACAATCCTACTGTTAAGGATTGGAAAGCTCTGAAACGCATAGCGCGGTATTTGAAAGGCACTATGCATTACAGACTGAGATTTAACAATCAGAAGTCTGGTGGTCTTGAGATATTTGCAGATGCAAGTTTTGGAAGTGACACTACAGACAGGAAAAGTACGTCTGGAGTTTGCTATAAGTACAATCAGGGTCTATTTGATTGGTCATGCAAGAAGCAAACAACAGTTAGCTTAAGTACTTGTGAAGCTGAACTGAATGCACTGTCTTATTCACTTAAGGATTGTGAATGGTTGTTACAATTGTGCAAAGACATGAAAATTCCTGTCAAATGTCCAATCCAGGTTTACCAGGACAACAAAGCATGTTTGGCTTTGCTGAATTCTGAAGGTTGTAAGCAAAGCACGAAGCACTTGCAATTAAAGTTGCAACATGCTAGGGAACGTATTCAAAAGGGACTCGTAACGGTGTCCTATATGCCAGGTAATGAAATTCCTGCTGATGTATTGTCCAAGATTGTATCAAGGGATCAACACTGTACCTATGTGCAGAAGTTGGGTTTGTACTGATATTGTACGAACACGCTGCCCAGTGATGTTCACAGAAAGGGGGAGGATGTTGGTTTCTGCTTCCTTCACTGAGCAGCGAAGTGCTTGTCACAAGACAATGTTTACATTCCACAGTCAAGTACTGTTGGGTTTTCTCACGGGAAAGGAGACTGGATGTGACGTACACTGGTTTCCTGTTTTTCACTGTTCTTTGCAGTTCAGTGTGTGATTCTCTCCGTGCTTTAGAGGAGAGAGGATGCATTTCTCTGCTCCGGCAGAGGCAAGATGTTTTCCTGTAAATTACCAGCTTTGAAGTGTAAATAAAGTAATATAGAGCATGTTGGCACGTACTTTTCATCATTCCGCTGTGCACTGGACACTGCTTATCTCCATCACTGGGAAACTGCAGAAATGGAACACTATTTTGACTACAGAGGCTGACATACTAAAGAAGACAATAGACTTATCTATTGAAAAATGGAAGGGACTTGGCATTATGTTTCGTTCCTGAATAACAGAGCCCCTGCAGCTGAATTTGAAGCTTTTGGAATTAGAACATTTGTGCAGGAAAACAGGAAAGGAAAGGAAAAAAAAAAAAGAAAAGGAGAGAGATCAACAAGAACAACAAGAATAACAAGAATAACAAGAATTGGATAAAGTTGAAAGAGGGAACATTTGGGACATCCAGATTTGAAAGGTTTAAAGAAATAAAATTGGAGTTTTTACTCCTAATGTATAAAAATCTGGATGGAAAAAATGGGCCTTTTTGAGACAGACTCCTTCCAAGATTGGACATTCGAAATTAAAGATGACTGGTAAAGGACCATGGCTTAAATAATTGTGGGAGCTCCAGGAAGACATCAGATGTTGATAAATTTTGGGAACGCAACCGGGAAAAGGGGGAGGGAAATTTGGAATCCAAAGGGTGTTAAACTACATTTTATTTCATTATATTTTAATTTGTAATGTATGTTAAAGGGGGGAACGCGTGGAAGGGAACAGGTCGATTTTAGGAGATGGGAAAATATTTTTAAATTGGGTCAATGACAATAAGTTCAAAATTTGGGATAAGAAATTGCTGAATTTATAAGTAAGAATTGGAATACAAGAGGGGGAGGGGAGGGGAAGTCCTGGAAAGATGTTATGGAAAACAAGATTTTAAATTTGGATGTTTTGTTTTTTTATTTTGTTGTAATTGGAAACTTTTAATAAATATTATTTTTTTAAAAAAAGACCGAGGTAAAGTTCGCTAACCGGAACAGTACTTCCGTTTTTGCGGAGTTCTTATACCGAATAATTTGTAAACAGGACTGTTCTTAAACTGAGGTACCACTGTATTTTTAATTCAAAGCAGCCTCTGCATTGTACATCCACTGTATTTCCCAAGTTTTTGAAAACTACTCCGTGAGTCTTATGCTTAAAGTGTTTTATTGTTTATTTTATTGCTTATTGTTTTATTATATTATATTATATATATTTTTTGCACTGGAGTTGGAAGCACCCCTGCAACCTGCTCCTTTGTGCTCCACTTCCTGCACTTGCCATTCCCCTTAAGGCACCTCCTACCAATTTGCTTGTTTTGTTGTGGGTTCTCTTTTCTCTTTTTAATATGCTGAATGAAAAAGAAAGCACCCAAGGGACCACGAAGGAAATGTGAATTTAGCAAGTTTGCCCAATTTTGCCTCTGAAGGAGCAGGTTAATGCACTGCTGAATCAAAAACACTAAAAATTGGCTAAGTTCAGCACACAAGAGGGGAAAGCAGCGACCTGGAGGTAAATCTATGTTGATGCAGCTTCTTGGGAAATGAGAGTTTTGTGGAGGAAAAAAAGAATTCTTATGGTAAGAGGGGAAAGTCTAAAAGAGGCCATGTAACAACAGTATTTTGGAGCTCTATGATGCAAAGAGTTTCAAACATCCTCGCTTCAGGGAAAAACTTTCTGCTGATGAATCATTCCCATGCCATGGAACCTCTGCATCTTGTAAGGGTTCTGGGAGCACTTTAAGGCACACACACTCTGTCCACCCAAGGCACATCGACATAACCAATTTGGGGCCTCCCCATGAACTGAGGATGCCACTTTCAACACACTGAACAAGGCCAGCCCTACCATCAAGAGTCTTGGCAACCACCTCAAGCCAGTGTGGTGTAGTGGTCAAGAGCAGTGGACTTGTATTCTGGGGAACCGGGTTCACATCTCCACTCCTCCACCTGCAGCTGCTGGGTGACCTTGGGCCAGTCACACTTCTTTGAAGTCTCTCAGCCTCACTCACCTCACAGAGTGTTTTTGGTGGGGGAGGAAGGGAAAGGAGAATGTTAGCCACTTTGAGACTCCTTAGGCTAGTGATAAAGCGGGATATCAAATCCAAACTCCTATTCTTCTTCTTATTCTTCTTCCTCTTCTTCTTCTTCTTCTTCTCGGGTGCTGTTCCTCCCAAGTCCTACAATTGTTTGAGGGCTGAGCTGTGTGCATCACACAGCCAGCTCTGTGCCTGCTTAACTGGCCTGCTGCCCTGAGGCACAGTAGGAAGATGCTGTCCCACCTGCAAAGTTGCGGTTAAGATTCCAATAGCAGTCACACTTACTTCTGCATAAGGAACAATGTAGCACCATCCTGTATTCTAATTCCTCTTCCACGGCTCTGCATCCCAAGAAAAGATTGGTACAAGTAGGCGAAATGCATTTCTGGGGAATATTTCAAACACTGCCATCTCCTCACTGAGGAAACCCTTGAAAAGCTCCCAAGGAGCCCAATCATCTAGTCTAGCATGTGTCCAGCAGAGTCCTCCAGATGCCTCTGGGTGATCACAAGTGAGGTACAAAGATTCAGTGTTATTTGTTTGGGTATTAGAGCAGCATGCTACCTGTTAAGTGTTGATAACCCCAGACTATGTGAATTTGTGTGATCCTTAACATATGCTTCGAGGCTTCAAAGCACATATATTTCAATAATCCTTGAGTGTCAGCCAGGTGCAAAAAATGGCACCCAGACTTTTGGAGGTGCTTGCAAATGGAGAATCTTTGGGCAGAAAATGCACCTGGTGCCCTGCTAATTTCAAACCCTGTGCTTAATGCTTACCACCACACTGTCCAGCCGAGGACCTGGTCTCAGGGCAGATGATGCAGCTGCCTTGCTGAAGCTAAGCTGGTCTGGACCTGGCGGGACATAAATGTACTAGCTCAGAGGTGGGGGACCAGAAGCCCTTCAGATTGAGCTGGACACCCTAGAGAAGATGGCCAAGGGGATGGCATGGTCCAACTTCTAGTGGGTCACAGGCTCCCCATCCCTGAACTAAATGAACAAACATGGCTGCTAAGTATGCATTGTGCAAAGAAATAAGAAGTATTAGTGTTGGTCCTGAAACTGCTGCTAATCCATTCAACTAGACTGTAGCATACGGTTTAGGGACGAAGCCTGCCCTGATTATCAACCTTACTGTGTATTAAGCTAAAGTGGGAGATACTCAAAACAAAATTTAAAAATTCCTTCCAGTAGCACCTTAGAGACCAACTAAGTTTATTATTGGTATGAGCTTTCATGTATTTAGGCTCAATGTTGTTTGAGCCTAGGACTTGCCGATCAGAAGGTCACGGATTGAATCCCCGCGACGGGGTGAGCTCCCGTTGCTCGGTCCCTGCTCCTGCCAACCTAGCAGTTCAAAAGCACATCAAAATGCAAGTAGATAAATAAGTACCACTCCAGCGGGAAGATAAACGGCGTGTCCGTGCGCTGCTCTGGTTTGCCAGAAGCGGCTTAGTCATGCTGGCCACATGACCCGAAAGCTGTATGCCAGCTCCCTCGGCCAATAAAGTGAGATGTGCGCTGCATCCCCAGAGTCGGCCACGACTGGACCCAATGGTCAGGGGTCCCTTTACCTTTAAGTCATCAACAACACCTTGAATTCTTCCCCATATTCTATCAGTAGTCAGCACAGCTCTTTCAGGATCAAGGTCGCCTTTAATGGCAGCTCCACATACAATGCATTAGATTAACCCAACTAATGTTATGGGGCTGCCAACTACCATCATCCCCAGTCAGCAATCCAGTGGTCAAGGATGACAGCAGCTGTAGTCCAGCAACATTTGAAAAGCCACAGGTTCCCAAACACCATCATGTTCTCACTAAAACAAAGACACCACACAAAACATACTTCTCACAAGCCGTATGTTCGGGGGGAGGGGGAGCAAGAATTTCTCAAGAGTTATGATGTACTTGCCCTCCCAACACCACTAATCCATCTGAACTAACCATCTATTTTCTTTTTGAAAAGTTCAAGGAAGAGTAGCTGGGAGGCAAACATTCCAGAAGATCAGAGCTTGGAGAAAACAGGCAATTAAAACGGAGTTCTCTGACGCATTAAGACCTTGCCCTGCACAGAGACTCTACAGTGAAGGTTTTATGGTGCTTTGGTTTAAAAAAGAAACAAAGAAAAGAAATCCACTTAGATATCAAAAGCAAACTCTGCCTAACCACAGAAGATGTTTGGCTTTCAGAGCAGAGGGAAAATAAATTCTGGGAAGGTGATACTCCCACCCATGTAAACCAAAATATGCAGATACTCTGGAATACAAATGAACACAGTTTCCAGTAAAGAGCCGATTGATTGATTGATTGATTGATTGATTATTAGAAATGATTCTTTTGAAGAAGATGTGCTAAATATGAAATGGTGTTTGTGCTAATAGCTACTGTTGTCAAACGCCTACGGATGTTTTTATTTTTACATTTGATCCCACCACTTTCCCTGAGAGAAATCTGCTCAGCAGCCAGTGTATTTGCATATTTTTAAATGTATCCATTGGTTCCAGGCAGTTTAAGGGAACTATCAGTAACTAGCAAACTGCACATAGTCATTTTGATGGATGTGGGCTGAACAATTGGAGGACTTGTGCATGGGGAGGAGGGAGCCCCAGCCTACAAGAGCTGGGCCGTCCACTGCTGGGCAAAGGGCAGGCTCTGCTCTCACCACAACCCTGTTCCAAAACACACTTTTACTCTTCCCCAAAAGAAGCGACCGACAATCATCCAGAAAGAAAGAAGCAAAGAAGCACACTTGGAATCAATGAATCATGGGAGCTATATTCTGCCACTGTCAATCTCGACCCAACCACCACCATCACACCAGCTCCCTTGTGCAGTCTGCCCCTTGATTTGACCAGCCACATCCTGGGCTTCATTGGTCACACCTGCATGTGACAGAATGTTGAAAAGTGGCTTTTATCAAGATAGGTCAGGAGAGAGAGAAACAGCACCTTGGATCAAGACATAGGAAACTCCAAAGAAGTCAATGCTGGTGGTGCATAAGGGATGGTGTCATTCACACAGCCACCTGCTCTTGTGGGAAGATGCACTGTGATATTTTGCACTAACCTCAGCATTAATGCTGATAAGGAGCACAGATATACTGCTCTCAAAGCATTTAAGTGAGGGGCAGGAGATCATTTTGGCTCCATGGGCCAACTCTTTATCAGGATCTGCCTCACAGGCCAAATTTGTCAGGTGGGTGGGGTCACCCACCTGAAAATCAGTCACTACCATCCCCTGTTTAAGGGGAAAGAGTTTAATCCACACCCATCAGCTGATGCATGGGGACCAAATCCTACTTCCTGATCTGTGTGGTTCTGCTCCCTGCTAAGAGCAGAGCACAAAGCTAATGCAAGGTTAAAGCCTGTTCTCCTGCCCATAAGGTGATGGGCCAGCTGGTGTAGTCTTGGGGAAATAGCCTTATGGGCCAAACTGGAGTCCCTAGTGGGCCAAGACTGCCCACGGGTCACTTCTGGTTTAAAGAATGTGAGGTGCATTTTCTGACAACTACATTCCAAGGCAGGTCAGAATTAGGTAAAGGTAAAGGTAAAGGTACCCCTGCCCGTACGGGCCAGTCGTGACCGACTCTAGGGTTGCGCGCTCATCTCGCTCAAGAGGCCGGGAGCCGGCGCAGTCCGAAGACACTTCCGGGTCACGTGGCCAGCATGACAAAGCTGCATCTGGCGAGCCAGCACCAGCGCCGCACACGGAAGCGCCGTTTACCTTCCCGCTATAAAGCGGTCCCTATTTATCTACTTGCACTTAGGGGTGCTTTCGAACTGCTAGGTTGGCAGGAGCTGGGACCGAACGACGGGAGCTCACCCCGCCACAGGGATTCGAACCGCCGACCTTTCGATCAGCAAGTCCTAGGCTCTGTGGTTTAACCCACAGCGCCACCCGCATCCCAGGTCAGAATTATTATCCCCAAATTACAGACAGAAAGGCCACCAAGTAAGTTCATGGCCAAGACTCATTTGCCAATACGCAGGACCCACTCCAGCTCTAATTAGCAGCTGTCTCAATTCCAGCTCAGGATTAAAAATTATATTTCAAACATTTAAGTGGCTGGGTTGCATTACGGTGTGCAGAACACAGCTTATTACCTCAATTAAACAGCCTCCAGATAACACCTCCGTCGAGACAGATACTGCAGTATCTATTTTAGCCCATTAATGAATCAATTAAAAGCAAGGGAGTTTAAGACAAAACACCCATCTATCCATTCGATAGCACAAGCTTTCATAGATTGTCTTAGTTTGCATATAATTATCCCAATTGTCTCTAATTGGAGTTGTGACGTTGGCTGGTCTATTAAAAAAAGGAAAATAATAAAAATAAGAAACATGAAAACGTTGACTATGAGACTGCTTGCATCAAGAATAGCCTGACCAAGGAGGAACAAAAATTAAGAAGTATTCACAGCAGGCACAAAGCGCACCAGATTTTGTTCATGTGCTGCTCTTATTTCCTCCCCAGTCCCACAAATAAAATGTTATCTGTATACCATGAATAATTTATACCCATTACACGCTAGAGCACCAAATCTCTCCTTCCACAAGTCAGAGGAAGTTGAAAGGGGTTTTTCCCCCTTAAACACACACACACACACACACACACACTTTTTTTTTTGGTTGCTCAAAAGCAACTACTTCACTGCTGAGAGTAATTGCTAAGACACACTTCAGGCTACGCAGAGGCGTTCCAGAGAAACAAACTGTTAAGTGTTTATAGTTTCTGCACAAAATTATTCCTTTTCCCCTCACAGAGAGATGAACCAAGGACACTCGGTGAGTCATTGACTCGGGAAGGAGCCTCAGAAGAAAGAAAATCAGATGCCGGCAAAGAAACCACTGTGTGTGCAGGTCTGTACCTTAGAAAGGGAAGCTAATGTGCAGATGCAATACTGTCCACACACCTCTCCGTCCCTCTCCTCCTGTTCTAAAGGGTGAAGCCTGCTTCAGCCCCTGCTTTAAAGTCTACCATGGCTAGCAGCATTGAACTTGGTAAAGATACCTGCTAAGCATGGTTAATGCAAACCAAAAAATGGGAGGGAGGACAAATCTGATCGAGAGGGGAGAGAAGCCGTGTGCAAGTCTGATGGGTAGGATTTTTAAATTAGTTTTAGTGATTAAACTATCCTACAACTGAATTTCCAGGATGCTTTGAAAGATTTATAGAGGGATAGGTGCATTGCTCTGTTGTAGCAAAGGCAATGAAGAGTCTTGTGGCACCTTAAAAATAGGAGCAAATCTGTTATGGAACAAGTTCATCCATTAAAGCTTATGCCATAATAGATCTGTTAAGTCCTTAAGATGTCATAAGACTCCTTTTACTAAATTTAAACAATAAAGCAAATTTTTAAATCGCACATTAAAAATATTCAAATATGCTGTTGTGCATGTCGTTGTATTTTGCCTTATACCATCCAGTTTCTTTGTTTGCATTTTCTTCTAGAAGAAGGGTGCTGGCATGCGTACCCTTTACCCCCAGAAAAAAGCACCGATTACTACCACCATTTCTGAAGGAGTCATACATACTGTGTGGTAAACTGCATTTCCTGCCTCCAAACTAGACCATCATCTGCAGAAGGGAGCTATCATCACTGACACACCTCCTTGGAGACTAACAAAGCTGGCTGTCCTTCGCAAGGTACCTCTCACATCCACCAAGAAGACAATTTTGCTCCAAGGCTCCTTGAAATACAGGACTGTGCTCTGGTCCCATTTCAAAACATTCTAGTAACAGAGGCAGCATGCTTCTGAAGACCAACTGCCCCGGGGTCCCCAATGGGGAGTGCACTGTTGTACTTGGGACCTGTTTGTGGACTTCCCACGGGCATCTGGTTGGCCACTGTGAGAAGAGAATGCTGGACTAGACAGGCCTTAGGCCTGATCCAGCATGGCTCTTCTTACAGTATTAAAAGATGCTACTTGAAAGAGCCTATCACTAACCTAATGGCCATCATAAGCAAAATAAAGAACCTTCCATGCCCTTCCAGCTGAGTGAAAACAATAGGAGGGCTCAGATAAGAGAGGAATAGAATACTTGGCAGACTGAAGAGACCTCTAGAAGTTTGGGTTCGAACAGAAGCTGATAGGTGCAAGGAATTTACAGACAAGCCAAAATTGGAGGGGGGATGGGAAGTGTTCACCATCCAATTATTCACACTTGTACAGAAATATTAAACTAAGCTTAAGCATGTTCAGCATCGGGGGGGAGAGAGAATGTGACAGCTCAAATCTTTCCTTCCAACTTTATTTTCTAATAGCCTTCATTTTCACAGCCATAAAGCAAATTGGAAGTTCTCTAAAGTCCTGTTCAAATTGGCAGTGCTGTTCTCCCTTCACATTAGTCAATGTTTGCTCAGGAGCTCTTAAGAGGCATAGCCCTCTCCTCTAAGTTAAAGAATTATCATTCACTCTGCTGCTTGGCAGGTTCATAGCCCTGGTGTTCACCACAACCTGCTTCTCATCTCCCCTGCATTAAAACCGCCACCCCTTTCCTCTGTTCCTCAGCCCCCAGCATTTACTGACAGTTATTTCAGGACTGTATTGTTAAGGGGCCATGCCAAGAGAAAGAGACAGAACACTCAACATGCAGCATACTACTTTATGGTGAACAATAGGCATTTCCTCAAGGGTTGCTAAAAGCTCACCAGGCTAGTAATTAACTAAAAATAAATTCCTGAAGAAATCTGAAGCCACACCTCCAAGAAGTGTGGGGACCAACAGAACAATGCATGCGATGAAGACACAAAAAGAGAAAAAGTTTGAATTTTGGAACAGCCAGGGAAAAGGTAACCAAAAAGACCACGAGCAATTCTGGAGGGGAGGAAAGGGAGTGTAAGACCTTAGGGAATGAGGACCAACACCACCTTGGATCCAGTACTATCTGCCTCTATTCCCAACCTGCTTCCCACTTAACTCAACCTGCTGTAACATCTATTCATAAGATCCTAGACAAAAAACTCAGCTATAATATATGTGCTGATTATTACTAACACAACTGGATGTAGTTGAGGTTATTGGGGAACTGAAACTTATTGCATGTTTGTTCTTATGTTCAATGGGGACGCAGGTGGCGCTGTGGGTTAAAGCCTCAGCGCCTAGGACTTGCCGATCGAAAGGTCGGCGGTTCGAATCCCTGCGGCGGGGTGCGCTCCCGCTGCTCGGTCCCAGCGCCTGCCAACCTAGCAGTTCGAAAGGACCTCCGGGTGCAAGTAGATAAATAGGGACCGCTTACCAGCGGGAAGGTAAACGGCGTTTCCGTGTGCGGCTCTGGCTCGCCAGAGCAGTGATGTCACGCTGGCCACGTGACCCGGAAGTGTCTCCGGACAGCGCTGGCCCCTGGCCTCTTAAGTGAGATGGGCGCACAACCCCAGAGTCTGTCAAGACTGGCCCGTACGGGCAAGGGTACCTTTACCTTTACCTTTTTTTATGTTCAAACTTACTTTTTTTGAATAAAGAAAGTATATACAGACAGTAAGAGCTTACAGTGGCACCTCTGGTTGCAAACGGGATCCGTTCTGGAGGCCCGTTCGCAACCTGAAAAGAACGCAACCCGTTGTCTGCACACGCGCGATTTGCCATTTCTGTGCATGACGTCATTTTGCACGTCTGCACATGCGCAAGCGGCAAAACCCGGAGGTACCGCCGCAGGACGCAACCTGAAAAAACGTATCATGAAGCAAACGTAACATGAGGTATGACTGTATTGCCTGGAAACCATATATATAAGTTGCACATACATACATACAGAGTTAACTAAGAGTCTGCTTAGATGCAGTGGCGGATTCATAAATTACACCTGAATCAGCAATAAATTTCAGAAGTCCAGACACCAACTTCCTGCTTTTACATACTGAAGCCATATAATTAATAAATACATATAGACACAGTCTCTTCCCAGCACTTTGGCAACCTGTTAGCAAGCTCCATGCCAAAACAAGAGCAGGAGTCAGAGTAGAGTTCAAACCCATAAAAGCAGATTAGGAATTGCAAAACATGACATGTGTTTATTTTATGTTCGCAAAATAACAGAACGCAAAAGTCACCAGCATCAAGCAGGCTTCTACAGAATTTCACATCTGGCTCCAAGAGGCACCACTCGAGGAAGGACAGACCAAACAGTGCCTTTGCAGCAGGTAACACACCTCACAGAGGTTAATTACCTGAACTTGTAGAAAAAGTTCAGTCATTTGCATGCTGTCCTGAAACAACCTGTGCCCCAACTGTACTTTATACCGCTGTGAGGCCAACAGTCTCCCTTTGAGCCAGGAGCGCATCACAATTGAGCTGTGGTTTCAAACTAGGTTTCCAAGGAACCTGGGGTAAAGAGGAACAGTTAATGGTGGAAGGGTTTTTCTGTGGATGACAATTCGCCCACACCATCTGGTTGGGCTGCTCCCAAGATGTGTGAACAGGGAGTGCACAGGACAATGCAAAGTCCAAAAAGACCTCACCAGCGCTCCACATGAAGTGAGCATTCTGTCCCAAACATTCTCCAGAATTTCCCACAGCAAACAGAACAGTTCCTCAGCAAAAGAAGTCAGCTTATATTGAGAAGACAATTGGTCCAGACCTCAGAGTTACAGAATAGAATCACAGAAACATGAGAACTGTAGGGTTGGAAGGGATCCCCAAGGTCATCTAGTCCAACCCCCTACAATGTGGGAACCACAGCTAAAGAATGCCTGGCAGATGGCCATCCAGCCTCTGTCTAAAACCTCTAAGGAAGGAAAGTCCACCACCTTCCAAGGATCTACAGTCATACCTGGGTTTTCGAACGGCTTAGTTTTCGAATGTTTTGGCTCCCGAACACTGCAAAGTGAGTGTTCCAGTTTGCAAATGTTCTTTTGGAAGCCAAACGCCCAACAAGGCTTCCTGCAGCCAATCAGAAGCCGTGCTTTGGTTTCCGAATGTTTTGGAAGTCAAACAGACTTCCAGAACGGATTCTGTTCGACTTCCAAGGTACAACTGTACTTCTTTCTTTCTTTCTTTTTTACTAGAACCCGGATTTCCACCGGTTGTAGTCAGGTATAAAGTAGTCAGTGTTAGAAACTATCTAATCTAACCGCCAAACGGCACCTTAAGCCTAGCCTGCAGTCACCACAATGGAATGCCTAAGCGCCATTCCATACCCCAATGAGATTTATTTATTTATTTATTATTTCCATTTCCATACCGCTTTATATTTTAAACAACAAATCTCAAAGCAGTTTACAACACATTAAGGCATCAAATAAAACAATTCAAAATAAAATTAATTCAAGCTTCAAGGAAAATATTTCAGATTCTTCTCTAAGTGACATTTTGCTTTCCCCAGTTGCCAACCTGGCGTCCAGAGATCTTCATGTGGTTGCAAATGGACGCTCGTCAGTTGCGAAATGTGCCTGGTTCCTGGCTAGTTTTGAACACTGAAAGTAGTAGATCAAAGCGGAGAGGTATACACAAAAAATTAAGAAACGGAGCACTCAGTCAAGGAGTTAGTAATCAGTACCAGAACCAAGCTAGCATGTATTTTCGAAAACAAAAATCCAATCCTGGTTGCCTCCTAAGCATTCTTTTTATAGAGCCTAATTGTTGATATGTTGGGGATGATTTGTTGCTGTTGCTGCTGCTCAGTTGGGAATCAGAGGCTCTTGCAGATACTCTACAAATCACCTAGAAATCCTTACCTTCTGCCTAGCCCTTCTCTAAACTCCTCACAAAGCTACAATTCCCCAAATTCCCTGGGGCTGATTATTAAACAACTCTGAGAATTGTAACTTTGGATAGGGGCAGGAGTTTCCTTACCACGCTCAGCACCCCTAACAAACTACAGTTCCCAAAATTCTTTGTAGGCTGTTTAAAGTGGTATGATATTGTTTAAAATGTATAGTTAAAAAAATGTATAGTGCAGATGGGGCCAAGGAGAGGAGACTGCAAGTATGTTTTTCCACCCTGACAAAACTTGCTAAGGTGTTTACATGCAGGGGAAAGAAAAGGCAGCAACCAATCACAATAAAGAGTTATGTGGGTAAGGTAAGAGCCTATAAAGCTCCTTGGGGAAGTAGGAATAATATGGGGTCAAACAGCAGAACTCCTGCCCCACACAACTCAAGGCTGCCTGCAGCTTTCATAAATGACTGTACGAATTTCCTCTAGAAGAGAATGTTGCAGACAAAATACTGTATGAAGCCTTCATTAACCCTGGGACAAGACACCGTATCTAGACTATTCAGGAACGTGGGATAGGAAAAGCTTGCCAACCCAGTAAAGATGAAGGTGCATTTGTTGTTTGGTTCACATATGCAGGAAATGAAAAAAAGGCACACCGGGTGTCAAGCCTGAAGAATACCCTCCAAGCAGCAGGTTGAGCTAGGGATATAGGGCAGCTGCCTCCAAGATGGGAGTCTTGGACTGAGTCCCCTGCCAACTGTACTTTGTGCAGGCCAAGAAGCAAGAAGAAAAATTTAAAAAGGCAGCAGAGTTAGGAACAGTGGGAAAGAAGAAACCTCAAAAGCAAAAAATCAACACAACCCGAGTGCAAGAGCATTCTGAGTTTCTTCCTACAAACACAGATGCTCATAAATCCAACTTCACTTTCCCAACCAATATTTATATACCAACCCCTGAAGTCAACACAGAAGCATGTTCGATGTCTTATCAAAACAGGAACCCAAGCTGTGTTTCACCACAAACGCATTGTTTTCCCACAGGGTGCACACGCAAACTAATGAAGGAAGAGGAGTTTACTCAGAGAAGCTTTCTGGCTGCGAGAGAGATAGGGCAGGGCCTCCTCCAAAGGACCAAGGTTGCCCAAATGCCAGCTGAAACCTTGGAGAGCCCTTCCCCATTAACTCCAGGAACCCAAATCTCAGGCTTTGCTGTCACAAGTTTGCCATGTGGCCATGGCTTGGAAAAATAAGCAGCCCAGTGGCTCCTTGCCACCAAACCCTCATCAAGGAAACTGGAGACATAAACAAACAAAATGCCAGCAAAAAGGAACCACCATTTGGGTGACCAGAGGAGGAAAGAAAGGGATAAGAGTAGAAGGCTGTGTCAGTCCCCGGCCCCACTTGAAGAGTTTCCTTTGCAAATGTTGTTGAGGAAAAAGGTGACAAGTCTCAGGCGTGTTTTGATCACAAAGGCCTGTGATTTCAGCCACATAACTGCCTGCATTTTCTACTCTTGAATAACCAAAAGCACACACGAATTGGCACCTATTTGCTCCGGATTCTGAAATTCTAGTATGTGTTTACAATTCCAGATGGGGAACCACTTTCTTTCCCTGAGTTCAGGAGCGCAAAGGACACCATTTATCACTTTCCTCCCTCATGATGGCCTAGCCAGATTGAAAAACTGAGACAGCACAAGTTCAGTTAAATGCATTTCTGGTACATTCTCTCTCTTTCTCCATGCAGGCCCACAACCCCGGTATCTACATGTTTACGCAACAGTAAGCCATACCAAGATCAACCGGTCTTACTCTCAAGTAAGCGTGCGCAAGATCGCTGCCTCTCTTGGAAATAAGCTCCAAAGACTTGGATGCAACTTTTAGTCGCAAGTTAAGGGGTCGAAATCCTGGGCTTTGGCTCCCAAGCCGGCTGGATCCTGACTTGGGTCAATCCGCCCCTCGTTCGCCGCACACACACAGCCAAGTGAGGCTTGCACCGAGGTAAACTAGCGCAGCTTCGGAGTCACTGCCAAGCTGCAATCCTACCCTGGCTTACCTGGGTGTAAACTCTTTCCTCCGAGTGCGCCGTCGAATCCTAAGCAAAGAATCATGTCCCACTGATTTCAGCCAAGTGAGAATTGCGCCGGGCTGGAGCCTTGCTCGCAAGTAAACTTTGCTGGGATCAATCAGAACTTAAGTCGAAGAGGGCAGGATCAAGGCGCTAGAAGACTTCCCCAGAGTTTGGGGGCTGGAAAACTATCTCACCGCGTCCAAGACACGCGCAAAATTAGACATAAATTAAAATTACTCGGCGGGCGGGGGGGGGGGCGCCGTCCAAGCTGAAGGGAATTCCCAGGGTCCGTCCCCCCCCCCCGCGCACACACAGCACTTCCAGGGAATTTTCTACTAGATCCACAAGGAAAGGAGAAATTGAGGCGGAGAAGACCGCGACGGAACAAGGGGGTGTTTTGTTGTGTTTTGAATTCTGTGATTTGCTTCGCCTTCTCCCCCCCCCCCCGTTACTCCTCCTACACGCAGGAACTCGTGCAGTATTTTTCTCCCCCCCCCCGCCCGATTTTCAAAAATGCGTTGCTTTGATATCGTCATCTCCGTTGCACATCCAAATATATATTTAAAATAATAATAACAGGCAAGACTCCCGACACCTCTGAGGAAACGATCGCGACTGAGGGCGGGGAGAGAATCGGCGTTGATCTATCCGAATTTTTCTGCCCTCTTAGCACTGAAAGAGACTGGCTGGTGGGGTGGGGTGGGGGCGATATTTGGGGACGGGGACCAGGAGGCGTCCCTTCAATCTTTCTCCGCCTTACCTTCTTGCAAAACCAGCTGCTTTTCCCTCCATCGCTGCTTTTTAACTGTTAATCCCTTTTGTGTGTGTGTGTTGTTTTCAAATTCCTCTCTCGCTCCAGTTTCCGAAAGATCAGCGAAGTAGAAAGCTTGAAAGGGGGGGGGGGGGTCCTCCGAGGTTGCAATACAAAAAATATTTAAGATAATATTTTTAAAAACAGCGAGGAAGAAAGCAAATCCGATAAACAGCGATTAAAATATATTCCTCAAATCAATCCCGGGAGGAAGAGCAAAAGGCGCCTCTGGTTTTCCTCCTTCCCCATCTGCCTGGCGTGTTTTGTAAATCCAACAGCGGAGCGAGCGAGTCCGGGTGTCTCTTGCTCCGAGTGCCCGGAAATCTCTCCTCTTTTTCTAAGATGTCTGAACCTACAAGCAGCAGGAAGAGGAACAGCAGCGGCGGCGGCGGCGGCGGCAGGAGCAACTCCTCCAGATTCCCTTTCTGGAGCCTTTGCAAAGCACCAAGTTTGAGCTCCTCATTCTTTCTGAGATCCGGGGAGGGGTGGGGAGCAGGAAAGATTGATAGCTGCGCTCCGCAGCAGCAGCAGCAGGCAGCTCGGGCCAAAAAAACACAGCTCAGCTTTTGCTTGCAACAGCAACAGTCTCGCTCCGCCGTCACCCCGGCTCCTCTCTTAAAGGGGCAGGTGCCGCTTCAGGAGCACTGCGACTTGGTGTGCATGTGTGCATGTCTGTTGGGGTGTGATATGCACGCAAAGTGTCACTCTTAGCTTCGATTTGATTGCTAAGCAGTCGTGAAGGAAGCAGGAGGCGCGGAGGATGCAAAGCCACCCAGCATACAAAACCCTGCGAACTTTGTCACTCTGCAAAAATGAAAAAGTAGCCCGGGGCGGAGAGAGTGGGTGCCTTCTTTTTCTTTTCAGCCAGGACTCAGGCCCAGAACTGGCTTGACTGCCAAGTGCTGCCCTACATGAATTAGAAGAAAGGTACATATTTCCTCTGAACATGCGCGAAGTGCATTTTCCTCTTCGCTCATTTTTCTCCACGCCCCCGAAAACGGAGCAAAGCTGCGGATGTGAGGGTTTAAATGTCACTACTGAAGTGAGTTATTTTCAGGCAGTATTAGTATTCTTATTCTTACTAGTTTTATACCGTAATTGCTTTTTTATTGTTGTAAACCACTCTGGGACCTTATGATAAAGCGTGGGTAGGAAACGAAAGGAAGGAAGATTAACATTATGTCCATGATCTCCCACCTTCTCTTCCAAAGAGCTGAGCTGAGGTACCATCGTCCCTGTCTTCATTTTATATATTCTTACAAGAGCCCTGGTTGGGCTCAGAGATCACGACTAGGAAGCTTTGTACGGAAATTGAACCGACTGCTAGTCCAGCAAAGCAGTGGTCAGGGAAGCTGGAGCCTTAAGGAGAGCTGGGCTGGGCCCGGCCAAGAGGCCATCTAAGCCAGCATCCTCTTCTCATGGTGGCCAGCAAATGCCTCTGGGAAGCCCCGGCGCGCACTCTGAGCACAACAGCCCTCTCCCCACTTCTCCCATGGGACGTTGGCCACAGGTTGCACAGCTTTGCCTTACTCACACTATCATCACACTGACTTTCTGAGGCACAGGACAGAGCCACACAGAACCTGCTTTTTTATGCCAGAGGTCTTCCTCCAGCAGGAGAAGTGATGGGAACATATCACCTCTGAGCATGTAGAGAGTGCCTTTCCACACATAGCCATGTGAACACATCACTACAGTGGTACCTCAGGTTACATACACACTTCAGGTTACGGACTCCGCTAACCCAGAAATAGTGCTTCAGGTTAAGAACTTTGCTTCAGGATGAGAACAGAAATCGTGCTCCGGCGGCAGCAGGAGGCCCCATTAGCTAAAGTGGTGCTTCAGGTTAAGAACAGTTTCAGGTTAAGTATGGACCTCCAGAACGAATTAAGTACTTAACCTGAGGTACCACCTTCAGACTTGTTTGGGGTTAGGAATAAGAGTCTACATGTGTCAGGCGGCAGAGGAACCAACCCCCACGGCAGGTCGCCAGGAACAGAGAAGACCAGGAAAAGTCCTTATTATCTGCTTTTTATTCAATATTTACAGAGAGGCTTGGGAATGCAGCCTCTTGGAATAATGGCCTTGTCCGGAGTAAATCTCTCCTACCCTTCTCTCCCACCTCCTCATTTGTCAACAGTACCACCCTCCTTACGGTTGCCGCTTAGGGCCATCTGTCTCCGAATTCTTTGCTCTCCTACTTTTAAGGCTTGCTGGGTTCTGGGAGATGGTGGATCTGGAATGCTTTCAAGCGATAGCGTGTCAGCCAGCTGCTCTGGCTCTGCCTCCTCCTCCTCCTCCTCCTCTCCCATTATTTCCCAACTTTTCCTCTCATCTTCCTCTGAGATGTGACCTCCCTCAAACCCCTGTTGTAATTCTGAACTACCTTCTTCTCTGGAAGGGTCTCCACCATTCCTCCTCTGCCCAGTCCCTGACAATATGCCAGGGATTGTGAATTCCAGGATGTGTGCACTCAAAATTACTTAATGTTCTTTTCCCCCAAGGGTAAAGGCGCACACACACACACACACACACACATGCACACACACCTTTCTTCATCAGCATCCACACCCAGCCAAGGCTCATGTCCTAGAGGAGGGGTCACTCACTGCCAACTCCTGCAGCCTCCTGGCCGGGCTTCTGCTTGCTTCTTTGTCTGGCCACTTGCTCTCCCTGAGAGACCAAGCAGAAAGAGCTGTAGCCTCCATAAACCTTGTCAGTCCTCCCCGCCATCTTTCCAGGAGGTGGCATGGACTGCAGTATGGATTAGGCAGAGGGAAAGGCAAGTCAGTAGCAACACTAGTAAGGAGGAAGTGGGTGAGTCCAGGGCAGAGGCCCCACTGAGGGAATCGTGCACAAGGAACACACACGCCTTGAAATCCAGGAATCACCCCTGCCAACCCCTATCCATAGCTAGCAAGAGCAGAATACTGTCAACTTTACAATGTAGACAATGCAGAATACATTATGCAAAAGTGGAATTTGCAGGAATGACACTGGCCACAGAACTTGGACTTTCACGCTGGAGAAGTTTGGCTGAAGTTGATGCGGAAATATTTTAAAGCACAGAATACACCCAAGCCCTAGCTCTGATGAATGCCTCCATCTGTACCAGGCACAGCTCTTGAGGAACACTTGGACATTTCTATTAACAGCAGTGCTGTGAACAAAGCTCCCAAAAAATCCCACTTATTTGGGGGACAGTTTGCATCCAGGCATGTGTCTTAATGCTGAGTCATACTAAAAGGCTCTTAGGTTATGACTAAAAGTTTTCAGCCTCTCTAGCTTCAGAAATATCTGCCCTGAATCATCTGCTGAAGAAGTCTTGCATGTCCTCCATGGAATCATTGGAGGTTTTCAAGCAGAGGTTGGATGTGTCATGGTTTTGCTCCATAATGATCCAGAGCAAACCCCAACCCATAGTTTAGCAGAGTAAACACAGTGCAGGGTTCCAAAAAAGTTTCAGAGAAAATCTGCTTCATCCAGTATTATTTACTGAAGGTAAAAGAGCATAACAGTTCACAAATCCAGCTGTACAGGATTGGCATAGTCCTTACAAATCCAGTTCCTGCAAAACCTTAGCACTTTAACATACTACATACAGATCACCACACAGGAACAAAAGACAGAACCAAGAAGAAAAGAGAAAGAGAAAGCCAGGCTCCTTCTGGCCTCTTCTTATAGTTTGCATGACCTTGAGAAAAAGTTCCAGAACCTTCTTGAATCAATAGAATAGAAAGTATTTCTACACTTCAAAGCAAAAATGTACCTAAAAATACAAGCCGTGACAAGATGGCCACCTATCATTCATCCTTTAGTTGAGATTCCTGCATTGCAGGGGGTTGGACTAGATGACCCTTGGGTCCCTTCCAACTCTACAATACTTTGATTCTGTGAATCCTAGGTGTTGCAAAGCATTCCGAGATGTGTTCTGGGGCTCAGTTTCTGCAGCTCATTGGCGAGATCTGTTGGATCTCACTGAACTGAGACCTAGGACACAGCTGACTGTTTTTATCTATATGAAGATCTTTCCTTTCTGCCTCACAAAGTGCACATGACAGCATTTCAGGCATATTAAGGGCCATATCAAATTCAACCCTGATTGCAGAAACATATCCCAAGCTATACATTTCAGCCTGGTGCACTACAACTGTGATTGTGCGAACTCATTGTCCCCCTCCCATTTGTGTGTGCACAAATTATTGCATGATTTTCAGCATCTTTTATAGTCCTAATGGTATCCGACTTCAACAGTATGACTGAACAAAGAATATATTTTCACAAAACATGTTATGTAGGGGCAGAAAGCTCTTCCTCACATCAAATGATTTTTCAGATATTACCTTGAAAAGTGGTGGGTGGAAGCAAACCACCTCATCCAGTTAGAATCCAGGTGAGCTTTGTGCAAGTAAATCAGAATGATGCTCTGTAAACAAGAGGAGCTCTGAACTTATTTCCAAGCTGTTTGCCTATTGACAAGGGGTTTAAGGGGAAGCTGGGCATCTTTCTGCCAGGGAGGCTGTAGGAAAATCCTGCAGTGAAACCTTGCATCCAGCAAGGGGTTTGACTAGATGACCTGCCAGGCCCATTCTGCCTCTGTGGTTCTCTTGTCTGGACTGAACATACTGCCAGTCACTTTCATCGGGTGACCTGGTGTTCCCGCATTATGAAAGAGGGAGGGAGGGAGGGAGGGAAAATGTCTCTCTCCCCACCGCACCCTGCTCATAAATTTTATAAACCATGATCCTGCACTTCTTAGATGGCTACCAATTACATCTCCCTACAGAGGCACTGCTTAGAGGACAGATAGTGCAGCAAATGTACACAAAATAAAAACGAAATCCTCATTTCCAGAGCCAAGATGTTCTTTGACACACCTGGTCTGCAGCTGCCCTTTCCTGCGGAGTGGAGGCTGTGCGGGTCAGAGGGCAGCTGCATATTTCTCCAGAGGCCTCTGATCAGAGGAGCGAGCCAGAAAGCACTCTGCACATTCCTTAGATGCCTGCTCCCCCCTTTCCTCCCACATCTGCAAGGAGGCTTTGCGTGGGCTCTTTGTCTCTCCAGCCGCACTCACATATGCCAATGCCTTGCACTTTGGTTGGCACCAGCCAAGGTTATCCTTGCTGGTGTTTGCAGGCGCTGAGTTTGCATTCCCATGCTGACTTTGCATGATATGCAGTTTGCATTGTTGGAGCGCTCTCTATTTAGCAAGGACCAAGAGCCAAGTTACAAATTATGAAATTGCTAGGTGTTCTGTCCATGCCGATAGGGTACCTCAGCCATGCCTAACTTGGAGCCCTTCAGATGTTTTGGACTACACTTCTCATCATCCCTGACCCTTTGCCATGCTGGCTGGCAAAACATATGGAGGGCAGTAGGTTGGGAAAGGCTGGGGTTGCAGTGTGCCCCCCCCCCCCGGTTGGGATCACGTGGTAGTGGCAATCTTTTGGTCAGTTCTGTGGGCCCCTCACATTAATTGCCCCACAATGCTCTAGATGAAGCATCCCACAACAGGAGCCCAAATTTTAATTTGCTACAATGCTCCACATGTCACACACATAGTGGATAAATTCAGTTGGTGGTCTCGCTGTACTGGGCAGCAGGAAAAATATTTAAAGGGAAGCCCACAGCATGTTTTCAATGCTAGTGAGATTTTTCTTACCATCCATCTTCAAATGTTCTAGGATGCGGGTGCGGAAATTATGGGCCTCTACATGTCACTGTGGATGAAAGGGCAGGAGCTCAGAGACAGAAGATCTCAGGAATGAACAAGCAAATATCAACAATTTTTGCTCCTATTTCCATTTTTGTTAGAATTCCCAAACTTCAGTACTTTTCACACTCACACAAATGTCCTAAAGTGATTTACAGCATAGGTAAAGGTAAAGGTAAAGGTACCCCTGCCCGTACGGGCCAGTCTTGCCAGACTCTGGGGTTGTGCGCCCATCTCACTCAAGAGGCCAGGGGCCAGCGCTGTCCGGAGACACTTCCGGGTCACGTGGCCAGCGTGACATCGCTGCTCTGGCGAGCCAGAGCTGCACACGGAAACCCCGTTTACCTTCCCGCTAGAAAGCGGTCCCTATTTATCTACTTGCACCTGAGGGTGCTTTCGAACTGCTAGGTTGGCAGGCGCTGGGACTGAGCAACGGGAGCGCACCCCGCCGTGGGGATTCGAACCGCCGACCTTTCGATCGGCAAGCCCTAGGCGCTGAGGCATTTACCCACAGCGCCACCCGCGTCCCATAAAATACAGCATAAAAGACACTAAAACCACATATAAAACTATCATAAAACACAATACCCAAAAATGCTATTTCAATCATATTCATAGAAAGGAACCCACACTAGCACAAGATGAGCACTAAAACAAACAAAAAAGGATAAAAGAAAAATAAAATACCACTATCCTCCACATTAATGGTCAAATGTTAGGGTTAAACAGAAATATTTTAGCCTTGTACCTGCGGAGAGTATTCCAATAATGGGGAGTGAACCCTGAAATGGCCCACTCTCGTGTTGCCACCTTCCGCACACAGAGAAGGGTCTCTGAGGACAAACACAAGTTCATGTAGTGAGAGGCGGTCCTTGAGGTGTTAGGGTCCTGATCTGCATAAGGCTTTATAAATCAAAACTAGCACTTTGAATTAAGCCAGGAAGTGCAGTGGCAGTGAGAGGAAGCAGTGGAGTAGAAGGGGGGTTTGTAGGATCATGTCTCCCCCATTACCACACTGTACTAAGCAAGGGAATGCTATTCTAACATTCTCTTGGGTGCCACATCTGCTCAAAAGGAGTGGAAACTTAGTTTTAAAAAAGCCAGATTCCTTAGGAATGACATCAGGCAACTTTCCCAGGTAATGTTAAGCCAGCAGTTGGGCAAATTACTATTATTTGCATTTGTGGGCACATGTCATTCCTCTCTTTGCTTATAAATAAGTACCTGTTTTACAGAGTGCATAACTGGACACAAACTAATTAAAAACAAAACAAGGAGCAAAAGACCAAATATGCCTTGAAGCACTAATGATTAATGTGATACTGCCAAACGTGCTGGGCTAAGCCAAGTATTTTGAGAGGTGTGTGTAAACTCTGAGCTGCTCCTTCACGTTTCATATCCAAACAACCACCTACTATTGATCACCAAGTTGTCAGTCTCAGTTCTTCCCTCATTCTAAAGACAGCTGTCCAGGTCACTGTTGCCAGATCAAAATCTCAAAAATTAAGAAATACATCAAAACTAAAAAATGAATAAAGACACAGAGATGGCCATTATCTTCCAGCAGGATTTGAAAATGAAGGAACAATCCTTTTAATTACAACTATCAGGCCATTAAAATCAATCAGTCCTGGGGTTTCCATGCTTTCTGCCTTAAGGGAAACCTTTCAACATTGATTTGTTCGCAAAGAACCCCCACATATCACAAACCCCCATGGCCAGCTGTCTGTGTGTTTAGTTATGAAGGTGACCGTTTTCACATTGCTCCAGAAGGAGAAAGGCATCACCAAAGAAGAGGGCATAGATCTGCATAAAATGTGCATATGTTGATTTATAGAGAGAGAGGCACACATTTAGAAATCATTACTATAACATAACTTAAATAGAAACACACTTATGTCTCACCATAGTGGGAAAGACCAAGTGATTTGTGTGTCTGCTCAGTCTGCCATCCAGGTGCTAATCGCTTAGAAGTTTTGATGATTAAAGCAATACATAAATCCTGCTAAATTAAAAATAAATAAATAACTGCTAATGGCCACTTCTGTCCAGAGCTGGAGTGAGGCATAGGTCAGCAATAAAACCATAAATCAGTCGATGTCATTGAAGTTAACTCTTTATTCAAATAAACCCAAACAGCTCAGTCCTAGTGGTCACAGCAAGGGTGCCAACTTTAATAAGATAAGGGGGGCAGATCACATGATGAGGTGCATGCACACCATTTGAATGGCAATGCCTATCAACTCTGGGGCAGGCAGCCCCCTCAAATACTTGAGGGGAGGGCAAAGGGATCTCAGCTTCTGGGAGTCTCAGCAACCCTTCTCAGTAGGTCTTGCCCCAAAGAAGCAGTTGCGAGGACTGAGGGTCTCTGGCTTCCCACCGCTCTCTAAGGCTCCTCCCTTGGTTCCTTCCCCAGCGTCTCGTCTTGTTGCTCTGCCCTCTTGATTTCTCTTCATTGAAGGGGGGGGCTGGTCACCACAGAAGGGGGAGACTCTCTGGATTATTCAGCAACCTGCCTCCACTCTGCTTCTTGACCCCTCTCTGCTCTTGCTCCTGATTCTGGACTGCTCTCTGCTACTTCCTTATCCTGCTCATTAAACCCTGTTGCTCTTTCAACTTCTGACACCTCCTCCTCCCAGTCTTCTCCTCCTGACCATGCAGCCTCCTCCGGCCACCAATCCCTTGGCTCTGAGGCTTGGTCCCCTGGAGGTCCCCTTGGGGGTTCCCCATTGATGCCTCCCACCACTCCTTTGCATCCAGCCAGTCCATGACAGCTTCATGTCCTCTGCTGCTCTCTCTTCTTTCAACCATGCTCAGACTAAACAGCCCATCAAATAGAGGACACTTTCAGACAGGGGTCTGTCCTCTGTAAAGTAGGGCAAATGTTCACACTTCTAATGAGATGCAGCTTTGTTTCATACTTTGGCATACTAAAGTACTTGGTCAGGCCATTTGTCAAGAGGCTTGGTGTTCACACACCTCCTCCTCCCCATTTCTCTCCCTCCTTCCCTTTCGTGGCCCATTCTCTACACACACACACACACACACACACACACACACACACACTTCTGAATGTGCACTAACCATAGTTTACTTCCCAAACAGCACTAGAAACTGGTTTGGAATGGAACACAGGAAACTGCCTTAAAACAATTTGTTCACCTATGTTAGGGATGGAGGAGTAATTCAGCTTTGTTTGCATTTTAATGAGAAACTTGCATTTGTCAAACCAATACACACAAAAAAACATATCAAGCCTTTTAAATTTGCTACTCTCCCATTTTTGCAATGCAGTTCTCCAAATAACATACTGTGAAACAAATGCATGTATTAGAAGAATATGTGTATGAAAATGTACATGTCAGTGAAAATATATACAAAATGCATTATTGTAGGATAAATTACTTGCAAAAACATGTTTACTAGTTAAAACCATACATAAAATGTGTATTAGGAGAGACACTTAATAATTTTCATGATGATTTTTTAAAATCACTGATTGCTGCATAAATGTAGAGAACTGAAATTAAGTTTGCAACAATTAGAAACTAAAAGAGCTGGAATAGATAGTTTAGTCCATTCCTGGTTGAGACCAGTATTGTTTATGCTCATTGGCAGTGACTCTGCAGGGTGTCAGACAACTGTCTCTCACATCACTGATTATCTGATCTTTTTAACTAGAGTTGCCTGGGATTGAACCTAAAGTGTTCCTCAGGGCTGGCCCAATACCAGACCCTCCAAGTGTCCCTATTTTCCAGTATACTTGAAGGAGTGTCTCAACCCCCATCTTTCAACCTGGACACTGAGGTTCAGGGCCCTCTGGCGGTTCCCTGAGAGAAGCGAAGTTACAGGGAACCAGGCAGAGGGCCTTCTCGGTAGTGGTGCCCGCCCTGTGGAACGCCCTCCCATCAGATGTCAAAGAGATAAACAGCTATCTGACGTTTAGAAGACATCTGAAGGCAGCCCTGTTTAGGGAAGTTTTTAATGACTGATGTTTTAATGTAATTTTAATCTTTTGTTGGAAGCTGCCCAGAGTGGCTGGGCAAACCCAGCCAGATGGGCGGGGTAGAAATAATAAATTGTTATTATTATTTTTATTTTCCAGGGATGTCCCTGATTTAGAAAAGCTGTCCCGGTTTCTGATTTGATCCTGGAATCTCGGGCAGGCGTGTGTCAATGTTAACACACGTGATAAAGTCCGTCAGGGCTGGGGGGGGGGGCCACCCGCGCCAGTTCATCCTTAATGCGGGGATGAAGTCACTGACGGAAGTGGAACTGACAGGCAGCTTCATTCCACAGGGTGTTTGCAGCCCCCCCGATGGAACTCTGAGGCGTACTCGGTAACCGGGCGAGCCCCCTGCTGGAGGTTCTGCAGGGCCATCTCAGCCGCCTGGGCGCGATTTGGCTCCCCGAACATGCCCTCTAGGGCGGCGATGAAGTTGTCCAAATTCCCCAGCAGAGGGTGATCGGCCTCAAGGTTTAGAGTGACCCAAGAAAGTGCCAGGCCCACAAGGAGGCTGACCATAAAGCACACCTGGCTCAATGGGGTGGGAAAGTCTGCTGCACAGGTGGCAAACATCAGCCAACACTGGCATACAAAGCCTCAAAGGGCCCCACGCTCCCCCCTGAACCTCTCTGGCGATGGGACGGGGGGAGCACATTGGGCCAGGGCTCCAGCAGGGGCCACTCAAAGCGCTTGAACCTCCCCCTGGAGCATAGCTACCTGCGTGTGGAGGTTCTGCAGCACTGTGACAAGATCAATAAGCCGGGCTCCGTCCATCTTGCACCCTGGCCGGGACGTAGGTTGGCCACAGCAAACTGTCACGGACCGGTTCACGGGTGGTCAAAGACCCGGCTGGGGATGTTGGGACCGGGGGCAAGATGGCGGGGTGGGAGCAGGAATGGGAGTCCAGAAGCCAGGAGTCAGAAAGCCAAGAGTTTGAGGGCCAGAGAGCTGGGAGTCAAGAAGCCAAGGTTCCAAGGGTCAGGAAGCAAGGAGTCAAGCAGTCAGGGGTCTGAGGATCAAGAAGCAAGGAGTCAAACGCAGCGAGGCAGGGAACGTGTTGCTGTGGCAAAGAGCTGAAGGGAAAATGCTGATCTTATATCCCTTCCTGGCTCTTGCCACCAGGTGCTGTGAGTTACCAATCAGCCTCACCTGTGTGGCCGTGCCTTGCCTCTCCAGAACAAACTTAGGTAGGCCCTAGTCCTGCAGAGTCCTATTGATCACATGGCCTGGCTCCTGCACGCCCACATGACACCAAGGAGAGAGCATTGGAGGCTTCCTCATACAGAATCACAGAATTGTGGAGTTGGAAGGGATCCTGAGGATCATCTTAGTCCAACCCCCTGCAATGCAGAAATGTGCAGCTGCACCATATGGGGTCAAACCTGCAACCCTGGTGTTATCAGCACCATAGCTAGTCAGACCAATGGCCCACCTCACTCAATATTGTCGGTGCTGAACAGGATATCAAACAGGAATCAAACATCACATCCGCACCATACATTTTACCACATTTTTAAAAATCAATATTTTTATTGATTTTTCAATATTGTTCCATAACAACCTCATTATAACAACACCAATTTTCTCCAATTATTTATATACCGAATTATACTATTATATAATTTAGGCTTCAAGGAAGGAAACCAAAGCACAAAATGAACACTCAAGCCCTTCAAGATCCTATTAAGTGGGATTGCTTACAAAGGACTCTTAAGGACCATCTGCTTTCGGAATTCCCTGATAACATTGAGGAACACTGGACCAAGCTACAAACATCCATTATTGCAGCCGGTGAACAAACTATTGGATACCAAACCAAGAAACACCAGGACTGGTTTGATAAGAATGACGGTGAGACTGAACACATTATTGACAAGAAACGGAAGGCTTTCAGATCTGGAAAAAAGATAAAAACTGCATCACTAAAAAAACAACCTATGCCATTGCTAAGGCTGAGGTTCAAAGAAGAACCAGAGAACTAAAGAATACCTGGTGGATAAAAAAAGCTCAAGAGATGCCAGTGTACTGGAAGAAGCAAAGATCACCAATGTTGAAGCAGTGATTCTTCAACATCAACTTCGCTGGACTTGTCATGTTGTGCAGATTCCTGATTATCGTCTTCCAAAGCAACTACTCTATTCCAAACTTAAAAATGGAAAGCGTAATGGCAGTGGTCAACAAAAGAGGTTTAAAGACTCTCTCAAGGTAAATCTTTAAAAATGTAGTATAAATACTGACAACTGGGAAACACGGGCCTGCGAGCGCTCCAACTGGAGAACAGCCTTTACCAAAGGTGTCATGGACTTTGACCTCTGCTTCAGAGTATCTGACGAAGTGTGCATTACAAATGAAAGCTCATATCTTGAAAGCGTATATTTAGTTGATCTTTAACGTGCCACTGGAATTATTTAAAAAGATTTTTTCATCTTTCATCTTGTTATTTATTATGGACTTTGAAGACGCTGGAACTCAGGACAAAGGGGAGAAACGTGCTAAGAGGAAAGCACGTTTGGCAAACCCTCACCATGACCACCTCCCGCCTGGGAACCTCTGTCCCCACTGTGGAAGGACGTGTGGATCCAGAATTGGCCTCCTCAGTCACTTACAGACCTACTGTTAAAACTGTGTTCATGGAAGACAATCTTACTCAGCTACAAGTGATCACCAAAGAAGAAGAAAATAATAAGAAGAATACAATTATTAAAACCAATTAGCTATATACCGAATTATACAATTTAGTTAAAGTGACTTCCTGATGTGCTAGTTTTGATGGGTTCCTCTTTGGGGTGTTTTTCCCCCACTGCATTCCCAAATGTTAATAATTTCAATTACATTCCCTTCAAGATAGTAATCCTTTATACAACAGCTATAATCTTATGGTTTCAATTTGTGTTAATATATTAAGTAACTTATAAAGTTTCAAGTGAGGTACTCAGTCTGTAATCATTGTTCTTTCCTGCATGTGGTAATCCCCCCCAATAATATTGTCCAAACCATATATGGTGTTGTATCCTTCATTCTTCAAACTGTTGATCTTTCCCATGCGTAGGCAAACTAAGGCCCAGGGGCTGGATTCGGCCCAATCGCCTTCTAAGTCCGGCCCGCGGACAGCTCCGCCACTAAAATCTGGAGTGTGAAAAGACCTGGGAGTAGAGAAGCACAAAGCCTGTTCATTGTGGCCAAATTACACTTTGACCATTATCTCTGAACTGGATGCTCATATGTTTGTCACGTAAAGAACTTACATTGCTGCAGCAAACATAATCGCCGCATTGGATATTACTCAGAGTTTGCCATCAAGGTTATGGCCAAAGCAAGAATTGCCAGTCAATCCCAGCTTGTTTAAGAGTGCACCTGTATGATACATCTGCTCATTTAGGGACACACTTTATCCATCTCAGGTTATCATTTAAAACAAACATGTAATGTGTGGAATGGCCTAAAGTACAAAGTGGTATTTAGTGGAAACCCACAGAGCTAAAAGGTCTGGAGTCACAGAAGACATTTCGCCTATTGGATGAGCCCAGTCCAGAAAATAAATAACCATCTCCTGACACATAAATAAATTGCTGCAGCTTTATTAAATCAATATTAATTCATAATCTTTAATGCACAATTACAGTTCTATCTCACATACAAAACTACCCTCTCTTCAAAACCTCCCATCTGTCAGATTTATAATTAGCTTATTACTGGCCATATATCTGCTAATAACTTTTCCCTGAGCCCTGTGAGGTGAATTAAGGAGAGCTAATAAAGCATGGCTGGTAATCCATTTACAAGTCTGTCTTACATTTTTGTCCAGGCTTCAAATTAAAAGATACATTTGAAGCAGAGAGGAGGAGAAGTATGGGATTTCCTTCACACACCTCAAAATTCCTTGGCCTTTCCAGATTTAATCCAATCTGGAAATCCAGGCCCAGCAGGGGCAGTTTACCTGGTTTTCTATGGTGGGTTAAGAAATACGGTAATTTCAGGAACTCAGGGCATAAATGTAGGCTGTGAACGCCTTCAAAGGACATTTATAGCACAATTTCCCTCCTCAAATAATTCTGGGCACTATAGTTTGTAAAGGGTCGCTGAGAATTGTAACCCTATAAGCGGTATACCACCTTTTCATAATCCTTTAAGGGCAATAATGTGCTTCAAATGTGTTTTAAAAGCATAGTGTGTATGGAGCCACAATTTGGTTCTGTGTCTTCCCCCTTTTAAGTACAAATGGCTAGCATAAGGTATGTGTAGGCAGTGGGCAGGTGGGCTGGTAAAAATTAATAACTTTTCAGATGTGTTCACAAGGCTGCCAGCATGCACAAAAATATGAGATGTGTTAATTTCTTAATAACTGCAAACAAGAAATATGGTCACATCTCAGCAGTGCATAGTTTATTATACTCATAAGCTGCAAGTTGTGGTGTTGGGAAATCTCCAAACATGGTCCTGTCATCTTATCATATTTATTGGAAATTGGCAAGGTTTGGAAGAGGGGTCCCAAGTCCTTAAGCATCACAAAGCCTGACACTCAAGGCATCTCTAGGATGCAAGCTATTACACATTAAACAGCCACTTCAGCTACTGTTTGTTTTCACTGAGGCATATAAAGAGTGTTTGTGTGCTTATGCAGTCCTGATGCCTCACTGCCCCAGGCTGCTTGTGTACAGACAGCCTGGGAGGAAGTTATAATGATCTGAGTAGGGCAGGAAAGACAAAGTCCATTCTGAGTTATCTGGGGCACTCAAGATCTAGGGAAATGAAATGTTCTCCGCTTTTTGTAGCCATTACAAGGCACGTGGACAGAAGCTAGACCCAGGAGGTAGCAAGGTGAGGACACTTCCAGGGCCTCAAGGTTAGCAAAGAGCCTACTGTTCCAACACAGTAACCAAGACCAGCAGCAGCCACTTGAAAGAACTTGCATGTCCTGTATCTCAAGCTATGGAGCCCTCAAAATCCTAGAGCTAGCAGCGTACCCAGATACCATTGATACCTCCACATTTATTCCATTCCATTTGTCCAGGCGGACACTGTCACCTGCCTTCAAACTTACCAAGCCCAGCGGCTCCATGCAACCTGAAGTGATAATGCCAGGCTGTCAAAGCAGGTCGGTTCAGCTATTGTTGTTGTTTAGTCGTTTAGTCGTGTCTGACTCTTCTTGACCCCCTGGACCAGAGCACGCCTGTCTTCCACTGCCTCCTGCGGTTTGGTCAAACTCACGTTAGTAGCTTTGAGAACACTGTCCAGTTTAGTTATAGCTTCTGCATTTACAGCAGCTGATGCCCATCAGACCCTTGGAGACTTTGTTCAATCTATGACCCCGAAGAAATGGCCACACCTCCCTCTCCTGTATATAAAGCCATGTGGATCCATTTGTAAGCCCAAGTTATAGATGGTCTCATAGTTAGAAATAGTGCAGCAGGGTCCCTTAGAGAAGTGAAGGACCAGAAATAATAAATATTACTAAAGAAACTATTGTTTGTTGTCCAACATTAATGTTAGGGGATATTTTTGATGATACCAATATGGTAAAAAAGATGGACTTATATATGATCCTGGCAGAACGAACAGTAATTGCTACACCATGGGAAGCAGCCCAAATCTTGCACTGGATGTTTGATACCACCCACTCTGGAATATGGCTGTTTGGAAAAAAATTATGCATAATTTGAGAATTCATCAAGGACTAGAACCTCCAGACACATTTTACGTTATTTGACATTCTTTTATGACATTTACAGCAGAACCATCATTTTCAAAACAAGCATCATCACAAGCCTGGCAAATCTGGAACTATACTCGATAATCTGATACTGTTTTTATATTTTAATTTTTGTCTGTTATTATAATTGTTCTCTCTGTTTTATATACATTATAAAATTAAATAAAAAAAACACACACGTTAAACCCGCCCCCTTCAAAAAAGGGGTGTGAAGGACAGGTGGTTGAGGAAGTAACTATTTTCACTCCCATTTCTTTCCAGGCCTTCATATCTCAAGTTATTTGCCTTGCTCCTGGCTTGCACATTAATTCTCTTCTCATATTGTTTCCTGCCCCTTTCGCTGGGGGAAATCCAGTTTTTCTAAAGGCAAGAAAAATGCTTTCCAAATCCACACCCACTAACGTCATGAATGAAATCCCATTTTATGAGAGGGGGTTTGTATATATAAGCTTGTGCATTGAAAAGGCTTTTTGTGTACTTTAGAAACTGGGGGAAGAAGAGTCATAAATTCCACAGATGGAATATTGATGCTGCAGCTGTTAGAAGCAACCGGGGCAGAGTTTGGAAGAAGAGGGAATCTTGGAACAATGATGCAATACAAAAAGCCTTAAAAGGCGCGCAGGAGGTTGAGAGACCATGTTATTCAAAGGCAGGGGCGCCGACTTATAAAAAATATTGGGGGGGCGGGGGCCCATACCGACTTATAAAAAATATTGGGGGGGCCCAAGACCTCCAAACCGCTGCTGCTGGGGGAACGAAAGGGGCGAGCCCCGGGCTGCCCCGACCTTAAGTGAACCTGTGAGGGCCCGCCCTTTGCGGCAGCCGATTGGCTGCCGCCGTGGGCGGTGAATATTAATGAGCTAGGGGGAATCCCCGCTTCTTGCGGGGCTGACGCCAGCCCCGCGAGATTGTTGATGGGGTATTTTAAAAGGTAACTATCGTCAAACAAGGAAAATAAAAAATACCAACATAATTTTGTGATTTTACAAAGCATAATATAACTAATAATTTTCTTAAATTATTGGGGGGCGGAGCCCCCCCAAACAAATTTTTGAGGGGGCTCGGGCCCCCTCAGGCCCCATGGAGTCGGCGCCTATGTTCAAAGGTGGGCTGTATGAGATACAGGCCACCCCACGGGCCATCTGCAATTTGCAGTTTCCTTCTTAGCAGCTGTCTTTGTATAACCCCCCCCCCCCAACTTTCTCAAGTTTAGACTACAATCTGAACAGCTTCTTTGGAGTGAATGTAAAGGGTTGCTTATGCAGCAGGTCCTAAAAGTGGGACCACGTGCAACATCCAAAACAACTTAGGAAAGTCCTCAAGCTTCAAAAGCAGTTTGTATTCAATGTATGGGACTGCTGTTGGGGGCTTGCAGGGGACACATAATAATACCCTCTGCAAATGCAGAGCTAACAGTGGGGTTTCCTATGGCATCATGAGCGCTTTTCCCCACACAATAACTGCCACCTTGAGAGATTATTTAAAGCTGCCTGTGCACAGGGAGAGTAACAAATAAAATGGCCCTTGTTCTAGCAGTAATTGCATGGGTCTAGAAAAGGATTAGCATTTGTGCAAAAGATAATAATATAAAAAAGTGTTAACACGAATGTGCCGCTGGACTCTGTGGCCTGGTTATGACCTGAGGCCTAGAGCAGCTAATGACTCAGCCGTTTTTATCATGGAGGGCGGAAGTGGTCGTGAACTACTGCAGAGGGAGGGAGGGAGGGGGAGAAGTGATTGCTGGATAGATTGGCACTCGAGGGCAGCCTTCTCCTGCTCTGATGGATTGGTGCCAAAACTGTACAAACCATTTGATCTGCATCAGTCTGCTCTATCAAAGGGGAGAGCATGCTTTGCCTCTGAAGCGGGAGGGGGAATACAAAGCAGCTATTATGGAGACGCGTATTCCTCTCTGACTCACACTAGGATTCTGGCTCGCACAAGAGCTCCTCATGCAAGAACATAAAAGCTCAGAGACACTGGAGCGCTATAAATAGGGCATATAAACTTTCAACTGACAAGGCTCTGATTTCGTTATTGTACCAAAAAGAAGGAAGCACAGATAAGGGCTGACAAACAGGGGAGCAGAAAGGAGGGGAAGAACATGGAACAGAAATTTGCTCCTCTTAGTGACATTATTTATGGCAAGTCAAATGCATTTAGAGCTATTACTTGGCACATCCGATTGAATGAAAGGGGAGAAAAATAGATGAATCTGCCTTTTGTGGCATCTCCTCCAGTGAATCTACAATTGTGCGTAAACACATATTTAGTTATAATGAATATGATTTGGGAAGGATGAAAATAAATTCAAGAAACAAAACAAGAAAGAGGGCTGAGATTGTAAATGCAAACCTAGAGTGGGGGGCAGATTCTGCAGTCGGTTGCTGTGGGTGTAGATGAACAAGTGAAGGGATCTGGATTGTCAAAGAAAGAAATATTGGGGTCAAGGCGGACAGTTACTCAGTTATAATGTTGATCTGGCAGCAGTGAAAAAGGCAAAGTGTGTTATGGATTATTAAAGAAGACACTGGGGAACAGACAATAACTTTATATAAATCTATGGCATGGCTGTATTTAGAACACTGAGTACCGGTACATTTATGGCGAAATGTTATTGTAGGAAAAATAGCAACAACAACAAAAAGGTACCAAAACAACCAAGGGAGCAAGCAAACTGCCTGGAGAAAGGCTAGAGCATTTGGAGAAGGAGAAGAGCCTTGGTGCTTCATTAACTTCTAATTAAAAACAACAAGGGAATAAATGGATGTGTCAAGAGCAGTCTGGGGCTTTTCGCAAATCCAGACAGGGGGTGTCTATTCTCTTCCTAACTCATTCGCTGGAGCCACAGTGCAGTCACAGCAGAAGGGTTGCAGGACCAGCAGACAAGAGGGCCACATTCCACAACCTCACCAGGTGGTTTTAGGAAGGCTACTATTTTTCAGGGAAGGACCATTGTTGAATGGCAGAGCATGGAAGGGAAACATTTAAAAATAAATTCATTTTTTTTTAAATCAGGAAATGGACAGAAGAATACAGAGTGTTTCTCCGATCTTGTTTCCAGCAAGTATTAGGATTTGCTCCCAGGCCCAAGTTTAGGATTGCAGCCTTAATTGTTATAAATATAATGGCATGGAGGCGATGCTGTTGTAACCCACTTTAGGTTAGGCTGCCACCTGTTAACCCACCAGTTAAAGACCAGTGATCTACTGCAGGGATGGATAACATCTGGCCCTTCAAGTGTTGTTGGGCTACAACTTCCAGCATCCTTAACCCACTGAGCATGGTGCCTGGGGCTGATGGGACCTGGAGTCCAGCAATACCTGGAGGACTGCAGGTTCCAGATCTCTGATGTAAAGGAAGAAGCAAACTCTGGCTGTGAACACACTTAGCAAGTGTGCTAGCTGTGCCTGTTCCTTGAGGTGTCTGATTTGGCCACAGTAGCACACACCTTAGCACAATCCCTTTTGGATTAATGTAACATGCTCTAAGTGGGGCTGCCTCTGAAAAGCTCAGGATCGCAATATCTCAAGGACCGCCTCTCTCCGTATGAGCCTGCTTGGTCACTGAGATCATCCTCTGAGGCCCTTCTTCATGTGCCTCCTCCATGAGACGTCTGGAGAGTGGCAACACGAGAATGGGCCTTTTCTGCAATGGCTCTGTTTGTTGAATGCACTCCCCAGGGATGTTTGGCTGGTGTCTTCATTATACACCTTTAAAGGTAAAGGTAAAGGGACGCCTGACCATTAGGTCCAGTCGCAGACGACTCTGGGGTTGCGGCTCTCATCTCGCTTTATTGGCCGAGGGAGCTGGCATACAGCTTCTGGGTCGTGTGGCCAGCATAACTAATCCGCTTCTGGCGAACCAGAGCAGTGCACGGAAACGCCGTTTACCTTCCCGCCAGAGTGGTACCTATTTATCCACTTGCACTTTGACATGCTTTCAAACTGCTAGGTTGGCAGGAATACAACTTTAGGCACCAGGTGAAAACATTCCTCTTCAACATTCCTCTTCAAGCAAGCCTTTGACTGACTGACATTTTAAATTGTTTGAACAGCTCCACTGGCTACCAGTCTATTTCTGGGCACAATTCAAAATGCTGTTTATGATCTATAAAGTGCTGGGATGCAACCTTGCCCCTGCCTCTTGATCTCTCACTGGTTTTTGATACCATCGGCCATGGTATCCTCCTGAACTGGCTGTGGGGAATGGAAATTGGGGGCATCATATACAGTGGTTCCAGTCTTACCTTCAGGACCAAGTATAATTAGGAGGGTGTTTTTCAGCCCCTTGGAAGCTACTTTCTGGGGTACTGCAAGGGACAATCTGATCTCCAGTGCTATTTAATATCTACATGAAGCCGCTAGGAGCAGTCATTAGGAGATTCAGGTGAGGTGACATCAGTATGCTGATGACACTCAGCTCTACTTCCCCATAACATCTGAATCAGCAGAGGCTGTGGAGTCCCTGGGCCTAGATGCAGTGGTGAGCTGGATGAGGGAGAGAGAACAAGCTGAGCTTAAATCCTGGCAAGACAGAGGCACTGTGGGTGAGTAGCTCCCATGTCCAAGAAGTTGACCCATTGCCTATCTTGGATGGGGTTGTGCTCCCCCTGAAGGAGCAGGTTCATTGTTTGGATATCCCACTCTGTCACTGGAGGCTCAGGTAGCCTCAGTGGCTAGAAGTGCCTTTTACCAACTGTGACTACTTTGACAGCTAGGGCCATTCCTGGACTGGAAGAGCCTGACCACAGTGGTTCATGCCCTGGTCACTTCAAGACTGGATTACTGCAAGGCACTCTGTGTGGGGCTCCCTGCATGCTTGATCTGGAAGCTGCAGTTAGTGCAGTTAGAATGCTGCAGGACAATTGCTGACAGGAGTGAGGCCTTGTCAGCATGTAACCCCTGTGTCCAGAGGTCTGCACCTGTTGCTGATCTGCTATACAGCCATGTTCAGGGTGTTACTGTTAGTATATAAAGCCCTTAACAGCTTGGGACCAGTTTACCTTTGAGATCACCTTATTTCATATGTGCCCACTCAACTGATTCAATCAGCACAACTGGCACTTTTGCAGGTGCCATGTGATACCCACACCACATTTGTAAGTACTTGGTCACTTAATGTGGTATCACCAACACTTTGGAACTCCCTGCCTATTGATATCAGGCAAATGCCTTTATGTATTCTTTACAGCAGCTGCTAAAGACATTCTTATCTAGACAAGCCTTCTCAAATGTGTAGAAAGTTTTCGTGAGTTTTCATTTGTTGTAGTCTATTCTATTGTGCTTTTAACTTGTATGTATGTTTTAAATTATGGTTATAAATTTTTAGTGATAATTTTATTGTTTTATCTGTTTTGTAAATCATTGAGTTTTTTCTACAGTCAGGTGGTATATAAATTTTATTAAATACATACATACATACATACACACATACATACATACATACATACATACAGCACTATAGACTTAGGTCCAGGCTATCTCATACGAACCTGCCCAGACTATGAAATATTTGGGAAGGCGCTTCTTTCAGTTCCGCCCCCCTCACAGCCCCCCATGGTGGGGACGTGGAGGGGGGGAACCTTTTCAGTGGCTGTTCCCAGACTTTGGGACTCCCTCCCTAGACAAGCTAGACTAGTTCCCTCCTGGTCTTTCAGTTGGCAGGTGAAGACTCCCCAAACAGGCTTTGGGGAACTGACCGCTCTTAAAGGAACGGGCTGGTTCTGAAATGCTTTTATTGCAATGATCTGTTTGTTACCATATTTATACACACACACGCATGAACACTCCACTCCCATTTATTCTGCATGCAGTGCACTTTCACCACTGGTTAATGAAGCCATGTGGACACACAGCATTAGCCATAATCAACATCTATTCTGCAGTTTCTTGATAAATCTTGTGTTTTGATGCTTTCCCCTCCATACTAGCTTCCATCCCATTTGAAAACATAAACAATATGCAGGTATTCATGACCCTTTTCCACCCACTGATGTGGACAGACTGCAGGTGACTTGGAAAGACATCCAGCCATACTGTTCTGTACAGCAACAAGCAAATGCAATCTGAGATGCAGCCCCAAAATAAAAAATACCTTGCTGTGTTTTAAAGCCAGCAATATGTACTTAACTGAATCTTATACTGTCCCCATCTCTATTAAAGTATGCAAACACTTTTGCATAGATCTTCTGGGTTACATAATGATCCATCAGCACATTTATAAAGATGTTGCTGCAAGATCCATTTAAAAAGAGGTTTAGTGATTAGAGGAGGAAACCTGCACAGCTTTGCTTGTCTTGTCACCATTTTATAATTTCATAAAATAAGATTTTAATCACTACTCTTCGACCCTGCCTCTACCATCAGAAAAAGCCCCCCCCCCCCCCCCAAGCGGAAAGATTCACAGGACAAATATGGCAGCAGCCCTGGGCTCTGTTCATTATTAATTAGACTTTCTTTGGTGAGGAAAAGGGAAGAGGGAAGGAAGGAGGAAGCATAATTGCAAGCTTCCAGTCAGAACATTCATTATCATGATAATACAAAAGGGAAAAAAGCGGGGAAAGGATGCCTGGCTGCCCTCCTCCGCCAGAATGTCTGCGTGTGCGCAAACATGTTCTAATTACTCTGCAGCGAAGTGTGTCATTTTCACATTTACCTCAGTGCCGAATGAGATTCGAAAGTCAAAGTTAAAAATAAAAAAGGTTAATCAGTGCCTGCCTCCTCCAAGCATTAGGAAAGTCCAGCAGCAGCCCATTAATATGTTTCTTTTCCCTTCAGGCCTAAAACAGGCAAAACGGTATTAAGGAGTCACAGCCCTGTGGATTTATAGCCCACACATCACTTTCTGAGGTAAATTTTGAAGCCGACGTAAACCTGGTACTCAGTGCCTGTACGAGGTTAGCTCTAGCCTTCAGGTATTGGAAAACCAGGCTGTTGATTTCAAAATTTACCTCAGAATTTGATCTGTGGGCCAGCTTCTTCCTCCTCTGTTTTGCAATCCTGCTTGCGGCAATCTCCAGAATCCATTTTTGCTCTTCTTCAGAATATCCAGTTCCTTCAGCTGGCTTTGTTTATGTCAATCCCTGAGGTGGCCCAATCCCCTCAGATAAGGCAGGAAACGTGCCCACTGCCTGCGGGGGTTTGCTTATCTTCTGCACCTTTATCATCCACAGTCAAGCAAATGATAAAAGAGCTATAATTTATAGTAATTATTAACAGAGGTCATTTGCAAAGTATTCAACACATGAGTCACATCACTTGAAGAATTGCCTTATTGTGCCAAAATACAATAAATGGTTTCTAGTTGGGGTTGGACTAGAGGCGCTCTTGGGTCCCTTCCAACTCTACATTTCTATGATTCTATTAATCTATCAAAGAAATCTGTTGTAATTTTGTCTTGCTTCTTTGAATCTAGCATAATCAGTTTTGCCATAACTACATATTCCTGTGGTTTAGTTACCGTTTAGCAAACGTGGGACTAGAAGACAGCTTCCAAACCTTTGTACTATCAGGGTGGTCATACATGATGTTGCTTTCAATACACACTGTTTGCACCTGCTAAAGTTTTGGGGCAACCACAAGGCTACATTTCCAATCAGTAAGGACCCTGCAACTTCTTGATGAAATCCTGTTACAGTTTTTCTGTCCCACTTTCATTGCGCCATAGCCCTTCCTAATAGCAGTAATGTGGTAGCATCAGGAAAGCATCACAGAGCAACTAATAAAGCAGAATAAATCTACCACAGTTATTGTGTGAAGAACATGTTGCAGAATCTACCCGCAATTAAACAGCAACTTGGAGGGTCCTTAGTGCAGCCTGTGCGTTGCAACAATTATTTATGAGACCAGCTCACACAAAAGCTTTGGTAAAAATAAAATTGCACAAGTTAACAAAAACAGTAGAGGATCCCTTTCTGTTTAACTGAGTGATCTACATCACCCAGCAAATTTACATGCCTGACGTATATGACAGTAACAACCCTAACTAATAATTATTATCACTCCTAGCAGCAAACTCAGATGAGGCCAGAAGAAGAAAGGCCAGCAGCCATTGCTATGCTCTCCTCCCCATGCTGGTCTCCTCCCACCCCATGGAGGAAATGGCGGGCGCTGCCCTGTGCCCTCTGGGGTCTCCCGGGCTCTGCACCCACTCAGCGGGGGCCACTTTCCCAACATGACGACCTTTGATTCCCACTTCAGCACTGATTCCCTGCCTCTGGCTTGTTCCTGATGTAAATCTTCCCTCCCCTCTTCGTCGCTGGTGGGGCAGGTGTCCTGTTGTGGTTCTCCAAATGTCTTGGGCTGCCCTGGAGGGAGGTATCAGCATGCTCAAGGGAACCCCAAAGTTTTCAGGGGTGTGTGTGCATCACAGGACTTGTTACTGCTTCACTGCCTACCATCTTAGGAGGCATGGCACAAAAAGTTTTATTTAGTAGTTCCCTCTTCCCCACTTTCCTTCTTCCTTCCCCACAGGGCGGATAAAAAAAGCATTACTGTTCTTCATTTAAAAAGAGATGAAACCAGAGCTGAATTCCCTGACAGGAAACAGATGACCTTTTGTTCTGGGAATATGCAGCGCTCTCCCTTTCTTTGACTTTATCACCGAATGAACCCAGCATGCATGAAAAGCAATAAGGCATGAGGCAGTCATCTCTGTTTGGCAATAACATTAAGTGGAGAGGCAAAGCAGGCGGGTGGGGGAGGCATTGGCATGAAAGACGAGGGATGTGGTTCAAGCTGTCTAGGCCACAGGAGCAGAAATGTGGATTGATAAAGCCACAGGTCTGGAAAAAACACCAGTTGTACTCGGGCAGTGTGTGGCAATTAGTATTTGTATACCGTACTTTGTGGGGTGGGTGGCAGCTGGCATCTGCTGACAGGAATCTGCCCTTATGGGTGATTGCCAGGTGGCACACATGGCTAATCTGTTGCTCTGTGAGCGGCTGTAGCTCAACAGTTAGGAGGGCTGTGCAAATCTGTCCCTTTCAATTTCTCATTTTTCCCAAAATGAGTTTGGTTCTTCACATTTCCACATCACTTTGCAAACTTTTTCTTTAAAGAGTCCTCAGAAAAAATCAACAGCATTTTAGTGAGAATTTCTCCTAATATACACACTTGTACAATATTTTGCCTACTATGCATATTTTAGCACAGCAATTTCCCCTAATACAATGAATTTTTGTATTGTATATTTGCATATATATTTTCACACAAACCTAAACAGCATCTTCAAAAGCAGAGACATCACCTTGCTGACAAAGGTCCGTATAGTAAAAGCTGTGGTTTTCCCAGTAGTGATGCATGGAAGTGAGAGCTGGACCATTAAGAAGGCTGATGCTTTTGAATTCTGGTGCTGGAGGAGACTCTGGAGAGTCCCATGGACTGCAGGAAGATCAAACCATTCCATTGTGAAGGAAATCAGCCCTGAGTGCTCACTGGAAGGACAGATCCTGAAGCTGAGGCTCCAAGACTTTGGCCACCTCATGAGAAGAGAAGACTCCCTGGAAAAGACCCTGATGTTGGGAAAGATGGAGGGCACAAGGAGAAGGGGACGACAGAGGATGAGATGGTGGGACAGTGTTCATGAAGCTACCAGCATGAGTTTGACTAAACTGCGGGAGGCAGTGGAAGACAGGAGTGCCTGGCGTGCTCTGGTCCAGGGGGTCACGAAGAGTTGGACACGATTAAACGACTAAACAACAACAACAAATCATTTATTTATTTTATATAATTTCTATACTGATTGTTTAAGAAAACCCCTCAAAGTGGTTTACATAAAGAGTAAAACAATAATATTATGAGTAAAAACACTTAAAAGCAGCTGTTTAAAATGTTCAAATAATAATTAAAATTAGCAATGAGCTAAAAACAGATTAAAACACATGTCAACATTCCATTTGTGCAGGCTTGTTGAAACAAAAATGTTTTAAGCAGGTGCCCAAAGAGTACAGTGAAGGCGCCCGTCTGATGTCAGTAATAATAATAATAATAATAATAATTTATTTTTTTATTTATACCCCGCCCTCCCCAGCCAAGGCCGGGCTCAGAGCGGCTTACAAGCAATAATAAAAACAAGATGAATGATTACAACTTAAAAACAAAAATAAAATACAACATTAAAATAATGGAACATTAAAATATTAAAATGTAGCCTCATCGCAGGAGGAGAAGGAAAAGAAAGGGGGGAAAAAGAGAGGGAGGGAATCAAATTGGCTCCAAGCCAAAGGCCAGGCGGAACAACTCTGTCTTACAGGTCCTGCGGAAAGAAATCAGATCCTGCAGGGCCCTGGTCTCATGAGGCAGAGCGTTCCACCAGGCCGGAGCCAGCGTTGAAAAGGCCCTGGCTCTGGTCGAAGCCAATCTAACTTCCTTAGGGCCCGGGGCCACTAGGGTGTTGCTATTTATGGACCTTGAGGCTCTCCGTGGGGCATACCAGGAGAGGCGGTCCCGTAGGTACGAGGGTCCTAGGCCGTGAAGGGCTTGAAAGGTCAAAAGCAGCACCTTAAATCTGACCCTGTACTCCACCGGGAGCCAGTGCAGCTTGAAAAGCCCTGGGTGAATATGCTCCCATGGCAGAGACCCCGTGAGGAGCCTCGCTGCAGCATTCTGCACCCGCTGGAGTTTCTGGGACAGCTTCAAGGGCAGCCCCGCATAGAGCGAATTACAGTAGTCAAGCCTGGAGATGACCGTCGCATGGATCACTGTGGCCAAGTCAGGGCGGGAAAGGTAAGGGACCAACTGCTTGATGCGGCGAAGGTGGAAAAATGTCACCTTGGCTGTTGCTGTAACTTGCGCCTCCATGGAAAGGGAGGCGTCAAGGATTACACCCAAACTTTTAACGGAAGGCAATGGCACTAATTGGGCCCCCGCAAGAGAAGGGAGTTGGTCCCTCATCCCCATGCCATCCCGACCTAGCCATAGGACCTCTGTCTTCGAAGGATTTAGTTTCAATCGGCTCCCACGAAACCATCCAGCCACAGCTTCCAAGCATCTGGTCAGTAGGCAGGGAGTTCCAAAATGTGAGTGCTGCCATACTAAAAATTGATTTCTTAAAAATGTGGAACAAATATTAGTGCCAGTTCTGCAGATTGAAGCAACACACTGGGCATTTATGGGGCAAGGTGATTTAACAGGTATATGCACACTTTACACTAGTATATGCATTTTTCAGCTCATCACTTGGCTGGAGAACTGATTTCCAAAATGCAGAGAAATTTGAATTTCTAAGGATGGCTTTGTTTCAGTCCGTGCATTTGTTTGGAAAGTGCAAATTAGGTACCATACTTCCCCGTGTATTAGATGAGAGGTTTTTTTTACTCCAAAATAAAGTAAAAAACGGGGGGGGGGGTCATCTTATACATGGGTAGTGCAGAGGGGGGAATGGGCGATTGGTTGCATCCGGGAGCAGGATCTAGCGATTGGGTGGGTGAATGGTGTCTGCTTCAAGGGCTACTTTGGATTGGCTGCCGCTTCGGCAATTTGGCTTGTGTTGCTTGAAATTGTTAGCGTTTGCCAGTTGGGTGAGTGATATTTGGTTTGGCATTCCCACCCGCCCCAAAATCTCCTCATTTTCTTAAATTTGAGGGCCCCCCCAAATAGGGGGCATCTTATACATGGGGGTGTCTTATAGACGGAAAAGTACGATAGGTTGTTTTTAAATGCAAATGAATCAAATTTAGAGGTAGGGCACATACTTTGCAGGTCCCAGGGTCAATCCCTGGCATCTTAGTTAAAGAAGGATTTGGCAGTAGGTGATAGAAAAGCCCCACCTTTGCCTGAGATACTCTGCTTTGTACAGTGGTACCTTGGGTTACAAATGCTTCAGGTTACAGACTCCACTAACCCAGAATTAGTACCTCGGTTTAAGAACTTTGCTTCAGGATGAGAACAGAAATTGCGCAGCAGCGGGAAGCCCCATTAGCTAAAGTGGTGCTTCAGGTTAAGAACAGTTTCAGGTTAAGAACGGACCTCCAGAACGAATTACCAGTAAGTTCTTAACCCAAGGTACCACTGTACTGGGAAACCAAGGCAGGGCAGGGCTATAGGGCAGAAATCCAGAGCCCCACTCGGCAGAAACAGCACAACTGGGTTGCCTTGGCACATTTTGAAAAACGTAAAGCAATACATATATCTCTCTAAAAAGCGTCACCCCACAATGAGATCAGTAACTCCAGTGTCTTAAACTGGTAAGAGAGCTACAATGGTTCTTGGATTGCGATAGCTTTACCACAGTTGTCCATGCATGTAACCTTACAAATGGATTACTGTAATGCATTCTATGTGGGGTTGCCTTTGGGGCTTTTCCGTCAGGTGATTTTGGTGCAGGTTGTAGTAGCTTGGCTGCTGGTGGGGGCAAGCTAGCGCCAGCATATAGCCAGGGGCGGAGCCTCATGCTCCAGGGGGTGGAGAGCAGGCAGGGTGGGGCTGGCGCATATCCCAGGGGCGTGGCGCTGGCACCCCACCAGGATCACGCTGCCGGGGGCGGTGCGCTCCCTCCGCACTCCTCTTCTTCTGCCAGTGCATATAGCACCTGGCTTGTGGGATTTGCACTGGCTGCCAATTTGCTACCAGGCTAAATTCAAGCTGCTGGTATTGTTACAGGCTGCCCCAATCCCTGCCAAGCCATGGGCAGGATTCCAGGGGTCTTGGCCCTCAATCAGGGTCTGTGCTCATTTGCAGAACTGAAGATGCAGTGGAGACTGTCGTAGATTTATTTATTTTTTGAGGGTGGAGGACTTGCCATCATCCTCTGTCTGGCTCTGTCCAGCAGATTTGGAATAAATGTCTCAACAACAGTTGTTTTAAATTACTTTCTTTTGACCCCCAGGGCTCAGAAAAATCTGTCAAAATGTTCAGTCATTTGAAAACTAGGAAGTTAAATAAAAAGTTAACATCAGGGAGTACCTTTAATGCGGTTAATGAGTATATTTAGCAAAATTACAAAGAACACGCCTTTTTAATCTAATTTTTAAAAATGTAAACTAAAACAAGTTTTATTGGATTTGCTGAAAACCTTTTCAGGACTTCATTCTTAAATTCCTGCTTTTCTTCCAATGCAGTTTTTCTGTGCACACTCAGTAACATGGTCCATTGAGATGCTCCCCTGCCTTTGCTGGCCTTAGCCAGGTCTTGACTGCTATTCACTAATTTTCTTCTTCCACATGGTGTAAAATAGTATAGCTTTGGAGTCAAAGTCTATCTTTCAATTGGGTTGCCGGTTAGATTGCTAGATTGCGCCACAATATCATCCAAGTGAGCTCAGCGAGCATTTCAATTTCAATTATTATTATTATTACTTTTAGTTAAGTATGTTTATTGACTTGATTTAGGGGGGCACCTGCCCTTGATCCCTGTCCACATAAATGGGCATGGTGAAACATGTGGATTTAAGTGGTCTCAGGCATGCTGGGCCTTATGTCCTGAGAGCCTTCAAAGCATTCTCCAGCACCTTTAAATGAACTGGGAAGAAGATAATAGGGAATGAGTGCAAGCATTGGAACGTTTGCTTAATGGCTCCCGATGACCCAACCTCATCAGAATGCTAGCAGCACCCTTTCCAGTTAATTACATTATGTGGCAAAGGAAAATTATTGGCAACTTCTGGAGGGAAAGAAAAGAAAACCAACCAAAATCATCTATTATATTTAAAGGTTACAGTATATTCTCTTTCATCTGAAATTCATTATGGTCTCATAATTATGTTAACAGCTTTTTAAACCCTTGACTCTAGCAGCCCAATTATGGCATTCTCTGAAAAGTGTTGGTTTGAACTTGGTATGTGGGACTGATGGAGGGTACCCAAGCTGGTACCCTCCAGATATTTTGGACTACAGCACTCATGAGTCTCAGTCAGCATGGAACTTCAAGTTCATTCTCTTATGTATGCTTTATACTCTTTGGGGATTTACACTTAAAGATAATAATTGTTGGGGACAATAAACTATTCCCATGCCAGTGTGTGTTTTTCTTGATCTGTAGTCCAAAACATCTGGAGGGCACCAGCTTGTGGAAGACTGGGGTAGCTATTTGAAGGGGTAGTGGTGATTAAAGTGTGCTGGTGAGAAAGCAGTTTTTTTCCATGGAAAAAATGCTCCTGGAGATGTCAGGGAAAGCAAACATTAATATATGTTATCATAACCCACACTGCAGCTACAAATCAGATAAAGCAAGGGGAAAGTAGCATCCTTGGCTGACAATGTTGTTTTTTTAGATGGAGCCAGAGACAGCGGTTATAATGCGAACAAGGACATTTTAAGATACTGTATGTTCAGACCATGAAGATGCTAACATATATGAGATACAACAATACCCACACCCTCCTCTTGCTCATGACTTGTCTGGAGGAACAGCAGCCAACTCCTAGGGTGTGTGTGGAAGGAGAGACAAAACAGATGGAGTGTCCTGGAAAGGGGCATGGCTGACTAGCTGGACAAGAGTGCTCCATATCCACACTTCAACATTTCAATGCAGGTCCCACAGGTGAATCAAGAAATTTGAAAAGGATCTCATATCCCGTCACCTCTTCACCCCAAAATAACATTTGGAGCACTCCAAATTACAAATCCCTGTCAATGGGGATGGACTTAAAAAGTTCGTGGCCTCTCATTTCTGAAGCAACCCCACTGTGCGGTGACACACTACTGCTGTCCTTGCACTATTTTAAGCTTTTGGCCTCACTTTGTGGAAAGTAGTCTCTGGCCCATGGAAGCTTACGTTGTGTTTACTTATTATTAAATTTTTATCCTGCAGTTCCTCCCGAAGGAGCCCAGGGTGGGAAACAAGTGCTAAAACAATAAAAATATATTAGAAATGTTTGAAAAGCAATTCTAATACAGATGCAGACTGGAAAGGTCTTAGCTTAAAAGGCTTGGTGGAAGAAGAAGGTGTTCAGTCACCCAGTGAGCTTCAGAGCTGAGTGGGGATTTGAACACTAGTTCTCATGAGTCTGACACAAATTTATTATTTATACCCCACCCATCTGGCTGGGTTTCCCCAGTCACTCTGGGCGGCTCCCAACGGAATATTAAAAACACAATAAAACATCAAACATTAAAAACTTCCCTAAACAGGGCTGCCTTCAGATGTCTTCTAAAAGTCAGATCGTTTTTTATTTCCTTGACATCTGATGGGAGGGTGCTCCACAGGGTGGGCATGATTACAGAGAAAGCCTTCTGCCTGGTTCCCTGTAACCTCACTTCTCGCATTGAGGGAACAGGCAGAAGGCCCTCGGAGCTGGACCTCAGTGAGGCTGAGTGATGGGGAGTGACTGCTAGATCTACTAATTCTAGGAAATTACAAAAATAATGGCTGCTTTTCATGCATACAGGCCTACCTCTCAAAAAATAGAAGCAAACAGGGTGGGATTAGAATCGGGGTTAGGGAAGAATCTGCAGTATTGAAGATACTGCTTAAGAAATGTCAAAATACACTATTTGCATCGCCTTGTTTCAGTTAACTACAGAGCTTCTCACAGTGGGAGGCCACTCTTGATCAAAATAACACTTCATTCTGCTTGCCTTGTATTGTATTTTTTAAAATGCTTTTCACAGTTGACGTAATACAGTGCACTCTGCACTCTGACAGTTGCTATTTCTGATGGGACCTGGGACTGTGATCCAGAGAGCAGGCCCAGCTGCTCTGTAAGTTTAAAGAAGTATGCTACCACTTTAGACAGTCATTGTTTTCCCTAAAGAACCCTGGAAAGTGTAGTTTCTTGATAACTGAAAGTTGTTATGGGACCCCTAAACCTGTCAGTAAGCTACAATTCCCATAGTTCCCTGGGAAGAGAGTTGATTGTTAAACGACTCTGGCATTTGTAGCTCTGTGAGGGGAATGGGGTCTCTCCAGACCCCTCAGTGCCCTTAACCCTTTAGAGGTGGCATGGCACTGCTTTAAAGGTACAGGCTTGCTGAATGGCCCAGATGTGCACCATCCCACTGTTGACCGATTATTGTCAAACAAAAGAGCCTCCTCCAGTGCCAGGGCTATGTGTGTTGGCCCCAATCCCATAGAATGCAGAAAATCAGGACCAGCCCCACATCATCAGTGTCCCTGGTGAAGAGCGTCTTTGGCAGTCCCTCCAACTTCTGATTACATTCTTTTTAATTGTGTATATATAGCTCATTTAACAATTTTCATGCCAGATTTGCATGCATGATTTATCCCTGTCTAATAAGCCTGTATTTATTTGTGCCATGTGAACTGTTTGAACTATTTGTTTCAGCTATTGATAATGGCAGGCGTCCACACACCCCAAACCTGATATCCTCAGAAGTTACCTACATCACCTGCAGAAAACCCACAGAATGTAAGCCTTGGCATAGATTCCACTTTCCTGGGAACATCATCTTTCATTTAGGAACCAATTAAAAGGTAATCTATAGTCCTGATGACAACAAAAAAGATATGCTTGAGATTGAGTGTGGGTGATACCTTCTGAAACCTTAGAAGGCAGAGAGACACCTTAACACAATATCCGCTGGCTGGAGGCAGGGCTTGCCTTTCTCTCTCTCTCTCTTTTTAAGGAGACTAAATTATGCTAAATAGTTTTTTAAAAGCCAGATTATTTATACAAGACAAGGCAAAAAAATACCTCATTTGTGTTTATTAGTCGCGTCCTCTAGTGGAATGGAAGCCCATCACAGGCCATACCCCAATATTACTTTGTTCTGCACAACTTTATCCTTTAGCATTTATTTTGAATTTTGTGTGTTTAATGAATGCTCAGAGTCTTGGCAACTTGTAAGCTATGCCTCCAACTCAGCACTTTTGCATGCATTCTTCTAGAATTGTGGGACGAGCACACACACATACGGCTTGCATGTCACTTATTTAGCAACTAACTATTTTCACTGATGGTGTGTATATGGAATCCTGCCTTTTAAACCACTGCCTCCTCATCTTCATAGGCAGGACTCCACGTGGGTTTTCTTTTTCCTCCGTCAGGCGCTGCTGAGGTGACAAATGTTACAAAACTTGGAGTCTGGCATTATTGTCATTCCACAGACACCTTCAATCTCTCTATCAGAACCAAAGTGAGCACTGTGGCTCAGCAGTCATGGCGTCCACACAGGGCCACTTCAAGGTTTTTTAAAACGAGGCCTCATTTGCTTCGCCTGCATGTTTTTCTGAACTAAACAGCTGCTTGACTAAGGTTCCCCTCCCAGCAAGACCCCACCTTTTCTGCATTCCATCAATGAGTGGGATGACAAATCCCCCTAGAACTGCTTTCTTTCTCCCACCCCTACTTTTTTTTTAAAAAAAATATTTTTATTAAAGATTTTAGTTTACAAAAATATGTGCATTATTACAAGCGAATAGTAAAGGGAACCTGCACAAGTGATGCTGACACAAAACCCCACCCATACACAAAGTAGAATAGAAGCATTGCCACCCGACGCCACCCACCATTCCCCCCTCCACCACTTCCCCCCTTTTCTTCCTAATGTAACACTAATGTCTCAGCAAATGAAACTGATCTGTAGAAAATGTAACTTGAAAAAAGGGGCAGGGCACATACTTTTGTAAACCAATAAATCTTTAATAAAAAATATGTTTAACATGTGTGTGTGTGCATTGTCTCTTTTTTCAAGTTGTGTTTTCTACAGATCAGTTTCATTTGTTGCATACTGTGTTAGGTTAGGAAGAAAAGAGGGGGAGAGGGCAATGGTGAGTGGGGTGGGGTAGTTATGTCCCACCCTCTGCTTGATCACTTTCTCTGCCTGCCCTTTCAGCCTGAAAAAACAACAACACACACATCCAAGTTGGCTGCCAGCAGAATTTTCAGCTCAAATCTTTCCTTCTGAAAACCCACCTTTCCCAAAACTTGACCTTAATATTCATCCTCAACCAAAATAAATCCCATGAGCATTTCCAGGCATGAGGCAATTTGGTTTGTCATGCCAAAGTAAGTGGACTGTTTTGGGCCCAATACTAATTTGCAGTGCTTTTTTTCTAAAAAAAATGTTTAGGGGAACTCTCATTTACCCACTCATATTGAAATACTGCCCTCAATGAGGCCAAACTTAGATTCACAAAATGTTTAGGGGTATGCGTACCCCTGCGTCCTCCCAGAAAAAAGCACTGCTCATTTGCATGCTGAATGTCTTCTTTTCTGTGTTAGGAATGATCAAAATGCATAGGAAGCGGTGCATCAAAGTATATATCAGCCTCATGATAATGTTCTGTTGGTAATGCTCTGCGCTGTCACCTGGAATGAGCCTCACTAAGCAGCTGGACTCACTGCCAAATAAACATGCACAATTTTTCATATATGTGCATCCGTGTCACTCTGTTCATTCATTTGTTTGCTACCTTTGTCTGTCCCATTCATATCTTCGCCTCGGTAGCTCCTTGATTGTCAACATTTAGATTATAAACTCCTCAAGGATTTACAGAATTCTGAAACTAGCTAAATAGCACTGTATAAAAGAAACATAAAACAGCCAGGTCAGTATTTTCAGCCCTGCACCAGAACCCATATGCATACCCCAAGTTCCCAAGCCCTTCCATGCTACTATTCAAATACATCCCTAACATGGTTGTTCGGCCTGCCCTTGGAAAACCGACAGACATGATACAGATATCTGCATTTTTCCAGCTTTGGGAATCTAATAGAAGGTCTGGAGATGGAAGGGGGATTTAGGCCAGGAAAATGGGGCCTGGGGAAGACATATACATCCATTACCATAAGTACTATAGCTTCAATGCATTGGACAGTCAGAGGCAGTGTGCTACTGAATAGCTGCTGGAAAGCACAGAAGGGGTGAGTGTTCTTGTGCTCAGGTCCTGCTTGAAGGTTTCCCACAGGCAATCTGGTTGGCCACTGTGGGAAGAAGATGGGTCATTGGGCTAAGTCAGCAGACTATTCTCCTGTTCATACATTATGTTCAATCAGAAACAGACATGCACAACCCAACAACTCTCCACATTAGGTGTTTTCAATCACTTCTGTTTTGCATCTTGCTCTGTGACTGCATGAACAACATATATTTGAAGTGTATGCCCCCCCCAATAATAATCATGGGATCTGTAGTTTACTCCTCACAGAGCAACCATTTACAGTACTCTTAGCAAACTACAGTTCACGGGAGTCTTTGGTTGTGTGTGCTTTAAATGTGCTTTAGATAGATGGCAAGATGTGATTATGATGTGCAAATCTGGTACTTTAGGGAAAGAACCGCCCACCAAGTTGAACTGATCATTATCCTTGTGAGTGGGATTGACTTAACACAGGACTCTTCTGTTCTTTGCAACACGTGGTTCCATCTTTAGACCACATGGCATCAGGTAAGAAGTCTCATGGCCATTTCCTACACAAAAACAGCACCAAACCGACGCTTGAGTGTACACTATCAGGGAGCCACAACACTGATAATGAACATGCCTGTATGATACTCATGTTTGCAAGCAAATGTTCACATTTTCCATTTTTAGATGTGCATGGAAATGTTGAGTGCACACTAAAAATGAAAGGCGTGAAGCATGGCTCTACTCTTTGCCTGTGAGCTTTGCAAGCATGATGTGGACATGTACACTCTCCATAGCAAATGCATTACTCAACATTCCACATTGGTGAGCCGAAGAGAAAAAATATTTGGGCCAGGGGGAGCGGGACAAATTAATAACTCAACACTGCCCCCGCCCTCGCTGCAGGCTAGGCTGACATCCAAACTCCCAAACTTAACAGTCATGGTTTTCCTCCCCTAAGCCTGCCAATAAGCATCCAGATTCTATGCTAAATTAATTTTCCAGAAATTGGAAAGGCTTACATTGATGAATGGAATGCGGGCAGAGCAACTGAAACTCTCTCCAGCATCCTCCTGACTTAGCCTACTTTTCTGGGCCAAATACAACAAAAAAGGTGGGATAGGGAATTAGATCCCATTTCAATTAAAAAACTGAAGACTGAGCTCCAAAGATCAGCCCATTCTGTAAGCTTGCACTGTTTACAAAAACTTACTTGGACAATGTCAAGGCTACTTGCGGGTGGCTCTGTGGTTTAACCCACAGGGCTTGCTGATTATAAGGTCGGCAGTTCGAATCTCTGCAACGGGGTGAGCTCCCGTTGCTTGGTCCCTGCTCCTGCCAACCTAGCAGTTTGAAAGCACATCAAAGTGCAAGTAGATAAATAGGTACCGCTCCGGCGGGAAGGTAAACGGCGTTTCCGTGTGCTGTTCTGGTTCACCAGAAGCAGCTTAGTCATGCTGGCTACATGACCTGGAAGCTGTACTCTGGCTCCCTCAGCCAGTAAAGCGAGATAAGCGCCGCAACCCCAGAGTTGGCCACGACTGGACCTAACCATCAGGGGTCCCTTTACCTTTACCTTACCAGGAGTTGCCTTATAGCAGGGTTATGGGGGAAATAGCAATTATGCATGAAACACACAAACATGCTGTAACAAAGTTTGTGTTCTCAGGCTTCAATACATCATGCATGATACATATTTGCATGTATTTGCATAATTATGGGGGGGAGAGCAAACTATCCAGAGCCTCACCTCTTGACCATTGGAACATCTGCACACAGCAGTGTAGCAACCCCCACTGACACCTAGGGCGGACCAAAGTTGTTGAGCCATTGGCCATGACAAATCTGAATCAAAAATAAGTACAGTAGTACCTGGGATTAAGTACTTAATTCGTTCTGGAGGTCCGTTCTTAAACTGAAACTGTTATTAACCTGAAGCACCACTTTAGCTAATGGGGCCTCCTGCTGCCACCATGCCGCTGGAGCACGATTTCTGTTCTCATCCTGAAGCAAAGTTCTTAACCCAAGGTACTATTTCTGGGTTAGCGGAGTCTGTAACCTGAAGCGTCTGTAACCCGAGGTACCACTGTACAAGCAAAAGGGGTATTGCGCCACAAATAACAATCTGCATCTCCCTTAAAGTTCACTGCTATACAGTGGTACCTCGGGTTAAGTACTTAATTCATTCTGGAGGTCTGTTCTTAGCCTTAAACTGTTCTTAACCTGAAGCACCACTTTAGCTAATGGGGCCTCCCGCTGCTGCAGCGCCACTGGAGCACGATTTCTGTTCTCATCCTGAAGCAAAGTTCTTAACCTGAAGCACTATTTCTGGGTTAGCAGAGTCTGTAACCTGAAGCGTATGTAACCTGAAGCGTATGTAACCCGAGGTACCACTGTATTGTCCAGTGGCTCCATCCCCCTGCAGCCGAGGAACCGCACTGCCTCTTGCAATCTCCCCTGCCACCCGTAAACAAAACCCCTGGTGCACGGCAGCAAGCGTAAAACATTGCAGACCCCCTGTGCCATAGTGGAGGTTGCTGCTCACACACTTCCACTGCGCTTGCTGCTGGTGTGGTGGCTCCTCTATGTAACAGCTTTAAACAGCTTGTAGCAGAGTTTCTTCCTGGTGGCAGACGACAAGAGACTTGTGCAAAATACGCAGTCAGGAGTTACTTTATTTCTTGGCTGGTTCACAAGCATTTTAGTTGTGACTATATACAAAACTATTTACGGACACTTTCCCACCGCAGTATAAACTCACAGTATGTGGGTACTCTTTCTTCCTGCAGGGAAGTGCAACCTGCAACTTCCTCCTTTTTATTTTCATCCCCAGCTGTAACCAATCAGCCTAGAGTGTCACTCCTAACCTTTAAAGAAAACTTCTGCACTGAGCTACAAGCACCTTTTTCTGTTTCTTTGCAGAATGACTTCCTAACATGCTGCCCTATGCACCAGCCCCAGCTCAGTGCAGACCGCTCCCCCCGCCCCTGGCTACTGTCTGGAGCCTGAGGTTCCACTGAGCATTGCTCACCACTACCCATTTTTCAGGCTCACATATGCAAGCACAAAGGCAAGAAACACAACTTCTGACATAGTGAAGTAGCTGCTGTTCAGCTGTGTGGCTGACAAATGCACATTGGCGCAAGTCTCTCAGGTCAACCAAAAAGATATGACAGGAAAGACAGGAAAAGGAATGGGGAGGGATGAAGAAAACAAAGTCCAGGTACCCAAAAGTTCCAGGTCCACTTTACAGCTACCAGAGCAGATGGTGAGAACATGGAACCTCAGGTGCAGCTATCAGTCCAGCAGGGATAAGGTAATATGAGGGGCTGATGGGATCCCACATGACCCTATAAAACTTCTGAGTCTAGAATGGTCTCAGCAGTTTGTCTTTTGGATAAAGAGCAAGCTGTCAGCAGACTTTTAGTTGGCCACAGTCCATCTTTCTCAACAAAAAGCAACGGAATGTGGGTCCAAAGCAGGTGAAGTCAAACTGCTGTGTTAGCAGCACTGAAGTGACCTCCCCAGGGTACATGCCTGGGCAGCGTGTCTGGAGGTCCTGTGCTGCCCAGATGACAAGACTCCCCTCTTGGCCTCACTGAGGTGGTCCAAAGGAAAGGAAAGCAGTACGTTTGGCACCAGCTTGGCTATGGAAGTTGCTGGAAGGAGGCGTACAAGGCTCCATCCAACCATCTTAGTGATTTCACTCTGGATTTGTGTAGGGTTTGCTCCTTAGCCTTTTCTTCTCCTGAAGATGTCCTGCAAGGCAAGAGGTACAGATTTTCCCCTCTACAACATGCGCACTAACCGCCTTCTTGACTCAGTGTCTGTCTCATCTTCTCACTCTACTGGAGCCTGTCTTCGCATGCAGAGAACGTCCCTAACTGACTGAGGGTTTGAGACCCATTGGCTACCCTCACCTGGTTTGGTTGTCCAGCCGAAGCCGATCCTGGAGTGTGGCCGCTTTCACACACTGACAGCTTCTAGGAGCCACAGGTGAGAGCTGAGTGCAGGGTGGGGACCAAAGGTGGAAGAACATTCCCAGAAGGAGCATGGCATGTCCCCCACCAGAGGTGCTACCCCTCCTCTAACATGCCAAACACCTCAGTTAGCAACTATCCCTACTAGATCCCTGTAGGATAAATTAACACCTAGTCAGCCCTGGCGTAATGTGCATGTTTAAAATCTCCATCTCCCCACACCCTCTCACAGCAAGGGAAAGGGGAAAGCGGAACATGCCTTCCTTTATTTATGATCAAATTATTCTTACAGAAAAGAGAACTTGATCTTCTGCCCTGTAATAGCTTTTTGGTGTGCCTCTCTGTGAAGAGCTCCGTTTTTAACCTTCAGACCATCATGAGTGTTTTTGATTCTCCCCTTGCAGGCTTTTAGACAGCCTGGTTTCAGCTAAATGTCCTTTGGAAGTACTGACACGGCTGAGCAAATCTCCCACTGGAAGGTGCCCTGTGTTCCAAGTGTGGCAGGAAAAGCGCTGTGGTGCCCTTTCATTGTCATGATCAATTACCATGAAGCAAAATTCCCCACACAGCTCCTTTGAGGGGAGGAAGACCATTCACTTCATGGTTAGTGCTTCAAATGTACTAGTTCAGTTTTTCGAAGTTGACTGAACTACTTCAGAAATCTCTGAACTACCCCTGCAATTAGTTTCTGTAACTGCTGGGTGAACTGAACGTGAATTAAATTTGTTTTCGGGAAGAAATTTGGATGATTTCTAGTTCATCTTCAAATTCATTCTCCTATGTATGCTTTATACTCCATATACCGTAATTGTTTAAGGAAATGAACTATTCCCATGCCACTGTGTGTGTTTTCATGTTTTTCTTGATCTTCTTAAGTATATTTTACACTTCAGCACAGCAGCTTATAGCATTCTGAATTCTGAAAAAGAAAAAATGCCAAGGATCATTTGGATAAACTTAAACTGCGAACTAAACACAAACCAAAAAAGTTCATTTTGTAAAAGGATGCCTGTGAAGTGGAATTAGTCCCTTTTTGAATGAGAACTAGTTCCTCTTTAAAATAAAATTTCTAGGTTCTGTTCATCATATCCACTGACAAAGGGGATTGGCTCTTGTGCTTGTGTTGCTCCACCTCCCCCTGACAACCTGGAGAGCAAGAGCATAAATAGAAATGCTTTGCAGGGTTGCTCTAAGCATGGCTTCACCCTCAGGTTGCTTTTGCCAGTCTTCCAAGCATGCCTTTACTCCCATGGTGCAGCTAAGAGCCACGCATGGGCATCAAAGTGTACTGCCAAATTCCCTACTGGAAAAGCTGGATTCTGCAGTGTGTGTGTGTGTGTGTGTAGACACATACACATTTGCAAATATGAATAACTTTGAATAACTCCTCTTACAGAGTCACCACCTGCAGATCACAAAATATGTGACACCAAAAAGGACACTAATTTACAATTTATTTGAATACACTAATCTATATATGTACATTTCTTCCAATATACATATTTCTGTATGCAGTTTTCCCTAAAATGTACATATTTGCAAAGCAGTTTCCTCATATGTAATGCATTTTTGTATGTCATTTCCTATAATATCTGCATCTTTGTGCACACTTTCCGCTTGTATTTATAGAGTTTATAGAGTTGGAAGGGACCTCAAGGATCATTAGACCAACCCCCTGCAATGCAGGAATCTCAATTAAATATCCATGACTGATGGCTATTCAACCTCTGCTCAAAAATCACCAACTAAGGAGAGGCCTGCCCCTTCCAAGGGAGTCCATTCCACTGTTGAAGGGCTCTTACCGTCAAAAAGTTTAATCAGAATCTTCTTTCTTGTAACTTTAATGCAATGGTTTGGATCCTACCCACTGCAGCAGGAGAAAACAAGCTTTCTCAATCTTCCATGTGACAGCTCTTTCGCTATTTGAAGATGACTCTCATATCTCCTCTCAGTCTCCACTTTCTGAGGCTGAACATACCCAGTTCCTTCAAGCGCTCCTCATAAGGCTTGGTTTCCAGACCCTTGATCATCTTGGTCGCCCTCCTCTGCGCACATTCCCACTGCTCAATATTCTTCTTAAACTGTGCTGCCCCAAACTGGACAAAGGACTCCAGGTGTGGTCTGACCAAGGCAGAATAGAGTGGTACTATTACTCCAAAGTGGTGTGGATTTTTCCAGAACTTATGGATGTAAATATGCTATATACTTATATAAATTGCATGGGGAAATTCCTGGTAAAATCTCCAAATGGGATTTCCAATACTGTAGTTTTTTCGGAAAGCATGAAGTAGGTAAATTCACCTTTAAACGCAAAGTGAATCCAGTGTCTCCCTTCCTGAGAGCTGGAGTCCCTCCCAAGGCCAGCCATCTGGCCTCAAGATCAGCACCACTGCTGGACTCCAGGGTCCTCCCTGCCTCATTGGACTCTTGATGTAAGATGTGTGAAAATGGAACTCTTTTTTTTAAAAAAAGTAGTTTTTATTAAATATTTAAACAAAACATATTCTCCAAAAAACATGTCATCCTTAATTTTTTTTCCATTTTCCTCCCTCCCTCCACCCTCCCACACAACCCCACCCCACCCCCACCCCGACTTCCCTCAGTTCCAGTCTTGGGTTTCTCTGTGAATGCTGTTCTCTGCATGTTACAAAGTTGTATAGATCCTTAAATTGTTTAACTAGTTATTGTCAATAAAAAGTTTGTGAATGTTTATTCAAAACCTGCCAATGAGTCCAATTCACTTTGTTGCTTCTTCAGATACTTTGTAAAGGGTTCCCATTCATCTTTAAAGTCACAGTTATCCTTGTCCCATAGCTTATGTGTCAATTTTGCCAGCCCTGCATAGTCCATTAATTTTTCTTGCCATGATTCTTTAGTTGGAATTTCTTCAGTCTTCCATCCTTGTGCTATTAGGACTCTCGCGGCCGTTGTCGCATACATGATGTTTTTCAGCTTTTTTGGCAGATCTTTCCCTACTATCCCTAACAAGAATGCTTCAGGTTTTTAGACAAATATTAAGTGGAACATTTTCTTCAATCCCACCACATATGATAGAATGTCCCCTCTGGAAACGGAACTCTTAGGCCACAGAAAAGGTGTCTGCGAGAGTCCCTGGTATTGTGAGGTTGTGTTCAGTGAGCTCCTGCTAGCCAGCTTCAGATTTAGTGGTCTCCTGAACACCAGGCCCTCAGTGCCTATTGTAGACGTAAATCAGATTCCAGATTCCAGTCAACAAGATGGAGCTTAGCAGGCCCTGTGTAAACTCCATGTTTTCCAGTTTGTGAACTGAAACATGCAGCCCTGCCCCAAAATAGCTGAACATGCATACCCAAATCCCTGCTCTGAGTGCTATGTCTCCTAGCTGGCTGCTGACGAGAGAGTCATTGTGCCAGCACCATCAATGCAAACAACTTTTCTCAGCTTTTCTGATGTGCCTTAGGCGTCAGCTGCTACTGACCTGATGCGGGAGAAGAAAGAAGCTTTTCAATCCTCATCACCACCATCCAGTCAAACAAAAAACAAAAAACAAAACCACCAGCTGCAAAGTGAGATTCAGTGTGACTATTAGTGAAAGTGGCACAAACAGTGTATGCTTATGTTCCAGAAATAAAATTGGAACATTCGCCTAGTTCAAGTGGAATGCAGGAAAAGCAGGATGGAGAGCCACACATGCTAAGCACATTTCTGCATTTCTTTTCTCTCGCTCCCTTTCCCTTATGGGATATTCCAAAGCCCATATAGAGTCCTTAAGTGGGTTCCCTATCGGTAGGAGAAAATAACAGAAGCCAACCAAAGTATATTGAGAAGTAAAGTGGCTAGTAAGCCTGATCTTTATTAAAGGAAATAAACTGTTGAAGCAGGGTCCCCATTCACCACACACAGGAGGGAGGAGAACCCCGGACAATGGTGCGCAAGCCCCTATATAGACTTCTGAAATTGCCCACCTGTAGACCAGCATGAGTAGACCATGTAGACCAACTGTAGACCAAACTGCGGGAGGCAGTGGAAGACAGGAGTGCCTGGCGTGCTCTGGTCCAGGGGGTCACGAAGAGTTGGACACGACTAAACGACTAAACAACAACAACAACAGCCCAAGACCACCACCCCAAAACATACATCACAGGAGGTGGTCTCCAGCAGAAATATGAGAGTGTTGCTTCTCTCCTGCCTGCCAGGATACCTGATAAGGCCTTATCTGATTGCCTTTTCTGGGCAGCCTGGCCATTCCTTTGAGATGGTAAATACTTAGTTCCTGAATCTCTTCTGCATATTGATAAGTGTGTTCAGCCTAACAGATACTTGCCAGACTGTATTTGAAAAGGGAGGTATAAGCCCCTACAGTCAAAAGACAATTGGAAAGCTTTTCCCATTCCTTCCTCCTTGCAGAGAAATATTTGAGGTCAATTTGGGAGAGTCAAAATGGCTTCAGGATTGTTCTACTATACTATTTCAGACACATGGTTTATATACTTATGTATGTGTTTGCCTTGTACATTTATGAACAGTTATTTTATATTTGAGATAATGGAATTCAACCTTAGAATTCTTATAACTGTACCTTTAAAACACATTAGAAGCACATAATTTCCTTTAAGGGATTCTGCGTCCTATAGTTTACCCCTTACAGAATTATAATTCCCTAAATAAACCCTGGAATTATCTGTGTTGGGAAATGCGTTTTGAATGGGCTTTGGAGTGTGTACACAGCCTGGGAAAGGCTACAGCTGAACTGCAGGGATATCCATGGCGGTGGAGAGGGGGCTTACAAGGTCAGCTGTCTCTTTCTGAGGATGCCCCTCTTTCTCTCTGCCCCTAGAGATGGAGACCTGCCCTGCCCTGGAATCCCGTGGGACCACAGGGCGCAGGGTGAGATGGTCAATTGCGTCACTTGCAGTCAGTTTACTCATTCAACATAGGAAGCTTCCTTCTAATGAATTAGGCTTTTGGTTCACCTGACTCAGTGTTGTCTACACAGGCTGGCAGCAATGGCTCTCCAGACAGCCGTCCTTCCTGGCCATACATGCATTCCTCATGACACAGTTGCAGAATAAAAACATGTTTTGTACTAGGGCTTCTCAGACTTTCTGATGTGGCGGTGCGCAATTACTTCCTCATTCAATGTGCCAGGGACCTGCACCATATTTGATCCCAGAAGCATCCCACTCAACCTGGGCAGTGGTGGAGCTTCTGCAGACCAACAGCCAATGGCTCACAGACCAGCACCAGTCTGTGGACCACCATTTTGAGATGCACTGTTCTACATGATTATAGATGTTGCACACACGTGGGGTAGTGGGCGCACCAATTAAAAGAGGTGTTCCCCAAGGCCCACATAAGAAAAAATATTACAGTTATTAACTTTGTGAAAGCAAACAGCTGACAAATTAACAAGGGGACACCTTTGCATCCGCACCATACATGCTGCATGGCTTCCCTCAAAAAATCCTGAGAACTGCAGTTTACCCCTCACAGAGCTACAATTTCAAGCACCTTTGGCTACAGCTCCCAGGAACCTTTGGGGAAGCAGTGAACTCCAAATGTGCTTTAAATAAATGTTTTTAACCTGATTCGTTGACTGAAGGTTGCAGCTCTGGTCTTTGCTTGGCTGCTATGTCACTGTAAAATGCAGCCAGGCACATGAAAGCAGCATGTTCCCTTCCCCAGTTTGGCAGGGCCAGAAACAGTATCTTCTCCACTCCACACTCTGAGAAGAATGGAGGGAGTGTCGAGGACATGGCTAATGTTCTGTTGAAAGATGACTTTTGGCTCAGCAGTGGTAATTTTTAAAATCACAAGGGTGGAAAGCAAAATGCTCTCAGGGGGCCAGGAACCTTGGGAGAAATAATATTTGGAAGAAGGTCACACGTCCAGATAAAATAAGTGCCAGGCATGTTTGTAATTCCTTCTGGTGACTCAGATGAGAGGAGGAAGAAAATCCTCTCTGGCTTCTCCCTTGTAGGCTTTTGCTTCTTGTCTTTTACTGCACTGTCATTGCAAGCTTTGGACAGAACTCAGAGGCAACAGTAAGAGCTGTTTGACAGTGGAATTTGCTGCCAAGGAGTGTGGTGGAGTCTCCTTCTTTGGAGGTCTTTAAGCAGAGGCTTGACAACCATATGTCAGGAGTGCTCTGATGGTGTTTCCTGCTTGGCAGGGGGTTGGACTCGATGGCCCTTGTGGTCTCTTCCAACTCTAGGATTCTATGATTCTATGCAAGGTGAGTCAAGAGTGAGACTGTCAGACACTGGAGATGCCGGGATGTACTCCTGTTTGGGTTGCAAACCAGAGAGTTGTGAGTTTGGGAGAGGTTAGCCTGCATGATGCCCTGGGGTCCTGCATCCAGCAAGGGTTAAAATCTGATGGAGTATTCTGTTGTTGAACTAGCCAGGCAAGCTTCTAGGTGAGGTGGTCACCCTAAGTATGGTCCTTAGTATAAGAAAGGAGGTTGCTCTGTGCCAGAGGGCAAATGGGTGGGCCCCCTCCCTCAACTGGCTGGTAGTGAGGAACACAAAAGCCAGAGCTGCATTTGAGAGCTGGGCTAGAAGCAGGCAGAAGCCAGAGAGGCAGAGCCATGCTTGATTTCTGATTTAATCCAAGGCTGTGATGTGGGAAAAGCAAGACCTTCTGGGGTGAGCCCCTCCCATTGTAGGCTCAGGTTGTGTATACATTTGTAAATAAACCATATACCATAAAGACACCACAGTCTCCGCTGTCCCTCATTCCAAGGAAACTGGACTCTGGAACCCCTGGAAGCTCACAGCATTTGGAGTTTGGGGTGGCAACACAAAGAAGAGAAGAAGAAGAGTTTGGATTTGATATCCCGCCTTTCACTCCCTTTAAGGAGTCTCAAAGCGGCTAACATTCTCCTTTCCTTTTCTCCCACAACAAACACTCTGTGAGGTGAGTGGGGCTGAGAGACTTCAGAGAAGTGTGACTGGCCCAAGGTCACCCAGCAGCTGCATGTGGAGGAGTGGAGACGCGAACCTGGTTCCCCAGATTACGAGTCCACCGCTCTTAACCACTACACCACACTGGCCATACAGGCCATTGGGGGGCAATTGATATACCAATCACATGCTTGTTTGAGGTGGAAGGAAACAGGCCATTCTCTCTCTTCATATTTTTAAACCTTCAGAGCATTTGCAACCCCCTCTTCCGTGCCAGAAGGCATGGCTTAGAAACACTGTTGATCCTGGTTCTTGCATTGTGTACATACATAATGTACTGATTTAATACACATGTAATATGCATGTGGGTCACACAGATTCAATTCTTCCTTGGGCACTTTTGTGCACATTTGTCCACACATGAGCACTTCCCGTTGAGCTCTGTTGCAGTGCACAGCCACCAGTACAATAAGACTTTCACCCTAGTTCCATGGGCTCAGGCTGGGCAATGCATCTCTGCCCCCTCCCTTCATTTTATCTTTACAATGGCCCTGTGAAGAAGATTGGGATGAGAAATGCAAGCTTTTGCGAAGGGTGGTAGCACCGGAGTATGGGTACAAGAGGAGTGATGGGCTGCACAGTGTAAGGGCTGTGAGGAACATAGCCAGCTGCCTTATACCAGGTTGGACCATTGGGTCCATCTAGTTCAGTATTCTCTACACTGACTGGCAGCAGCTCTCCAGGGTTTCTGGCAGGAGTCCTTCTCAGTGCTACGTGGAGATGCTGGGACCCTTCTGCATGCAAGGCAGATGCTCAGCTACTGTGCTATGGGCCTCCCCCTTCAGAATCTGCCTCTACATCACTGGTTCTGAGCATATATATAACGGAATGAAAAGAGTTGGAGAAAGAACAAGGGTGAAGAGGCAGTGGAGTGCACCTCTGGTGGTGAAGTTAAACTGCTGCATTAGCAGCACTGAAGTGACCTTCCTGGGCTGCCCAGACAACAAGACCCCCCTCTCAGCCTTGCTGGTTGGAGAGCAATACATTTGGCACCAGAGTGGCTGCAGGAGTTGCCAGAAGGATGCATATGAGGCACCATGTAACCCAACCGTCTTAGGGACTCTACTCCGGATTTGCGTAGGGTTTACTCCTGAGTCTTCTCTTCTCCCAAAGCTTGGCTCCTTCTTGAGCACTAGCTGCAAAAACTCAGATTTCCTTCTCCATAGGAGCTTGAATATAGTAAAATTATTTCTTTCAGTACCTACCCAGATGTGTTTTGTAGCCACTACATCCCAATGGCCATCAATGCTCATTTTAAGCAAACCTTTTGTAACTGTCAGTACCCATTAAAGAAATATCTTCAGCTATTGAGCTAAACAGAAGCCTGGGAGAACTGCACTCATTTTGTTTCTGTATGACCATAAGAATGATGTTATGGCTACTGCCGGACCATTCCTTTGTTAGGCTGATTGCCAGTTAAAAGTGCAGAATAGGCTGCTAATGTTTCCTCAGTGGCAGCTAATGGCCAGGAAATGGAGTCTTGGGGAACTGTGCTTTCGAATGAGATACTCCTCAGAGCTTGGAGGATGGGACAGTCCTGTAGCTCCCAGGGAAATGTCAGCTCTGTCTGTGGGGGGGGGGGGGGAGGAAATGATAGGAAGATTATAGCTGGAGTTAGCAGAAATCGGAGATGTAGGCTGAGAGAGAAGCATGCAGTCAAGTAAGAAATATATATAAATAGGGGAGGGGTTGGGGAATAATATCCCCATAGCATCACTAGGTAAAGACCCCCTTTCTGAAATCCTGAAATCCTGGGGACACTGAGCTGGATGGACCAATGGTCTAACACAGAATAAGGCAGGGGCAAAACTAGGCTTTATTTCACCCCGGTCAAAGACCCACGTTGGCACCCCTCCACATGCTCTTGGGTACACACACACAGACTGAGAGCCTCAGCGGCACCCCTCTGGAGACTTCCCCTGGGGCAAAAAAATCTCAGCTAGCACCCCATAGATATGGCACTGAATAAAGGAACTTCATTTGCTCATTGGGCAGGGGGCGAAATCTGTAACCAGAGTCAATAGGAAAAAGAGTGCACATTACATGTGATAGAAAGGGCCACACATCCTTGGGAGAGCAGATGTTTGGTGTGCAAAAGTTTCAGGTTCACTCCCTGGCATCTCCAGGTAAGGAATAGGAAGACCCTGGCTGGAAATCCTGGAGAGAGCGGCTGCAGGTCAGCATAAGCACGACTGAGCGAAGCAGAGCAATGTCCCAACTCAGCAGGGCACAGCTTCCTATGTTCCTAATTGCCCTCTTGGGTCCATTTCATCCATTCCAAGGAGGGAGAGACCATGAACAAAAGCATGCAGGAAGCTTTAAAGACTTTTGACATTGCCCAACCCACTTAGCCAAAGACCACCCTAAAATCATCACACATACATCATAGGAGGCGGTCTACAGTAGAAATCCTGTCTGCCAGGATACTTGATAATAGTCGCTGATTGCATTGCCTGGGCATTCTTTTGTGATGGTTAATATTTTAGTTCCTAAGTCAAGCTCACAGGCTCACCCTATTCATACACAAATATGCCCTTAAGTCAGGATTTGTAAGCAAAAGGACAATGGCTTTCACCATTTCCCTCCCTTAATGCAGAGGAATATTTGAGGTCATTGGGAGAGTCAAAATGGCTTCAGGATGGCTCTCCTATACTATTTCAGACACATGGTTTAGATATTTAGATATGTGTGCATTTATGAATATTTATTATATATTTGAGACCTTAAAATTCTTATAACAACAGCTGACCAGAGGGTCGTGTACAACAAACCTGCTTTACCTCCCCCACAAAAAAATGCAGGTTGTTTGCAATAAGGAATCAAATCAGAACAAATTATCAGTACATAGCCAACATTGTCTAACCTCCCTGCAAACTATGTGGAAATCACTTAGGATGAATCCTCAATAAACAGGTCATCTGAAAGTGACCCTGGTTACTGGCTTTGGAAGGTGGTGCTTCCATTTAGCTCTCAGTTTATAGTTGTTGATAGAATTATCCCCCAACCGTTTGTCTGCTTTCTCCCAAAATAACTCCTCTCTTCCACCTGTGAAATGAGACAGAAGGTATTATTTGTGCATTTGTGCATGGCCCTCTTCCCGAAAGACATCTCTGTCTGAGGGGGCCGTGCTGACCTGCCATGCCCCAAATGAAGGCACAGGCGATGTAGCAGAGGAGAGACAAAAGGAGACTTTGTACTGACTGTGCCACAGGCCCAACTTCTGACACAAGAAGGACCTTATCTTTCTCTGTCTGAGTTAAGACAAGGGCTTTAGAAGTCTGACTCATTAATAACTCCCCCACACATACACACACAAAGAGCCTTTTTATCAGACAAGCTGCCTTTTGTGTTGTGCTTCCCAGCTCAATAAATAACAAAGATAAAACATGGATTCTAGGATGGAGCAATACATTTGCAGCCCACTTCTGTCAGAAAATGTGCCTCCAAGGAAGGGTATTTCTTTCTTTCCAATGACTCAGATAGATTGGGAAAGAAAAAGTGTTTTCCATGTGTTGGATATGCATTATAACCCTGTGACACCAGATGGTGCTCTGGAGTTCTGTTTTTGCCAACAGGATTTCTCAGACAAAGTTAAGAATGCGTTTTCCTGAAACGCTTCTTTGATGTGTCTAGATCCAGCCCAAATGCTTAATGAGAAGGGGCACCTGGCCTGACCCCTCAAATAACCCAAGCAGCTGCTCAGGTGTGTAAATAGTTTTAGCTACTCTTGCTAAATGTGAAGAAGATAATTGCAAAGAAGTTGCATGTTCAGACCCAGAGACCTCCCCCCTAAAGACACACTTGACTCAAATTACAGTTTGGTTTTTGGCAGAATTTAGGCCACAACTTTATTGATTACAGAAGGTGAGCGGTTGCATAGGCTCTGGTTCGACCAGCTCCCTGCACCCTTGCAGGCAGCACTGAACCGGGGCACCAGCATAGGTCAGCCAAGGGTGAATACCTGGGTAGGCGAAAAGCCGGGAACAGACTATGTTCACCACCCAGATGCCCCCCTGGACTCAGGCACGGGCACAACCCATCTCAGGGGTTGACCAAACCAGTTAAGTCCCTGCATTCCTTTAATGGAATACCCTGCACATAGGGATGGTGAGACCATTCTCCCATCTCTGTCACCTGAACCAGTGCCTATCTGCAACCTTACAAGTTGTGACGATTTGCTACGCTGCAGGCGAAACCCAAATGGCAACAGCCAATAAGCCAAGTGGGGAAATTCCTACCGTGCCCCTGTCCCAACAACAGATGACGCACGATGGCACAGCAAGGTCAATTGCAAAATGCCCTAAAAAATAGGGAGAGGTGGGCGGGTGTTCCGAATGCATGAGCCAAAAGAGAAAGCTCTGGGTCACGTGCATGGGTCCCTTGATCCATTTGGAGTGTGCCCCATTGGCCAGATTGAACCCAACAATGAGGGACCTACCAATTGGGTGTTGGGCTGTCCGATTTCACCCACCCACAACACAGGAGGTCGGTCTGCAGGTCTCACTGCAACACGTGCCCTCTTTTAGGGAGGACACGATCTAACACCAGAATCTTGCCAGAGAATCCGTTGTGTTACTAGAAATTACTGTAGTACAATATGCAGCACTGGGTGTGAGGTTTGGGGCAGTGTGTCTGGTTAGTTTCAAAGTGATGAGCCAAGAACACCTCCAAGTTTAGCTCGGCCATCTCCGTTGGCACGTGGATGCAAGTTGTAGGCAGCCTTCTGTTGAATCCAAAGAGCTGTAGCTCAGCGGTAGAGAATCTGCTTTGCCTGCAGAAGGTTCCCAGGATCAATCTTTGGCATCTCCAGGCAGGACTGGTGTTACGGAAGGGGGGGGCATGTCTTCCTCACCTTCTTCTTCGCTACAATATATCAATTTATTTCCAATTGTCAATGTCGAAAGGGACTAAAATCTATAAAATTCATAGAAAATCAGCGTGCCAGTTTGCTCAATTACTCTAGGACTCCATCACACCTCCCCTGTCCAGCATAATCCCTCAAGCAAGGTGTCAAGACCCTAATCCTTTCAAATTGCTCTGATCAGCCTTTCCTCCAGACAATGTCAGGTGGCAGACTATGCATATTTGGGACTATTGTTTTCTCATCCCCAGGAAGTGTTTATCTGTGCATATCTCCAGCTCTGCATATTCCCCCCTCCCTCCTCCTTATGTTAATCCGGTGTAGCTCTGCATATTCCCCCCTCCCTCCTCCATATGTTAATCTGTGTAACCCAACCTCCCTTTAATATATTCATGATGTAATCTGTGTAACCAAACCTCTCTTTAATGTATTCATGACGTGTTTTGCACTGTATTCTGGGACATGGAGGGAGTTTCAAAAACTCATGTCACCCCTTTCTCACTGTTCAATCTCGCCTTGAACCTGTTGCGCAATAAACTTGGATCTTCTGCAGTTTGCTCCTGTCTCCGGCTGAGCTCATTTTCCTCCGCAGGGACCCACGGACTTAGTCCGATGAGCTGGGTGGCAGAGCAGCCTCGCACCCAGATTTTTGCCGTAACAACTGGGAACGTGTGTTGTGTATGAAAAGTATGGTGTGCCTCAGCAGTCACTTTCTCCCGTGAAATGCCCTGCCGCAGGCACAGGACTATTTGTAGCTCAACGATGAAGAAATGTTCTATGTGGTGGCGGCAGTCTTGGATACGAGGATCAGAAGGGTCATTGGAAGGAACGCAGTGTTTGCATTTCACAAATGTGCAGCTGTGAATTTGAGTTCACACCTCTTGGTTGTGCTCACAGCTTTGGCACAAACTGGTTTGAATCCTTTTAAATCATTACTTGCCTGAGGTAAACAAGGCAAGACTGTATCTAGCCTGGATAGCTCAGCTGGCTGGCGTTGGGCTGATAATGCCAAGGTTGCAGGTTCCATCCCCCTATCCCTGTATGCATAGTCCTGCCTTGCAGGGGGCTGGACTAGATCAGGGGTCAGCAAACTTTTTCAGCAGGAGGCCAGTCCACTGTCCCTCAGACCTTTGGGGGGGCAGACTATTTTTTTGGGGGGGGGGAATGAACGAATTCCTATGCCCCACAAATAACCCAGAGATGCATTTTAAATAAAAGGACACATCTACTCATGTAAAAAGACCCTGATTCTCGGACTGTCTGTGGGCCAGATTGAGAAGGTAATTGGGTTGGATCTGGCTCCCGGGCCTTAGGTTGCCTCCCCATGGACTAGATGATCCTCAGGGTCCCTTCTATGATTCTATGATTCTATGGTGCCACCAGAAAGTCAGGATTTTCTAATGTTTTATTGAAGCACTTCCTTACTCTCCAATTAAACAAAGCAGGAAAGAAAATGTACCTTATCTTTGAAAGTACAGAAACTTCATTTTTAAGTGCAAAAGTGAGTCATGGAATTTGGGAGCGGAGTTTTGACGACACACGAGAGCCTTTTTTGTTCTAAGGAATGCTCTCCCCAGGGAGGCCCACCTAACATTACACAAATATGTTTTTCTTTGGGGGGGGCATTTGGACAGCCGCATGATTGGATGTTTGTCTTCTTTTGTTGTTCATCTTCAATTGCATGGGTTGGTTATGATGGGAAGGAATGCTTTTATGATACAATAATCTGAATATGTTGTTAGCATGCCTATGTAGTTTTAATTATTGTATTTGTACTTCAGTTGTAAATCACTTTGGGGCATTTTGTAGTACGAAGCTATATATAAAACTAATAACCTAACCACTAGCCAATTCTATCCCCACCCAAACTTGCTAAAGGGAAGTTGGTGGTCATGAGGGCATGTCCAAAGCAGATGCCCTAACTGTGCTAAAGTAGTGTAACATGGGCAGAGCCCTTTTCCAGGGCAGTGACTCTTATTACATAACAAATAAGGTGGTGCATATTTAGCCACAGTTAAGGATTCCCCTAGGCACACTCTGAAGTCAAGTAGGTACAGTGAAAACAAACTCCTTGATCCACTTAAAAGATCTTAGGTAGTTAAGTGATAGATGGAGATGAAAAATAACATCAATTACTTGTGTTTAATTTATGCCCATATTTTCTATGAATTGTTTTGTGTCTAACAAAGGCAGTGATAATATAATACCCAATGAACAACCTTAAAAACTATACAACAGAATAATTAGGCAAAAATACTTTCAAGAGCAGCTGACCATTGGAAATTAAAAGTTTGTTTCAGTAGTTGAGCTTTCAAAATGTATTTTAACAGCAGAATGGGAGGCATCCTGATGAATCTCCACAGCGGCCTGTTTCACCTGGCATGGTAAGCCAAAACAATGACTCAACGGGTTCACACAAATGTGTGATCTTCCAAAGAGGAGCTCAGAGATGCTTTGCGCCTCTCCGGTTCTTTTTATTCCTGCCTCACACTAATCTAAGACAACACTTGGCTTAGTGTGTCATCGGAACCCAGGCTTATAGTTAAACTCTCTTCTCAGTAACCGCAAGCTATAACCAGTAACAAGCCTTGGCAGGGAGCAGAGAGGAGCAAAATGGCTGCAAGCTCTTTTCTGGGAGCCTGCAGAATTTGCAGGGTCCTGGTAAGCCACTGTTTAGTTTACTGTGTTGTGTGAACTTACACTCTCCTGCAATTGGGATCTCATGACTGCAGGCTCATCCCAGCTTTATTTTGTGCCCTAAAAGGGTTTTGGCCCCACACTTTCCCTGAAAAACCCACCCTTTACTGCCGAATCAGAGCAAATGGCAATCTGCCTGACCTACCATTTGTTCTGATTCAGCATCAAAGAGTAGGTTTTCCTGGAGAAAGCACCAGAAAAAAGAAGGACTTGGACATGGAGTTTTAAAGTGCAGACCTGTGCTTAGGAAATGCAAGACAAAAGATAATTGTGGATGAGCCCTGCATTGCCAAGGGCTCTTCCACAAAACCTCTTGCCTTTCTCACCTTCTCCTGATCTCCTTATCACCTTAGAGATGGCTCACACTTCTGCTTGTGCAGTCCCTAAAAAGCACAGTTTTCCCCATTATTCAGTGCTAGATTGGAGCAAATGGCCATCTGAGGAAAACCCAAACTGCTGTTTCCTCAGACTGAGCACTAAAGAGCAGTTTTCTCTGGTGGGGAAGCAACAGGACAACAGGAAGTGGCTAAGCCCTCAGCCTCAAGGGAATAAACTTGTTCCTTCCGACAGCCAGGAGCAAATTGCATGGAGCAGGTAACACACCTTCTGTCCATCTGGTGAACAGGGACACACATGACATCGTGTGGAATACACTGGTCCAATTTCATTCAACCACAGAATGTGGAATGCACTGGAGAGTCCTTGTACCCCTGCTGATTTTGTTTACCTTCAGAACTGTTTTGGGGGTGCTGATAAGTTTGTTGCTCTTGTTCACTTGGATAGTTGGGGTGTGTTAACATCAAAAAATGGGAGAAGGCCCTGGCTTCCTCTGCACACTGCTCCAACAGGTGCCTAATGTTATGCTCCCCTGTTGTACCACTCATTCTGCCAGGCTGATAAGCATGCAGACAGTCTGATCTGCACAAAAATGCCCACAATGGATAGGAAATTGGGGGGGGGGGGGAGGCACAACACAATGGGAGAAGGAAAATATATCAGGAAAGAAACACATCAACAAAGAGGGAAGGCTGAACCTGCTGTCTCAATTGGTAACCCTATTGGTGTAACCACTTCAGTATTTCAAATCAGTGTGACTTTTTCAGAGCCCTAGGCAGCAATATCTAGCTCTGGAGTGCTGCCACTGATATGAATGGTCCTTGAGGAGTGGGGTGGGGTGTGGGTGTGTGGAGAGAAAGAAAACAGACTAATGAAGAACTTCTTCCTTTTCTCCCCTTTCAAAAAAGCACAGTAGGCAGTGTGTATAATCAGAGAAGATTTACTAGACTCCGCTGTGACTGAGGCGCAGCGTAATTAGAATACGGAAAGGACCATTTATCATTCGCCAGAATGAGTTAGATATTTTCCCACTACTCAAAAGAACCTAACACAGAGGGGAAGGGGATAAGAGAGAATAAACAGAAATCCCAGGCTTTGCAATGGCCCGGAAAACATTAACTTCAGGCAGAAAATTATTTGAAAAAACAAACCAAAAACAAGCTCCAGTGACAAAGTCAGTCTGCCTCTTCAGGAAAAGCTGTGCAGATTTCCCATCAATTTAGTTAACACAGGGAAGTGCCCACACCCCATTTGAATGGCAATGCTCATCGACCTGGGGGGTGGCCCCCTCAAACATTTTTTGGGGGGGCAAAGGGCCCTAGGAATTGGCTCCTATGCAGGGCAACATACATGGTTCTCCCTCCCTCTTAGATCATTACAACATCCAGGTAGGTCAGCATGAGAGATGGTGACTGACCTAAAGTCACCACAGAGAGCTTAATGGCTGAGCAGGGATTTTCTTTATTATTGCATTTATAGTATGACATCTTTCCCATGAGAAGCTCCAGGTGACACAATTCTCTCCTTCCTCCATTTTATCCCCACATCAACCCTGAGAAGACTGTTAGAGTGGCCCAAGCCCCCCCCCAGTGAGTTTCAGAACAGAGGGGAGATTTGAACCCTGGTTTCTGAGGTCGCACCCCATTGTTGCTGTTGGGCAGCTTTCAATATATATTCATATATAGTCAACATATATATTTTCCAATATTAAACATTAAATAACCCCTCTACAGGGCTGCCTTCAGATGTCTTCTAAAGGTTGTATCTCCTTGTCTCAGGGGTTGTATAACACCATATCCTCCAACATTTCTCCGACGAACATAGGGGTGTCCTAAGGGAAAGCGGGACATTCCAGGATCAAATCAGAAACCGGGATGACTTCTGTAAATCCAGGACTGTCCCTGGAAAATAGGGACATTTGGAGGGTGTGCACCCTGTAGGTTCTTGAGAAACCTTGTTGTTGGATGCATTCCCTCTCAACCAGCTTCCACCTGATTTGAAAACATAAGCCACGTTCACTTCCCATTTAAGCTGAGGTTTGTACATTTGAGACAGCCGTTGCGTATGGTCAGATGAGAGTATATGCTCACATGAGAGCTTCATGAATAGAAGTGGGGAGGGGTGCAGGTGCAGGAAAACCAACAGGAAATGAGCATTGTGTGAAAACATCACTGCCCCTTCTCTGCTGCATATACAGTGGTACCTCGTTTTGAGTCCGGGATCCGTTCTGGAGCCCCGGACACTAGACGAAAGGGACACTCTGTGCATGTGTGTGAGCGGTTTTGCACTTCTGCACATGCGTGAAGCGCAACGTAGTGCTTCTGCGCTTGTGCAAGCAGCAAACCCGGGGTAACCCGTTCCGGTATTTGCAGGTTTGCAGCAGACGTTCCATGTCTGGTGGCAAATGCAAGTCTGGTGGCAAATGTTTGGTATAATGGTATCAAGGCTTCTTTTACCTGAGTGCTGCAGCAGATTGAGTCCTTTCTTCTGCCACCTTGACACACACACAGAGAGAAGAAGAGCCCACTCCTGGATGAGCAGTCGCTAGACTCCAACCAAATGTTATCCGTCACCTGCCAGCTGTGTCCCAATGAACAAAGGCACTCTGTTAACCCCCTTCGCCCCCTTCTCTCAGGAAGCCAGGCCAGTCTGCAGCTGCAGGTATGAAAAGTGCCATGCGCCCCCTGATCCACATTTGTACTTCTAAGTCATCTCTTGATGGCGTAGCTATCGAGTGAGAAAGGGGGAAGCTTGAACCAGTTCTTCAAGGAAAGCAGCCCACTGAGAACCGCAGGGGAATTATGACATGGGAGCGTTCGGCTCCCCCTTTAAAAAAACTTATTTTAAACCTCACTTACAGGGTAATTGGGCACTCTACAAATCACAGTGCCAGCATGACCCCCATCCATTTGCTTTGTTAATATGCTCAGACACACTTGACTTAGGTGTGTGCACACTGCACATGATAGAAATTTAATAAATAAATACTGTGATGGGACTGGTGGTTTTGTTTGTTACCATTTAAGATATTTTGTGTTTTTATATTGTAAACCAGCCTTTGATAAAGGGCGGTATAGAAATTTAATAAATAAAATAAATACCACTTACGCCACCTCCAACACACTCCCACCATTGATGTTGGAAGCTGCGCACATATGATGTTAGTCACCATCCATAGGTATCCTGTAGCTTCTTGAGAAATACTCCTGTTGGATGTGCTTTGGGTTTATCTACACCTACCTTTGGCCCCTCTCTTTCCCTCTTTCTTCCCTCCAAGCCCCACTGGGATCACACTTCTAATAGCACCTCCAACTGACTTTTGGGAGAGGGCCTTGCAGGGCTGCAGTGATGGTCTACAGAAGCAACTGGATTCCTCTGCCAAGGCATCCGGAGGAGCCTGCATGCCTCACCTGACTGTCCTGAGCAGCGGAGGAGCAGCTCAGGGAGCACACAGATGGCCAGGTGTGTTCCTAGTCAGAGTGGAGAGGTGTGGTTTTTGTGCCCCACCCCTGGCCCTGCACCCTTGGTCTGCCCCTAGGAATGTGTCCTTGAACTATGACAATGCTTCTTCTTTGCTTTATTGGAGGTTGGAGAGATAAGGTGCATATGTGCTTGTGTAGAAAAGTTTGTGACTTGCATAGGTGGAATGTGGCCTGTTGTGCAGCAGTAAGGCAAGTCAAATCTCTTGCACAATCCACTTTTGTCTCTGGCCCCACCCACCAGCGGCAGGCAGCCCCAGACGGTTGCTGATGAGAAGAAGCAGCCCTCAAGCTGTGGAAGTTTCCTCACTGCTGATACGTTGATGGCACTGCGCCAATGCACTCACTTCCAGACAGTCTGTTTATTGAGCACTGAGGTGGTGTGACACCCAGTTTCCTGAGTGTTTGTTCAGAATTGTTTGCATGGAGGTTGTCAGACGTCATGTCAAGGATTCATTCCCTTTCTGGGACATTTTGCCGCCATTACTTTCATACCTGCAAGAAGTCTGGGTGGGGTGGGGTGGTTGCACAACCTTTAATTGTGCAATTTGTCAGCAGGCAGCAAAATAAAAGTAGTCTGGAAGCCTATAAAATAAATAGCACATCATCTCTCACTTGGCTCTGGCTCCACAGTCTCCTTGCCTTCTGCCCTATCCATCCCAATGGACACCAGGCACCGCTGAGGTACCCTGGACATTCATAGAATCATAGAATTGTAGAGTTGGAAGGCCTTAAGCGTCATCTTGTCCAACCCCCTGCAATGAAGGAATCTCAACTAGATCATACACGACAGATGGCCATTCAACCTCTGCTTAAAAGCCACCAAAGAAGGAGAGTCCACCGCCACTTGTGGGCATCTGTTCCACTGTCAAACAGCTATTTTGTCAGACAACAGCATAGGTAGGCAAACTAAGGCCTGGGGGCTGGATCTGGCCCAATCACCTTCTAAATCCGGCCTGCAGATGGTCCAGGAATCAGCGTATTTTTAGATGAGCAGAATGTGTCCTTTTATTTAAAATGCATCTCTGGGTTATTTGTGGGGCATAGGAATTCATTCATTTGCCCCCCCCCAAAATAGTCTGGCCCCCCACAAGGTCTGAGGGACAGTGGACTGGTCCCCTGCTGAAAAAGCTTGCTGACCCCTGGACAACAGCATGAAGGTGGTTTCAAAACTGAGCCCACTTGGTTGGGGTGTAGGGTTAAGCATGCAACCCCCACATCTAACTGGCCACTTTACCAGCCAAGGTGTGAAATCTAGTTAGAACATTAGCACCGCCTTGCCTAACAATAAAAAAATACAACTGGGGAAATTGTGTTGAACTTGCAAGGGGAAGAGAAGAAGAAAGCCTCACACACTGCTGGGAATCAACACCTTCCTGGTATCCTTATAACTGTGATGCCACCCCAGAATGGGCCAATTCCAGAGGCCCGCTTTAGCTACACAGGTTAGGAAGTCAGTCTAGAAAGTTTGGAGGTTTCATTTCATTTCACGTTTAATTTGCATGCTGTCTTATTATATACAAAGGTGGTTTACAAGCTGAAGGAACAAAAAAATATACAAAGTCACATATGAAGCCGCTGGGAGAGATCATCAGGGGCTTGGGCTGGGTGTTCATCAAAATGCAGATGACACCCAGCTCTACCTCTCTTTTAAATCAGAACCAGTGAAGGCGGTGAAGGTCCTGTGTGAGTGTCTGGAGGTGGTTGGAGGATGGATGGGGGTTAACAGATTGAGGTTGAATCTTGACAAGACAGAAGTACTGTTTCTGGGGGACAGGAGATGGGCAGGTGTGGAGGATTCCCTGGTCCTGAATGGGGTAACTGTGCCCCTGAAGGAACAGGTGCGCAGCCTGGGAGTCATTTTGGACAGTCACAGCTGTCCATGGAGGCGCAGGTCAATTCTGTGTCCACGGCAGCTGTCTACCAGCTCCACCTGGTACGCAGGCTAAGACCCTACCTGCCCACAGACTGTCTCGCCAGAGTGGTACATGCTCTGGTTATTTCCCGCTTGGACTACTGCAATGCGCTCTACGTGAGGCTACCTTTGAAGGTGACCCAGAAGCTACAACTAATCCAGAATGCGGCAGCTAGACTGGTGACTGGGAGTGGCCGCCGGGACCACATAACACCGGTTCAGAGAGATCTGCATTGGCTCCCAGTACGTTTCCGAGCACAATTCAAAGTGTTGGTGCTGACCTTTAAAGCCCTAAACAGTCTCGGTCCTGTATACCTGAAGGAGCATCTCCACCCCCATCATTCTGCCCAGACGCTGAGATGCAGCGCCGAGGGCCTTCTGGCGGTTCCCTCCCTGCAAGAAGTGAAGTTACAGGGAACCAGGCAGAGGGCCTTCTCAGTAGTGGTGCCCACCCTGTGGAACACCCCCCCTTCAGATGTGAAGGAAATAAGCAGCTATCCTATCTTTAAAATACATCTGAAGGCAGCCCTGTTTAGGGAATTTTCTAATATTTAATGCTGTACTGTTTTTAACATTTGATTGGGAGCTGCCCAGAGTGGCTGGGGAAACTCAGCCAGATGGGCAGGGTATTATTTTATTATTATTATTATTATTATTATTATTATTATTATTATTATTATCTTATAACAATCTGATCCAATGGAAATAATAGAATCATAGAATTGTAGGAATCCTGCCCACAGCTGTCCCTGGGTGGACTTGAACCACCAACCTTCTGGTTAACAGTCGGGCGTGCTGACCCATTGCACCACTAATAAGTTGTAATAATAAATACAACTTAAAACAAACAGCTTATATCAAATAAAATCATACTCAACGATCCATTGGAATATAATGGTGCACAATAAAATCAACTCTCAAAATATCAACACATAATTAAACAAAAATTCACTCTCAACAATTACAACAAATCATTACCAAATTATTTGCAATAAAAATAACAGCAAAATTAGAACACCTAAAAAACCAGGTGAAAAGACTGATTTGTGCAAGAAGGTCACATCACTTATAAAGTTATTAAAAGAATTTTGTTTTTTCTTTCTTCACAGTCACTCTGCTGTTCAAGGTGGAGGCTCTTCTGCCCTTGTTCACACTTCCTAGCCGAGGGAGCTGGCAGGACATTGAGGCAGCAATAGCTGTTAAAGTGAGATGGCTGTGGCTTTTCACCTCTCAGTGCCTTCCCCAGCTCCTTTCTCCTCCGCATGCAAACCCCATCAACCTTAACACAAATGTGTGCTGCATCCCAGAACTTCCAACACCCCAGACCTATGGCCAAGCAAGAGAGGGAGATCTGTGGCCCTTGAAGATACTGCTGGACCACAACCTTGACCATCCTTGACTGTTGGCCATTCTGTCTGGGGCCGGGGGACCTGGGAGTGCAACAATGTCCAGAGGGCTGTGGGTTGCCCCTGCCCTGCCTTAAGGAGAAGCAGGCGCCCTTTGGTTGCACTTCCAGTCTGAAGAAAGCTTCAGACCTCCTCTTAAGACATCATCATCATCATTATTATTATTCCCCACACATCTGGGCAGCTTACAGCATAACTAAAAACAGAGCAGGGCCTAGAAAGCATTTGCAGCCAGAGAGAAGAGCTTGCCTTTGTGTGGGGACTCTGCCTCAGAAAGCGACCACTTCCTGCTTCTGATCTTCCCTGATCAGAGGCAAGGGAGGCATATAAAAACTGTTCTGAAAATGCTTTTTTAAAAATACAGTGGTGCCTCAGGTTACAAACACTTTGGGTTACAGAATCCGCTAACCTGGAAGTAGTACCTCAGGTTAAGAACTTTAACTCAGGATGAGAACAGAAATCGTGCAGCAGCAGCATGGCAGCAGCAGGAGGCCCCATTAGCTAAAGTGGCGCTTCAGGTTAAGAACAGTTTCAGGTTACGAACGGACCTCTGGAACGAATTAAGTTCTTAACCCAAGGTACCACAGTACATTTAATTTTCCATAGGGCTCACCATTGCCATCTAGTGTCACATTGTATACTGCACTTAAAACACACTTAAAATGTTTTAATTGCAACTGTCTAGGTGAGTCCCGAAGAATGGATGCTTTTGAATTCTGGTGCTGGAGGAGACTCTGGAGAGTCCCATGGACTGCAAGAAGATCCAACCTCTCCATTCTGAAGGAAATCAGCCCTGTGTGCTCACTGGAAGGACAGATCCTGAAGCTGAGACTCCAATACTTTGGCCACTGTAATGGTTGTAAGGGGTTACGTGTGCGTAAGTTGCCTGCTAGTTGTGTTCGATTGCCTGGTTCACCATGCCTTGGCTGACAGCCCACACTCCGTGGCCGGTCAGTCGCTTGCAGAATCTGTCAGTGGGCGTTTCTTGAACCTTTTCCAGCATAAGAGCTGTTTGACGCCAAGTCTCCTCCTATTTTCCCTGCGCGGAACTCGTCTGCGCAAGTAAGGGGAAGGCAGGGGTGTGCTAGCGCTCTCTCCACTAGTCTCTGATGCAGGGTCTTGGAGACCAGTCTCCACTTCCTCCATCTCCCTCCCTTCTCTACTGGTGTTGCGCTGAATTCCTTCCCCCCTGCTGGTCCCCTCTCCGGCATTGCTCTGGAGCCCTGCCTCCGCCTCTCGCTCTGATGTCAGTTCCCTGACAGCCACCTAATGAGAAGAGAAGACTCCCTAGAAAAGACCCTGATGTTGGGAATGATGGAGGGCACAAGGAGAAGGGGACGACAGAGGACGAGATGGTGGGACAATGTTCTGGAAGCTACCAGCATGAGTTTGACCAAACTGTGGGAGGCAGTGGAAGACAGGAGGGCCTGGCGTAATCTGGTCCAGGGGGTCACAAAGAATCGGACACAACTAAACGACTAAACAACAACAAGCTGAGTCCTATCAGGTGGCCGGCTCTGGCGAGTTATGAGGGGCAGCAGATCTGTGCCACCCACTGTGTGCCGCTGCCACCTGCTTATGGAAAAGTCACCTGCCTCTCTTGTTGCCGTGTCTCCCTCTTCCCTAGAGAGGGAGATGCAGCTGCTGTGAACCAAACCTGCTCTCAAGGAGGTTGGCTGACAGCTGCTGTGTTTCTTATTCCCCATGCTGATCTTCACTCCCCACTGCCCTTTCCAATATTTTTCAAGGAAAAATCAATGTTGGGGAAATGGGGGGATGGGACGTGAAGATCAGCATTGTGAAGAAGAGGGGGAGTGAGGATTAGCACCATAATTTGGGGGGGGGGGTGAGGAGCCTTGGCTGTACATAAAAAGCACCCTTATTAAAGTACAATTGGGGAGGGGCGCCACAATGTCTGTGCCTGGCTGCCTGGGATCTGTGGGTCCGCAGGTCACCAGCTTGCAGGGAGGGGGTTAAACTTGTTTGCCTCATGGACAGCTTTATGTATGTATACATTTGCGGGGGGGGCAGGAGCTGGCCATGAGGTAAACCTGTCTGAACCAGTGCACATTTTTGTTTGTTTGTTAGTTTTTGTTTTATTTATTTTTTATTTTTTGTCGGAAGTCAACCAGAGTGATTGGGGAACCCAGTCAGATGGGAGTGGTAGAAGAAATTACCATTACTATTATTAGAAGAAACACATTATTTTTATTTTGCTCTTCCCTGGCAGCAATTCCATTACAAAAGTTGAGAGATTGTAGCCCATGTTCCCTGAGTCCTTATCCACAAGCATCAGTTATACCTAAGATGATCACAGGGATATGATTAAAAACTATTTTCTCTTAGGGGGTGTGGGATAGCAGTTGGGAAACAACATACAAAGACTTCCATCAGCACCACTTTCTTTTTCTTTTTTTAAAAGAAGTGCAATAAATGTGAAAGTGAAGTTGCTGGAAAAGTGGGAGGAAGGTGGTCTCTGAATCCTTTAGACCGTGAAATTATCACACACACACACACAGAAGGGCCGACTGAATTCTTCGACCTCCATTCTCTAATGGAATCATTAAGAACAACACAAAGCCATTCTGCTAAATTGTCTCCAATTTCTGATGCTCCCTGGAGAACTTAATCAGGTCCTCCATGCTGAGAGTTATGATTAAGTATGCGTATGTTGCCTCACACTTTGCACTAAACTAACAGCCAAGGTTAGAACTGGATATGGAACAACTGATTGGTTCAAAATTGGGAAAGGAGTACAACAAGGCTGTAGATTGTCTCCCTGCTTATTTAACTTATATGCAGAATTCATCATGCGAAAGGCTGAGCTGGATGAATCCCTAGCCGGAATTAAGATTGCCGGAAGAAATATCAACAACCACAGATGTGCAGATGACACAACTTTGATGGCAGAAAGTGAGGAGGAATTAAAGAACCTCTTAATGAGGGTGAAAGAGGGGAGCACAAAATATGGTCTGAAGCTCAACATCAAAAAAACGAAGATCATGGCCACTGGTCCCATCACCTCCTGGCAAATAGAAGGGGAAGAAGTGGAGGCAGTGAGAGATTTTACTTTCTTGGGCTCCATGATCACTGCAGATGGTGACAGCAGTCATGAAATTAAAAGACGCCTACTTATTGGGAGAAAAGCAATGACAAACCTAGACAGCATCTTAAAAAGCAAAGACATCACCTTGCCAACAAAGGTCCGTATAGTTAAAGCTAAGGTTTTCCCAGTAGTGATGTAGGGAAGTGAGAGCTGGACCATAAAGAAGGCTGATCGCCAAAGAATGGATGCTTTTGAATTCTGGTGCTGGAGGAGACTCTTGAGAGTCCCATGGACTGCAAGAAGATCAAACCTATCCATTCTTAAGGAAATCAGCCCTGAGTGCTCACTGGAAGGACAGATCCCGAAGCTGAGACTCCAATACTTTGGCCACCTCATGAGAAGAGAAGACTCCCTGGAAAAGACCCTGATGTTGGGAAAGATGGAGGGCACAAGGAGAAGGGGACGACAGAGGATGAGATGGTGGGACAGTGTTCTTGAAGCTACTAACATGAGTTTGACCAAAGTGCGGGAGGCAGTGGAAGACAGGAGTGCCTGGCGTGCTGTGGTCCAGGGGGTTACGCTGAAGCGGACACGACTAAACAACTAAACAACAAGGGCATGTAGGGCATTGGGGTTCTTTGAATATCTTATAGAATTCTGATGTAAAGCCATCTGGGCCTGGGGTTTTGTGTGGCTTCAGGTTTTTGAGGGCCGTATCTATTTCCTCCAGGATGATAGGCCTGTCCATTAATTCCTGTTCCTCATCAGTTAAGGTTGGCATGGTTCCTCCTCGGGCAGGTGTATAGCTTGGAGTAAAATCCTGCAAATTCTGAGGTTATTTCTTTCGGAAAGAATGTTATGTTGCCGTCTGTTTTGGTGATGCAATGTATTCTTGTTTTGAGTGATTTTCCCCACACTTGTTTGCTAATAGTCTGAAGCGGACACGACTAAACAACTAAACAACAACAACAGCCGAGGTTATTTTTTGTGGGGAAGGGGAGGGTTTATTTGCCCAGAAATTAGATCTGTGGAGGGGCCACTTAGAGGAGCTGAAGGGGGGATTTGGGCTCCACCTTTCAAAAGACACAGCGTCCCAAAATGGCGGCTAACAAGCCCCTCACTCTTCATCCCCGAGGCTGCTTCAGAGGCAAGCTACACATGTAGTTAGACACCAGGGATCAGATCACCCAGTCTTTTGATTATTTACTTTTAAACAGTCTTGGGCGCGCAGACTAATTTAGTAGCATTTTTAGGGCTACTTCCCAGATCTAAATTGTCCCCCTCACCCCAACCATCTCTAATCTTGCTTTTAGCTCTGCTGGGGAAAATATGCACATTTTTTTCTAAAGTAGTGGTAACAACTATGGGGAGGATATTATTTAGATCAGGAACTCAGTATAGGTGGGTAAGTGTCTCTCTGACCCATAAAAATGCTGTAGCTGCATTCAAATTCGGAGTACCTCAGGACAGCTTTAATATACAGATGCAGCTAGATGCGCAGAGCCACTGTGAACCCCCAGTGTGTGTGAGAGAGAGAGAGGGCAGCAACCACACACACTTTGGCCACAGGCGTACCAACTTGAATAAAATATATGGGGGGGGGGAGATAAGTATCACCCCCAATCCTAGCAACAGAGATACCTAGGGCTGGTGAAATGGTTTATTCCCCCCCTCACCCCACTTTTTATGTGAGGTTTACTGGTCTCAGAAACAGCAACTGGTCCAGGGCTACTCTGAATTCTTAAAGCTAAAAAGGGACTTGAACCCAACTCTCCCCAAACTCAAGTTTCTAGACTCCTGGCCTCTGCACCACCACCACCCAGCAAAATCAATGAGGGCTGGCTGCAAAATTATGCATTGGCCTACTTGGGCATATTTTTAGGATCCATATTATTGAAGGAAGATGGGAAGGATTTCTCTCAGTATTCTCTGTACCTTGTACCTTGTACCTAAGAAGGGTTGCTCTCAAATATAATCTGCAGTAAATTCCTGTGCTAATCCTGTTTTTGCAGTTGTGGCAGTTAGCAAACAATGGCTGTTTACTAACTCTGCCAGGTCAAGAGTCCATTTCCTGCCTTGCCAGTCAGCAAGAAATGCAGCTGTTTGCAAATCTAACCAGCCTTGCCAAGAAGGCCTTTCCTGCCTCACGTTTCCTGCTTTGCATGCAAAAGATAAGAAAAGGCACGTACAAGCAAGAGGGGAGGGGGAAGTGCTTAGCTAGCAGAAAGACACGTATGAGGAATGTTTAGCAAGCAGTATAAATGTGTTTAGCAAGCAATATAGATGTGCCATATAAGGGAATAAGTTGAACATTTGCCAGCTGATTGGGGAAAATTTGAGGAAGGAATGGGGGGGGGAATGCTCAAAAGGTATAAGAAGGCTTGCTGAAATGTATTTCTTCACAGCCAGTTTTCAGGAGCTATCCTGCTGGTTGTCTCTGTGCACAGATTGCAATAAACTCTTTTCTCCAAAGAAGAATCTTTCCTGGTGCTTTTTGCTCTCTCTTCGGCACTGGGGACGCGGGCAAACGATTCCCTGGCAGGACAAGGTTCAGGCTTCATTATTTCTGTGAGAGTAAGTTGTTTTAAATTGCTTTTAAATATTGCATTTTAATTGTTGTAACCCCCCCCAGACCTTAGGGTAAAGTGTGAATAATAATAATAATAATAATAATAATAATAATAATAGGTTTTACTCTTCAAGTCATCTAAAGTAGGTTCTCCTAGTTTATTTAAAAGTAATAATAAGCAGCCGGGAGCCACTTCGTCTCTCATCGTAGCAGACCTCTGTGAACCTGCCACATGGAGCAAGCAGTTTGCATTCTCTCTCTCTCCTCTAATCTCAAGGGCCATAAGAAACAATGTTGGAGGTTTTTGCCCAAGCCTGGCTCTCTTACCATCCAAGAACACTATTACAAGTTCGTGTACGGGGCTTGCTGGGAAACAAAGTCCAAATGTGGAAAAGAAAGAAAGGCAGCAATGCCCACCAGCTTTTTTTCGGAGGGGGGTGTCCCCTCAAATATATTATTGGGAGGCCTGAAGGGACCTGGACCCCTAGGAGTTGGGACCTATTTGGCCACAACTATCAGTGACCAAAGGCCAAAAAATGCTTGCCAGCCACGGTCTTCCTTAGCTGGGAGAGGCTCTTAGCATCTTAAGCAGACAGAGGCCATTTCCAGATCTGGTCTCCAAGATTCTTTCTAAGGTTGCCATATGTTCAGGCTTCATAGAATCATAGAGTTGGAAGAGACCACAAGGGCCATCGAGTCCAACCCCCTGCCAAGCAGGAAACACCATCAGAGCACTCCTGACATATGGTTGTCAAGCCTCTGCTTAAAGACCTCCAAAGAAGGAGACTCCACCACACTCCTTGGCAGCAAATTCCACTGTCAAACAGCTCTTACTGTCAGGAAGTTCTTCCTAATGTTTAGGTGGAATCTTCTTTCTTGTAGTTTGGATCCATTGCTCCATGTCCGTGTCCGCTTCTCTGGAGCAGCAGAAAACAACCTTTCTCCCTCCTCTATGTGACATCCTTTTATATATTTGAACATGGCTATCATATCACCCCTTAACCTCCTCTTCTCCAGGCTAAACATGCGCAGCTCCCTTAGCCGTTCCTCATAAGGCATTGTTTCCAGGCCTTTGACCATTTTGGATGCCCTCCTCTGGACACGTTCCAGTTTGTCAGGTCCTTCTTGAACTGTAGTGCCCAGAACTGGACACAGTACTCCAGGTGAGGTCTGACCAGAGCAGAATACAGTGGCACTATTACTTCCCTTGAACTAGATGCTATATTCCTATTGATCCAGCCCAGAATTGCATTGGCTTTTTTAGCTGCCACGTCACACTGTTGGCTCATGTCAAGTTTGTGGTCAACCAAGACTCCTAGATCCTTTTCACATGTACTGCTTCCAGGACATGTCCTCTTTTTTGAGGCCAACATGGCCACCCGGGCAGACTTTTACATTTCGCAGGCAATGTCTGGGGGTTTGTTTGCTGTGCCCCGGAAGTGGAGGTGCCGTGTTTTAGAGGTCACTTTGGTTGGTTGTCCCAGAGATTTGGTAGGAGCTGGGGTATGGGGTTCTGCCTCTGCCACCCCCAGCTCACCACCAGTGTCGCTGCCCGGCCCACACACCTTTTTTCTCGACTAGGGCAACACCTCTTTCCCCCCCCCCCGCTCTGGCTGCTGCTACCCTGGCATGCACCCACTCCCACCCCCAGTGCTGGCAAATGTGTCCTCTTTTTTAATATTCAGAATATGGCAACCCTACTGGAACTGGAGACGGCGGAGATGGAGCCTTTTTAAATGAAAAGTATGTGAGTTAGGGCATCACATCTCATGGCCTGGGGTCCCTTCTAGTTCCTACAAGTCTTTGGCCTCTCACAGCAACCAGGTGTCTCTTCCAGAGGGGTCCAGCTTCCAAGCTTGAGAACTCCAAGGTTGATGCAAAACTGCAAGAGTGAGGCCCTCTAGAAATAGAAATTCCTGTGCCTTTGCTTAGCTGATCACAGCTGCTGATCTCTGGAGGAGGTCACAGTGTAAAAGGCATTTGTTTCTTTCCCAATAGGGCTACAGTGGTTGTTGTTCTTGTTTTCATTGTTTCATTCATATATGAAATACACATACACACACACCACAAGGAAAAGTTGTGTTACATGTGCCCAAAATGCTCGTATCTGATGTTGCTTTGTTTACAAAAAGAACGATGGGAAGTTCAGCAGAACAAAATAAGATTATTCCACCCTAAAGTTTCAACAGCACTTTTTTTGTTTTTTAATATATTGTAGGGCATGTAGGAATATATTAAAAAACAAAAAAATATATTAAAAAAAACACAAAAAAGTGCTGTTGAAACTTTAGGGTGGAATAATCTTACTTTGTTCTGCTGAAGAACAAAATATATTTTAATATATTGTAGGGCATGTAGGTGCCAAAGAATGCTCCAACTACCGCACAATTGCACTCATTTCACACGCTAGCAAGGTTATGCTTAAAATTCTACAAGGAAGGCTCAAGCAGTATGTGGACCGAGAACTCCCAGAAGTGCAAGCTGGATTTAGAAGAGGCAGAGGAACCAGAGACCAAATTGCAAACATGCGCTGGATTATGGAGAAAGCTAGAGAGTTCCAGAAAGATATCTACTTCTGCTTCATTGACTATGCAAAAGCCTTTGACTGTGTCGACCACGGCAAACTATGGCAAGTTCTTAAAGAAATGGGAGTGCCAGATCACCTCATCTGTCTCCTGAGAAATCTCTATGTGGGACAAGAAGCTACAGTTAGAACTGGATATGGAACAACTGATTGGTTCAAAATTGGGAAAGGAGTACGACAAGGCTGTATTTTGTCTCCCTGCTTATTTAACTTATATGCAGAATTCATCATGCAAAAGGCTGGGCTGGATGAATCCCTAGCCGGAATTAAGATTGCCGGAAGAAATATCAACAACCTCAGATATGCAGATGACACAACCTTGATGGCAGAAAGTGAGGAGGAATTAAAGAACCTTTTAATGAGGGTGAAAGAGGAGAGCGCAAAATATGGTCTGAAGCTCAACATCAAAAAAACGAAGATCATGGCCACTGGTCCCATCACCTCCTGGCAAATAGAAGGGGAAGAAATGGAGGTAGTGAGAGATTTTACTTTCTTGGGCTCAAGATCACTGCAGATGGTGACAGCAGCCACGAAATTAAAAGACGCCTGCTTCTTGGGAGAAGGGCAATGACAGGCCTAGACAGCATCTTGAGAAGTAGAGACATCACCTTGCCAACAAAGGTTCATATAGTTAAAGCTATGGTTTTCCCAGTAGTGATGTATGGAAGTGAGAGCTGGACCATAAAGAAGGCTGATCGCCGAAGAATTGATGCTTTTGAATTATGGTGCTGGAGGAGACTCTTGAGAGTCCCATGGACTGCAAGAAGATCAAACCTCTCCATACTGAAGGAAATCAACCCTCAGTGCTCACTGGAAGGACAGATTGTGAAGCTGAGGCTCCAGTACTTTGGCCACCTCATGAGAAGAGAAAACTCCCTGGAGAAGATCCTGATGTTGGGAAAGATGGAGGGCACAAGGAGAAGGGGACGGCAGAGGACGAGATGGTTGGATAGTGTTTTCGAGGTTACCAGCATGAGTTTGACCAAACTGCGGGAGGCAGTGGAGGACAGAGGTGCCTGGCATTCTCTGGTTCATGGGGTCACGAAGAGTCGGACACGACTAAACGACTAAACAACAAGGGCATGTAGGGCATTGGGGTTCTTTGAATATCTTATAGAATTCTGATGTAAAGCCATCTGGGCCTGGGGTTTTGTGTGGCTTCAGGTTTTTGAGGGCCGTATCTATTTCCTCCAGGATGATAGGCCTGTCCATTAATTCCTGTTCCTCATCAGTTAAGGTTGGCATGGTTCCTCCTCGGGCAGGTGTATAGCTTGGAGTAAAATCCTGCAAATTCTGAGGTTATTTCTTTCGGAAAGAATGTTATGTTGCCGTCTGTTTTGGTGATGCAATGTATTCTTGTTTTGAGTGATTTTCCCCACACTTGTTTGCTAATAGTCTGGAGTTTTCCCCTCCATACTCATAGAAGCGTTGTTTTGGGAGCTAGCTGACCTGACCGGAAGAGTCCGCAACCAGAAGGAGGAGGAGTACCAAGAGGAATGGAAGAAATTTAAAGACTATTTAGCTAAATATGTTAAGATAACTTAAATAGAACTACTTGTAAGCATCAGATTGGCCTACGATTTAAATAAGTGATGTTGTAGAATACTACCGTTAAAAAAAAATGAAAAGAAAGAAAGATGTTAATCGACTAAGTAAAATAGTGAAAATAGTTTTGGAAAATTGCTACAATGACATATATGGAAACTCAGCCAGGGGGACTCAAGGAAGTAACCCCACAATGTTAACAAAAGTGGAATTATTACAGCTAGGATAAATGTTTGTTGTTGTTTTTTTGATGTTTTCTTTCTATTTGTTTGTTATAAATTTTTAAAATTAATTAAAAAAATTAAAAAATATTTGTGGTTAGGATGGGACTGAAGGACCATGATGGGGTGGTTTGTGTTCCTTTTCCTATTTTAAAGGTAACTTCTACTGGGGCGTTGTGATAGGAATTTTATGGTCTTAGATATATGGTAATATTCATAAGTGTATCAACGAAGCACGTACATAGATCAGCACAGGAAGACCAACCTGGAACCATTTTGATTCCTAAACTGAGTAAATGTTTTCTCTACAAGGTCAAACTGGAAAAGCCTCCCCATTGTCTCTTTCCTCACAAATCCTGTCTTAAGGGCACATTTAAGATATGAATAGGGTGTGAGCCTGTGACCTGAGCCAGGAACTAAGTATTTATCATTACAAAAGACTGGCCAGGCTCCCCAGGCAATCCAATCAGGTAACCTGCCAGACAGGAGATAAACAAGGACAGGAGAAAAACAACATTCAAATTTCTGTTGTAGACCGCCTTTTATGTGATGTAGGTATGATGTATCTGAGGGGTGGTCTTAGGTTACACCCCTTCTGTGATGTATGTATGATGTTTCTGGGGGTGGTCTTGATCTACAGGAGGGGAATTTCAAAAGTCTTTATAAGGCCTTGCGCGCCATTGTTCTGGGTCCTTCCTCTCTCCTGCAAGTGAGGGGAGCACCCTGTTGCAACAGATCAATAAAGATCAGGCTTACTAGCTGCTTTGCTTCTTTGCCATGGCGCCCAGACTGGAATGTTTGGCTGGTGTCTCCCAGGTTTTCTTCACCCAAATGTCATAGAGGCCCCTGTTTTGGGGGGTTTCCTTCAGAGGAAGGTTGCCCATAGAGTTGGAGGGTGGGAGTCTTTCAGGGAGATGCCTCTCATATTCAGGTTGAGTTCACCTCCCAGGATTGCTTCCCCTTTGGAAAAGGAGAGGAACTTGTTTAGTGTTTTCTGAATGAACTCTAGATGTTTCGAGTTTGGGGCATATATGGAAGCCGATTGTCAGTTTCGTTTTGCCATCTAGTGTCCCTTTAGCGAAAATGAATCTGCCTCTTTTGTGTTTTAAGACTGTTGTGGCTTTGAAATTCAGGTCTCTACTGAGTATTATGGATACTTTGCGGGCCTTCTCTGAGCCAGGTACACACAGCCATGTCAGACAAAAAATACTAAAATACAAAAACTTCTAAAAGTTATATCAGTTTCATCCCACTGAACTGTCATGGCTTCTCTCTCTCCCCTTCAACCCCCCCCGCAAGAATCCTGGGAATTGATATAGTATTGTTATGAGTTTGGCGGGGGGGGGGGGTAGCCTGTATGCCAAGACCCTTCTAATTCCTGAATCCAGCAAGTGTTAAAACAGAACCTTCCAAACTTTTCATGCTGGTGACACACTTTTTAGACATGCTTCATTTCATGACACAGTAATTCAGTTTTACTTGCAAACCAGAGATTAAACTGAAGGAAGGTGAGGACAGGTGACCCCACCTAGGCTCAAAGTCACCCCCCCCCCCAAAGCAGGCTCAAAGCTTCTCAAAGCTTTTCAAAATCATTTTCTCAGCAGCTAATCATCTGCTAATTTGCTCTGCTGTTGCAAGGCAAAACCGTTACTTTTATCAGCACGAGAAGGCTTCAAAAAGCCAATGAATAGACTCTGTCAGAGCAGGCCTGAGAACTGACTTTTATCTCATTCTAGTTGCAACTTCTTGGACATGCTAAACCACTCTCATTCCCCTTTCCTGGGAAGGGTGCCAAGAGTCCAAGAGTCCCAATACAGGGGAGCTTTCTGTTCATGCTCGGAGGAACTCATGGGGCAGGACTCCTGGGAAAGGAGGAGAAAGGGGAGGGAACTGGAAGGGGAATATATACTCTGTGCACATGACTGTGAACCCGTGCATGTTTTTGTGAGTTATCACACTTGCTCCTTCTACCAGCTCATGGATGGTAGAAATAAAGCTTTTTCTCTGAAACTATTCCTTGAGTGTCTGTTGACTCCCATTTTCACAAAGCTGTTGCTTGTGTGGGAATAACTCAGACTGCAAAGCAGGCTTTTCTCTTATCTCCAATAGCCTTTAATGAGTAGAATCAAATCGTAAATTCAGCCCTGCGAATTGGCTGGCATTCTCTCCGCTTCTCCGCAAAAGCGAAAGGAAAAAGACACACAGAGAAACACTCCCCTCTGTGAATATAGTCACGCCTCAGAATGTGAGACGTCACTCAGAACTGTTTAACCCTGTCAGTTCTGATTCTCCTCACAAGAAGAAGGGGTCCCTCCCTCAGTTTGCTAATAGTTAGAAAGACAAACTGCAGAGTTGAGTGATGTGAACTAGAAGCTGGAAGCAAGGCCACAGGCTGGGAAGGCAGAGGGTCAGAGCCATGCCTGATTTCTGCTTGAATCCAAGGCTGTGGCTAGGGGAGAAGCAAGGACCATCTTGGAGTATCAATGCTATGAACCCCTCAATTTTAGTCTCAGGTTGTGCATATGTTTAAATAAAGACACTACTCATTCTGGAGGAAACATGAACCCTGGGTAAGCTCCTGGAACCCCTGGATTCTTGCACCACTCAGAGATTCGGGTGGCATGCAACAGGGTAATGGGACTCTAAACATAGGGTGCAGACATGGCCAGTGACTTGTTCACAGTAATTCAAACAATTTTATAAAAAGAGAAAGCAAAGATAACCTACAAAAGTGGGCTGACAGGGTGCTGTGCGCTGTTGTATCCTTTTCATGATGCCCTGTAGCTGGAGGGCAGCTTGAGAAGGATACAATAGGCACGCACCCTGCCAGCCCTGCGCCTCTTCGGTCAGTCCTGAAAAGCAGTGCTGAGTTTGCAGGGCTCCATGACTACGTCCCTCAAAGCAGGGCAGCATCGGTCGCGTTGCCTGGCTGGGCCACCCACTGAGCAGCCAGGCAGGTGGCACAGCGTGGCCCCACTTAGCTCCAGTGGGTGGGGATCACTCCAGCAGTGCGCCCGCATCCCCCCCATGGTGCCCCATGCATACCCTGGTGCATGCCCACCTGCCCAGCTAGCAACGCTCTGCCACTGTACAGGAGGCCAGTTTCTACACACCTGCGCTCGGTTGTCTGGGCACATTCCATCCAGACAAAAACACTCAGGGGTACAAAGCAGAGCCAGGGAAGCGTGTGGTCTGGAGAGAGTTAAGAAGGATAAGTAGAGGGCCAGATTTGGCTCAAGGGCCGGAGGTTCCCCACCCCTCTCAGCTTCTTGGCCTGGGCTCTCAAGGCCTCTGGAGTGCCTCTGTCTCCTCTTCTGGCAACACAGAGACAGAAAAGCTTATGGGGGGGGGGTCCCCAAGCCTTACTTCCAAGGGCCCCTCAAGGGGATCTGTGTAAGAAAACAAAACACTAATGTGATGAGTAGAATGCCTGGCATCTGGTGGGCAGGGCTTTTGTGTTGTGCCCCTAAATCATAGCTGTCAACTTACAGATTTGAAAATAAGGGACCAGCTGCCTCGAAAATAAGGGATCAGCAGCCAAAATAAGGGATTTTAGTCATCCAGCTGAAATGCAAAGTTAAAAGGGACCAGATCATTTGGGAGAGCAGCGCTGATTTTTAGCCCTTCGTTTCCAGAGGTTGCTGCTCAAGACACCAGCTGATGAAACACTGCAATTAAATAACTACAAGCAGCAACCACTTTTTGCGCAAAACAAAGTCCAAGCTGCAAAGATGCTGTTGCAGTTCTGTATCTTTTCTCTTGTGCTCCATCTGCAGCTCTCAGTTCCATCAGGCGGGGCAGGAGGAAGGGGGGGGGGGAGGAAATAGTGCCCAAAGTAAACCTGCAGATCAGACCATCTATGCTAGTCTACCACTACAAATCTATGGGAGAAGCGCTTGCGGTCCTTCCCTTGTAGTCCTTGGAACACCTGCCCATTCCTCTTCCTCCGCCTCCGCCTCCTCCTCTTCCTCCTCTCTCTGAACTGCTTTCTCTATGGCTGCCCTCGCTCTCCTCTCAAGGCTCCTCAGCAATTCATAGGGCGCACCAGGCTGCCCATCTCATCCAGGTCCTTCGGCGGCACAGCTGCAGTACGGCCTAGTGGGAGTGGGAGTGGTGGTGACGGGCAGAGGGGAGGCCCCAGGCAGAGACGCTCAGTTCAGTGGCCGCGAGGAGGATGGCGGTGGAAGGGCCCGAGGCTCCCGCCAGTCCCGGCAGGGAGGGGCTCCTGGGGGCCGAGGCTGGTGAGAGGAGGCTGGAGGGGGGTGGGCCAGGCAGCCAAGCAACACAGTTGGAGCCTCCCTCCTCCCTGGCTGGCAGGGAGGGAGGGAGGGAGGGAGAGAGGGAGAGGAGCTGCTTCCTTTGAAACCCGGGAAATCAACAAGGGACAGCAGCGGGACATGGCGCTGGGATAAGGGATTGTCCCTCCAAATAAGGGACGCTTGACAGCTATGTCCCAAATTGGCCCTTCCTTTTGGGTGTTTGGTTAGGTAAGTTCAGTTAGAGAGACTGACTGTCATTCTTGCCTCATTCTTGTCTCATGATGTTCTTTTAGTTTCTCTCAGACAGTATGTTACAGTTTTCTTTATTACTAAAATTTTGTTTGGCATATACATGAGCCGCTTCCTTTGCTGAAGAGTGGTGGAATATCCTCAACTGGGTGAGTAGGGGATATTCCCAATCTTACAGGAGGATTGATTTTTTGGTCAGCCCACCCTCTCTGCTCCGCAGTGCATTCTCTGAGCCTCTGGCTCAGGCGTGAGAACAGACATCTCAGGGGCCAGAACAAGCCTCTACTCGGAAAGCAAGATTTGGGTTTCCTTAAGGCCAGATGCGCCCTCTTTTTCCGTCTCTGTGCTGCAAGTCCTGCATTTTATGTTGTCTCTGAATAGTTGGCTGATTATGAGGAAAGGGAAGGGGGGGAACTTACCCAATTCCACAGAGAGCCATTTATTTTCATGTTTCCTGAATGGGTCTGGGGGAATCGCTTTAGCATAATCTTTTCTCATAACAGGACCGCTCATTCTTCCAGCCTGACATGTTTATGAGACTAGCACAGGAGCTGAGGACAAGAAGCCCATTTCTGTTCTAGAGAATCAGAAACCGCAGGCAAACCAGCTGAAACCTTCCCACAAAACACACACACACACCCTGTCAGTCGCCTACTTGTCTATTTTGGCCTGATGCCGTTCACATGAGTGAGAAGTGGAGTTGCAGGGGGGGAGGTGTTGGGTATTCATGTGTGTGTGTCTAAGAGAGAGAGAGAGAGAGGCCTTCTTGGCAGCTAGTCAAAGGCTTGACTCGATGGAGAAAAATATTTTTTTTTAAGCCAGCTGCTGTTAAAAGAGGGTTATTTCTGGCACCGTTTCCCCCACCCCACCCCCAATTTGTGCTTAATGAAATCTTTTCAAGCAGATTATTTCTTCGAGGAAGAGAAGGAGGGAGACACAGACCATTTTGGGTTGTGTCTCAGGAGTGAAGCAAGGGGAAGCCACACAATTCATCTCAGTCACACAACGCACACCTGCATTTCCAAGCTGCCACTTTTCACCCGGTGCTTTTCCCCCCTGGGGATACGCAAGGGTACACAGTACCAGCACTATTTTTCTAGAAGAAAAGCACTGTGCCTGCTCCAAACCCCAACACACCAATACTATTTGTGCCTCTAAGCTCACCATTCCAACTCTCACCCCACTGGGCAACCCCACTAACAACCAGGGGGAATGTCATTTCTCGCACCCCCCTTCCACATAACTCACACAGAGCACTCTTCTGTCTCCATCTGCATATCCATAGCCGCCCTGGACTTCAGGTTTGGACAAGAATAATTTGGTCTTGGCAATCTCCACCTCATTCTGGCATAGGAAGGGAGAAGGAGACAAGCTTGAGTTGGCAAGCTGTGAGTTACAGGTTGCAACCTTCTGGGGCTCAGATCACGCAACCAGTTACTGGTGTGACTAGCAAAGCTAGGAGACTTGTGTCGGATGTTGCCAGACTGCCCATCGCCTACCAGGTTTCGATAAGCCTTGCCCGCAAATCACCAGGTGCCAACAGGGATCTGCCCTAACCTGCAAAATTCCATACAGACAGGGCTTTTTTTCAGCTGAAACTCACTGGAACTTAGGTGTGTTCTGGCACCTCTTTGGTGCGTTTCCAGCAGCTCTTTAGGCTGTGTTCATAAGTGCACAAGGTTTTGTTGTTTAGTCGTTTAGTCGTGTCCGACTCTTCGTGACCCCCTGGACCAGAGCACACCATGCACTCCTATCTTCCACTGCCTCCCGCAGTTTGGTCAGACTCATGCTGGTAGCTTCGAGAACACTGTCCAACCATCTCATCCTCTTCGTCCCCTTCTCCCTGTGCCCTCAATCTTTCCCAACATCAGGGTCTTTTCCAGGGAGTCTTCTCTCCTCATGAGGTGGCCAAAGTATTGGAGCCTCAGCTTCAGGATCTGTCCTTCCAGTGAGCACTCAGGGCTGATTTCCTTCAGAATGGAGAGGTTGGATCTTCTTGCAGTCCATGGGACTCTCCAGAGTCTCCTCCAGCACCATAATTCAAAAGCATCAATTCTTCGGCGATCAGCCTTCTTTATGATCCAGCTCTCACTTCCGTACATCACTATTGGGAAAACCAGAGCTTTAACTATACGGACCTTTGTTGGCAAGGTGATGTCTCTGCTTTTTAAGATGCTGTCTAGATTTGTCATTGCTTTTTCCCCAAAAAGCAGGCGTCTTTTAATTTCATGACTGCTGTCACCATCTGCAGTGATCATGGAGCCCAAGAAAGTAAAATCTCTCACTGCCTCCACTTCTTCCCCTTCTATTTGCCAGGAGGTGATGGGCCCAGTGACCATGATCTTCGTTTTTTTGATGTTGAGCTTCAGACCATATTTTGCGCTCTGCTCTTTCACCCTTATTAAAAGGTTCTTTAATTCCTCCTCACTTTCTGCCATCAATGTTGTGCACAAGGTAAACACACATATATACGTACATAAACCACATGTCTGAAATAGTACAGGAGAGCAATCCGGAAGCCATATTGACTCACTTAAATGACCCCAAATATTTTCTCTGCAGTAGAAGGATCTTGGGGAAAATAATTTCCCAATAGTTCTTTTCACTTCCAGGTTCCCTCAAACACTGTTGATGGATGAACTTCTCATATGAGGTCTGGTACAATGGATTTGAGAGCTGAGGTATTTACCATTTCAAAAGAATGGGCCAGACTGGGCAAGAGAAGACAACCAGCAACAACAACAACAACAACAACAACAACTTATATCCCACCCATCCAACTGGGTTGCCCCAGCCACTTTGGCTTCCAACATTAATATAACATAATATAATTAATAATAATATAATATAATATAATATAATATAATATAATATAATAATAATGATATCATAGTATAATTGATATAATATAATATAATGGGTCGTGGGTGGCACTGTGGTCTAAACCACTGAGCCTGAGGCTTGCTGATCAAAAGGTCGGTGGTTCAAATCCCCGCGACAGGGTGAGCTCCCATTGCTCTGTCCCAGCTCCTGCCAACCTAGCAGTTCAAAAGCACACTGAAAAGTGCAAGTAGATTAATAGGTACTGTTCTGGCAGGAAGATAAACAGTGTTTCCGTGCACTGCTCTGGTTCACCAGAAGCGGCTTAGTCCTGCTGGCCACATGACCCGGAAAAACTGTTTGCGGAGCAGACAACGGCTGGCTCCCTCGGCCTATAAAGCGAGATGAGGGCCACAACCCCAGAGTCATTTGCGACTGGACTTAACTGTCAGGGGTCCCTTTACCTAATTATAATAATATAATATAATATAATATAATATAATATAATATAATAATGATACAAGCTTCATCAGGTATCTTGAAAGACAGTTCTTCTCCCTCCCTCCCTACACTAGAACCTGTGGATGTTCAATTCAGCTGATGTCAGAAAATTCAGGACAGAGAAAAGGGGGTACTTTTTCACACACAGTTGAACCATGGAACTCGCTTCCACAGGAGGCAGTGATGGTGAACAACAGGAGTGGCTTTAAAAGGGCATTAGACAAATCCATGGATTCCTAGGCTGCTAGCTGCGATGGCTGTGCTCTCCCCTCACTGCCAGAGGTGTTATGTCTTGGAATAACTGAATACCAGGAGGGGAGGGAGCTCTTGCAGTCATGTCCAGCTTGCAGGCTTCCCCCAGGCTGGGGGAACTGTGGGAACAGAATGTTGCATTAGATGAGTCCCTGGCTTGATCCAGCAGGCTTTCCTCATGTTCTCTTCTGAAAATGCTAGCCAGTGGAGCTTATTTCAGGTCAAGACTTGCAACCCTGTCCATGGAAGAAGAAGTATTATTACTATTATTTTGCCCTATTCTCCTCTGAGGAAATTCTGTCATGATGAAAGAATTTAAAAACTCCCCATTTCCTCTAAACACAAGAACATACACACCCACCCTATAGCAAAGGAATATTTATTTTCAAAAGTCTATACTTCATGAGTTGCAGCCCCAGAGGGAAGAGCCATCGGTTTCCTAAAGGCTGCATGAGTTATATGTTTAATAAGCCATGTGTGGTTTCTGTGTATTTCAAAGCAAACACAAAACCAGTCACATTTTTTAAAAAGTTGCACGCTAAGCAATGATGTCTGTCGGCTCATAGAACCACCACTTCCGTTTCTCTCTCTTTTCTAATATTTCCAATCTTAACTTTAGCTCACCACATTTCTGCATCCTGCATTTAATGCATTCTGCATTAAAAAAAATCCTTATGAAAATCTGTCAACATTCTAGTGTGCATTTCTTCTTATACACACATTTTTTGTACACAATTTTGTGGCGCTGTGGTCTAAACCACTGAGCGTAGGGCTTGCCAATCAGAAGGTCGGCGGTTCGAATCCCCGCGACGGGGTGAGCTCCCGTTGCTCGATCCCTGCTCCTGCCCACCTAGCAGTTTGAAAGCATGTCAAAGTGCAAGTAGATAAATAGGTACCGCTCCGGTGGGAAGGTAAACGGCTTTTCTGTGCGCTGCTCTGGTTTGCCAGAAGTGGCTTAGTCATGCTGGCCACATGACGCGGAAGCTGTACGCCGGCTCCCTCGGCCAGTAAAGCGAGATGAGCGCCACAACCCCAAAGTCGTTTGCGACTAGACTTAACTGTCAGGGGTCCTTTACCTTTACCTTTTTATGCAACTTTACCGTAATATAATGAACCCCCCCATGCTATTTTCAGTAATATACCTTTATGAGTTGTGGAGTGATGTCGATCTGAATGACGCTCTTGGTCCCTTTCCAGACTCTGTGATCCTCTGTCTGTGAAGGTAGACTGGATAAGCCTGGGGGAATTGGTCAAACCAGTTCCTTTGTCAAGGTCGTGGCTTTGGTTGGCTAGTTAAGTGCCATGATTTATTATAAAGAAGTTGCTCTGTGTCATGGAATAAATGGCTGGGCCTTTCCCTCATCTGTCTCACCTAGCTCCTGTGCAAGAGAATATTAGCCAGAATTGTGTGAATGAGCTGAAAGCAGGAGTCACTAAGATACGTTTGCTCTGTGCTGGACTTTGGGCATTCCCTGGAAACCTAATGGAGAAGCAACATATATCTGCTGGGGTGTTAATGCTGTGAGCCCCTCCATCCCATGCTCAGGTTGTATATATGTGTAAAAAAATCATATATCCAAAAACACCAGTCTCCACTGACCTTCATCCCAAGGAAACTGAACTCTAGGTAAGCACTGAAACCCTCCGAGTCCCTCACGGCCTGGAGACTGGGGTGGCACATAGCAATAGGCATTTATATGTATACTTTCCTCAAATAGGCACTGCAACAAATCCACCTCTTCCCACCCCTAGACCCAACATCCCAGGGAGGCTGGGATAGCAGAGCACGAGAACCTTTATCTCAGGGTTGTGGGTTCAAGCTCCACATTATGTAAAAGATTCCTATCCTATGATTCTATGCAGCTGCCTACTAAGGTCATGCTGCAGATGTGGGGAGTCCAGCTTTGAATGCTTCTTCATGTTGACAGAGAGAGAGAGAGAGCTCTCTCTCCATACAGAAACATAACTCAGCAAGGGCAGAGGTTCTAACCCAGATCTTTGCCTGCTGTGCTACTCTTCTAGCTGCAAGGAGTCTGACCCACCATTAAAAGAATCCCAGTACAACTCTGCTCTACAATGTGCTAGTCTTCTACTTGTGGGACAAACTGCATTTATTTGCTTTGAATGGTGCATTGATTGAAAACTGCTTTTGAAAACTCTGGCTATACTTTCTGGATGAGACATAGACATACCTGGTGGTTGAAGACTTGCTTTCCTCTTTCCTTCTCTGCCTCCCTCAGCAAGTTATTGCAGCTTCTATAGCCTACATATACCTGTAGTAGGGGTATTTAAAACGAGAGTCCTCATAGGGTCCTCTTGTTTGCTCTTCAACCCTAAGCATGTGCAAATCTGGCTTTATTGTAGCTGCATGGAGTAGAGGTGGAGAATGGTCCCAGCATGGTCCCAGCAAAGTACCCTCCCTGTTCCTCCTTCTCAAGTCTTGGTGCTTGCTCTGGTTTTATCAAGTTCAGCATTATTAGGTGACATTTGAAGATGGAGGGTGGAGAAAGAAAAAAGACAGTTGCCTTGTGTTATATTCCTTGGGAAATTATGTCTGAATGTAACAGCAGAACTCATTCTATGTGTAACGTAAGAGTGAATTATGTTATCAGTAAGCCAACTAACCAAGAGGGGCATGGGTGGAAGTGCTGCTTAGCAACCAGCCAGAGTGGCATGATCTCAACTGAGGTGGCACATGCTCTGATTGGCTAGGTTGTTCTGAGGAACTTTTCCTTTATATGTTTAGTTGAATGTCTTCCTGCCCTGTTCCAGGCCTAAAATAAGAAATACAAAGCCGTCATTCCTTTGTTCTCTCACAGTTTTGTTCAGTTTTCCTCAGTAAAGTGCTACTAGGATTCCTCTTCTCCCTGGACTCCATCTGCATTATTTAAGTGATTTTGCTAACAAATTATTCACATCACAATTCCACATTCTTCTCTCACAAAGGTAGTGAATGTTGCTGCACAGGCTTTCTTTTTTAGCTGGTGTGTACAAATTGCAGTACACATTGTGCAGCCAGGAGAGAGATTGCTTTCCCATATGGGCTCACAGGGGCTGTGAATTGGAGACACACTCAGCCAGATGGCTCAATAGCTCCATGAAGTCAGTTGAAAAGAATTTTAGAGCCAAATCCAACTTTTTGTGCAACTGCCACCCAGAGCAATGGAGCTCCCCAACCAGCGCTCCTTCTGATTCACCACACACTGCTTCCGGAAGTTTTTCCAGAAGTGCTACTTGCCAGACTTTTTGATGCCAAGATTCCAACATAGTAACACGAAACCTTTTTCAGTGCCTGGCAATAATTGCCCCTGCTGCAAAACTCTCTTGAGTGTATTCTGAATGTTAGTTGCAGTAGTTGTTAGTTGTAGCTTTTAGACATAAGCAAAATACTCTCTATGGGGGGAATGCAAGATAAGTGTAGCTTTTTAATATTAATGTGTGTTTTTTTGGTTTTTTTGTAAAATAAAGAACATTCTCTGGGTGACAATGCTGAGGGGTGGGGGAAACAAGTGACTTTGCTGCTTCTCAATTTATGATATCAGCAAGGCGTAACCGGAAAGTTTGGTGAATGGTCACAGAAATCGGACATTGAGAAACATTTGAACATACATACCTTACAGGCCTTCAAAGTAGGCCTTCTCTGATACAATGCACCATTGACAATGTTTGTAGAACTGTTGGAAACTGGAGAAGTCCTCTTTTCGTACTGTTTTCGGTTCCCTTGTCACAGCAGCTTGGATGTGTGAAATGTTGGAAAATCTGTGCCCTTTCAGTGCAGATTTCAGTTTTGGAAAAAGAAAGAAATCCGGTGGAGCCAGATTGAGACAACTCGGTAACCTCAGTAACAATTTCATGCAGAATATGCAATTCTTCTGCCACCATTCAGACGAACAAACACCAATCCCACATCAATAACTCACGAACTCTGTCGACATTTGCCAACGTTCTGTTGATTGATGGTCTGCCAGACCGAGGGTCATCTTTGATGGTTTGCCTCCCTTCACGGAAATGCTTAAACCACTCATACACTGTCTTTTGAGTTACAGATTCATTTCTGTACACAATTGTGAGCATTTTGTGGGTTCCAATGCTGATTTACCCAATTTGAAATAGAATTTCATATTGACTCTGCTCCATTTTCAATCGCAACACACTGCACTATTAACAGCTACTAAACACTACCGCATGAACGTAGGCCTGTCAACAAATGCCAAGACACGTGTGCATATGTTAGCTGAGATACGGCCGAAAGCCTCCCAAGTGTCTCCACCAATACGGCAGTTCCCATTACAGGGGTGATTCACTCTACTTTCCGGTCACCCCTTGTATATATGTCAGCAACAGCAATTGTGGGAAGGGCAAGACTGATTAATCCAATTTCTCTGAGTACCGATTCCCTGAAATACTATACCTTCTTATCTTTAGGATTTTATATTATGGCTAGTTCTCTATTGGAGCAGTAAGGAGCATTGATAGACAATCCCTGTTCCCCTCACTGAGCTACAACTCCCAGAGTTCCTTGGCAAGAGGGATTGATTGTTAAACCACTCTGGAAATTGTAGCTCAGTGAGAGGAACCCTTAACACTTCCCAGGATTCTTTGGGAGAAGTTTTGATTGTTCAGACCCTTGAAGTATCCTTATTTTCCTGCCACATTCCTGGATTTACAGAAGCCATTCCAGTTTCTGACTTAATCCCGGAATGTCCCATTTCCCCTGAGGACATCCCTATTTTCATCAGAGAAATGTTGGAAGATATGGTGTTATCCGACTCCCAAACGATCTGAAGGAAACCCTGTATAAGGAAGTTGTTTATGTTTAATGTTTTATTATGTTTTTATATATGTTGGAAGCTGCCTAGGGTGGCTGGGGCAACCCTGTCAGATGGGTGGGATATTAACAATGAATAGGATGTCCCTATTTTCATCAGAGAAATGTTGTAGGGTGTGCTGTTTAGAGTGGTATGGCACTGGTTTAATTTTTTAGTGCAGATTTGGCGTAGATCGGGTGCCTAATTTATGGTCCCTCCAGGTATTTTTGGACTACATTTTCCATCATCCCTGATCTCTGGCTAGGCCTGGGGGTGATGGGAGTTTTGAGTTCAACAACATCTGCAAGGCTACAAATTCCCCACCACCGGATTAGATGAAACCACCAGTTTACAGCCATTTGTACAGTCAGGGCCTCAGTTTTGTCTTTGAGAAGTCAAGGAAGGGCCAGAGATTTATCGCTGCAGAGCTGTTTCCACTGACTCATCCTGCCACGTTCTCTTGTGGGTGCAGTGCATTTCCAAATTCTGGTGTTTTTCTGCCACCTGCATGACATTTTTGTAGTTTTATTTAGCATTGTTATGAATCATTAGCACACCAAATGCTCCTCTGAAATGATTCATCAAGAAGGAGGTGAAAGGGGAAGCCAGCAGATCAGCAACAGATTAAGAATCCCAAACTAACAATAAGAATACATTGAAACGGGATCATAAATCTGTTTGTTCAGAGCATGTGGATAAATATTTTCCCTAGAACACTCAACTTATCTGAAAAGGAAGAAGGAATTAAACACAGAAATAAAAGAGCACTGGAAAGGGGGGGGGGTGCAGGGCGTTGCCAATGCGCTCAAGTGTGAGTTTCTAAGTCAAAAAGCTCTTCCTTTTCAGGGGCAGCAAGTTCGGATTTCAGAAGTGTTGACCGGCTGCCAAAGTCTTGATTTTCATTTAATTTAAAAACATATAAGCCATTTCTTGAGGAGCTTTGGGAGGAATTCAACATATCTCTCAGTTTAAGTGGTACCTCGGGTTACGTACGCTTCAGGTTACATAGGCTTCAGGTAACAGACTCCGCTAACCCAGAAATAGTGCTTCAGATTAAGAACTTTGCTTCAGGATGAGAACAGAAATTGTGCTCCGGCGGCGCAGCAGCAGCAGGAGGCCCCATTAGCTAAAGTGGTGCTTCAGGTTAAGAACAGTTTCAGGTTAAGTACAGACCTCCAGAACGAATTAAGTACTTAACCCGAGGTACCACTGTACTAGCTACAAGTGGAATGGCTTGCAGAAAGACATGTGAATCTGGAATTAGAAATTCTCACTAAAATGCTGACAAATTTTCTCCTGGGAAAAAGAATTCACAAATTGATGTGGAAATGTGGAGAGTGATTGTAAGATTAGAAAAAGGAGAAATAGAGAGGAACCAAAATGGACAGATTTGCCCACCCCACGTGCCAGGCCCTCACCTCCTCTTAAGAAAAGTTTTTACCTTCCTTGCAGAGTCCCTGGGTGCCGTACAAAGCCCAGTGCTGCAGAGATACCAGCTCACGAGTCATCTTCATTTGCCCAGAAGCCACGGTTCAGCCAAGGTGTCTACATGCAGTTCAGGCAGCCGTTCTGTGGTGGTGGTGTTGTTTTATAATTTTATTGATTTTATGCACAATCTTAACAACTGAGGACTTTACAACCAAAATAAACCAAGACAGAAGCAATAACGTGACTCTCATGTTTTCATTTGTACTAAATTCTTCTCAAATTTCCTTATTTTACTATTCTTTAACTTAAATCTTCTTCTTTTACTTCCTTATTCTTAACCTCCTAAAACACATATTTGTCCTCTACAATTTTCCAATTACAGTCATACCTCTTGCTATGTTTGCTTCAGGTTACGTGTTTTCATGTTGTGTCCCGAGGCGACCCAGAAGTACCAGAAAGGGTTACTTCCAGGTTTCGCCACTCGCGCATGCGCAGACGCACAAAATGACGTCACACACATGCGCAGAAGCGGCAAATCATGACCCGCACATGCACAGACGCGGGTTGCATTCCTTTCATGTTGCGAACTGGCCTCCAGAACGGATCCCGTTCACAACCAGAGGTACCACTGTACTGCCTTATACCTCCCTCCTCCTTGACCCATTACTTCCCTTCACCCATGTGCCATCTTCTCTTCACACTGTTTTTTCTTGTTGTGTTGACAGCTATTAAATTTGTTTTTCCGTTTGTATTGCAATATTCTCTTGTATCCTTGCGTACTTTAGGCTACTGCATGTTAAATTTAAGCTCTGAAACCAAATCTTATCATATATTCCTGTATGCATTCCCATTCTTTGTAAGTTTTTTTATTAGAGCAGCCTCTAATTGATGCCATTAGTTTTGCCATCTCCGCAAATTCACAAATTTTAGCTCACCATTCTAGTAATTCAGGTATTTTTTCTGATTTCCATTTTTTTGCCACTACAATTCTAGCTGTTGCTGTTGCATACAGGAATTTTGTCCTTAGGGATGTCACTGGATATTAATCCCAGCAAATATGCTTCTGGTTTTTAAGAATTGAGCTCTGAAATATCTTTTTGAGCTCTCCATGTACCATAGTCCAAAATTGTTTGACCACCTTGCACCCCCACCACATATGACACAGTGTCCCCACCTCTGTTTTACATCTCCAGCAGAGGTTTGAGTGTTTTTTTTAATAAATCTTTGATAATTTTACTGGGGTTAGGGTTAGGGGTGAGATACCAGTGATAGAACATCTTCATTATATTTTCTTTTAACAAATACCAAGCTGTAAAGTCTATATCAGTTTTCCATAACATTTCCCATCTGTTTAAGTACATTGTCTGGCCCAGATCTTGTGCCCGTTTAATCATTGTTTCTTTTATTAGCTCATCTTTCAGCTCCCATTCGATGAGTAAGTTGTACATTCTCGATATAATTTTCTTGTTTGGTTGTGTCAGGGAACTGACATCAGAGCGAGAAGCGGAGGCAGGGCTCCCGAGCGATGCCAGAGAGGGGACCAGCAGGGGGGAAGGAATTCAGGGTAACACCAATAGAGAAGAGAGGGAGATGGAGGAATTGGTGACAGGGCTCCAAGACCCTTCACCTGAAACTAGTGGAGAGAGCGCTGGCATGCCCCTGCCTTCCCCTTACTTGCGCAGACGCGTTCCGCGCAGGGAACATAGGAGGAGACTCGGGGTCAAACAGCTTTTATGCTGGAAGAGGTTCAAGAAACGCCCACTGACGGATTCTGCAAGTGACTAACAGGTCACGGAGGGCGAGCTCTGACCCTAAGCATGGTTGGGCAAGCAAACTAACTAAACCGAAGGCAATTTACGCACAAGTAACCCCTCACAACCATTACAGGTTGCAAAAGTTCACTTCGAAATTTTGATGTTTTCTGTTCAAATCCTTTTTTTTATCTTGATTAAAAAGATGCTGTCAGGGGTTCAGAAGGAGAGACACAGGAGGGGGGGCAAATGGAGAGTGAGGAGGAGGAGTACGAGGGGGGCGCAGGCAGTGACAGTGGCCAGAGTTATTCCACAAGCCTCTCTAGCGAATCGGAGGACTCACAGAAGGGAGCGCCGGTGGCCAGAGCGAGGGGGGTTCCAGGGGGGAAGCCCCAGGAGGAAGGGGCCAGCGGGGAGTCCCTGAGCAGCAGTTGGAAATCAGGACCAGCTTCTCCACCAGAGCGCAGTGGGGAGGGGGAGTCCCAGGAGTCGGGACCAGTGTCCTCACCACCAGAGGGAGGAGAGGAGTCAGGTTTGGCAACGCCCACATCAGGAAGCGGGGAAACGGTCAGAAGGAAAGTCACCGGCTGGGCGCACGCGCCAAGTTCAAATGCACAGCGGGGAGCCCGGGAAGGGAGCCAGGTCCTAAAGCCCGCCGGAGGGAGGGACAAGACTCAGGGGGCTCAGCGTCAGAGGAGTCCAGGAAGGAGGAAACCCCAGAGGGCAGAAGGACCCAGCGAAGGAAAGAACAGCGTAAGAGGTGGAGCCGGGCTAGAATCTTAAACTGGTGTGGGTGGAGCAGTGAGTCAGAGGGGACTTAGCCGGTCTAGCGTCAAGACGTGGGTCTGCGCGCCCAGAGCTTTGAAATGGAAACTAAACTTCAATAAAGACTTTTGTACATTATATCCACCGGGCGTTGGTCCTCTGTGAGCTGGGATCTAGAGGCAGACCTGACAGATGCACTACCTGATGATATTGTAACCAACTGTTACAATAATTCTTGATCTCTACATAAGGTTTTAATTTTACATTACTGTGCTCTTTTATTAATAACTGTTGGTATGTTGGTGATTCACTCTACTTTCCGGTCACCCCTTGTATATATGTCAGCAACAGCAATTGTGGGAAGGGCAAGACTGATTAATCCAATTTCTCTGAGTACCGATTCCCTGAAATACTATACCTTCTTATCTTTAGGATTTTATATTATGGCTAGTTCTCTATTGGAGCAGTAAGGAGCATTGATAGACAATCCCTGTTCCCCTCACTGAGCTACAACTCCCAGAGTTCCTTGGCAAGAGGGATTGATTGTTAAACCACTCTGGAAATTGTAGCTCAGTGAGAGGAACCCTTAACACTTCCCAGGATTCTTTGGGAGAAGTTTTGATTGTTCAGACCCTTGAAGTATCCTTATTTTCCTGCCACATTCCTGGATTTACAGAAGCCATTCCAGTTTCTGACTTAATCCCGGAATGTCCCATTTCCCCTGAGGACATCCCTATTTTCATCAGAGAAATGTTGGAAGATATGGTGTTATCCGACTCCCAAACGATCTGAAGGAAACCCTGTATAAGGAAGTTGTTTATGTTTAATGTTTTATTATGTTTTTATATATGTTGGAAGCTGCCTAGGGTGGCTGGGGCAACCCTGTCAGATGGGTGGGATATTAACAATGAATAGGATGTCCCTATTTTCATCAGAGAAATGTTGTAGGGTGTGCTGTTTAGAGTGGTATGGCACTGGTTTAATTTTTTAGTGCAGATTTGGCGTAGATCGGGTGCCTAATTTATGGTCCCTCCAGGTATTTTTGGACTACATTTTCCATCATCCCTGATCTCTGGCTAGGCCTGGGGGTGATGGGAGTTTTGAGTTCAACAACATCTGCAAGGCTACAAATTCCCCACCACCGGATTAGATGAAACCACCAGTTTACAGCCATTTGTACAGTCAGGGCCTCAGTTTTGTCTTTGAGAAGTCAAGGAAGGGCCAGAGATTTATCGCTGCAGAGCTGTTTCCACTGACTCATCCTGCCACGTTCTCTTGTGGGTGCAGTGCATTTCCAAATTCTGGTGTTTTTCTGCCACCTGCATGACATTTTTGTAGTTTTATTTAGCATTGTTATGAATCATTAGCACACCAAATGCTCCTCTGAAATGATTCATCAAGAAGGAGGTGAAAGGGGAAGCCAGCAGATCAGCAACAGATTAAGAATCCCAAACTAACAATAAGAATACATTGAAACGGGATCATAAATCTGTTTGTTCAGAGCATGTGGATAAATATTTTCCCTAGAACACTCAACTTATCTGAAAAGGAAGAAGGAATTAAACACAGAAATAAAAGAGCACTGGAAAGGGGGGGGGGGTGCAGGGCGTTGCCAATGCGCTCAAGTGTGAGTTTCTAAGTCAAAAAGCTCTTCCTTTTCAGGGGCAGCAAGTTCGGATTTCAGAAGTGTTGACCGGCTGCCAAAGTCTTGATTTTCATTTAATTTAAAAACATATAAGCCATTTCTTGAGGAGCTTTGGGAGGAATTCAACATATCTCTCAGTTTAAGTGGTACCTCGGGTTACGTACGCTTCAGGTTACATAGGCTTCAGGTAACAGACTCCGCTAACCCAGAAATAGTGCTTCAGATTAAGAACTTTGCTTCAGGATGAGAACAGAAATTGTGCTCCGGCGGCGCAGCAGCAGCAGGAGGCCCCATTAGCTAAAGTGGTGCTTCAGGTTAAGAACAGTTTCAGGTTAAGTACAGACCTCCAGAACGAATTAAGTACTTAACCCGAGGTACCACTGTACTAGCTACAAGTGGAATGGCTTGCAGAAAGACATGTGAATCTGGAATTAGAAATTCTCACTAAAATGCTGACAAATTTTCTCCTGGGAAAAAGAATTCACAAATTGATGTGGAAATGTGGAGAGTGATTGTAAGATTAGAAAAAGGAGAAATAGAGAGGAACCAAAATGGACAGATTTGCCCACCCCACGTGCCAGGCCCTCACCTCCTCTTAAGAAAAGTTTTTACCTTCCTTGCAGAGTCCCTGGGTGCCGTACAAAGCCCAGTGCTGCAGAGATACCAGCTCACGAGTCATCTTCATTTGCCCAGAAGCCACGGTTCAGCCAAGGTGTCTACATGCAGTTCAGGCAGCCGTTCTGTGGTGGTGGTGTTGTTTTATAATTTTATTGATTTTATGCACAATCTTAACAACTGAGGACTTTACAACCAAAATAAACCAAGACAGAAGCAATAACGTGACTCTCATGTTTTCATTTGTACTAAATTCTTCTCAAATTTCCTTATTTTACTATTCTTTAACTTAAATCTTCTTCTTTTACTTCCTTATTCTTAACCTCCTAAAACACATATTTGTCCTCTACAATTTTCCAATTACAGTCATACCTCTTGCTATGTTTGCTTCAGGTTACGTGTTTTCATGTTGTGTCCCGAGGCGACCCAGAAGTACCAGAAAGGGTTACTTCCAGGTTTCGCCACTCGCGCATGCGCAGACGCACAAAATGACGTCACACACATGCGCAGAAGCGGCAAATCATGACCCGCACATGCACAGACGCGGGTTGCATTCCTTTCATGTTGCGAACTGGCCTCCAGAACGGATCCCGTTCACAACCAGAGGTACCACTGTACTGCCTTATACCTCCCTCCTCCTTGACCCATTACTTCCCTTCACCCATGTGCCATCTTCTCTTCACACTGTTTTTTCTTGTTGTGTTGACAGCTATTAAATTTGTTTTTCCGTTTGTATTGCAATATTCTCTTGTATCCTTGCGTACTTTAGGCTACTGCATGTTAAATTTAAGCTCTGAAACCAAATCTTATCATATATTCCTGTATGCATTCCCATTCTTTGTAAGTTTTTTTATTAGAGCAGCCTCTAATTGATGCCATTAGTTTTGCCATCTCCGCAAATTCACAAATTTTAGCTCACCATTCTAGTAATTCAGGTATTTTTTCTGATTTCCATTTTTTTGCCACTACAATTCTAGCTGTTGCTGTTGCATACAGGAATTTTGTCCTTAGGGATGTCACTGGATATTAATCCCAGCAAATATGCTTCTGGTTTTTAAGAATTGAGCTCTGAAATATCTTTTTGAGCTCTCCATGTACCATAGTCCAAAATTGTTTGACCACCTTGCACCCCCACCACATATGACACAGTGTCCCCACCTCTGTTTTACATCTCCAGCAGAGGTTTGAGTGTTTTTTTTAATAAATCTTTGATAATTTTACTGGGGTTAGGGTTAGGGGTGAGATACCAGTGATAGAACATCTTCATTATATTTTCTTTTAACAAATACCAAGCTGTAAAGTCTATATCAGTTTTCCATAACATTTCCCATCTGTTTAAGTACATTGTCTGGCCCAGATCTTGTGCCCGTTTAATCATTGTTTCTTTTATTAGCTCATCTTTCAGCTCCCATTCGATGAGTAAGTTGTACATTCTCGATATAATTTTCTTGTTTGGTTGTGTCAGGGAACTGACATCAGAGCGAGAAGCGGAGGCAGGGCTCCCGAGCGATGCCAGAGAGGGGACCAGCAGGGGGGAAGGAATTCAGGGTAACACCAATAGAGAAGAGAGGGAGATGGAGGAATTGGTGACAGGGCTCCAAGACCCTTCACCTGAAACTAGTGGAGAGAGCGCTGGCATGCCCCTGCCTTCCCCTTACTTGCGCAGACGCGTTCCGCGCAGGGAACATAGGAGGAGACTCGGGGTCAAACAGCTTTTATGCTGGAAGAGGTTCAAGAAACGCCCACTGACGGATTCTGCAAGTGACTAACAGGTCACGGAGGGCGAGCTCTGACCCTAAGCATGGTTGGGCAAGCAAACTAACTAAACCGAAGGCAATTTACGCACAAGTAACCCCTCACAACCATTACAGGTTGCAAAAGTTCACTTCGAAATTTTGATGTTTTCTGTTCAAATCCTTTTTTTTATCTTGATTAAAAAGATGCTGTCAGGGGTTCAGAAGGAGAGACACAGGAGGGGGGGCAAATGGAGAGTGAGGAGGAGGAGTACGAGGGGGGCGCAGGCAGTGACAGTGGCCAGAGTTATTCCACAAGCCTCTCTAGCGAATCGGAGGACTCACAGAAGGGAGCGCCGGTGGCCAGAGCGAGGGGGGTTCCAGGGGGGAAGCCCCAGGAGGAAGGGGCCAGCGGGGAGTCCCTGAGCAGCAGTTGGAAATCAGGACCAGCTTCTCCACCAGAGCGCAGTGGGGAGGGGGAGTCCCAGGAGTCGGGACCAGTGTCCTCACCACCAGAGGGAGGAGAGGAGTCAGGTTTGGCAACGCCCACATCAGGAAGCGGGGAAACGGTCAGAAGGAAAGTCACCGGCTGGGCGCACGCGCCAAGTTCAAATGCACAGCGGGGAGCCCGGGAAGGGAGCCAGGTCCTAAAGCCCGCCGGAGGGAGGGACAAGACTCAGGGGGCTCAGCGTCAGAGGAGTCCAGGAAGGAGGAAACCCCAGAGGGCAGAAGGACCCAGCGAAGGAAAGAACAGCGTAAGAGGTGGAGCCGGGCTAGAATCTTAAACTGGTGTGGGTGGAGCAGTGAGTCAGAGGGGACTTAGCCGGTCTAGCGTCAAGACGTGGGTCTGCGCGCCCAGAGCTTTGAAATGGAAACTAAACTTCAATAAAGACTTTTGTACATTATATCCACCGGGCGTTGGTCCTCTGTGAGCTGGGATCTAGAGGCAGACCTGACAGATGCACTACCTGATGATATTGTAACCAACTGTTACAATAATTCTTGATCTCTACATAAGGTTTTAATTTTACATTACTGTGCTCTTTTATTAATAACTGTTGGTATGTTGGCCAACCCTTTTCCATATTTGTTCTTTTTACCGCTACTACCTCCAAGGGAGGCTCCCAGCAGGGTATCTTTATCTTTGGTTCTAAGAGCCATCGGTAATTTGTCCATACTTTGTATAGGGACTTCCTGACTATATGATTCAGAAAGTCTCTATTTACAGCCAACTTATTGTAAATTAGATAGGTGTGCCATCCATAGTGGTTGTTCCATCCTTCCAAGTCAAGAATCTCTGTTTTATTTAACGTGACCCAGTCTTTGATCCATCCAAGACCCGTTGCCTGATAGTAAAGTCTCAAGTCTGGGAGTCCAAAGCCCCCACTGTCTGTTAACAGTCTGAATTTTATGCATGGCTTTTCTCCTTGCCATATGAATCGTGATAAGCCCTTTCTCCATTTTTTGAAAATATCATATTTGCTGATTATCGGGATCATTTGGAATAAGAACAGTAACTTTGGTAATATGTTCATTTTAATCGTCGAAATTCTCTCCCATATTGATTGTTTTAACCTTTGCCAAATTTCTAATTGGTTTTTTTATTTCTTTTCAGGTTTTATTATAATTGTCCTCGAACAGATTAATATTCATCATCGTTATATACATTCCCAAACATTTAACCGTTTTTACAATTTGTAATCTGCTTATTTTTTCTAGATTCTTTTTCCATTGTTCATCCATATATTTTTTTTAAAAATATTCAAAATTAAAACCAAACATATTATCCAGAAACATATCATCTTTGTCCCCCCCATTTTTTCTCGCTCCCCCCACAAAACCCCCCACCCCCCTCAGTTCCAGTCTTTGATTTCTCTGAGAATGCTGTTTTCTGCATGTTACACATTTGTATAGATACTCAAACTATTTAGCTGATTATCATCAATAAAAAAGTTTGTGAATGTTTATTCAAAGCCAGCCAAGGAGTTCAGTTCACTTTGTTGCGTCTTCAAATACTTTGTAAAAGGTTCCCATTCATCTTTAAAGTCACAGTTATCCTTGTCCAGTAGCTTATATGTCAGTTTTGCCAGTTCTGCATAGTCCATCTATTTTTCTTGTCATGATTCTTTAGTTGGAGTTTCTTCCGTCTTCCATCCTTGTGCTATTAGGACTCTTGCGGCCGTTGTTGCATACATGAAGATGTTTTTCAGCTTTTTTGGCAGATCTTTCCCTACAAGCCCTAACAAAAATACTTCAGGTTTTTAAACAAATGTTAAATGGAACATTTTCTTCAATTTGTTGTATATCATTTCCCAAAATTTTTAAATTACATTACAATCCCACCACATATGATAAAATGTCCCCTCCTTTTCCTTACCCTTCCAGCAAGTATTTGAACTAGTTTTGTACATTTTCCCTAACTGCACTGGTGTCGTGTACCATCTCTACACCATCTTCATGTAATTCTCCTTCAATAGGGAACAATCTGTAAATTTTTAATCAGTTTTCCATAATTTTTCCCACTCTTCCATCATAATGTTGTGACCTACATTTTGTGCCCATTTAATCATAACTGATTTTACCTCTTAATCTTTTGTCTCCCATTCTAATAATATGCCGTATGCAGCCTTCAGTAATTTCACTTTCCCTTCGATCACTTCCGTTTGAAACCAAGATCTTGTGTAACTGAATCCTTTCTCGCTGTCTTCTTTATGTGTTTCATATAATTGTCGATAATGCAACCAACTCTGAAAGTGGCCGTTGATCTCATCGTAATCTCTGAATTTCCATTTTCTATCATGGTCCTTTAATAAATCAACATATGTGAGCCATTTTCCTTTCTTTCCAAGTGGTTTGAGCAGTAATGCTTCATGTGGTGAGAGCCACCACAGGGTCTTTGGTTCCAATAAGTCTTTGTATCTCTCCCATACTCTCATTAGTGATTTCCTGATTATACGGTTGTAAAAACTTCTATGAACCTTCCCTTTCCCATACCATAAGCATGCGTGCCAGCTGAATCTGTTATCATGTCCTTCTAGTTCTAATGCCTCTTGCTTATCCAATCTCATCCAGTCCCTGATCCATACCAAACAAGCAGATTCATAATACAATTTAAGGTCTAGCAGGGCAAACCCACCTCTGTCTTTTACATCTGTCTTTTATGTTTTTTCCTTGGCCTTCCCCCCCCCCCCCGATAAATTTTGAAATCTCTTTCTGCCATTTTTTAAAAACATTCATCTTTCAGGATGACTGGTATTGATTGAAAAAGAAATAGCATTTTTGGCAACACATTCATTTTAATCGCCGATATTTTTCCTAACAATGAGAGATTCATTCTACTCCATATTTCTAAATTTCTTTTTACCTCAAGCCAAATTTTTCATAATTATTTTTAAATAGGTTTATATTTCTTGATGTTAACCAAATCCCTAAATATTTAACTTTTTTATGGACTTCAATCTCAATGTTTTGTTCTAACTCGGTTCTTTCTTCTTCCTTCATGTTTTTAACTAATATTTTAGTTTTATTCCTATTTAACTTAAATCCTGCCACTTCCCCAAATTTCTGAATTTTTTCTATTACTTTAGGGAGTGAAGTTTTAGGTTCTTCCACTGTTATCACTAGGTCATCTGCATACGCTTTTAACTTGAATTCACTTTTCCCAGTTTTTACACCTGTAATCTCTTTATCTGCTCTTTTTACAATTTGTAATCTGCTTTTTTTCTAGATTCTTTTTCCATTGTTCATCCATATTTTTAACCATTATTTTCGTTTTTTCTTTATTTAACCTAAATTCTGCCACTTTTCCAAACTTTTCAGTTATCTCTAACAGCTTCTTTATACTATCTGTTGGCTTCTCCACCATCACTATCATATCGTCTGCGAATGCCCTAATTTTATATGAATTTCTCCCTAATGTTGTGCCTTTTATTTCCTCTTCTTTTCTTATAACCTCATTTAATACTTCCAGTGTTAATATAAATAGGAGGGGGGAGAGTGTGCACCCCATCTCGTTCCTTATTGTATGGGGAAATATTCTGTTGTGTCACTGTTTATTGCTCCTCAGAAGGAAATTGATCCTTTAAAAGGAGAGAAACTTCCTGCCATCTGGGGAAGTGCAGCGCTTGGGGCGTGGCAGCGGCAGGGAAACTGGCCCTCACTTCCCGGCCAACTCTTTGCAACAGAGCAAGCCTAGGCTGGCACCAACTCCTACAGAGCTCCCATTGCAGAAACACACATGCACAACGCACTCTCTTTCACACGCACTCCATGGAAGGGCACACATGGGACGCAATTACTCAAAGAGAAAAAGAGTGCATCCAGCGATGTGCTGTTTGCCAAAACTCTTGGCAGGCTAGGAATGGAGATGATTACACCATATTTCTTGAGCACAGCTGCTGCTGGCTCAGCTCTGCATCTATATTTTAGTCGTCTTTTCTTCCAGCGCAATTCTCAGATGTGGCAAAAGAAGGGAAACACAAGAGAGAAATTGTCCCCTCTTGAGAGTTTCCTCTTTTTTGTGGGGAGGGCAGGGGAAGCACAGCTGAGGGAGACAGCACAATTCTGGCACTCTGGATGAGTTTCAAGTTGAGTCGGCCTTGTTTTGTGGGGATTTCTTGCAGCGACCTTCCCCTGACCTTTTTCCACCTCAAAGAGTTGTTTATTGGTTTTTCTCTGCACCCTCCAGTGGTGCTGACAGGCAGGAAAGGCAATTCTGAGGGGGGGGGAGAAAAGGGGGTCCTCCTTTTCTTTGTTCATTTTACAAATTTGCAGGAGGGGGAGGCCTGTCTTCAGAGGGGGCCACTGGAAAGGGCATGGTGGGCTGCAGTTTTGGTGGCCTCCACAATGGCTGGTTTCAAAGTGACCAGAGTGACACCCACCCCTGGCAGTTTCATAAAAACTCAAGCATTAAACCCAACAAAAAACACTTCAAGGAAGCGGGTATCTAAAAATGAGTTTGCTGGACCTTCCAGGAGAGATAATTTCACAGCTGTGGTGTCACCGCTGGAAAGTTCCCTGTTCCCAGAGTGGCTGGGGCAACCCAGTGAGATGGGTGGGGTAAAATCATCATCATCATCATCAGAATAGGACATCCCTATTTTCATCAGATAAATGTTGGAGGATATGCACCTCTCCACAAGCATTAAATTAAATTAAATTAAATTAACCATTAAATTATCCAACTGGGCTTATTTTGCTTAATAGCTTATGGTGATGCTCCCCTGGTAAAGGTCTTGTTAGGACATCTGCTATCCTATCTTCTGTAGTAGGACAATACTACAGATCATAAACACTTGTTCCTGTGAATTAATTTTTTAAAAAAATTATATTTCACATCAGCATGTTTGGCTCTGGGGTTGGGGACCCATTTAGCCTCCATTTGAAGAGAGGTTTAGAACTTGAGCAACTAAGGTAGGTTTAAAAACACACAGAGAGAGAGAGAGACAGGCAATGGGTTACATGATGTGGCCATAGAATGTTACCAGCAACCGAGCTGCCCTGGAGCCAGAGCAGGAGGAGAGGTTGGGTCAACTTTCTGGAACTCACTAAGACACATTACAGACACATTTCTGCAGTACATTTAGGATATTTATCATCCGAGAAGCTTTTAAGGAAGCTCTCAGTCTGGAGTAACACTTGGCACTTAATTACATTAGCGTTGAGCTGCCTCAGCTTTATAGTTCAAGACTAGATGTCTGATGGGGTGAAGCATTATGAATAATGCTTCTAAAGAGCACCTTATTTCAAGGAGTTCAAGATGTTGTCTCCATCAAGGCGAGGCCAGAGCAGAGAAAAGTGACTGTCCTAGGAAGCAGAAGCTTGCAAGCGACAGGTAAGAGTCTCATACCCTCCAAGTGTCCCTATTTTTTAGGGACAATCCCGGAATTACAAAATACATCCCAGTTTCTGTTTTAATTCTGGAATGTCCCGGTTTTCCTTTTTCCTGCATGTCTTGGAGAACAATTAAAAGTGGGTAGGTGGATGTCTATATGTGCAAAAAGAGAGTCCTATTTCTACAGAAAATAAAATACCTGCACCAATTGAAAGAAATGGTGAAGAAGCTGACATACAAAGTCCTTCCCATCATTTTGAAGGAAAATGTCACCAATTCACTTTAAATTATTTCATTGTAATGCTTCAGCAGCAAGCCATTTCTTAGAAAACTTGTGGAATATTGATTCCTTTATTGTAGATGGAGCCTTTCACTGCCTACTCAGAAGTAAGTCTCACTGTATTCAATGGAGCTTACTCCCAGGTAACAGGAGGAGAAGAAGAGGAGGAGGAGGAGGAGTTTGGACTTGATATCCCAACTTTCATTCCCCTTCAGGAGTCTCAAAGCGGCTAACAATCTCCTTTCCCTTCCTCCCCCACAACAAACACTCTGTGAGGTGAGTGGGGCTGAGAGACCTCAGAGAAGTGTGACTGGCCCAAGGTCACCCTGCAGCTGCAGGTGGAGGAGCGGAGACACGAACCCGGTTCCCCAGATTACGAGTCCACCGCTCTTAACCACTACACCACACTGGGCAGCCTTACACTGCAGTCCTAAGCATTTTACTAAGTCCCACTGAGTTCAATAGGATTTACTCTCTGGTATGTTCCTGAACATTTTCACAGTTTCTATTACTATTATTATCATTATCATTATTATATAATCCTACTCTCCCCCAGACTCAAGGCAGCTTACAGCTACAAATTTAATTTCATTCCACTTATCTGTAGAAGGTATTGTGAGGTAGGTTCAGCTGAGAGGTTGTGATTGGCTCAAGGTGACAGATGTAGATGTGTAGATGTTGGAGGGTCTGGAGTCTGATGGTCTCTAACCAGCCAAAGTAACTTTGCTAGGTATGTTTGCAGGTTCACAGGGCAGGAGTAGCCAATATGGTGCCCACCAGATGTTGATGAATGACAGCACCCATCAGCCACTGGTCACCAGCCAGCATGGGACACTGAGAGTTGGAGTCCCTCAATCTGAAATATGCCATGCTGGCTGCCTCTGACAAGCATTAGTGGTTGGTTGCTCCTGATCAACTGACACCCTGCACTGACCAAAGTTCTTCCTAGACTTTTCTTCTTGGTGGTTCAAGCTCAGTGCTCTCAGTGCTCAGGGATGTCAGGCAATATTCCACTGATCCACCAAGCAAACACAGAAAACATTCTCTGTGTGGGACATTATTGCAGTCATACCAACAATTCATGTTTTGCCAGATAGGCACATGAAGAGGCTGTCACATGGAAGAGGGAACTTCCTCTTTTCTCCTGCTCTGGAGGGGAGAACGCAAATGGCTTCAAGTTACAAGAAAGGAGATTCCAGCTAAACATCTGGAAAAGCTTTCTGGCAGTAAGAGCTGTTGGGCAGTGGAATGATCTCCCTTGGGAGGTGGTGGACTCTCCTTACTTGGACGTTCTTAAGCAGAGTTTGGATGGCCATCTCTCATGGGTGCCTTCACTGAGATTTCTGCATTGCAGGGGTTGGTCCAGATGACCCTCGAAGCTCTTCCAATTCTATGACTATAGGAAGGAAGAGAACCCAGCCTTGAAAAACTTTATAGTGCATAAAAGGTTGTGTTTTTAGCTTCTATTCAAGCCTGCTTTGTGCAATATTTTGCACAACTCTGTGATGAAGTGACCCGCTCCCGTTCCCAGCCATCGCCATCCTTGCCATACTGATCAGCTTAATGGTTAACTGCTTTCTTCCAATTTACAAACTAATTCATTAAGTGCAAAATGTCATTACGGCTAAGTACTACTCATCAGACTGTACTACTCCACTGTCCCCAAAGCTGATGTGACCTTTGGAGGCCATCAGTCTCTTCTCTTAATGTACCCTGTCACTTCCTTGTGTGGCATTGCAGTTGCACACTGGCCCAAAATTGACGAAACAGGATTGTGAAGTTGACACCTGGATAGGTCATAGCAAAAAACAAGTTTAGAGAAAGTAGTTGCATACATACCATGGAATCATAGAGTTGTAGAGTTGGAAGGGATCCTTAGGGTCATCTAGCCCAACCCCCTAAAATGCAGGAATCACAACTAAAGCATCCATGACAGATGGCCACCCAATCTCCGCTTGATCATTTTGGTAACCCCCCTCTGAGTACCTTCCAGCTTGTCAGTATTCTTCATAAATTGTTGTGCCCAGAACTGGACACAATACTCTAAATGGGGTCTGACCAAGGGCAGAAGACAGTGGCACTATTACTTCCCTTGACCAGGATGTTATACTTCTGTTGCTGCAGCCGACAACAGTGTTTGCTTTTCTTTGCTGTTGCATCACACTACTGACTCATATGAAGCTTGTGGTCTATTAACCTCCCTAGGTCTTTTTCACATGTACTACTGGCAAGCCAAGTGCCCCACCCCCATCTTATATCTGTGTGACTGGTTCTTCTTGCATAAGTGTAGAATCTGACATTTGTCCCTATTGAAATCTTTTTTGTTACTTTGGGCCCAGTTCTCCAACCTGTTGAGGTCATATTGAATGCCAATCCTGCCACCTGCAAATTTGATGAATATCCCCTCAATTCCTTCACCCAAGTCATTTATAAAGATGTTGAACAACAAGGGGCCCAGGACAGAACCCTGGAGCACCCCACTTGTCACTTTTTTCCAGGATGATGAGGAACCATTTGTGAGCAGTCTTGGGGTTCAGACAGTCAACCAGCTACAAATCCATCTAACAGTTACCTCGTCCAGCCCCATTTTACCAGCTTCTCCACAAGAATGTCATAGGAGACTATTTCAAAAGCCTTAGTGAAACAATATGTCCACAGCATTTCCCTGAGCCACCATGCTTGTAAAGCTAATAAAAAGAAAGAAACGAGATTTGTCTGGCATGACTTGTTTTTGAGAAACCCAAGCTGGCTCTTGGTAATCACAGCATCCTTTTCTAAGTGCTCACAGATTGATCGTTTAATTATCTGTTCTGTCCTGGTCGGTAGTTACCTGGGTCTTCTTTTTACCCTTTTTTGACAATGGGGAGAACATTTGTCCACCTCAAGCACTCAGGGACCTCACCTGTTCTCCAAGAATTCTCAAAGGCTCTGACATTCCATCTGCAATCTCCTTTAGTCCCCTTGGATGCAGCTCATCAGGCCCTGGAGATCTGAATTCATTTAAAGTAGAGAGGTGTTCCCTTACCAGCTTTTTCCCTATCTTGGGCTGCAGCTCCCTCCTTGCATTGTTTATTCCGTTATCACCAAGTTTATTCTGTTATGGCTGCTTTCCTTTTGAGTGAAGACAGGCAGTGTAGGTGTTGAGCAATTCCGCCTTCTCTTTGTCACCCAAAAGCATTTCTCCATCTTCTCCACAAAGAGGACCTTTTACTTTCTTGTTTTTCCTCTTCCTTTGAAGATAGGCCCAGGTTGTATATATATATGTAAATAAACCGTATATCATAAAGACACCATATTCCAAAGGAAACACAAACCTTGGGTAAGCATCTGGATCCCCTGGAATCTCACACCACTGTGGAGATTGGGGTGGCATGCAACAGTACTTAAACTGTAAGCAGATCAGGGCAGAGATCTGTCTATTGCTTAAATTACGATGTGAAGTAGCATGTATGTTTACAGTGCTGCTTCATTAATTTCCATTTTTCCATTGAGCTGTCTACCCAATTTAAACCTTGTCAGCAGATGGGAAATCTGACTCTGAACCAGTTTGCTGATTGTATTTAAATATTTGTGCATATTGGCAAACCCTCACTAGGAGGCAACCTTTCTAAAGTTGTCAAATGAAGGCAAGATAAAAAAGCCCTTCTAGCCTACAATCCAACCAAAAGCTTTATCACTACAACTGCAAAAATAAAATAAAATAAGAGTTCAACTTCTGAATAAAATATTTAGGAGGAGGCAAAGAAACAGATGTGCTGTTGTGAGCTGCACACCTAATTCATATAAGCATTATCATGTTAATACCAAGAGCCCAGTCTGGTGGTAATAATGCCCTTATTCTCTGCTACTTCCTCCGTGGAGTAAAAGATCATGGAGCATTAAACACAGCGGATGTGCCCTTTGAACCCCAAACTGTTCCTTGAGCAATAAATCAGAAACCTGCCATGGAAGCACAATGGCTCAGAAATTAATTACCAGATAAGGATGTCTGTCTGGTCTCCCCCACCCCCAATCTCAAAAGAGAAGTGACATTGGTGCATGTACACCCAGACACAAAGAAGGAAAGGAAGAAAATAAAAGAAGAAGAGTCAGCAGAAATCCTTCCTGTAACAATTGCAGTGAAACTCGGGGGGGGGCACTTGGGGCAATTACTGGTGCCATTAACACCAATGGCCTTGTGTGAATTTGGAGCATCTTCAGGAGCTGAACTGCTCAGAAGTTTGGTTGGGAGGAAGTTACCCAACAGACAAAGTCTGCTACCATGGCAATGCCAGTTCCGCTGTCTGCATATCCCTGACATCCATCTTCATAGGGCTGCAGTTCTTTTGAATTTGGTTTGACAGTAAGACTAAGCTTTGGCAACGGAGAGAAGGTCATCAGCTCCCTTTCATTGCAATCCTGCTTCCCATTCCCCACAAGAGGTGTGAAAATGGGATCTGCAACTGTGCCTTTAGTAGGAATCAGCAGATGAAGCTCTTCAAAGCACAGAAGTGAGCACAATCAGGTCTAGTATGAAGAGCCCAGGAGCAGGAACGGTAAACAACAACAACAGAAGATCCAACCAGGTTTGCCACATGTACATTAGGCGCTTGCATACCCCTCTGTCATCCGTCCAGGCAAGCAGGAAGCACAACCAGTCAGATCTAGCCAGGCAAAAACACTACAGGAGGTAGCTGTTTAAATCTTTTGTTTGTAAATACAACATGTTTTATTAATAATTTTTATAATTTATATAAAATGCAGTTACATAAAATGGTAGGAACATAATGAAATATTGTTGAAGCAGTATGACTAGCACATGAATCTGACCTCTGAATAATAAACTAATATAATAATAATAATAATAATGATAATGAATATTTTTTATACCCTGCCCTGCCTAACCCTGAGACCTGCAGGTATAGGGCGGTATATAAATTCAATAAATAACACTGGGCAACAATTTTTCACTTTTTGAATGTTGTCTAGATTTCTACAACTGAATTAGGGTATTTTTGCACTGCTGAATCAGGAAATGGCATCCGTTTCTCTCCATCAGGTCACGTTTACTGTAAACTGAATGGTGGGCATTGATAAAGGTAAGTACACGTAAATTGCATGTTGCTTCACCATTTTTCAAACTTCAGGGCTTGAACTTCCGTTTCTTGGAACTCCTGGAATGCTCAGCGGCAGGGAGGTCTCTCTTCAGAGTCCAACAGTAGTCAGCCATCATGACTGCATCCCAGCGACCCTGATACCTGGTCTCCATCTTTTTCATGTCCTGATGGAATCTCTCCCCCTGCTCCTCACTCATTGAACCCAGGTTCTCAGGAAACCGGTCCATATGTGAAAATAGGTAGTGCATCTTGACGCTCATGTTGCAGCCCAGGTTTCTGAAAGCAGTCAGCATGTTGTTGACAAGTTCTGCGTAGTTTCTGGCCTTATTGTTGCCAAGAAAGTTCTTCACTACCAGAACAAATGCCTTCCACGCTTCCAGTTCCACTTCGTTCATTGAGTTTCCGAACTCTGGATCTCTTATGAGCTGATGGATCTGAGGACCATCAAAGATGCCAGCTTTCAACTTCTCCATGGTCAATCCTGGAAAAGCCTGGCACAAGTAAGTGAAGCAGTCACCATCCTTGTCCAGAGCCTTGGTGAACTGCTTGATTAAGCCGAGTTTGATGTGCAGCGGTGGGAAGAGTATTGTCTCTGTCCACCAGAGGGTTGTTGATGACGTTCCTTTTTTGCAAGGCACCAATTCCTCCCGCACAGGCTAGTCCTTCTTCGTGTAATGCTGAGCACGGTCCCTACTATCCCACATGCACAGAAAACATGGGTACTTGGTGAAGCCAGACTGTTGTCCCAACAAAAAGTTCAGGTCAACACAAATAAACCACTTATGCTGATCATAACCAATTTTCTCCAGCACATACTTCACCGCTTCATAGTTCTCCTTCAGTGTACTTGAGTGAGCCAGGGGTATAGAGGCAAACTGGTTGCCGTTGTGTAGCAGAACACATTTCAGTGATCACTTGCTGCTGTCAATGAACAGTCTCCAATCTTTGGGTTCGTACTGTGGCACTCCAAGCTTGAGCAGAAGCTGCGCAATATCTGCACAGTACACCAAGTCCTTCTCTTCCGAGAAAAAACGGAGGTACTCTTGATGCCTGTTGCGGAAGAAACTCATGCGAGCACTGTCAGAGAGGAGGTTTTTTTCCTTCAATCTGGATGCCAACAATTCGGCAGAGTGCTTTGACAAGCTGAGGTCGCAAACTAGATCATTCAACTCCTTTTGGCAAAATGGATGTGGAGCATCATCTTCAAGAATCACTTCTTCTTCATGTACTTCAACACTGGAGGCATCTTTGTCACTAATGTCAGGAAGTTCTCCGAAGATAGGCACTGGAATTTCATCACAATGAGCTACAGGACGACAAGCTGATTGAAGATCAGGATACTTGAGGCTGCTCCGGTTCTTTCTGTTGATCCCAGCCACACCAATTTATGGAAGATTTCAAGGTTTTATGACTTCAAACTGATCCCTTTTTGACATAATCACCCAGAACTATCGGACCTGAATACTTCTGGTCATTAAAATAATCATTTCCAATCAAAACAATTATTCGACATGGCATTTTACCCCCACCAACTTCTTCTAAAATGCTCCACACAAGCGTACATGTGAACAAAAACGTAAGAAAAACCATGTGGCCATAGCTCAAAAACTTGACCTGCTTGAACAAAACTAATGTGATTTTTGGATTCAGCGCATCAGATTCGTCCTGAATCAACTGAAAAAACGCAGACAACAAATTTGTTGTTGACCAGTGTAATGATAAAATAATAATTGATCCGGACACTAGACTTCTGTTGATGCAGCCTAGAATAACATTAGCCTTTTTTGCTGCTTGTGGTCCACTAAGACCTAAAGATCCTTTTCACCTATGCTACTGGCAAGCCAGGTCTCCCCCCCCCCCATCTTCTACTTGGGCATCTGGTTCTTCCTGTCTAAGTGCAGAACCTTACATTTGTCCCTTATGAAATTCATTTTGTTAGTTTGGGCCCAGTTCTCCAATAACTCCCATCCAATAACTCCCATCCAGTTCAGACTGGGTGCCAGGCGAGAAGCCTCGGGGAATGTTTTGAAGTGTGTGAGCCCCATTCACATATACATTTCATATAGTAAGTGGCGTATGTGTAAAGGGAGTGGGACCCTCTTCTGGAACTCAGGTCGCCAATGTGGTGCCCGTGGGCACTCAGGGCCACAGGCTATTTGTATGACCCCGATGTCCTCAGGCTTTATTTTCTTTTCCAGCCATGCTTGCTGCGATTCCCAGTGCATTCCTGAACGAAGGAGCCTGGTCATGCAGACATGCACGTGTGTGCACATACGTTATTTTATTCCCTCAGTCCCACAAAACCAGAAAACTGTGTGCACTAAAAATTTACAATTGCCTGACTGTGTCAGGTTGCCAGAAGAGCCCCTCCTTTTCTCTTTTGTCTTTTGTCCGATGCTGTAACCAGGCACAGTACTTGCAGTAATTAACTTTATTGCTCAGTAATCAAGGAGTCAGTCAGCACATGGCACATCCATCAGATAAGCAGAATTCAGAATCAGAAGAATCTTTATTTGCATCAGCCACTAGCTAAAGCAATAAAATAAAATGTACTGAAGATAGAGGTAAAAACTTAACTGTACAAAATACATTTTGGAGGTTTATGTCAATAATCAAATAATAGATACAAAAAATAATTCCTTCCAGTAGCACCGTAGAGACCAACTAAGTTTGTTATTGGTATGAGCTTTTGAGTGCATGCACACTTCTTCAGATACCAAATACTAGATCTTATTCTAATTGCCTTGCTAAAAACCTTGCAGCTTTTTGCTGTCACCTGATCATCTTGAGCTGCTAAAAGAAAGGACACAGTAGCAATGGTTGAGCTGCCTGGCATGGACAATAACAGAGGGGTAATAACATCACTCCTCAAAGCCTTATAAAGAGTGCAAGCCAGAAGCACATGAGCCACTGACTCAATACTGCCATCTCCACAGGGAAATAACCGTTTTTCTAGTGGAATTTTTTGAAATTGACCCTTAAGTACAGCCGATGATGACTTCTCCCTGTCCCACCACAGGTGCCTCCTGCCACCACTCTTCCTTGTCTAGCCAGCCCCTGACATCCTGTGTGCTTTTTGCACACTTCCTGGCTGGGGTACAACTATCTGTGCACATGCCCTGTTAGTAATGTATCAACGTTCTAGAATCAGCCAGTGAGAAGGTGAGGTCAAGTACAAAAGGGGAGGCCTAGTGACATAAACAGGGAAAGATCAAATTGCTCCTCATATACAAATTCAAAACTATACGTGGGGGGACAACTCAGGTCTATTTCAAATGGCAGGGGAAAGTGGATTAACAGCTAAATAATGCTCAGATGTGCATAAGTCCCCTTTTAAGATTTCTGTGATGAAAATAGGGATTTCCTATTCCATATTAATAAATGTAATTTTATTATTTATACCCCACCCATCTGTCTGGCTTCCAGCATATATAAAAGCATAATAAAATATTAAATTTTTAAAAACTTCCCTATACATGGGGAAAAAATAAAAATAGGGATGGCCCAAGGAAAAGCAGGACATTCCAGGATCAAATCAGAAACTGTAAATCCAGGGATGTCTCTCGAAAACAGAGAGACTTGGAGGGTCTGACAGTGTGCACTTTACATGTGAACCAGGGAGACATGGCTGTGCTTTTCACACTTGGCCCTTCACAGTAGTTCTTCCCTTACACTGAAACGCTCCAGTCGCTTTACAGAAGCGCTCCGATTCAATGTTGACTAAACAGGCCGCCCAAGTGTGTGGCAGGAACCACAAAAACAGCCTGGTAAGACCCCCGGGGTCTTGCACTCAGCACCCTTGCCTTGAAGCAATTTAACTCTAAAACAAGTGTCAAGTTCACATCAAGCACCAGCTCCTATTCTTATAAAAGATATTTCTCAAAGTGCTACGCATTGGCCTCATTTCTGAGCAACAGCCATTAATGTTCAGGCTTTTGATTTAAGCTTTCATTAACTTTTAAGTCTGAGGCAATGCTGCAAGAAATCAACTACCTTTGCCACAAATCACAATGTTATTATGGAAAGAGTCCAAGGGCGATGGAGAGGATGGAAGAGGCGGGTGGAGGAGGCAGGAAGGGAAAAACATATATTACCACAGGTGTGTCTCCCCCCCCCTCCCCGATTAAAGAGGACATGAATTTAAACTACTCAAGGTTTACAAACCCCTACAGCAAAATCCTATAAGCTATTACGTTTATTGATTCATAGTTGAGAATTGTTTTTTGTTTTACTTTTTGGTAAGTGGGGTGGGGGGTATATTTCTCCCTGTATTATCCAGTTGGAAAGTCAGACCCAAATTGTTATTATCAGGAAAGCAAACCAATATAGAAGCGCTTACCAAAAAATGTCTGTAAGAAACCTTGATAGCCGTGACTAAAGAGAAATTATTAATAATCCGCGTCAGCCGCTTATAATTGGAGCAACATCCTTTTGTGAATTTAAATAGCTTCCCCTGAATTACAGCTTCTGACATTTATCTAGACAGATTTATCGCTCCGTTTCATAGAACATAGAGGGACTAGAAAACCAGCACCTGTTGCTAATTGACAGAAGCAGAGGCATAGCTAGGGCTTTTGCCACCTGGGGCAGTCACTGAATTTGCTGCCCCTCCCCTCTTCCTCATCTGGGAGTCCCGCCAACTTGCCACGGTCCTCCCCTTTGCTCCAACTATCCTTCCTTTCTCCCCCCCCCCCCAATCCATAGCTGTCAACGTTTCCCTTTCTTAAGGGAAATTCCCTTATTCCAAATAGGGTTTCCCTTAAAAAAAGAAAAAAGTTGACAGCTATGCTCCCATCCCACTTTCCAAGGGGTGGGAAGGAACTCAGTTCCTGTCACCTCAGACTCCACCTCTTCTTATCTTTACTTATTGCCTCATCATTTTATTTGTTTCTCAAAAATAGTGCAAAGAAGGAGCAATAAGGCAGAATGTAACCTCTCATACCTGCATGCTGCTTTTGTGGACAGCTATAATACTGCTCAAGTATGGTGGATTTAGGTCGTGTCATAGGCACCCCCACCCCTGCGACAACCCCCCTTGGGCATTCTCGCGGCCTGCTGTAGGCGTGGGAAAGCCCAGCAAGGCCTGGCCCCTCAAGGTTGGGGGTGCTTCCCCATCCCACTTTGGGGGGGGGGGGCTGAGGTCCTCTCAGCCATAGGAAGATGGCACCTATAAGCGGTGTGGTCAGATGAGGGCTGCCATCTTAAACCTTCCCAAATCTAGGTAAGTGCTTCACAAAAATCCATGTTTAAAAAATCCCTGAATTGCAGTGATGCTGGAGCCCATCAGAACTGTCCCCAAAGGTATTTTTCCAGGGTGAAAAAGGATTTAAAGTGAGGCAGGAGTTAAGCAGGGAGGTGGAAAGCACAGAGAGAGAAAGAGTCACCATGTTAATCTGTTCTCAGAATAACAAAGAGCCTTGAGATACTTCAAAAACACAGCACATCAGGATGTCAGGATGCAGTCAGTGGCTCCCGGCTGCTTGCCCAAAAAAGTATAAAGACAAGGAAAAGTTTCTTACTGCCCTTTTTTATTTCAAACTTTAGAGAGATGGCATTGTCCTGAGTGGCGTTGTCCACCCCCCTTCTCTCCACCTTCCTCATTGGTCATCGTCTCCTCTACAGGTGCTGCTATGTGCCCTCTGTCTTTGAGCTCTTTGCTCCCCTAGTTTTAAGGCTTGCCGGGTTCTGGAGAAGGAGGGTCTGGAATGCTTTCTAATGACACTGTGTCAGCCAGCTGCTGCTCCGGTTCTGCCTCCTCCTCCTCTTCCTCCTCCTCTCCCATTATTTCCCAACTTTCCCTCTCATCTGCCTCTGAGCTATGACCTCACGCAAACCCCTGTTGTAAATCTGTACTGTCTTCCTTTTCCTCCCTCCTGGAAGGGTCAGGATGGGGAGGCAGTCTCCATCATTCCTCCTCTGCCCAGTCCCTGACAAAACTCATGAATACAGGTGGAAGTGCTTATGTGCTATGGAGTGCGTTGCCGCCAAGAGAGAAACAGCTCTGTGCAGCTCAAAAGCGCCGGTGGGGAGGCTCGCTCTCACCTCTTCCCAACCCCTGCTTCTGCCTCCGGGCGGGGGCTGTTAGGGTGCTGCCTGAGCCTGAGTGGGTTCAGGGAGTGGTGGCACAGGCCCACACTCTCCCACCACCGCTGCCATTGCTCCAAAGATGATGGGGGGGGGGGAGAGCAGTGCAGCAGGGCTCCTCTCACTGTGTAACCCTGTGGCACCCCTGGCGGATCGCCCCCCTTCCTCCGCCAGTGCACAGAAGACCAAAGCGTGGCCAAAGAGATTTGGTGAGCAGTAGTTGCAGGCCATCTTGACTTGCCAACCCAACAGATTCACTTCCCAGAGCAACAAGGAGGAAAGGAGGTGTACACTTGCTAGCCAAATCATGTAGGCAGAATCGTAAGAACTGGAAGGCAGCCCATTGGCCAATCCAAGTCACACTCTCTGACTACATTTGGGTCCAATAAGCTTGCAATTTACGTGCGTTTAACTTGTGCACATTCAGCTTTCAGCACTTGGCAAAAATAAAAAGGGGGCAGACAGGGGGCGAGCATCCACGAAAAAATACTTTGGCAATCCCACCCACCATTGAACCCAATATGTTTTAGACAAATTTACGAGGAATTGAAGAAAATACTGAAATATAATTTCCTTAAAACACCTGAGGCGTTCCTTTTAGGCATGATCGGTGAGGAGATTAAGAGTGAAGATCAAACTTTTTTTCAGTATGCCACGGTGGCGGCCAGGATCTTAATAGCGCAAAACTGGAAAACTCCCGACATTCCTACAATCAAGACTGGCAAGTGAGACTGTTTCAATATATAGAGCTAGCGAGATGAACACAAAGAATTAGGCATCATAATAATGCAAAATTAAAAAACGAATGGAATAAATTTATATGTTACATTGAAGTTAATCTGGGAACTATTAATATTACAGCAGACGGCACCTAAGACCTGCGACGTATAGAGTTACTGTAACGATAACTGCAGAAAGATTATAAGATTACTTAACCTAAACCGAGTTGGACGGAGGTCCATTGTTTGTAAACCTGTTAGATTCTGATGTTGATTTTTTCCGCTCTCCTCTTTTTTCTTTTTTCTAATCTTTTTTATTTTTTATTTTTTTCCTTTTCTTTTGCTTTTTTCCCCTTTCACTCTTGTATGTAGCTGTTTTTTTTTGTTCTTCCATTTTTTATTCGATATTTATCTGTCAAAGTGTGTGTTGTTCATGATATTTTTAAAAAACTGTTCAATAAAGATATTTGTAAAAAAAAAAAAAGAACCCAATATGTTTTGACTATAGGTGTTTTGGCTTTAGGTATGATCCCTGGAAAGTAACCCCCCCCCCCCAATAAGTTGCTTACTGCAGTCACAATTTAAAATGTCCCCAATACATTTTATGATAGAGAAGTGGAGCACACAACAGAATGGAATAGGAACACTGTAAAATGGGTGTTCCTCTTCCAGCCCAGCATGGCTTTCCTGAGGATGCCATTCTGCTCCATCAGTTCCTGGTTTGTGCTCATACTGGTACTCTAAATCCCATGCACAGTCCTCATCTGGCTGTTTTGTGTGTGTTTTGAGGGGCTGTCCCCTTATTTTATTTTATTTCTATTTTTTCTTATTTTGCAAACTTCAAGAGCGGAAGCTGTCCTGTCTGGAGTCCTTGGTCCGCCTAGCTCACTGTTGTCTACACTGACTGGCAGGAGCTCCCCAGGACTTCAGGCAGGGTCCCCCATGGAGAGGCCAGGGGTTGAACCTGGAACCTTCTGCCTACGGCCCTTCCACTGATTCCGCTGAGCATGCAATGCCTCCCTCTTGCTTTTCACTGGCAGAACTTTGACTCCAATCCTGCTGTCAGTCAACCACCTGAGTTTGCTGTTAGAGGGAGTGGTGAGCCTTCAAGAAACAAAAACAAATTTGGTGGGGGGAGCCCTGAAATCTCTCTCTTCCTAGATTGGAACCAGAGTTCTCTTGCAAACAGAAGTACACAAGTGTGATTTCTAGCCCACGAGCCCTGGATTCAGAGAGGACAAACCAGTTTAAGCCAGTCCTGCAAATGGGTGCCACTTAGTGAGCGTTTCAAGGTGTCTTTGGACAAAGCATCCTAATTTGCCCATCAAAGTCCATTGTCAAGATACAATCCACATCAAGTTTAGGGAGGCTTTACACAATGGAACAGCAAGGCTCACAGAAATAGTAATTCCACAGAATATTCAGATCTTGCTTTTCCTAAAACTGTATGTAAATAGGTCGGTGCTTAGAAACTTTCTAATTTCAGGGAAAGTATCTCTCTGAGGGGGAGAAGAAAAAAGCAAATTTTTGATTAAATTATGCTGAAGCTGAGATAGTATACGAGTGAAAAATGAAGCTGATGGGTATACAAAGCTTTTGTCTGCTTAAGAACCATGAAGAACTAAGCCGAGGATTACCAGTAAGAAAGGGGGTGGGGAAAATGTTCTCCCTGCACTTGCAACCTGATACAGGGTTGCCATACATCCATAATTTCCTGGCCATACCTGGAATATTGCCGTCAGAAGCAGAGTCCGAGCAGAAAATCTGGACATATGGCAACCCATGTAAGCAGTGTTGTTTTTGCCGATAATTGTAAAAAAAAAAAAGTTCAACAATTTTTGTGTCTGGATTTTCTCTTTTTGAAATATGGCAACCCCACCGTATCCCAAAATCTGTGTGCATCCATGATGTTCCCATGGACCTCTTGGGTGCCCAGGTTGTTCTATCCCTTCACAATGGAAACATCTTGCTGATGCAGAGAGTAGTGTGCGAGCGGATCAGGCCCTATAATTAAAAGAAACAGATGACCTTTTGTGCATGAGGAATCCAGCATGCACACAATGTATCAGGTCTCCTGCAGCTGTAAGAATTATCTGGATTGAAGTGGTGGGTACCCAGGACTGCACGATAATGTACAGAAATAGGATCATACAGTGAGGAATTATTTGCATTGGTGTCGGTATCCGTCTGTCTCGCAAGACAATGGAGTGTGCTTCAAGGGGTGAAATCAAACAGTTGTGTTAGCAGCACCATCAATGCCAGATTAAACCCTGTGGAGGCCCCTGGGTAGTCAAAATCGCAGGGCACCTTTCGCAAATTATCTCCTAATACATTTTTGTAATTTTCTTTCAAGATCAAATCAGTATTATTTTGATCTGTTGTTGCAGGGACCTTAAAGAGCCGTGGGGCCCATAGACTGGTGCCTACTCTGCCTATTTGGTAATCTGGCACTGAGCACCATATTGACCTCTCTGGGGCACAAGCCTGGGCAGAGTGCATGGAGGTCCTGGGCTGCCCACATGACAAGACCCAAATGTGGTATTCCTAAGTAAGTCTGTTTACTAGTAGGCCAAAATTGAGAATTGCCAAGATTCCTGGTGGTAAGATAGGAATCAAAGCCGCAAAGACAGCTCAGTCTTTAAAGGTTTTCTCCCCAGTTTGTTGGAGGCTGTGTCCTCCAGCTCTTCCTGATGAATAAGAGCCAGAGTCACTCAGTCAGGTCACATCTCCAAAGCAGGTTATCTGAGTACATTTTAATACAACTGGGGGGAAATAAGTGAAAGCCTGGCTTAGAGAAATGGTGGGACCAAGAGACCAGGGTCCTGTGTGACAAAGAAATAGGGGGGGGGGGGGACAAGTTAAGGTTGCAGTTCTAACCATGTCTACTAAGAAGTAAGTCCTGTTGAAGTCAACGGGCCTTACTCCCAGGTAACTATGGTTAGTATGCAGCCTTACTCTTTTAATGAACACAAGCACTTTTTGTTTAGAACTTCTTTGTACAGTTTGCCAGCTAGGAAGGTTATTGTCTCTCTTTGCTTTTTAAAAACATGATTCCCCTTTTTATTCCTTTACTCTGTATATCACATCCTTTGAATGATGTGTTTCATGGCAACTGCTTTGTAGCACCAGGCAAAAGTTTGGTGGAGCAGAGAGTTATGAGAACAACAGAATAAAATGTTCCACTGTTAATCTTACAGGTGATTACATCTTCTTTAAAGGACTGGAGTTAAGATAAAATTCCTGTCAGCGACAGCAGAGATTAAAGATTTAAAAGACTAGAGAGGTGTTTCTTGAGAAAGTGCAAAGGGAGCTTGAAAGAAATCTCTGACACATCTCCTTTCAGAAGCTGCTCTGAACCACAATGCACCTTGTGCTATCAGCAAGCTCCAGGGTTGCTGAGGACTCATTCACAGACTCATGCGCAGCAGTAAATGATTCAAAACTTGATTCCTCACAGCCAAACATGTGAGGACAGACTCTCTTGAGAAGCCATGAATTGACGGTGAGGTGTGATGATCACTGCTTCATAATGTTATGAGTAGGGATGTAAGGTAAAATTCTTTTCCATTCTGCTCTGCAGCATTGCTTCTGTTCTTCTGCAGTTCATCTTCTTCCGAAACCTATGTTTGTCATCTCTGGCAAAATTGTGTAATTATGTAATTTATGCAAATCATGTTGTCATTATGTTATCCCACATCATTTGTTCCAGTGCAAACATAAAACAAATTGTAGGCAGGGGAAACAATAAATGATGAGTGGTTTGTATACTGAAAGCAACAACAACAGTGAACACTGATCATATTCACTGGATTGATTTCTGTTCTGGACGTAGGACAAATAAGCAAACATTGCCAACTTCTGCTCCTGTTTCCTGGAGACTGCTTTGACTGTCCTGTCGAAGTTCCTTTGCTAGGAAGATTGGCTGATTGGCCTAAAGTGACTATTAGGAAATCGTTGGATAGATATCTGAATTGTGAGAGCCATATTGGCAAAAAGGGGGTTACCTCTCTCCCTGCACCCGCAGCTAAACGTGATGTTATCCAGGGACTCGGCAGTACTTTTGGCTCACAGCCTGTTTCACCTGGCTCTTGGCGTCCTTTCCCACTCACCAGCTGTTCAGTCGAGAACAGCTAAGGGGGGAAATGACTATGCTGGTGCGCAATGTGTGCAGTTGCAGCATAGGATCCACTGCAAGAAGGTCAAAGGAGAGGGGGAAACAACTATCTGCAGAGACAGGATTGCAAATATACAAAAAGTGTCCATGCAATTTGCAATTTCATGCATGCAATTTTCAGGATACAATTGCATTTTGAATTTTGTGGCTTTGAATAGCTGTAAGGCAAGGCTTGTTCTGAATATTCTACTGGGACTACTGAGTTCTTTTTGCAGGCCAGATAAAGGGTGTAAGAGAGGTGTTTTTTTGTTATAAACACTGTTTCAAAAAGTCTATGGAAAGTGAAAGTTTATAATCTGATGCTGCTATATGCACAAGCTATTGTTTCTTGACTCCAGGTGCTTAATTCTGTCACTTATTTTGTGGCTTCCTCCCAGCTCTCTCACAATGGGGAGGGGGCCAGGGACCGGATGTGGTTCTGCAGGCCACACCCCCTCATTGGCCAGGCTTCACAGCCCAAATGCTTATACTGGTCTGAAGTGAGTCCTTGAGCTCTGAGAACGCCTCTGGCTTGTCTGGATGTGGAATGGAGAAGAGTATAGGAATATGTGTGCAGAAACTAGCCTGCTGCACAAAGATAAAATTCACATTAATTGCTACTCCCACTTTTCCCTCTGGTCCTGACCAGCACTGACATGGGGCCCTCAAAAGGTTGCTGAGAAGGGAATGTGCTGAGAAGTGCCCTACTCATGTTCTCCTGTGCATTGCATTAATACTGAAAACAGCATGCAACTCAATTGTCCCAGTTTAAGCGGGGCACCCCAGAATTACAGAAGCCACCCCAGTTTTTGACTGAATCCTGGAATGTCCAGTTTTTTGGTCCAGTGCTCAGCCAGAGCGCTCAACCAAAAAACAAGCATCCACATTTCAATCAGTGGGATGTTGGAGGGCATTAAATAGAAGACCTATTCTATTTTTTAAAGACCACAAGTATGAGGCTTCTGTCAGGGGAAGAGGTCCTAGTACTCTGTCAGAATAGCAAAGAGCTGTGGCCTTGCATTGGGAAGTGCAACCTTGAAAAGCTTTAGGGATGCTGGTCAGGCCACAGATCATAACCAAAGCATTCTCCGAAGCCTCACAATTTCAATAATGCAGACAAGGAAGTCAGGGAGCAGTGACTGGGGTACTAAGTGATGAATACATCAGACTTCAGGAGGCTGGTTTTGTCAGAGTGGTAAATGACATTGTTGCCACAGCCAGCGCTGCAAAGGATTGCAGAGGATTACAAATGAACTAACTTTTGCAATTAAAGGAATCATAACAGGTCCAGTGCTGAAGTACTCACACTGCAACATGTTCCCACACAGATATTAAGCTGGTACTGGGGTAGGAGCTGGCTTAGTATAGTGGTTAAGAGATGAGGATGCTTCCAGACATTTATTGAACTGCCATCCTGATTTGTGTGCACAAAGTTTGTAGGGAGATTAGGTAACAGCAACTATTTATTGAGCTTTGTTTGTGAGGAGGTTCTACAAAGTTGTGCCTGGTTGGCATCCATCTGCCTTGGGAGACAATGGAGGAATGTGCCTTTGGGGGTGAAGTCAAACTGTTGTTTGTGCCTGCAGTAACTGGAGAGACCAACATGGGAGAGACATGTTTTGTTGCAGCTGGGGCAGATGCACCATGGCATTTCTTCTCTCTGCAGTTCTCCCATGCCTTCTCTGGTCACTGCTGTGGATACATGACCTGAGTATCTGTCTCCAGGCACTGCAAAGGATTGTCTGCAATGTTGCACCAAGCAATGGTTATTCCACACTCTCCAAGTTGCCCAGAAGGCAATATGGCTGAAAAGGTTTTGCCACCCTTGGTGTAGCTGGAATATAGCCTACTGTACAGTCATAAGGTCACACCTGTTGCTCTGCTCACTTTTGCCCCTGGCCATCCCTACCACTCAAGGGCACCAATTTCCCCCCACATTAAGGGGGTTCGGCCACGTGACGCCTTTGTCCGTCCCAGGCCCTGCCCAGCTCCTGGGCTGCTGGGCAGAGGCTGGGGCATGGGATGGCACCCGGCAACGGATGTTTCCCCTTAATGCTGGGGTGGGGCTCAGCCTCTTGCCCACCAATATTGAGGGGCCTAAGCCCCTTCCTCCTCCTATAGTTGGCACCCCTGCTACCACTGTCGTGCAATCCCCAGAAGGCCCGCCCTGACAAGTACGCCATGCTGTTTCTCATCTGTGGATCCTGCCATGGCTAGGGAAATGGCTGCTCTATGCAGCACTGGGAGTGGTTTACATCATGCTGTGCACATAAATGTTTTTTAAAAGCCCATCGCAAGCTGTGCTAGGAGAACAGCCTTCATTCTCCAGTGAAGGAATGAGAGGTAAACAAGAGAGGCTGGTGGATTAGGCAAACCAGCCAGATGGTCCTCAGCAGGTCTGCATGTTCTACAACTGAACAATTGAATGGCCCCGGCCCTGTGTTTTGGTACCCAGGCATGACAAAGCATTGCAAAAATTTATGAAGCTATATAAATAGCTTTGCAATAATGTCTTTACGACCTGATTGTCATTTAAGAATGTCAAAAGCGTTTAGAGTTAGCCAGGCTTATATATTTGAGTGGCTGTCCTGCCTTGTAGGTTTCATACAACCTGGTGGGTAGGGAGGAACCAATATACTGGTATATATAGCAATACACTCTAAAAGCCAGTATTTGCATGAAAAAAAATCTAAACTAAATGCATTCCCTTCAAATCTTTGATAAAAGAGAACAATGCAGTTATCCCTTTCATGAGCTTCATCGAAATGAGTGGCACACTGTTTTTTTCTCCCAAGAATATTTATTAAAGTTTTCAATAATAATACAATAAAAATCAAAAAGAAAAAAGAATAACAAAAATACAAAAATAAAAATAATTAAAAACACATAAAGTTTCCATTACTTATTTTTCATTAACTTATTTCCCAGACCTCCTCATACCTCCCTTTTTTGTATTCCAATTCAAATTGTTAGCTCAGCAAATCCTTATCAATAAATTTTAACCTATTTCTAAACCTTCCCCCCCCCCAATATTCTCTTAAAGCATTACAGCTGGAAACCACTTAATTTCTATCCGACATCATTCTAACATTCATTAATTTTGCAATATTTCTGTAGATAGTCTTTAAATTTCTTCCAATCTTCTTCCGCCGACTCTTCTCCCTGGTCTCATATTCTGCCAGTCATTTCTGCCAATCCCATATAGTCCATCACCTTCATCTGCCATTCTTCCAGAGTGGGTAGATCCTGTGTCTTCCAGTACTTTGCAATGAGTATTCTTGCTGCTGTTGTGACATACATAAAGAAAGTTCTATCCTTCTTTGACACCAATTGGCCAACCATGCCCAGGAGAAAGGCCTCTGGTTTCTTCAGGAAGGTATATTTAAATACTTTTTTCATTTCATTATAAATCATTTCCCAGAAAGCCTTAATCCTTGGGCACGTCCACCAAAGGTGAAAGAGTGTACCTTCATTTTCTTTGCATTTCCAACATTTATTATCGGGCAAATGATAAATTTTTGCCAGCTTGACTGGGGTCATGTACCACCTGTAAATCATTTTCATAATATTCTCTCTTAAGGCATTACATGCCGTAAACTTCATACCTGTGGTCCATAACTGTTCCCAGTCAGCAAACATAATATTATGTCCAACATCTTGTGCCCATTTAATCATAGCAGATTTCACCGTTTCATCCTGAGTGTTCCATTTCAACAGCAAGTTATACATCTTTGACAAAAGTTTTAGGTTCTAACAGCTCTGTTTCTAATTTTGATTTTTTCACCTGGAAGCCAACTTTCTTGTCCAAATTATATGCCTCCATTATCTGGTAATAATGAAGCCAATCTCGCACTTTATTTTTTAATTTCTCAAAACTCTGCAGTTTCAATCTATCTCCTTCTTGTTCCAACATTTCCCAATATTTCGGCCATTTGGCCTCCATATCGAGCTTTTTCTGAGCTTTCGCTTCCATTGGTGACAACCACCTTGGGGTTTTATTTTCCAATAAATCATTATATCTTATCCAAACATTAAACAATGCTTTCCTGACAATATGGTTTTTAAATGCTTTATGTGCTTTAACCTTGTCATACCACAAATATGCATGCCATCCAAAAACATTGTTAAAACCTTCTAAATCCAAAATGTCTGTGTTCTCAAGAAGCAGCCAATCTTTCAACCAGCAGAATGCTGCTGATTCATAGTAAAGTTTAAGGTCTGGCAGGGCAAATCCACCTCTTTCCTTTGCATCAGTTAGTATTTTAAATGAGTGGCACACTCTTCACTCAGGTACATTGCTCATGACCCCCACTCCCCTCAAATGCCAGGAAAAAATCCAGAAAAAACAAAAAATTGAAATGCAGTTAATTGATTATATTCCAACTGTTACAGCAGAAAACAATGGTTTCAAAAAAATGAATATAGGGGTTTGCAATCCTGAACACATTTACTCTTGAGTGAACATGGTGGGCCACCATGAATGTATTGCACCGTGTGCACAGGATTGAAAAGTTAAAAAAATAAGGTTATCTGGGAAGCGTAGCTCAGTGAGGATTTTGATGCAGTCAATGTCATTATAGACTACAGATGTTATGGATCCTCACCCTCCAATGAGACAATGGTTCCCTGCGAAGAGACTTACTTAAGTCTGTGATGTATATATGCTCTCACCCATTATATATGCTCTTCCCCCATTAGCCTTTCCCACCTGTTTATACCCATTGCCATAATAATAATAATAATAATAATAATAATAATAATAATAATTTCATTTATATCCCGCCCTCCCCAGCCAAAGCCAGGCTCAGAGCAGCTAACAACAAGTAAAAATAGCACAGTGTACATAAAATCACACAGTCAATTAATTAAAATACATTCTAAAATCAATTCAGAATCAAATTAATGGCAACCATTGGGCTAGAGTTTTGTGAGGATTACCAAAGGAGGAGGTCAGACTGTGCCCTGGCCAAAGGCCTGGTGGAACAGCTCTGTCTTGCAGGCCCTGTGGAAAGATGTCAAGTCCTGCAGGGCCCTGGTCTCTTGGGACAGAGATTTCCACTAGATCGGGGCCACGGCCAAAAAAGCCCTGGCTCTGGTCGAGGCCAGCCTAACCTCCCTGTGGCCTCATTTCCCATATATTGGGCTCATCCTCACTTCTGTTTTTCCTGTGATTTATAGGCACAGATTCAAGAGTTTTCTTTTGTCCCAAAGCTTTCCCTGGGAAAGCCCACTGTTTACTGCTGAATTGGAACACGCGTCAGTTGGGGTTTTTTTTACAGAATGTTTATTCCAATTCAGCAGCAAACAGCAGGTTTCCCCAGGGAAGGCAGTGGGACAAAAGAACACATACCCTCCAACATTTCTCTGATGAAAATAGGAATGTCCTATTTAATAATGATAATGATGATGGTGATTTATACCTCTCCCATCTGACAGGGTTGCTTCAGCCACTCTGGGCGGCTTCCAACATATATAAAAACATACTAAAACAGTAAACATTTTTTTTAAATCCCTATACAGGACTCCATTCAGATGTCTTCTATAGGTTGCAGTGTTACTTATATTCTGGGCTCGGGGTGCAAGAAACCCATATTGCCAGGATACACAGGAAGCTTTTGACAAATAGGAGATTGGGACTGGAATTTATCTCATCAGACAAGGTTAAAAAAAGAGGTGTAGTGATCTATGCAAAAGAAAAACTGGCCCCAAAAATGATATTTAAAGATGATCAAGGAAGATATTTAGCAGTTGAAATCCAAATACAAGGAGAAAAATTTTTAATAGTAGGAGTCTACGCGCCTAATGAAGGGAAGGCGGAATTCTTTAAGAAGTTGCATGAGACTTTAGTGGACTTTTTGGACTACAAAATCGTGATGATGGGGGACATGAATGGAGTCGTCTCAACAAATATGGACAAAGCACAAAGACTTGTAATATCTAAGGATGGGAGACTACCAAAGACCTTTTTTGAAATGACTGACACCATGGACCTTATAGACATTTGGAGAACAAGGAACCCTCTAGAAAGAGAGGGAACCTTCTTCTCCGAAGCAAAAATGACATGGACTAGAATTGACCAAATTTGGATTTCTAGCAATTTGGCACCAAGAGTTAAAAGAACAGAAATCTGCCCAAAAACGTGCTCCGACCATAATGCTGTAAAGATGGAGATGAAACTAACAACAGCTGGAACATTCAGATGGAGAATGAATGACACCCTTTTAAGAGATGAAGAAATTTATAAGAAGGCCCAAAAAGCTTTAAAAGATTATTTCGAGATAAACATGAGAACAGAAGTGGAGAAGAGAATAATATGGGACGCAAGTAAGGCCGTGATGCGTGGTTTCCTAATTCAACAGAATTCATTAAAGAGGAAAAAACAAAAGGAGAGGGAAGAAAAAATTCTGGAAAAAATGAAAGAAGGAGAGAAGAAATTGAGATCCAAACCAAAGTCTCAAGAGATACTGAGAGAAATAAAGTATTATCAGATGCAATACATGGAACTGATGAATCAAGAAATAGAATGGAAAATAAAGCAAATGAGACAAAAGACATTTGATTTGGCAGATAAATGTGGGAAACTTCTATCATGGCAATTGAAAAAAAGACAAAAATTGAATACTGTGACATCTCTTGAAGAGGATGGGAAAATTATCACTAGACCGAATGAGATAAGTAACTGTTTTCAAAGTTTTTTCAAGAAATTGTATGCACAAGGGCCAGTAAATGAACAAGAAATAGAAGAATTTGTTGGAAGATATGGATTACCAAGGATTTCAGAACAGAATAAAATGATGCTTAATGAGAAAATTACGGAACAAGAAATAGAGGGTGCCATTCAGAATATGCAATTGGGGAAATCACCAGGACCTGACGGTTTGACTGCGAGATACTACAAAGTGCTGAAGGAATGGTTAATACAACCATTGAAGGAAGTTTGTAACCAAATCTTGGAGGGGAAAAAAGCTCCCGAATCGTGGAAAGAGGCATTCATCTCACTTATACCGAAAACAGAGACTGGGAAAAATCAGGTTAAGAACTACCGCCCTATATCACTACTAAATGTGGATTACAAAATTTTTGCAGACATTTTAGCAAAAAGATTCAAGAGAGTATTGTTAGGGGAGATTCATAAGGACCAAACAGGCTTTCTCCCAGGAAGACACATGTCAAATAATGTGAGGAATATTATAGACATTTTGGAGTTATTAGAGGTGGACATCAATAAGAAAGCAGTTTTGATTTTTGTGGATGCGGAGAAAGCCTTTGACAATATTTGTAGGAGTTTTATGAAGAAGAATCTCCAAGGGATGGGGGTAGGCCAGGGTTTTGAAAATGGTATAGGTGCAATATATTCTGAACAAAAAGCTAAACTAATTGTGAACAGTGTTGTGATGGACGAAATTCCAATAGAAAAAGGTACACGACAGGGATGCCCAATATCCCCTCTGCTTTTTATATCTGTCCTGGAGGTTTTGTTGAATATGATTAGAAGGGACCAGCTGGTTAAAGGAATACAGGTCGGAGCAAAACATTATAAATTAAGGGCATTTGCAGATGATTTAGTACTAACATTGCAACAGCCAGACGCTAGTACTAAAAGAGTGTTAGAGTTAATTGAGAGATTTGATCAAGTGGCAGGATTTAAATTGAATAAGCAAAAAACAAAAGTGCTGGGAAAAAATTTAACAATGGAAGAAAAAGATAGATTTCAGAGTGAAACCGGTTTGGAAATAACGAAAAAAGTGAAATATCTGGGGGTGAACTTAACATCTAAGAATGTGAATTTATTTAAAGATAACCATGAAAAATGCTGGACAGAAGTGAAGAAAGATCTAGACACATGGTCTAGGCTGAGACTTTCCTTGTTAGGCCGGATTGCTGTTATCAAGATGAACGTATTGCCGAGAATGCTATTTTTATTTCAGACATTACAGATTGTGGACAAAATGGATTGCTTCAAGAGGTGGCAGAAAGATATATCTAAATTTGTCTGGCAGGGCAAAAAGCCCAGAATAAAGTTTAAGATTTTAACAGATGCAAAAGATAGAGGGGGATTTGCCCTGCCAGACCTAAAACTCTATTATGAATCAGCAGCATTTTGCTGGCTGAAGCAATGGCTACTTCTTGAGGACACAGACATTTTGGACTTAGAAGGGTATGACAATAACTTCGGTTGGCATGCTTATCTATGGTATGACAAGGTAAAGGTGCATAAGGGCTTTAAAAACCATATTGTTAGGAAAGCATTGTATAATGTTTGGATTCGATATAAATATTTGTTGGAAAGTAAAACCCCCAGGTGGTTATCACCAATGGAAGCTAAGGCAGTGAAAAAACTTAATATGGACACCAATTGGTCAAAATATTGTGAAATCTTAGAACAAGATGGTGAAAAGCTTAAACTTAAGAGTTATGACAAGCTAAAGCATAAAGTCCGAGATTGGTTACATTATCATCAGATAAATGAGGTATTTAAGCAAGACAGGAAAGTAGGATTTCAGAAGGAGAGGTCGAAGTTAGAAACAGAATTGTTAGAACCCAATACTAAGAATCTGTCTAGAATGTATAACTTGCTGCTGAAATGGAATACACAGGAAGAAACGGTTAAATCAGCTATGATTAAATGGGCACAGGATATCGGTTATGACATTATGTTTGCTGACTGGGAGCAGTTATGGACCACTGGTATAAAATTTACGGCATGTAGTGCCTTAAAAGAGAACATAATGAAAATGATCTATAGGTGGTACATGACACCAGTCAAGCTTGCAAAAATCTATCACTTGCCCAATAACAAATGCTGGAAATGTAATGAATCTGAAGGAACCTTTTACCACCTTTGGTGGACCTGCCCAAGGATTAAGGCCTACTGGGAAATGATCTATAATGAACTTAAGAAAGTCCTTAAGTGGACCTATTCAAAGAAGCCGGAGGCCTTTCTCCTGGGCATGGTTGGCCAACTGGTACCAAAAAAGGATAGGACATTTTTTATGTATGCAACTACAGCGGCAAGAATTCTTCTGGCAAAGTATTGGAAGACGCAAAAACTACCCACTCTGGAAGAATGGCAGATGAAGGTGACTGAATTTATGGGACTGGCGGAGATGACGGGCAGAATCCGCGACCAGAGGAAAGAGACAGTGGAGGAGGACTGGAAAAAATTTAAATTATATCTTAAAAATTGTTGTAAGATTGTGGATTGTTAAGATGTCAGGGGGTAAGAAACAGAGAATTACAGCTGTAAATAATAATGTTAAGAAATTGGAGAGAGATACAAATAGAAAAAAGGACCAAAGGGTTGCTAAAAAATTGCAAAACAAGGATGCAGTGTAAGGGAGGTATGGGGAAGTCACACCTTTTGTGTTTTGTATATGTCTATTTCTTTTCTTTCTTTTTTTCGTGTGTGTTGTTGTTTTCTTTTTTGTCTTTTGTTAGTTGTGAAAATTAATAAATATTATTTTAAAAAAATATATATATTCTGGGCTCGGGGGTTGCATATCTCCATACCCTCCAATATTTTTCTGATGAAAATAGGGATGTCATTTTTAAAAAAGTTGGATATTCCAGGATCAAATCAGAAATGGGGGCAGCGTCTGTAAATCTAGAACTGTCCCTGGAAAATAGAATCACTGGGAGAGTCTGAGAAAAGCCTCTTGGAAGTGTGCCCTGAATCAGGAGTGTCAAAAACCCAAACCCCCATTAAAATTAATTTTCACTGAAGCAGCTGACAGGCCATTCGGACTTCCGGAGGCGGCGCGAACGGTAATGGCTGCCCTTTCCTAACCGGGAGAGGGAAGCTCCGCTGGAAAAGGGTCGTCCGCTACGGCGAAGCGGAGACCCATTTTGGAAAACCGCAGGCAGCGGAAGCCTGCGGTCTCGGGACCCGGCGGGCGCCAGGAGCAACCCCCGAAACGTTGAGGGAACCCCGTAAGGGGCTCCGGATCGCAGAGGGGGCAGCGGCGCTGTGGGTCTATGCGCATTCAGCGGAGCGAAGCCGCGCTGCTATTGCCGGTGAGCGCCGACCTTTCTTCCTGCAACACAAGATTCTGAAACGCAACAACCCGTGAGTAACTGAGGATTTCACTAAATTGTGGGACTAAAAATACTGAAATAAGCTGAAAGCGGAGTGACGAGGAAAAGGAAGTCCGTCTTCCGCAGCCATTGACTTTTAAAGCAAAGAGCAGGAGGAGTGGAGGCACAGAGAGAACTTTTGACAGCTCAGATTGAGCACCCGCAGAAATTACTTTCAATCCCCTTAAAGACCGTAAGTAATTGATTTTTGGACTTTTATCAGGACTTATATATCCTCTTCTTTGTGGATTACAACTTTACTTAAGAAGCCCAGGTGTCAGAACTGCCTGAGCAGTAGAACTGTCAGACTGCAAATTTGGATACATTGTATTTAAACTTTGAGGCATTCTGAGGGAGTTCAGAATGGTTACGTTCTTGCACTACGGAACTCCAGTAAGCACAACTTGAAATATTGTGGCAAACTTAAAACCAACTCTGCTAAAACCAACTCTGCTAAAACTACTTTTGTGAAGGTTCCTAAGTATTGTTTCAGATTTTGTATGATTGGAATGGACTCTCCTTCTTAGGACATTTTATGCTCCCCCCAGAGGATTGAGGATTTATAACAAAAATATTGTTTTACTTTCTATTTCCCGGCCCTCTGTTTGACTGCTACCACCTGGGCCGTTGCTTTCTCATGGGAACAACTCAGCTTGACCTTGACTGCTAGATAACTCTGGAATGAGTGGCGCAAAAAGAAAGGGATTAAGAACTAGACAAACAACTCTGACAACCTTAACTGCAGCCTCATAAACACGCAGATCATCTGTGCCTACTCTGCCCTCGGAGGAAAAAGCTACCTCCCTGTCACAGGCAGGGGAGGGAGAAACTGAGGAATTACAACTAGAAGAGATGGCCTCAGGAGGATCTGGCTCTGTATTAGAGAGAATTCTTGAGAAATTGGAGTCTTTGGACAGGAAAGTTGACCAACAAACTGCGAAAATTGACCTTAATACAGAAACTTTAAACAAATTATCTGGGCAAGTTGCACAAAATGCACAAGCAATTGGACAACTGAAGGAGGCTGCAGGTGAAAATCAGAAACTGGCCGAAGAGACCAGCCAAAGAGTGGGAGAGTTGGAAAAAGAAGTAAGGCCGCTCAGCAAGCAGGTTGGGGAACATCAGACCTACCTCTCTATGTTGGAACTTCGGAACAGGGAGACTAACTTAAGGATAAGATCGATACCAGAAGCGGAAGAAGGTAATCTAGCTGAGTTTTTGACCAAAGAATTCTCCAAGTTCTGGGGTCTAGAGGAGGAAGACTTTAAAATTGTGTCAGCCTTCAGACTTGGAAGACTCATAAAGAGAGAGAAGCCCAGAGACTGTTTGATTACGTTGAGATCAAAGGAGGAAAGGGACAAGATTTTGGGCCTGCACTACGGAAGATCCCTGAACATTTCGGACAAAAGAATTGAGATTTTTAAGGACATTCCTAAACAGCTGTTGGACCTTAGATCTGAATATCTGGACTTAGTAAAACTGCTGAGAAGCAACTCAATCATCTTTAGGTGGGACTTTCCTCAAGGATTATCCTTTACCTTTAGAGGGAAGAAGATTAAAATCAGAACTTTGGAAGATAGGGATAAGTTTTTGACTGCCTACGGAGAGGACCTTCATAAAGGACTTGAACTACCCCCAGGGCCTGAACCACCAGAGGTACCTGCACCACAGAACCCTGAAGACTCACAGAACAAAACACCATCCCAAGGAAATTAAACAGATTCATCCAGGATGTCTCTGCAACTTTTAAGCTGGAATATAAATGGCTGTAACAGCCCGGAAAAAAGGAAGAAAATTTTTCACATATTAAAAAAGGAGCAACTAGACATTACTTGTCTACAAGAAACACATGTGACTAGGCCCCACAGAAAAATATTGGTAAATAAAAGGCTAGGCCAAGAATTTATATCTTCGGATTCAGTTAAGAAGAGAGGAGTGGTGATATATGCAAAGGAGAGCCTCTCACCAAAATTTCTATTTAAAGATGAACATGGAAGAATTTTGGCAATTGAAATACAGCACCAAGGAGAGAAAATTTTGATATTAGGAATCTACGCTCCAAATGAAGGGAAATCAGAATTCTACAAGAAGTTGCATGAGATTATGCTGGACTATCTGGACTACGATAACATCATCATGATGGGAGATATGAATGGGATCGTCTCAACGAACATGGATAGGTCACAAAGCCAAAAGGTTACTAAAGATGGCAGACTACCAAAGACCTTTTTCGAAATGACAGACAACATGGACTGGATTGACATATGGAGGACAAAGAACCCCTTGGGGAAAGAAGGAACATTTTTCTCTGAAGCCCAACTGACTTGGACAAGAATTGACCAAATATGGATTTCTAGAGGTCTGGCTCCTAAGGTTAGGAAAGTGGAAATCTGCCCAAAGACCTGCTCCGATCATAACGCGTTGAAAATGGACATGACATTATTACCAACCGGCTCCTTTAGATGGAAGATGAATGACAATTTGTTTAGAGATCAGGAGATTATTAAGAAGGCCAAAAAAACAATAAAGGACTATTTTGAGATAAATTTGAACACTGCAGTGGAAAAAAGAACAATCTGGGACGCAAGCAAAGCTGTGATGAGAGGGTTCTTGATACAACAGAACGCCATAAAGAAAAGACTACAAAATGAGAAAAAAGATAAGATTTTGGGGAAAATTAAAGAATTAGAGAAGAAACTAAGAGTAAACCCGAAGTCACAGCCGATCTTGAGAGAAATTAAACTTCATCAGGCACAATATTCTAAACTGATAAATCAGGAAATAGAATGGAAGATTAAATTAATGAAACAAAAAACATTTGAATCGGCTAACAAATGTGGGAAACTGCTGGCTTGGCAGTTGAAGAAGAGACAAAAGTTGAACATAGTAACAAATTTGGAAATCGAAGGAAGATATATTCAGAACCCGGTGGAAATTAGAAAATGCTTCCAGAAATATTTCAAGAAATTATATACTCAAGGGCCACAAAATGAGGAGGAGATTGCAAAATTTTTGGAGAAAAATGGACTTAAAAAACTATCACAAGAAAATAGATCACTCCTGAATAGCAAAATAACACGATTAGAGATAGAACATGCCATTCAGAATATGAAGCTGGGCAAGTCTCCAGGGCCAGATGGCTTGACCTCCAAGTACTATAAGACATTAAGTGACTATTTGATTCAACCACTGATGGAGGTCAGCAATGAAATTATGGAGGGAAAGAAGGCGCCTGAATCGTGGAAGGAAGCTTTCATCACATTGATACCAAAATCAGAAACTGAAAAGACACAACTTAAGAACTACCGTCCCATTTCCCTTTTAAATGTGGATTATAAAATATTTGCTGATGTTTTGGCAGGAAGACTCAAAAGAGTTTTAAATGAGATAATTCATAAAGACCAGGCAGGCTTTCTCCCAGGAAGACACTTGTTTGCTAATACAAGGAATATTATTGACATTTTGGAACTTTTGCAAACAAATATTAACACTAAAGCAGTTTTAATTTTTATAGACGCGGAGAAGGCCTTCGATAACATCTCTTGGAAATTTATGAAGGGGAATTTAAAAGAAATGGGAGTGGGGCGGGGTTTTGAAAATGGGATTGATGCGATTTACTCAGAACAAAAGGCAAAACTGATAGTTAACAATGTGGTTACAGAAGAGTTTAAGATTGAAAAAGGGACACGACAAGGCTGCCCGATTTCCCCCTTGCTGTTTATTTCTGTCCTGGAGGTGCTCTTGAACTTGATTAGAGGGGACCGGTTGGTGCAAGGGATTCAGATCGGAGCGAAACAATATAAACTTAAAGCTTTTGCAGATGACCTTGTCTTGACATTGCAAGAGCCAGAATCTAGCACAAAAAGAGTGTTACAATTGATTCAGGACTTTGGTCGGGTGGCGGGTTTCAAACTAAATAAACAGAAAACTAAGGTGTTGGGAAAAAACTTGACAGATACAGAGTTGGAACGGTTTCAGAGAGAAACAGAATTAAATTTGGTAAAAAGGGTGAAGTACCTAGGGGTAAATATAACAGCAAAAAATTTATGTCTCTTTAAGGATAACTATGATAAATGTTGGTCTGAAATTAAGAGAGACTTGGACAGCTGGACAAATTTGAAGCTCTCTCTGTTAGGCCGAATTGCTGCTATCAAGATGAATGTATTGCCAAAGATGTTGTTTTTGTTTCAAACATTGCAGATTGTAGACAAAACGGAGTGTTTCCGGAAGTGGCAGAGAGATATTTCTAAATTTGTCTGGCAGGGCAAAAAGCCCAGAATTAAGTTCAAGATACTAACTGACGCGAAAGAAAGAGGGGGCTTTGCCCTGCCAGACTTAAGGCTGTACTATGAAGCCGCAGCTTTCTGCTGGCTAAAAGACTGGCTACTTCTAGAAGACACTGATGTCTTAGATTTAGAAGGTTTTAACAATGCATTTGGTTGGCATGCATACTTATGGTATGATAAAGTTAAGATCAATAAGGCCTTTAAGAATCATATTGTCAGGAAAGCAGTGTTTAATGTCTGGATAAAATACAAAGACCTATTGGAAAATAAAACTCCAAGATGGCTATCACCTCTGGAGGCCAAGGCCCGAAAAAGACCCAATATGGAGGCCAAATGGCCGAAATATTGGGAAATAATAGAGAAAGAGGGCAATAATTGGAAATTGCAGAGTTTGGAAAAAATGAAAGACAAAGTGCGAGACTGGTTACACTACGCTCAGATCCAAGAAATTTTTAAAAATGATAAAAAGTTAGGATTCCAGGTGGAGAAATCGAAGTTGGAAACAGAATTGTTAGAACCTAAGACTAAAGTACTCTCAAGAATGTATAACTTGCTGTTGAAATGGAATACACAAGATGAAATGGTTAAGTCGGCCATGATAAAGTGGGCACAGGATATTGGGCATAATATTATGTTCGAGGATTGGGAAAGGTTGTGGACCACGGGGATGAACTTCACGGCATGTAATGCTCTGAAGGAAAATGTAATGAAAATGATATATAGGTGGTACATGACCCCAGTTAAACTTGCCAAAATATGCCATGTGCCAGACAATAAATGTTGGAAATGTAAGGAAAATGAAGGAACATTCTTTCACCTCTGGTGGACTTGTCCCAGGGTGAAGGCCTTCTGGGAAATGATATATAATGAGCTGAAAAAGGTATTTAAGTATACCTTCCTTAAGAAACCAGAGGCCTTCCTCTTGGGCATTGTCGGCCAGATGGTGCCAAAGAAGGATCGAACACTCTTTTTGTACGCAACAGCAGCAGCAAGGATACTTATCGCTAAGAAGTGGAAAACTCAAGATCTACCCACGCTGGAAGAATGGCAGATGCAGCTGATGGACTATATGCAACTGGCAGAGATGACTGGCAGAATTCGAGACCTGGGAGAAGAGAGGGTTGAAGAAGATTGGAGGAAATTTAAGACTTATTTACAAAAATATTGTGATTTGGTGGAAAGTTAAGTAGGATGTTTGATCATAAATAATTGGCCATCACAAAATCGGATTGGAATGGGATGTAAAGCGAGACTAAGAGAAACAAATTTTCAGAGGACTATATTTAAATAAGCGGTTATAAAATTTGCAAACTAGATGATAAATTGCTTGGAAAAAATTTATGATGATGAAAATGGCAGTGGGAGATGTGAGGAAGTCCAAAGAAGTTATGAAACTCTGTTGAGATAAAAGTAAGGTTGTTTATTGTCTTTGTACTTTATTCTGTAAAAAACCCTAATAAAAATTTTATTAAAAAAAAAAAAGAAGCAGCTGACAGGTCCCTATTTTTATAGAGGATACAGATTTCCGCTCTCCACTGCATGATGCAGGACTATAGACATTAGTGTTCCTGGGCATCCTGCGAGGGAAACATTGTAATTTAAATCAATGAGTTATTGATCCATTTTTCATGCTCAGGAAGATAAAAGGGAGCGTGTTATTTCAGCTTGTACTTCTAATGACCTCAGAACCTATAGCATAAACCCACTGTAAAATATTTTGTCGGCTAATAAGGGAGGGATTTCAATAACAGTGGGCCTAGATGAGCAGAAAAGCATCGGCAAAACAGCCTGCTGCAATCCACGGCCATCCTGGATATGGAGCTGCTTCTGGTAGAAAGCTAACACCCCAAAATTCAAAAGTAATCTTTTCCTGAGATGGCAATTTCTCTTTTGTGGGTGCGTGGAGGGGACTTCTGCAAACCTCGCAACTTAAAACGCAAGAGCCCTGCTGGATTAGGCCAAAGGCCCCTCTACATAGCCTGCAACCATCCTGTTTTTCTCAGGACACCCCAGAATTATAGAAGCCACCTGGCTTCTCATGGGATCCTGGAATGTCCCACACTCTCATCCAAATCAGCCGTCTCCCGCAAGAGTGAGGCAGTGAAAGACGTGAGTCTGAATGCTGGAGGGTCTGCATCTGGCCCAACATCTTCTTCTGACTGTGGCCAAGCAGATGCCTGTGGAAAAGCCACAAAGAAGAGCTGTGTGGAAGACCACTCTCCTCACTTGCGATTCCCGGGTACACAGAGACGTGGAGCAGGAACACAGCCATCGCGGCTTGTAAGCATTCTCCATGAATTTCTCTACTCCTCTTTTAAAGCCACCTTGTGGCAGTGAATTCCCTAGTTGAACGATGCCCTATGTGAAGAAGTGCTGTCCTGAAACTTCCAACACGGAACGGCCTGCAGTTCTGTTGTAAGAGAGGGAGAAAGGCTTTATCCACCTTCTCCGCATCGTGCATAATTGTAAACACCTCTATCATGTTCCCACTCCCTTAGCCATTTTGCTAAATTAAAAATTCCCCAATGTTGTATTCTTTGCTCATAGCAGGGTTACTCCAACCCCTTGGTCATCTTAGATGCATTGTAGGTCTCCCAAAGCCTGCTGACATCTCCTAAGGTGCATATGGTGGTGTTTTGGCTACATAAGGATTTGCCCTCACAGAACTGAGCCCACTACAGGTAAATAGGATTCATTGCATATGTACCCCACCCTTCATTCACAGAACTCATGGAGGTGGAGGTGCTCTTCCCTGCTCCCCATTTTATCTTCACAACAACTCTGTGAGATCAGGCTGAGAGATCGTCATCCAGTGAACTGTACGAATGGTGTGGGATTTGAACTTTTATCTCCTTGATCCTTGAACTCTGCACACTACAACACACATGGGAATGTATGTATAAAACCCAAATTTGTTTTAAATACGAATTCCAGGGGTTCTTGAGTGAGATTTGAATTTGGTTTTGTAACAGATTTGAATTTGGTTTTGAAGTAAGCCTTGAAACTACTTGCAAAAAACAAAGAACCTCAGTATTTTTGGAACAAGAATACACACACACACACACACACACACACACACACACCCCTTTCAAATTTTATCCAAATTCGGCCTCTGCATCAGGCTGATATTTATCATAGAAAGCTTGCTTGCTTGCTTGCTTGCTTATTTATTTATAAGTCCCAAGACAGATTACAACAATCTAGTATACTTACGAAAACTAGTAAAACACAGGAAACTATTATAACCAAAACAGAATGGTATATAGTTTCAGCAAAAGAGGTAGATTCCACAGAACAAAACAGCTTAACTGTTGAAGGCCCAGGATGAAGAGGTGTGTCTTCAGCATACAGCAAAAGCACTATATTTGTGGATTTCCACAAGCTTAGGAGGGGCCCTCACTCGAGCTGCCATTTTCTGGACTTCTGCGGGCAGCGGATCTACCAAGCTCCCTGCCACTCACTGCTGATCCTGCAGGCGGCCTTTCAGATATTTGGGGCCTAGGTCACTTAGGGTTTTAAACACTAGCCGGAGCCCCTTGAATTGGGCCAGGAAATAATTTGGCAGCTGTCTGAAGGAGGGGTGGCACATCCTGTTTTGCCACCTGAAGTGAAACAGGAAGGTGCTATCCTGCCTAGCTGCCACTACTTCGCCGAAGCCTCCTTAGCTGGGTTGTGTGTTGGCACCCACAAAGCAATGGCATCAACACCAGGTACTGGCAAGATCTTGCGCAGTGCAAAAGATCTCGTAAAATTTTGGTGAGATCTTGCCAAAAGCTGACATTGCCTCTTGGGCTTCTGCTGCCTGAGGTGGGCCGTCCCTGGTCTAAAGACGAGAGGAGGGGGTAACACTGTTCAGCCTAAGCAGGGTGTAAAATGAACGAAATTTACCACTGCTCATAACAGCGTTGATTAGATATTAGCCATCTCTGCACCAGAAGAGAACAGGGTTGCCTCTAAACTTTTCCAACTAGGGTTCAGAGCAGGACAGTCTTCCCCAGTAATCTAGCAGACAGCTAATTAACAGGAAAGCCAAATCTCCTGCTTCACCACATTAAACCAGGAGATGGTGAGCCAATAAAGCCTGCCAGTCATCGATCAAAAGGCATTTCCGAAGTGCGTGTTGGGGCGGGGAAGGGAATGCTGCTTTGACAAGGGTAAATGAGAGGTTCCTACAGACAGGTTGCCTTCACTACTTGAGGGCTCAAAGGGAAGTGCCATGCGCCAGCATTTAAGAAATTAAACCCACAAGGCGCCGCAGTGCCATCTTGCAATGACAGGGGGCCTCTCTGTCAAGAGGATAAATCCTTCTGAATCACTTTGCTTCAAGTGGGGGGCTCTTTCCAAAATTGCAAATGGCAAAGATCTAGTCTATCCAGATGGGAAATGCAAGACAGCCATCTGTCGTGGACAGGGAGTCTCAACAAACCAAAACATATTTATCTTCTTCTAAATACCTTTGAAGAAAGGTTACACCTTTGATTCCTTTTTAAAAAATAATTTTATTTATGAGTTTCAAAGGTTTACAAATTAATATATTTTTCCCAAATACACATTTATGTCACATTCGACTTCCCCTCCACCCCTCCATGGTTTCCCTGTCATTTCTAAATGTGCTGCATATTATAGACATTCTATACTTCATCTTTTCCATACTGTAATCCAATAAATATTCAACTGCTGTTCTTTATTCAAATCCTACCTGCGTTTTTACATGCTTACAATAATTATTTAAATATAGAACAAAAGGTTTCCACTCCTCCTTAAAATCTGCCTCTCCTTGATCTCTAGTTTTCCTAGTTAAATTTGCCAGTTTGGCATATTCCATCAGTTTTAACTGCCATTCTTATACAGTGGCTATCTCCTGGTTCTGCCATTTTTATGCATAAAGTATTCTTGCTGCTGTTGTGGCATGCAAGGATAGGTCCATCTGTCTTCTTGAAACTCTGACCCAGTTATCCCTAAGAGGGGTTTTTCTTTTTTTAAAAAATGTCACCTTAAACATTTTTTTATCTCATTATAAATCACCCCCCCAAGTCCTTAGCCACTTTGCATGTCCACCACATATGATAAAAAGTGCCTTCTATTTCTTTACATTTCCTGATTTCTTTGCCTAGTTCAGCAGTTTGCCAGCTGAGTTCTGGAGAAACCAGAGTCTCTACAGAAGCTCGTGGAGGAGGAGGAGGGAGGTTCTGAATAAGAAAAACAGCAATGAAGGGCTACCAATGACTCCTATTTATGAAGGCTGTGTACCACCTGGATTTTAGGGAGTTGTAGTCAGTTCCCCCACACAGTGCCCCAAGCCGAGAGGGCACAAAACTGAGAAGATCCATAACTGATAAGTTCTATTTGGGAGCACCAAATTTTGGGCTTCTACAGGGCGCTGTATTATGAATGATGACAAAAGTCCGCCCCTGATCAGAGGCTACCAGTTGCTGGACCTACGAGTCAGAGAGAGGTGTGCTCATGTCTTCCTCATGGTTGGCTACTGTGAGACCAGAATGTGCTTTGGCCTGATCCTACTCTGAACTCTGCTTCTTAAACCACTCTGCAAATTGTAGCGCTGTGAGGTGAATGGGATGTCTCCAAACAACTATTAAACAACAGGTCCCCTAATTCTTTGTAGGAACTCATGACTCTTTAAAGTGGTATCATAGTGCTTTAAATGTATGGTGTGAAAGTGACCATAGTAGTTACATAAATGGTGAGCACTGCTGGTTTTGATAAGGGGTGCTGCTAGATATTGGCCATGGGACACAGATTCCCCACTTTTTCCCTGAGCAGATACATAAATTGGGGGTGGGAATTGAATTACTGGTAGGATCTTAATTTGGGGCAATGATTTAAGATAACTTTCTCTGAAGATGATCTGAGGTTAATGACTGGGGTAACTGAAGGGGAGCTGAACTGATTTGGAGCAGAATTTGTTGGGAAGTTAATTGGGTGGGGCAAGTATATTGAAGAGGAACTGATTTGGTGTGATCTGTGTTGAAGTATAAATTAGTTGATTTATTTATTTATGGAGATGTGGATAGGGCTTGACTTCTGTGACATTTAAAATCTAAATTTCTGCTTATACATGTAAGCAAAATGCATATTTGATGTCATTTGTGTGTATTAACCCATTCCTGAGATCTTTAAGTATTAAGAGTTAGTGAAGAAGACAGTAATCTGACTTTTTGGAACTAGAGTACAAGAAGCAGTTTGGGGGGATGAGCACTGACAGCATACAGTTAGCTCTTGATCCAACTGATGTTGCTGTAAAAGTCCACCATGTCTGGGGGCTTGCCTGGGGGCTTGCCATGCTCATTAGTAAGCAATATTACATAACCATCACTAAGGCTGTTTCCAGACGGTTTATTGAGCACCAATCATTCATCCTCATTTCTTCACTTAAAATTTGAAGGAAGTTTGACAACAATGGTTATTTAGTAAGCATGCAGGGAGGTTAGACGACATCGCACCAAGTGATATCCCACACTCTCCAGTGCATTTCTTCATCACTCATCACCAAAAATTGGGGGGGGTAGGTGGGGTTGTTACAAATGAGCTCCAAATTGATTTTAATTGCACAATCTGATTTTTCTGGTTTGTAGTTGAAACCCACCCAAAAAAATAGTCATAAGACCACTGATATTGTAAAGATGCCAATAGAAATTGCTTCCACGTAGGAAAGTGACAAGAACAAAATTGGAGTGCAAAGGATATTATTATTGTCATTATCACTTATTTCATCTTCAAATATCTCAAAGGCTGTCACATGGAAGATGGAGCAAGTTTGTTTTCTCCTGCACTAGAGGACCAATTCAAGTTGCAAGGAAGGAGATTCTGACTAAACATCAGGAAATCTTTCTGACAGTAAGAGCTGTTCAACAGTCTCCCTTGGAGGTTTTTTAAGCAGAGGTTGGATGGCCATCTGTCATGGACGCTTTAGTTGAGATTCCTGCATTGCAGGAGGTTGGACTAGATCAGGGGTCAGCAACATGCAGCCCATGGGCTGGATGCGGCCCACGAAGACTGTTTTACCGGCCCACGAGCTGCCCCTGAACCGAGCCACCTGTGCACCTGTGCACTGTGTCTGACCATTGGTCCATCCAGCTGAGTACTATCTCTACACTGACTGCATCTCTGCAGGGTTTCCGGCAGGCGGCGCACCCAGCTCCACCTGGAGATGGCAGAGATCGAACCTGGGACCTTCTGCAGGCAAACCAGTTCACTGTCCTTTTCTGTTGGCTCCAGAGGAGCAAAGGGTCAAAGCCAGGGGAGGCTGCTGCAGTTGCTCCTCACCACTGTCACTCTTCACTTGGCCAAATGGCACAAGATTTTCTCAAGTAGTCCACTCTGGTGTAGCTGTTTTGCTTTTTTAAAACTAGCCAGCTTTTATTGGGGAGGGAGAGCCAAGCTGCATCAGGACTTGGTCTATATAGTAGACGAAGCCCTATATTGTAGAAAGTTTCTTGGGCCAAGTAGCAGTGAATCCTGCATAAGCAGACCTTTGCATATAACTTGCCTGGGCTCCTTTGCAGGAAGGCGTAAGTCAGACATCTAATGAATTAACAGGTAACTTTATCTATTGTAAACCGCTTTGACATCACCAGATAGTAAGTGGTCTATAAATGGAAATACAGTAAGTCTGTAACTTGTGCATATTTAACTTGCACACTTTACACACTTGGCAATATAAATAAAATAAATAAAAATAGGCTGGAAAGGGGGCAGACACCCATGAAAAAAGACTTCGACAATTCCACATGCCATTGAACCAAATGTGTTTTGACTACACGCGATTTTGCTTTAGGCACGATCCCCAGAATGTAACCCCTGTGTAAGTATTAATAACAATATACAAAATATTTTAACAATTGAAAGGCTTTTTCACAGCGTAGGAAAACAAACATTAAGAACCTTTGTGGCTTCTGGTTAAACTGGAACACAATTAGTTGCAGTTCTGCAAAACTGGGAGAAAGTTACTTGCAGTTGTGCAAAAATGAGAAAAAAAATGACTTGCAATTTTGCAAACTTAGGTTTTATTTCCCAGTTTGGCAAAGTCAAATATTTTTCTTAAAAAACAACAACCGAACAGTAGTCTAGCAATTAAAGCTCTCTCCCTCCTCAAAAAGCTAACATCCTTTTTTAATTTTGTGTATGTGTGTGTGATCCTTACATTACAGCCTTTTGTAGAGAGTCTACTGGTTCCTCCTATGCAAATATATATAAGTTAATAGTTTTGTTGTGCTTTATCATTCTTCTGAGCTAGTTGTCTTTCACTTTCGAGCTTATAGCAAGAGCCTCTGTGTACTTTGTTGCTGGATGTTGCGGAAAGCAATTAATCAAAAGTCCAACTCAGCCCCATAAAGGAAAGGTAAGCCGAGAACTGGGTGCTGCCACCGAGAAGCAGTTAAATGAACTGCATGCCTGCCATTTCAAATGCTGCAGAAATGCCACTTAGTCCATTAACCCCTTGCTATGGTATTTTGGATGCATTTTAAATGGGTTCACTTTATAACCAGTGGCCTGCCAAGCTAAATCAGCAAACCAGCCATCTAGGGCAGCCTGCTGAGGTCTGGGCAAGTCTGCCAGAATTGAGAGGGAGAGGGTCTCACCCCCAATACACAGCTTGTGTGCTGCATTGGACTGGGTGGGATTCCTGCTATGGAAGCCAGGGAGCCAGTAGCCAGTCTCAACATAGGAACACAAAAACAACCATGCTGGTTCAGGCCAATGGCCACCTAGTCCATCACCTAGTCCAGTTGCTGGAAACCGTGGGAGGGGAGAAGGCTGCTCTTGGGCTCATGTTCTGCTTGCCGGCTTCCCACAGGCGTCTGGTTGGCCACTGGGGGAACAGGAGGCTGGACCAGGTGGGCTACTGGCCTGATCCAGCAGTCTACTCACAGGCAGGACCAGAATGCAAGACCACTCTCCTCGCTTGCGATTCCCAACAACTGGTATACAGAAGCTTACTGCTTCTGACATTGGAGGTTCAACACAGGCATCATGCCTAGTGGCCACTGATGGCTTGGGAAGGAGGCAGCCTCATCTGCCTTCATCCTGTACAAACACTGAGGTATAAGAGGCAAGTGACTGTCCCCTCTGCTGCAGACTTCGATTTATTTATTTATTGCGGCCATTGGCCCATATCGAAAACAATACATCAAAATGTATCCATAAACAATACAATTTAAACAGTTCCAATTTAAAACACCCATATAAGACCAATTTTACTTCAGTTAAGTAAACACTATACACAATAAGCTCCCTCTATGTAAACCGCAATTCAAATCCATCAAACTTTGGGGTGTATGCGTCTTAGTTCTGGCACTTATTGATGGTTCTTAAGTTTAGCTAAGCTGTCAGAGTCATACAGTGATCCATTTCTCCTCTTTTGAAATAAAACATTAATCAGGTACCTAGCGACTGCAAGGGATCTACTTGTATCTTCGTCGTTTAATAAGTATATTATTTGGGCTTCCTGAGGTCCGTCAGCAATTCTCAATAAATATGGGGCCAGAAACTTGGACCCTCTGCTGCAGACTGTGGATGCGACTTCACCCTGGGAGTGCAACTGGCACCGTTTGTGCCACTTTGGCACCAGGCAAAGACTTACCTGTTTGCCTGGGTCTTTATGAGTGTCCCACTGCAATTAAAGAGCCACTGGGTCACTCTATGCATTTTCATTCTATATTAATGTGAAGAGATATGTTGCATTTTACGTGTGAGTGTGTATGTATTTGGGATTGAAGTTGCTTTGCGTTTCTAAATTTGCATTGTACTCTGGCATTCCTTCTGATCAAAATGACACTGCAGTAAACCGATCAATCAGCCAGCACTGGGGGAAATCAGCTGGGAGATTAATGCCTTTGGCTAGGGAAACAAGCACCTATTTGCCTTTTGCCTTTTAACAAGCGGCCTTGATTACTGCATTGACTTCGCCTTGACATTTGGGTAGTAGCAGGAGACCATTATCCCAAGACACTGTTTTGCACCACTTTCATTATCTCAAAATTATAATGAGAATTATGTAACCAGGAGGAGTTGGAGGAGGAGCAGAAGGAAATAGTGGAATTAGAAATATCTGTGTTTCAGAGAGCTGGGGTATGGGGGGGGGGCAGGAAAGAATTCCTTTTTCTCAAAAACTGGATGACAGACTTCAGGGTTCTAGTAAAAAAATGCAGGGGGATAGTAGATCCGAGAAGCTTGAGTTTTGCCAGTGGGAGCCAGATCCAAAACAGTGGCACAGGAAACAAAGCTCATTACAAAATGATGGCTGAGTGGCTGTGGTGCAGGGGTGAATGTTGACATGCAAGAGCTCATCATGACAGCCGCAACTCCTCCACAAGTAGTGTCCAAAACTGCTGGCAGCTATGTTGATCCTATATTATATATTTTATATTATTATATATTATATATTATTACATGTGTGTGTATGTGTGCACACAAAAGAGTCATTGACAATCTGGTGTCCTCTAGCTATCTCTGGACTACAATTTTTATCACCCCTGCCTGTTGGCCATGTTGGCTGGGGCTGATGGAAGATGGAGTACAACAGAAGTTTAGGAAAAGCCACTCCAGATGTGTGTGTGAAATAATCCAGTAGGTCCAAATTGTTTCCAGACCAGAACTGACAGGAGAACTGAGCCTTTCTTTTGCACTTAAATGCATGCAATCCATACTGAGCTTGTTGCACACACCCCTCCTCATCTGTTCCCCCAGTCGGAAAGCACCAGGCGAGTGGAGGCAAAAGTATAAAAAGGGCAGCGGAGACCCTTTGAGGCTGCTGGCAGTCTTTCGACAAACCTGTGGCCTGCTTCAGTGATTTACAGGCCTGCACCAGCACCTTCGGTCAGCTGCACTTTTCCAGGGTTGCTTAATGCTTGACTTGAAGGCCAATCGCATGCAGGTGGCACTGAGATGCCAGCTGCAAGCAGCTGTGCCAGGCTGGTTTGAGCTATTAGCTTTCATGCCAAAGCTTTTGAGACTGGGGGCAGAGAGATTAGAGGACAACTTTCTTTTGTCCATATCTCAGAAAGAAACAAAAGAAAGAAGTGTTTGCATCCTATTAATAACTGGAGTTTCATGAATAGTCATGATTCAAACAGTGCACTGGCCATGGTCCATTGGCAGGACCCCAGGAGAAAGGAATGGCTGTGTCCCTCGGGCCAGAGAGAGCATGGGAGGAGGAATGCAGAGAAGTGCAGCTCCAGGAGTTTTTCCAGACCAGGAGCAATGACATCATCTGCTGGGGTGGCCAGCATAAGTGCAGCCAGCGTAAGTGCTGGACCCTGCCTGCCCTGGCAAGTGAATGAGGGGAAGGCTTTCAAGTCGGTATGACTAACCTGGGCCAGTTAACGTCAATGGGTCTAGACCTAGTAGAACTCAGTTGGTACAAGTTCAGGGACGCAGGTGGCACTGTGGGTTAAACCACAGAGCCGAGAGCTTGCTGATCAGAAGGTCGGCAGTTCAAATCCCCGCAATGGGGTGAGCTCCCATTGCTCAGTCCCTGCTCCTGCCAACCTAAGCAGTTTGAAAGCAATTCAAAGTGCAAGTAAATAAATAGGTACCGCTTCGGTGGGAAGGTAAACGGCGTTTCCGTGCGCTGCTCTGGTTCGCCAGAAGCAGCTTAGTCATGCTGGCCACATGACCCAGAAGCTGTACTCCGGCTCCCTCGGCCAATAAAGCGAGATGAGCGCTGCAACCCCAGAGTCGGCCACAACTGGACCTAATGGTCAGGGGTCCCTTTACCCTTTACCTTTAACCCTCAATAAATAAAATAAAAACTACTCCAGGGTTATTTTGGAGCTAAATTGGGGTTGCTGGGGAGGGCGAGAACCAATTTGTATGTCACACCTTGGGTTCATTGAAAGGAGTGGCAAAATATTGTAATATGGTGCAGCTTTCTGGAACAAAAAAGACAGGATCTTCAGGTTTCTGCATGGCAGCCTAACAGCCATTGCCTTCAAGTAGGGATAAACAAAGATAAACAACAATACACTCTGTACTTCTAGTTCATGGTTGGTGCTAACACTATGCAATTGTGTACGAAGAGTGTAGCTGCTGGAAGACTCAAATCTTCCCAATGTGATACACTAGTTGGGAGTGTTAGACTAGGGCCACATCCGCCCGGTCATGACTTCCCCCAAAGAATTCTAGGAGCTATAGTTTGGTAAACATTGTAGGAGATCCCTATTCCCCTCAAAGAGCTACAATTTCCAGAGTAGTTTAACAGCCAAGGCTTCTTCTCACGAACTTTGGTAACTGTAGATCTATGAAGGGAATAGGGGGTCTCATAACAATGTTCATCACCTTTAACAAGCTATAGCTCCCAGAATCCCTTGGGGGAGGCCGCAGCTGTTTTCACAGTGCTTTAAAGGTATGGTGGGAATGCAGACTAGGATTAGAGGAGACCAGGCTCAAAGCAGAGTCCGCCTGGGAAGCTCCCTCCAGGACACTGGGCCCATCAAGGCCTAATCTACATCACAGGATTTGCTGTGAGGGGAAAAACTGTGGGCAGAGGAGAAACATGCCTGCAACTTTGAGGTCTTTGGAGGAAAAGGCAGGCTATAGTATGCAAGTAATTATTTGCAGAATATATGCAATTAATTATTTGCAATGTTCTAAGTGGCTAATGATTCACAGACAGGTTGACTTCAAAGCGGCTGGTTGACCACAGCAGGTGAAAGTGACCGGACTTCCTCTGCAAAACACGTGCGCATACACACACACACACACACACACACACAGAGGCTGGATGCTATTCAAACCACACAGGGGAAATCCAGCATGATGCTTTTTTCACTGTGCCCAGGTTTATCAAGGGCAGCACACTTCCTTAACCCAGATTAAACATTAAAACTAGGAGGGAGGGGATCTGGCTGATGTAGCTACAGCACCCTCACGGAACATTTGTTTACTACCATGCAGCAATATCTCCGCCCAGTGGCCAAGTGCTAAAGTGCTACTCCTAATGCTCCCAATCCTCTTCCACAGAAATGGGGAATTTGTGGGGGTCCCCTCCAGGCGTTTCTTGGACTCTAGCTCCCATCAGTCCTGGCCAATGTAGCCAGCAGTCAGGCACGATGGGAACTGGAGTCAAACACCACCGGAAGGCCAAGCATAGTAGTCCCCCACTTTGCCCCAACATTTTCACCAATGGAGATTCAGCAGGCACTTTCTCTATTAATGTTTAAATATTTGCTGAAAACTTTTCTATACTGTCAGGGCTTATGAAGACTAATAAGAAAAAATATTCCTGTAATAAGTTGGCTGCTTGATATGCGATTTCAGTTTTTATGAGGTTTTGTATTGTATATATAATAATTGTATAGCACTTCCGCTTCCCAAAACTGTGATTTATAAGCATTTCTATAAATAAACAAATAAAAAATTCTCATCATTTATGAAATCTTACCCCCACCACACACGCAAAGACTGTTTTGACAAGCCAACACTAAAATGCTTCTCTCCCTCTTCCCCTCTTCACAACCCTGCATTGACACACTAAGAGACCACCTTAATGAAAGACTCAGAGTACTTTAATTTTTCTCTTGAAAAAAGACACACATCTGGAATATTCTCTGTATACCATGGCATGGAAAATAGGATGAAATGGTATTTGGCAACAGTTGTTAAAAACAGGTCCTTTCCAGTAGCAAAGCTGGGATAAGGTGGAAAGTCTGAAACTGGAAACACTTTGGTGGTGGTGAGTTAAGTCAAGGATACTGTGCCACTCTGGTTCCCAGAATAATCTTAAGATAAAGGCACTTTCCCTTCTGTCACCCCAAAATTAGCACCGTGTTGTTACAGCCCTCAGCAACCCTGATGTGGAGAAGAACCGAGTGTTTCTTCTGTAATGCTGTGCGCATTGAAAACCAAGTGTCGTTTGTGCGCGCATGAGCAAGGAAGGATGCATCATGTTTCCAGCTGGGTTTAAACATACAAAAATGACAACAGCATTTAATTGCTTGTGGAGTGCAAGGCGTTGGGCTCAGGATAAAATCAGGGGGAGACTCTGATATCTTGCCTATGTGGCTTCCACAGATGCAAATTCCACCCTGCTCTCCAAACCCACCCAATTTTAATTCTTACATGAAACTTTTGGTAGGTTGTAATGGGAAGGTGGTGCTGTGGGAGTGAAGGCACTAAAATCTCAGGGCATGGAGATAACCACCTTTACTTTTTCAATAGGGTCAGCTTTCTGGAAAGCTACTTTAGTGTAAGAAGAGAAGAACCACGTGCACCTATCACTCTTCCAGAGTCAGTCCAAATACACCTGAGTTTGTTCTGCTGGGCCCACCCACACCACACCCAGGCCACATATATTGGTCATTAAGGATCCTTGGCAAAGAGGAACAGAGGTATCAAGTATCAGGAAAAATGCTGGAGTGAACTGTGTTTGAGTCCTTTTGCAGAAGAGGGGTAGTTTCTGAATCCTGAATTTGGCGGTTTGGTAGATTTGGCATCTGTGGAGTCTTTGCTCGAGCATCTCTCTGAAAGAAGCAAGAAGAGTCTAGTTAGAACCTGGACTGTCAGAAAGGAGAGTTTGCATTTGGTTCAGTTGGGCTGATCCTTCTCATAAATCCTGGTGTGGAGAGTCGGCTTGCAGTGGAACCTCGGTTCCCAAGCGCCTCCGTTATCGTACATTTCAGCTCCCGAATGCCAAAAACCCAGAAGTAAATGCTTCTGTTTTCAAACGTTTTTTGGAACCCGAACGTGCAACGCGGCGTCTGCTGAGTGCAAGAAGCTATTACAACCAATGGGAAGCTGCACCTTGGTTTTTGAACATTTCGGAAGCCGAATGGGCTTCCAGAACAGATTTCATTTGAGAACCGAGGTACCACTGTACCACATCCATTGCAGAAAGTGAACATTTTACCAGAACCCACCTCCACACAGCAGGAATCTGGCCTGCTTCACATGCAACACTAACAGCACAGCTAGCTAAGTGTCCGTGTGCAAGAGCCTCAGGCTTGGGCCCTTTCTGTTCCTCTTCAGTGTGGCTATGAGCTGTCACTTCCATTTTAAACGAACCATAGTTTAGTGTTGTGTCCGGACACTGTGATTAATTTTAATTCTGTTTTTTAAAAACAAAACAACATGCCAGCTTCAAAGACTACAGTTCTAAAATTTGCTTGTTTCAGATGTTCTGAACTACAATTCCAATCATGCCTAGTCAGCATAGCCAGTAGTAAGAGATGATAGGAGTTGTCATCCAAAAATTCTGTAGGGCACCAGGGTGATAAAGGCTGACGTAAGCCACAGCTGACTAGCCTTGGCTTGCCCAGGTTTGGACATGATGCTAAGCTGCAGCTAAACACAGAAGTGAAAGCTTCCAGTTTCCACCTAGCCATGCTGGAAAAGGAGAAAGGGGAAGAGTAGACAAGCCTGAGCCCCAGTCACTTCACCATAGTCCAGTGTTACATCCAAACACAGCCTCAATCTTTTACCACACTGAGGTGACTGAAGTTTCCCCTCACATTACCAACCTTTACCACACAAGGGCACCTTTGAACAAGATATTGATGAGGCAGAATTGATACATCCCTCCATCAGGCTAATTTCCATCTGTGTGAGAATATGCAAACTGCACAAATATCTAAAGCTCACATTACCTTCCCAACTACAGCAGCTGGTCAGAATTAACCAACAGCTTTTTCTGTTTCGCTGCCTTATATTTCATCTTTCCAATAACGCTAGAATTTAAGTAAAGCCAAAAAGCGGTAATTCCAGACAAACCAAGAGTAGGCAACTTCTTAGCACAATACATACCTGATAAGATTCACCGTTGTAAGATAATGGACCTTGTTTAGATGGCATTAAAAAACAACAACATTGAGGCAAATTCCTGGAGAAGAAATCTTAGCAAGGCTGTTGGTAACTAAAACAAAAACCCCATGTTGGGAGGCAGAAAGCTCCCAAACTTCGGGAGCTGTGTGTAGATAGTTTCAAAAGACACCTTCAAAAACAATGTGGACTAGGATGTCTGATCCGGAATGTATTTCTTACATTGGAATTATAGCAAAGGGTTACTTCCCAAAATCCCAAGCAGGCCTTCATGAACCTGGATCCAGCTTTATCATCATCATCATCATCATTATTATTTTCAAGAAAAATGAGGTGAGCAATAGCAGGGTATGGGGTGCTGGAGGAAGGGGATCCCAGGAGGCTGTTGGGATCAAGAGGGATTACCTGGGTGGAACTCAAGATGCCCACCGTTGCGCCTACGTCATTTTAAAAGCACCCAACCACTGAAGCAGCCGTTTAAAACCAAGAAGGTTTTAAACAGAATGAAGATACTTTGGTTTTACAATAGTTGACATTACCTTTTATTTTCATGTATCCACCTATAGTTTCGCTTCCTTCCGAGCTGCTGAGTTGATGTTTTTTTCTTTGGAGATGGGGTCGGTCCCTTTAGGTCCTGGCCCCTTATTACTACTCCAAAATAAAAAGAGCTTTCCCTAGAAAACAATCAGTCTGGTTTAAGCAGTGTTTTATGCTCTACTACTAGGTCTGTTTGGTTATTTATCTGAAGAAAGGAGAAGATTATCATTTAAGTGAGGGATGATTTTGTTTTTTTAAAAATAATAATTTCATCTGAAGAATAAGATCAAAGTAATCACTGGAACTAATTTATGGAGTCTAATTTATTCAATGTTTGGTAGAAAAGGTTTGGTTTTCTAGATACAAGATGATTTCCATCTTAGATTTATTAAGAGATGTCAAGTGTTACTTAGGATTTTTATTTTTTTAAGTTGGTTCTCAAGCCAGATTCAAAAATGGTTTGTTCACATCTCTCTCTCTCTTGTTTTTTTAAAGCAATGCTTTAAAAACTCAAATCTTCTCCCTTTGGAAATTTAAGGCAAGAGTTATAAGTCTGCAAGCTTCCCCTATGAGTTATACACACTCACACACACACCCTGTATGTTATTTTAGTTCACAGGGGGCTTTTCAATCTGTCTATCCACACAACCAGCTTACAAGGTAGGCCACTATTATAGACGGCCAGCCCAAGGGCAAGAGAGAGAGGAAGACAGACAGAACTTGGCCATGCATCACGGCTGGCTCAGGCATTTGCACGTCTTGGGGTCCAGGCAAAGTGCTTGGCTCTACTTGTCCCTCTGCCACATTCACTTTGCTCAGATTCCCCAATGGGGCAAGAAGCAGCGAGAGAGAGAGAGTTCTCTGTTTGCATGCCTGGCTTTTTCAGGATAAGGCTTCCCATCTAGGGGGCTCTTACCTGTGGGCCCCGATACTTATAGCCAGGGCCGGATCCAGGGTTAGAAAATTTTGTGCCAGACTGGGTCCGCATCTCAGTGGGCCCATCTTTCAATGTCTGTTGAGAGAATGAAGATTTCACGCGAACACCATTCTCAACTGGCTTGAGTGAGATTAGAGCTTCATTTAATTACTATAGTCATATTTTTTACTTGATAATCCAGGCTATGAATCACAGATAGCTGTGCAATTGAGTTGGAAGGAATTCTTATTGTTTAAAACAAAGTGGGCTTTAAAGAATCAGGATTCAACCTTCTTACACGTTTATGCCCAACAGTGGCAGCATCTCAGTAGAACTCCAGCTGATAAAAAAAAATCATGCTTAAAAGTTTAATGAATATTAAAACGATCAGCTAAGGAAATCAAGGAATGCACTCTAGTTGGAGCTGCAAGTTGGAGCTACAAGGCTACTTAACAGCCCTTAATGAGCAAACTACCAGCACTATGCCTTCATAGGGGAATTTTGTCCATTGAATCAGTATTGCACAGGACCAAACTGGACACATTATTCACAAATTAACTAATGTATAACTTTTTAAAATGTAATAGCAGTGGGGTGGGGAGGAAGACAGAAAAACTCTAAATTTAGAGTGTAGTCAGGACAGCAGAACATTTGATAACTTTCTTGATCAGCAACCAGTAACTGTTATTACTACTGGAAGGAGGAAGGAAACTGGCTGATTTGTGAACAACAGCAACATCATATGGGTAGAAGATGGGTCCTGGAGGATGGATCTTGGTACATGAGGCCACCAGCTTGCTGAAGCTAAGTACCGTACTTTTCGCACCATAGGATGCACTTTTTCCGTCTTAAAAACTAAGGGGAAAAGTCTGTGCGTCCTATGGAGCGAATGCAGGGGGGAGGCAGGCAGGAAAAGCCCCCAAGAGCCCCACACAAGCTTCGCGCGGTGCTTGCGGGCTTTTCCCCAGGAGGGAGAAGGGACTGACACCGCCAGTCAGTCCCTTCTCCCTCCTCTAGAAAAGCCTTGCACAACCTCTCCAGCTGGGGGGGGGCTGCGCAAGGCTAAAGAGGAAGCCCGGGCAGCGAGCGCGATCCACCAGAGGTAGATCTTAACCCTTGCCTCACCTGGGAGCTTCTCTGGGCAGGAATTCCCTCAGCTTAAGTGGGGTGGGGGAAGTGTGGCAGGTAGGGGGGTACCTACCTAGACACTGAAGCCAGTGTCTCTCCAATGAAAATTGGGAGTGGGCATTGTATGAAGTGGCTGTGGATCTCCTGCTGCAGAAGTGTAGGACTGTATAGAGTTGGGAGGGCCACCCGAGGGTCATCTAGCCCAGCCCCCTCACAATGTAGGAATCACAGCTAAAGAACGCCAGGCAGATGGTCCCCCAACCGCTGCTTAAAAGCCTCCAGTGGTGGAAACCCCCGACACCTTCCGAGGTCATAGAATTGCAGGGTTGGAAGGGAACCCCGGGAGTCATCTAGTCCAGCCCCGGTGGACAGCGGGCGCAAACCATCCCGTTGCGCAAGACTAAAGATGCTGCGCAAGGCTAAAGAGGAAGCCAAGGCAGCGAGCGGGATGGATCGCGCTTGCTGCCTTGTCTTCTTCTTTAGCCGCGCTGGAGAGGTTTAGCTCCTGGCTGGAGAGGTTGCGCGGCTATGGATCCCGCTCGCTGTCTTGGCTTCTTTGCTCTTTGGGGCTGGGGGGGGGGAACCTGGGCCTCCCCCGCAGCCCCGAGAAGCTCTGGGAGAAGCGGACAGGCTGCATGCAGCCTGTCCATTGCTCTTTGGGGCTGGGGGGGGAATAATATTTTCCCCCCCCTTGATTTCCCCCTCTTAAAACTAGGTGCGTCCTGTGGTCTGGTGCGTCCAATAGAGCGAAAAATACGGAAGGTTTGGATCTGGTCAGTGCCTGGGATGGGTGACACCTGGAAATTGCATTTATGCTGCCTTTGATCACATGTTGGAAGAAAGGTGCAAGATAGATGTCAACTAAATATTGTTGAGCTTAAGAAGTCCCGTCAGCCCCCGTCCAACATGGCCAATGGCCAGATGAGATGTGAGCTGTGGTCCTGCAACTGCTGACAAGCCACAGATTCCCAACCCTGGAAAGAACTATAGTTTGGTCCAAACTTCTATGTCTACTCATCTCTTCATATCAAGGATGACGTGAATCTAATGGGCCAGCATTTCCCCAAATTTTCAGGGGGGGGGGGGGAGGGGAGCTGTGCTTGCTGGGGTAGATGGGCATTGGGGTCTACAACATCTGGAGGATGCACTTGTATACCCTATACCCGTGGATCTCAGGGTGGTTCACAACATAAAATTAGAATATAAAAAACACAAAATACGGTATTTTGGATAAGGAATTTGTCAGAAGAGTGAGGGCTGGTGATAAATATGGGGGAAATCCCAGTGTCGTCATGAGAGCATGTGATTTGGGAATTGCTGAAATTGGCCATTTCTGACCCCAAGCCAATCATACGTATGATTACCACACCACTTTTCAAAAACTGTCAGTTTACACATTCAGCTGCCTTTTGTCGAAGACACAGTAATCAAGTGATCTATGCCTGCATGAACCTACTCAGAGTTTGTACACCCACCAAGTAGTTATTTGGAACCAAATTAAGTGTTTTATTTGTGAAAAGAGAAGTGGGGGTTGGGGGCAGATGGAGAGAAATAATTGCCCCCCCCCCCCCGCTGCCTGGAAACCCTTCTCCCTGCAAAACAGCCAGGATCCCCCTCCGGTGTATTAACTCAAAGGCACACTGCACATGACCAGAGGCATTCCAAACAAACAATAAAACCACACGGAATGGGTAATGTGCTTCTGACTGGTCTCAGTATAGTCTCTGACCCAAGAACTGAGCACCCTGCTTGTTTCAATAACTCTTCATTCCTCCCCCTACAAAGTTCAGCCTTTTTCATTCTGTTTTTGACTTTTTTTCCCATTCCTGCCTGAAAGTATTTGGGCAGGCAACCTGGGGACCTGCTGCTTAAGAAAAACAAGAGCACACAAACACATCAAAATCCCAACTCTGATCCTGAGCTGAAATCCTCACCACCACTTCTTGATCTTAAACAAGGAACATATCTACCCATCTAGTCCCTGTTCTGACTTCAGAGGCTGCCAAACGTTAGAGGCAACAAAGGGGAAAGACTACAGCACCCGAGAGACTGAACCTGGATCACTGAGCTATACACCTTTCCTCCGAGTAGTCCTTCCCTATTGCAGCAAGCCAGGCTTCCAGCACTGGTCAGGTGGTGGCAGAGTCTGCCAAATTTGATCCTACAGGCCATGCCAGACCTCACCAGAACCCATGGAGGGAGAATGGATGGGAACACCCAAAGTCATCAGCTGTGCTTGAGGGTCGATTTTTAAAAATTCCACTAGGAAAACCCTTATGTCCCTATGGAGATGGCCGTATTGAGTCAGTAGCTCACGTGCTTCTGGCTTGTACTCTTTATAAAGATTTGAGGAGTGAGGTTATTACCCCTCTACTACTATCCATACCAGATTGCTCAACCTTTGCTACTGTGTCTTTTTTTCCAGCAGATCAAGATAACCTGGCGACAGCAAAACCCACAATTTTTTTAGCAGGGGCAATTAGAATAAGATGTATTATTGTATTACTTCCTAACATTCCTCGGATGTTGTTTTTTCCTCACATTCAATCCTAGTAGTGCCTAAAATTGGCGAAAACTGGGTAAGATTAAATTAATACAGTTCTGAAGTTTATTTCAGTCGGTAGAGCATGAGGCTCTTAATCTCGGGGTCGTGGGTTTGAGCCCCACATTGGGCCAAAAGGTTCCTGCGTTGCAGGGGGTGGACTAGATGGCCCTCACAGTCCCTTTCGATTCTGTGATTCTAACACACTTTTCAACTTCCGAGGAGCATGACCAACTTCAAAGCAAACCTAATGAATAGTAGATACAATGCTATCAATTTAAATGGTTTTAAGAGTCTGTCAGAACAGGTTGCTTAAGCTTGCCTCCTGCAACATTTTGCAACAAAGGGATTTGCAACTGAACAGACGTAAGTCAATTATACAAAGGGGCACAGAGCAGACAGGGGAGGCTCCTTTAGGCAGCTTCAAAGAATGGGGGAGGGGCAAGAACAACTTCCTTTCTAACTAGGGGCTACTTTTAAAATGAGGGTGCATTTTAAATCACACTTTAACCTGTATTTTAAATTGCCCCCCCATTATGTTTTTACTGTAATTTTACTGGTGTTAGCTGCCCTGAGCCCAGCTCTGGCCAGGGAGGGCGGGGTATAAATACGTTGTTGTTGTTGTTGTTGTTACTAGCTCCCCAACCCCCTGGTCCCCTCAAATATAGACTGCAATTACATGAAAAGGATTCCAAAAGGAAATCCTAGCAATGTTGAACTCAACTCAATTGGTAACTGATTTCTCTCATGGCTGTGAACATTTGCAAGCTTTTGAAGGGACAGGTTTTCCTGTTTTCAAAAACAGGAAAATAATTTCTAGTAGCACGGGGCGGGAAAAAATACTTGCTTACTAATAGGAATCAGATTTGTTGTAAAATTACTCAGTCCGCCATCGCAAGCAGCTAATTTAGTAGCCCCGCTCTTGGTCTTCCCCAGTGTGGGAATGTTTTGGATGGCAACTACCATCAGCCCCAGCCAGCCTGGCCAGTGGTCAGGGAAGGGGCATCTGGAGGGCACCAGGGGGGAGAAAGCTGTCCTACTCCAATAGCCCGTTAACATACTTGTTTGTGTTATCTTCAAAACTCACAGCCAAAATCACTGGAGCACCTTCCAAACAAACTGATGGTTGCCCAGAGTCCACTTCATCCCATGCATCAGATGGAACATCTTGCGCACACCTATATCCCTTTGACAGCAAGAACTCACCTCACTGGTCATCCGTCTTTCAACGCTAAAAATGTAGCATCACCAACCTTGGCAGATGGTGACCAGGAGATTTACAGAGTACCTTTAAATCAGGGGTGGGGGGCCAGTGGCCCTCCACAAGTCACAGAATAATAGAATTGTAAAGTTGGGGTCCTGAGGGTCATCTAGTCCAACCCCTTCAGCCCCAGCAAGCATTGCCAATTACCAGGGGTGATGGGAGTTATGAACATTGGGTTCTCTGCCCCTGCTTAAAACATTGCCAGTGAAGAAGGCACCAGTGGGAAAACTCATTGCTACGTCACCCTACTGATTTGGTAACTATTTTGGTACAGCACAAAATTCCAAGTCACGTTCTAAACAAAGCCACTCAATCTTTGCTCCCTCCTGCGCACTTTAAAAAAGTGTGGATGCGCATGATGTGAGAAATCCAGGAAGTGAAGTGTCTTGTCAAAAGATCCTTGGAAATGCCTTTTCAAGTCATGGTATGCACAAGCCTTTTGACAAATCACTTCAATGCAGATAGGGATTGAAAACTGATAGGACAAAGACTTCAGGCATTTCCTTTAATTTAATTTAATTTAATTTAATGTTTTAAAAAATACTGCAGATTTCAACTGCAGAATTCTGGGCTGAAATACCTCTCTTCTCCAGCCTCTAAAAAGTTGAGATCTCATTACTGCCTGTCTAGTGTCATTATATAGTTTAGTCACAAGGTATGTATTTGGGTGGAATCAGGAGTATCCGGGGTCTATGCTTCCTGGTTGGAAAGAGAATAAAGTTCTTTTCAAACATCTCCCTCTAAGCTTTCTACAACAACTACCGGTACTTTCTGTTTCTTTGCCAGGTGACCTATTTCATTTTTAAAAGCAAAGCTTTCTACATACAGCTGAACTTCAAGAGTGACAGAATCACATCAGACAGCTGTTCAAGGAATGTACCACCTTCAGCAGCTGGTGCAGAAATAGCATCTTTGAATGCACACCATGTTAAATACAAGAAACCTCCCAACTTGTAGAAAACTAGTCTTTTTTTGGGGGGGAATGTAAATATGACTTTTTCTTCTTCTTGCCATTCTACTTCCTATATTGGAAATGGGAATGAAAGCATGCCACCCCCTTAGATTGCCCCCTCAGTTGGTGGTGCAAATCCATCAAGAGTCACGCCATAGAGTTGTTGCAGATCGTACAGCCTGGCTCTGAGTTTTGGCCTTCCTTTATAAAATGTGAGAGGATAAAAAGGAAAGCCAAAACCTGCATTCTGAAACAAATATGAATTTTCCAGTTTGAAAGCAAGTCAATCATGGGATTTAAGGAGCAAAGATTTCAGGGGTTCAGTTTTGATTTATTATTTTATTGATGTTGTAATTATGCACCAATTTGGATTTTTGTCATAAACAGCTTAGTGCATATTTACATGGAAAAGTGAAATAATAATTTACATAATTCAATCGATAATAATGATGTCGTTTTATTCCTACCTTGCTCCTGAGCCCAAGAAGAGTTGCAGTCACAAGCAGTAAACATCCCAGGGCGACCAGGATATACTGAGCATAGTTCAGCACCGCAGGGATAGTCACCATAAAGGTACGGTACATTGTGAATACATCACCTTCGATCTCTCCACTCTGCGCAAAATGAAGAAATGGGTGTCCATATTTTAAAATAAATAAGGTTATGAATAAACCTAATAAACCAAAGATAAAGAGCATAAAAAATACTGATACATCAGGCTGTAAGCAGCATAAGGTTGGACTTGCGGCTCCAAAACATTACAAAAAATAATCATTTCCCCATGAACTTGTTTGGCTGGTTTATATGTATTATTTTGTAATGTTAGCTTAATCACAGTTACTATGGACCAATATTTTTCAGTCTGTTCATATACAGTAAGATATATACTCCCTCTGCCCCCAGTTTTTAGATATTATAAACAACAGCAGTTATAAGATTGAGCACTAGTTCTTGATCATTTTCCAGAATGGCATCTTTTAGATAACCAAGCAGAAATATTTTAGGTTCCTAGCGTATATGATTTCCTAACATATCAGAGATATTCGCCTGAACAAATTTCTAGAATGCTTCTATTTGAGAAGAATTCCAAAAGATATATATGTATATGCTTTATCTGATCTACATATCCCAACATTTATCCAATCCTAATTTGTATATTAAATTCAATTTAAAAGGCATTACATACCATTGACAGAGGGTTTTAAAATAGTTCTCCTTTAGGTTTGCTGGAATTATATTAGAATGGAAATTGTCCCAAATAAAGTTCCATTGTTGCCTGGTTATTCTTTGATCCAAACCTCACACCCATTTTCTAACATATTTATCCTGTAAACCAAAGTTTACAGAATCTTGCAGAAGTTTACAGAATTATGCTTTTATCCAAATGAGAGATAAATAGAATTTCCAATTTCCCTCTTTCCTGACTTCCCCATATCAGAGAGGTCGCACCTCTAATTTGAAAATATTGGAAGAGGTTCTTATAGTAGCTAATACTGAGAGAAGAATTTCAAATTTAGATTCCCAATTCTTTACTTTAAAACACAGCATGTATTTAAGCATATCTCTTTTTTATCAATTCTTCCACCTCCAACAGTGGATTTTCTTTAAAACATTCTTTTAACTTAGTCAATTTTGTTGTGTACCCTTTCTGCTACGTACTGTCATACCACCACTGGTTGGTTTTTTTAAAAAATACAGAGTTTTGGCTGCTACCCTAGGTGATTTTTTTCATTCCATATAAAATACTGTAGCATCTCTGTCTCAGGCTGAGACCCCATCTGTCCACAGACTGTCTCACCAGAGTGGTGAATGCTCTAGTTATCTCTCGCTTGGACTACTGCAATGCGCTCTATGTGGGGCTGCCTTTGAAAGTGACCTGGAAACTACAACTAATCCAGAATGCGGCAGCTAGACTGGTGACCGGGAGTGGCCGCCGAGACCACATAACACCTGTCTTGAAAGATCTACATTAGCTCCTAGTACGTTTCCAAGCACAATTAAAAGTCTTGGTGCTGACCTTTAAAGCCCTAAATGGCCTCAGTCCAGTATACCTGAAGGAGCGTCTCCACCCCCATCATCCAGCCCAGACACTTGAGGTCCAGCGCTGAAGGCCTTCTGGCGGTTCACTCATTGCGAGAAGCCAAGTTACAGGGAACCAGGAAGAGGGCCTTCTTGGTAGTGGCACCAGCCCTGTGGAACGCCCGCTCAAAAAGAAGAACTACTACCAGACTTTTAGAAAGCATCTGAAGGCAGCCCTGTTTAGGGAAGCTTTTAACATTTAACAGACCACTGTATTTTAATATTTTGTTGGAAGCCGCCCAGAGTGGCTGGGGAAACCCAGCAAGATGGGCGGGGTATAAATTAGTAGTAGTAGTAGTAGTAGTAGTAGTAGTATTTTGACAGTATTTCAGATGGGACAACTAACGGAATGCTTAGTAGTATAATTACAATTTGGGGTAGGGTATTTTCCCACACCAAGAGATGGATTAGGAATTCCAGAATTCCAGTTCTTTCTCCAACTCACAAAATAGCTTTTGTTGATTAATCTTTACTATATCAGATTGGAAAACTGAGCCAAAACTAACAAAATGAATTTCAATAGGGACAAATGTCAAGTTCTTCATTTAAGTTGAGAATAACTACTTTTGCTGGCATCCGTCTGTCCTGCGAGACAATGGAGTGTGCCTCTGGGGGTGAAGCGCAAGCCTGTGTATGGAGTTCCTGGGCTGCCCGGACAACAAGATCCCCCCCCTCAGCCTCACTGATGTGGTCCAAAGGAAAGTAGAGCAATACGTTAGGCACCAGTCTGGCTGCAGGAGTTGCCGGAAGGAGGTGTAGAAGGCATTATCCAACCCTGTGAGGAACTCCACCCAAGATTTTGTAGGGTTTACTCCTTAGCCTTTTCTTCTCCGAAAGATATCCCGCAAGGCAGCGGAGGTTTAGCATCAGTTTTTCTTCTCCTAGATGGGGTTGAAGACCCTCATCTGCCCCTCACTTCCCTCTACAGCAGAAACCGCCTTCTTGATCTTTGGATCCACTATTGGCCTCGTCTGCTCAATCTGCTGGAGCCTCTTTTCGCATGCAGGCAAAGTCCCTTACTCACTGAGGGTTTGAGACCCATTGTCTACCCTCACCTGGTATAGTTGGCCTGGCAAAGCCATTCCCGGAATGGGACTGCTGTCACTGGCTGACAACTTCTAGAGGAGCCACAGGTGATAAGCTGAGTGCAAGGTGGCAACCAAAGATAGACAAGCTACCCCAGAAGGCACACAATGTGTCTAATATAACACAGGGGACACCTGAATTGCCAGCAGTAGATGTGAAAAGTATCTAGGGAGTTAGATTGTAAGTTTAACATAAGTCAACCGTGTGATACAGCAGCAAAAAAAGCTAATGCTACTCTAGGATGCTTAAAAGCTGACATGGATGGCGCCAGGCCTGCTTTCCTGTGGAGAGCATTAATTAAAGGGGGAGTCATCATTGAAAAAGCCTGTTCTTGTGTTGCCACCCTCTTCAGAGGATGCACACAGGGCTCTGGCCCTGCTCACCACCAGCAGGCAGCCCCTGGAAGGTGGCACAAGAGGGAAGGAGGCCTGGGGATTGGAAAAGGTCCCCCTGTCACAGGCTGTAGTAGTGCTGGGCTCCAGGGTCTAGGCAGCATTTCCAAGGGTGGCCCCAGATTGGCATGGGGACAATGTTACATGCACATCAGCCTCTTTTGGTTCATTTTGCAGAGCCTAATCCAGACGGTATCAAAAGTGGCAAAAATAGTTGCATTCTCACAAAGGGGTGGGGTGGGGGAGCTTTTTCTAGAAGAGATTATTCTGGACAGAGGCGTGATTCATGGCAAAAAGATTTAAAACTTGAAGCCAAGTGTTGAATAAGCCATTACAAAATTGGCTTACGCAAGACCAACAAATGTTTAAACACCCCCACTTTTAAAAAATTAAAAATAAAAGAGGAAGCAACAGTGTTTGGCCTGATTCAGCCCACTGCAAGCTTCTCACAACTCACCTCTGAGAACCAAAGGAGAGGTAACACGACTGTCTTGATTGACCCTGTTTGCCTGAAAGATGAGGGGACAACAATGAGAATTGCAAGAACTTTTGATGGTGTGACCGCTGGTTCAACATTCCTTTCTGGATTTAGGGCCCAGCTGAATGTTACATGCGAAGGCAGAGGTGGGAGGTCTCAGGCCCAGGGGCCAAATGCTTCCCTCCAGGCCTCTGCATTGGGTCCTTGGAGCTTTCCCAAGCCACATCCCTTTGCTGTATAGGCAAGCTATAGTTGATCTTATAGATAGTTTTAAGGAAAATGCTCCTCCAGGCATTCATCCCTCCTTGAATGCTGTTACCTGGATGGAGCATGGCCTTGCTTGCATGAGTAGAGAGGGGAGGTGTGCGCATGCATGCATGCATGCATGCACTCATCAAAACCTTTGGTTTTTTTGTAAAGCTCATTGGTGGGGAAGCTCAGACCAAGGAGGCAGATATGGCCCTGCGTGGCTTGAGAAGTTTTCCCAGGCCGCCCTCTCACTCCAGAAACACCCACGGTAACTGCTCTGCTTTTCACCTCAACTGTTTTTGCATGGCTGGAATATGGTCCCTGAATTCTGATAATGCCTCTTGCTTGTCTGGATGGAGGATACAAGGGTGGGTGTGCGTGTGCGTGGGTGTGTAAAAACTAGCCTAGTGTACACAGATAAAATTTACATTCGCTACTCTGTCCATTTCTGCCTCTGCTCTACACTGACATGTGGCCCTGGAAGGCTGCACAGATTGGAATGTGGCCCTCAGGCTGATAAATGTTATCCATCCTTGCGCTAAGGTGTACAGCAACCTGATCTGGCCAAAGCTGGCTGAGGAAGGGGTGGATCTGGATGAGAAGAACAGCCAAGATGGAGAGAGCAGAGGGTCACAGGGTTGAGAACAAGCAGGCTCAGGGCACCTGGAGAATTTTGCTACCTACCAGATGCCGGGGACTCTCTTCATGAAAAGATTCAGCTGCAACTTGATGGAGCAATTCATAGGAATGCCAGTTAACTGCATTAGGAGGAAAGAGATGGATTTTATCTTTTAAAAACTTTCCCCCCATTTAAGTACTTTTACACCGCTCTTCCAGGATTGACAACCTAAAAAAATCAATTCACAGCAGCAGCAGCAGCACACAAAACCAAATGAAAGCCTTTTAAAAAAGCAATGAAATGAGATAGCAGCAGCAAAACACTAAGTCACTTTTTAAAAGAAGTCACAGTACAGCAAAATAAAAAGCAACCATCAAAAGTTTGATAAAGTCTTTATTTCCAGGGCTCTTGGTTTTATGGCTGGCCCAACTGGCATGGAGTGAAGTGGGGGAGAAACACAACATGGCAGAAAGCACATATACCCTAGATTCTAGCACTTGTAAAAACAAGAAAATCTATGAAGTCAGTCAGGCAGAGAGATACTGGTCCAACATCACTCACTGAACTTCATAGCTGAGAAGGAATTTGACCTTCCCATCTTTGGTCACATTCCTCTACCCCACAGGCAGTGAATGTGCAGTGGCAGCCGGTGCCCACGGGGACCGGTAGGCTGAGAGACAGGGAGCCCACCATTAGGTGGCGCCAAAGCTACTGATAGGCAAAGCCTGCTATTCTACTTTTGTCCTAATCTTCCTCCCTGCGGAGTACAAGCGCAACACTTGGACTAAGCAGGGGGAAGCTAATAGGCAGTGCCTCCCTCTGCACTGGGTGGCAGGCAGGTGGGGGCCAGTTTGTGGGGCAGTGCCCCATTTGCCCTGATAGACCAGCCTCCACTGCAATGTGGTGCCTTCCAGATGTTGTGAACTATTCTTCACATTGTTCCTGTCCATTGGTCATGCTTGCTGATGGGAGTTAGGAGCAGCTACATCACAGTGGCTCCAGGTATATCCCTCCCTTCTTTGGGAAGCATGGGCCAGAAATGAGGAGCCAACACTGAAAACGCCCCTCCCTGGCTGCCAGACGTGTCACCTCTGACAGTGGGGACAGCCAGAGGAAAACCTCTGCCGCAGGACTGGCCAGGTTCATTGACCCAGAGTAGTCAAGACACAATTCAAACCCACCCCCCCAAAAAAATCATTTTATGCCTAGTAGTTATCTTGTTGAAGCAATATACCTCCTAGCACCAGCCACTAACTATCTTATCTCCTTAATTACAGTTACTTCGATAAAGTATTTATTGCTGTGGTGCTTGGTTTTATGGTTGACACAGCCAGGGTGTGTGGCAGGGAGAAGCACAATCCTTTTTATTTCAATATGACAGAAAGTACATATGCCTTAGGGACGCGGGTGGCGCTGTGGTCTAAACCACAGAGCCTAGGGCTTGCCAATCAGAAGGTCGGCAGTTTGAATCCCTCGGACTATAGAGTGAGATGAGCGTGCAACCTCAGAGTTGTCCGCAACTGGACCTAATGGTCAGGGGTACCTTTACCTTTTTTATATATGCCTTAGATTCCAGCACTCATAAAGGTAAGAAAATCCAGCATGTCAAGGGAGGTGCTCCTGATGTTACAATGACGCTCACCTGTGGCCCATCACCATGACTGTGGCTTGCAAAAGCTAGAGGGTTTGCAATGAAGCCAGTGGGTTGTGCAAAATGTTAGTCCCACTCTGAGGAGCCCCACTGAAACTAAGGACCATGACTAACCAGTTTGTTAATTGCAATGGGTATACTCCAAAGAAAACTCAGTTGGATGCACCTCATTACCTCCATGGGTGAGCAAATTTCCCAAAGGCTTCTGGGATTTGCGTGGTGTTTTTCTCAGCTAGAACCCCAAGGGCCACCAACTCGCCAGGTGCAAAATGGCAGCCTGGAGGACAAGCCAGAAAGATGGCAGAAGGGGTAGAGTCAGTTGCCAGATGGACCCCAGGAGTCACACAGCAGCCTTGTTCATGTGACATGCTAAGCCAAACCATGACTTCACTGTGAATATGCTTCTTCCCCTCTCCATCTTCCAACCCTTCTCAGGTACCACGTATATAACCTGGTTTGCCATGTAACCCCAAATCATGGTTTGTTTCAGACAGGCTACAACCGATGAGCTAAGACCTAAGCTCGGCTTTTTTCAGGCTTAGTGTTCATGTGTTGTTTCATACTACTCAGGTTTGCACAACAAACTGCACATAAGCTACACAAACGCTTGTTTGTGCTACCCATGGGGGTGGTGGAGGCACATTCACAATTAAGCCACAGTATAAAACAAACCATGGCTCAGTCTTGGGCCCGGTCTTATTCAACATCTTTATCAACGACTTGGATGATGGACTCAAGGGCATCCTGATCAAATTTGCAGATGACGCCAAACTGGGAGGGGTGACTAACACCCCAGAGGACAGGATCACACTTCAAAACGACCTTGACAGATTAGAGAACTGGGCCAAAACAAACAAGATGAATTTTAACAGGGAGAAATGTAAAGTATTGCACTTGGGCAAAAAAAAAATGAGAGGCACAAATACAAGATGGGTGACACCTGGCTTGAGAGCAGTACATGTGAAAAGGATCTAGGAGTCTTGGTTGACCACAAACTTGACATGAGCCAACAGTCTGACGTGGCAGTTAAATAGCCAATGCAATTCTGGGCTGCATCAATAGGAGTATAGCATCTAGATTAAGGGAAGTAATAGTGCCACTGTATTCTGCTCTGGTCAGACCTCACCTGGAGTACTGTGTCCAGTTCTGGGCACCACAGTTCAAGAAGGACACTGACAAACTGGAACGTGTCCAGAGGAGGGCAACCAAAATGGTCAAAGGCCTGGAAACGATGCCCTATGAGGAACGGCTAAGGGAGCTGGGCATGTTTAGCTTGGAGAAGAGGAGGTTAAGGGGTGATATGATAGCCATGTTCAAATATATAAAAGGATGTCACATAGAGGAGGGAGAAAGGTTGTTTTCTGCTGCTCCAGAGAAGCAGACACGGAGCAATGGATCCAAACTACAAGAAAGAAGATTCCACCTAAACATTAGGAAGAACTTCCTGACAGTAAGAGCTGTTCAACAGTGGAATTTGCTGCCAAGGAGTGTGGTGGAGTCTCCTTCTTTGGAGGTCTTTAAGCAGAGGCTTGACAACCATATGTCAGGAGTGCTCTGATGGTGTTTCCTGCTTGGCAGGGGGTTGGACTCGATGGCCCTTGTGGTCTCTTCCAACTCTATGATTCTATGATTCTAGTTCAGTGTCCTAACCAGGCCACTGAAATGACCTGCATAACAAAGCCCAAAGCTAATTCTGATTAAGTACAGATTAAGGATGTAAATACAAAAACTGTCATAAAGAACTCATCAAAGACAACCTATTAATATTCCTATTCTACAGGTATGGAACAATGAGGAAGAGAGAGAAGAAATTAGTACAAGGTGAGCTATGCATACCCTCCTACATTTCTCCGACGAAAATAGATGTCCTAAGCAAAAACCATTCCAGGATCAAATCAGAAACCGGGAAGGCTTCTGTAAGTCTGGGACTATCCCTGGAAAATAGGGACAGACCACTTGGAGGGTCTGTTAGAGCTAAGAGCATTTCTGAAACCTTTGCCAGCCTACTGCAAAAACCATCTAGACATCTACTCGTTGATCCTTGATGGACTCCCATAACACTTCACACTCCCACTTCTGTCCAGGTATAAGAATTACCTGCTGTCAGGAGGAAGCTAGTGCTGGCATTTCTACCTGAGCTGCCTTGCAGATCTTCCTTCTTAAAGAGAAGAGTGATCAGTGACTCATATATGACAAGATGCCTCTCCCAAAGGCAACCTCTCTGACTCCATCAGGGCTTTTATTTAACTGAAATATTGCAGCACACTTAGCATACCTTGGCCAACATGCCTTGGGCCATTTTCCTTTTGAGGTGGGGCAACCAGAATGGTACAACAGTGTTCCAGGTGTGGTTTCACAATCAATTTTTATAATGGCAGTTTGATAAAGTGTGTTCTCCTTCATGGAGAGCACATGTTGCGGTGGGGGCTAACAAGACACCCCACTGTTGCTGGGCGGGAAAAGAATGCTAGCCACCATTACAATTGGGTTCTATCTGTTGCTGAGGAGATTTATATGTTGCCATTTTGAGATTGACAGCCATAGCTTTTAAATACCTTGCACGCAGCACTGAGCTTCCTCTTTTCACTGCGCGCATCGGATCACCCACCCTCCCTCCATATGTTCAGGGTTGTTCGCTTGACCTTGCGATTGCCTGTCATGGGATCATCTGCTTTGGGGGCAGGGGCCCGGTAGGAATTTTGTCCATTTGGCTGATTGGCTGGTGCCATTTGGTTTTTGCCTGCTGCATAGCAAATTGTCACAATTTGTAAGGGGCAAAGAAAACACAGGTCATTCACCAGAGGGTTTTTTTGTTATCTTGACACAAGATAACCAAAGAACACTATGGGCCATGCTGAATCAGACCAAAGTCCCCTGCTCCCCTTCCAGCATTCTATTCTCACAGCAGCCAACCAGATGCCAGGCACCGACAATTCATAGAATCATAGAACTGTAGAGTTTGGAGGGACCATGAGGGTCATCTAGTCCAACCCCTTGCAATGCAGCAATCTTTTGCCCAACGTGGGGCTCAAACCCATCACCCTGAAGAGTCTCATGCTCTCCCAACTGAGTGAAGCCCCAAAGCAGGCCAAGAGCGCAACAGCACTCTCCTCACTTGCGCTCCCCAGCAACTACTACTTTTCTTTGTTGCTTATTAACTGCCGTCCACATCTGTCTCAACTGGTATCCAGAAGGATACCACCACAGACACCAGTGAACCGTCACTGTAGCTAGAATCCCCTGAAAGCCTTATCTTCCAGGAGTTTGTCCAACCCCCTTCTAAAGTTGTCCAAGTCTGTGGCCATTATTAAATCTCTGTGATGCGCCGGGTGGAAATGTTTTTCCTTGTCCAGGTTTCGATATTCTTTCAAATAAAGAGCTGTCAACTTGTCCAGCTCTGGCTTGAAACACCCTCATTTAGGGCCCAATATATCATGCTGCCTGAGGAGGAACAGCAAAAGGGATGTCCCTCTGCAGGCCTGCCTAATTATTTTGGGATCTGAAGCAGACAATCCTGTGAAGTGCCTGCCTTTGGCAGTAGAAAACAGCAGTCCATTAACTTATACGTAATTTACTGCCCCTCTGGAATTCGAAAACCAGCTGCTTGAGGCAACTGCTTCCCTCTGTCTAATGACAGGGCTGGCCCTGGCTGCTTTTATGCTGTTGTATATCCTGTTCTAAGTTAGCTATTTTTTACAATTGTATCCCTTTAGGGGTAGAACAAAAGAATATAAAGGGGCATACAAAATTATGTGTTTGTTGGAAATACACATAAAAATACAACTTACTCGACTGTCACCACCCCTGGTCTTTCTAACCTGACAAAGAACACAAACCTGCCATTTTAGAGAACATGCTTGGATTGGAGTGCAGAAGGCCCAGGAAATAGCCCTTACCATTGACTTTTCTGCAACTATGAGGTAACACTTGTTACGAGACAAAAATGCTATCTCAAGTGCCTTGGGGTGCAAAGTGTAATAAATCATTTAGTTTTTTTTAAAAATCAAACAACTTATCAGAAGCATGTTAAAAACAATCTTTCCTTTAATCTATATTATTATATTATTATATTAGTCCAGTGTAAAAGCTCAAAGATTAGGCTTAATGTAGTTCCAGAGACCTGCTATAGCTCTCTGAATATGCAGTTATGACAAAACTATACATTTAAAGCAGTATCATACCACTTTAAACAGCCATGGCTTCTCCCAAACGAGTTTACTAGGAAGAGGGATTGATTGTTCAATTACTCTGAGAATTGTCGCTCTGTGCGGGGAATAGGGGCCTCTTAACAGCTCTCAGTACCCTCTATAAACTACAGTTTCCAGGATTCTGCGTTGCGGGGACAACCATGACTGTTTAAAGCAGACTACATTAAAATGTATAGTGCAGATGGGTCTTAGAGTAAAAGAAGGAAAGTAAAAATCTAGTATGTAAAATTGGAGACAATGTTTGCTGAATAAAGCACCATTCTTCTCAAGATCCAACATACCTGAGATGGTCTAATGCAATATCAAATTATGAGTAGGGGTATATTGCACTTTCATTTATTTATTGCGATGTTTATACTCCACCTTGCCTCTAGAGAGCTCGGGGGCAAACACAATTCTTACCCTCCCCATTTTGTCCTCAACAACCCTGTGAGGTAGGCTAGGCTGAGTGATATTGAGAGGCCCAGGGCTGAGTGGGGATTTGAACCCTGGTCCTGCAGGTCATGGGTTCAACACTGTAACCACCAGTAACATTGTCATTTCTTTGTGTTACTTTCTTTTTATGTGGAATTTTTATATTGTATTTTTAAAAACTGGTAATCTCTTTTTCTTTTTTATGTTTAAAATACTTTTTTGTTCTTCTATTAATTATGTTGCTTTAAAAGTGGGTCTTTACTGTATCACAGAATTGTAGAGGTAGAAGAGACCCTGAGGATCCTCTAGTCCAACGCAGTGGTCCCAGACGGGATGGAACCTGCAACATTGGACTTATCAACAACATGTTCTAACCAACTAAGGTGATGTTCTAATTGATATTTTGAGCTAGATTATATACTTCTTAGAGGTTGGGGTTGTTGTTTTTTTGGAAATGTGAAGCAATCCAAAGGAGCCCAGACCTCCTAATCCTCAGATCCTTTGGGAGAGACTCTTCGGCCTCGTGTGAGCTGCTGGGCAAAAGGAAAGCTGGTTTGTTTTTGTGTTGTTTTTTTTTGCTTCTGTTTGAATTTGTGTGTTCAGGCCATTTTAGTTTCTTTTGAAGTGAGAGATGGCTGATGTAATTATTTTGTGTACAACATGTAGCTGTGTTTGTGTTGCGATTGTTCTGTTACTTATAAAAATAAAACATAAAAATGATTTAAATAAATAACTTAAGCTAGTTTCATAAAACTAAATAAAACTATTGTCGTCTCTCTCTCTCTGTTTTTAAAATTGTGTTGCACGTAACAGATTTTGTGTTGCAACTGTTTCCCCACTTAGGAAGATGTTTAGGAGGTTTTTTATTGGTTTGTTTTTAACTGTAATCTCTCATCTACACATTTACTGTTCCAGGTCTCTCCTAACCATCTTATTGCAACACTGGGTGAAATTAAAAATGCTATCACCTTGGTTGCCAAGTAACATTGACAAAGCTGAGTTGCACCATTAGTCCCAGGAAGGGGAGGCTGTGTTCCTCCAGGCGTAGCAACACTCCAGCTGCAACTCCCATCATCCCTGCTGCTTGGCCATAATGCCTTGGACTGATGGGAGATGGAGTCCAACAACAAAATACACGTTTTGCATGCACCATGTACACCAGGTGTCAGGAACCTGCCACTCTCCAGATGCTGCTGAACTACAACTCCCCTCATCCCTGGCCTCTGGCATTGTTGGCTGAGGCTGAGGAGAGGTGGAGTACAATAACATCTGGAAGCCGTAAGTGCTCCATTCATGTGCCTTTGAAAGCTCCTGGCCATCATAGGCAATCCTGAGTCTGATGGACTACCTGCCATAGTGCTGTCAGCCAAGGAAGGTCCAGAGGAAAGAATTAACTCTTTATTCTCAAAAGTACACTTACACGTTAGGACAAGGTACGTCCCTCAATCCTTCGTCCCTCAGCTATTCCTAGGTGTGTACCCAGTGAGGCGTCTCCTGTCTTTGATTCTCTTCTCCTGGCTGTTACAAGCTCCCCCAGATCACTGATCCCTTCTTCCAAGTCAGTCTCCAACCCCCTTTCTCCTCCTTATGCAGCCTCCACTCATCAGGGTCCAGCCAGTCCCTGACACTACCTGACGTCCCTTTAACTCAAGAGTAGGGAACCTTTGGCTGTCAAAGTGTTGCTAAACACATGCCCTAGGAAGCATGGCCGATGTCTAGGGGTGATGGGAGTTGTAGTTGAGCAACATCTGAAGGACCAAAGGTTCCCCATACTTGTTTTAGCTGGACATGCCAAGAAAGCTACAGGTTGGGTGACTGCAATGTTCAAACCTCTGCCAAGAGGAAGAAAGCAATTCTTGCTCTGTCTGCCACAGATCTTTCTTCCGCCACCCCGTATCTCCACATGCCTCACCTTCAGGTGTCCTGCCCACACTCCCACAAGGAGACAGAGCCAGCCCCCACCATTTGAGACAAATCACTGCACTAATTGATTTATGATTTTAAAGCTACCTTAATCAGTGCAATAATAAAAAATATCCTTGTACTATGGAATCCATGGCAAGCCATATGCCGCAAACAGATGACAGACACAGAGAGCAGATTAGATATAGGTGCAAGCAGGCGAGATTGTAAAACTGCCTTCTACAGATCAAGGGAAGGCTGTTGGGTTTGTACCAAGAGTAACTTCCCAGTTCAATTTCAAAAGAACAGAAAATACAGAAGTTATGTTCATGACTATTGGAATAGCATATTTGTTTCAACTTTTCCATTTGTAATTGTTGTAACCTGCCTGCTGGTGAAGGGTGGGTGGTAGTGGTAGCAATAATCATCATAAAAATAACCCTGGTCCACCCATGTAGTACAATGTGATGGTAAATGGACTGTATCACTGCATATGGGGACATTTGAAAACGTGAACACCGCGCTCCCTCCTTGCATGTAGAAAACTAGAACTGCAGGAAGAAAGTCAGGCTAGAATTCCTCACCCCCACCAATGCTGCTAATTTTCTACTTACAGACCATTATGTTTAACAGGATGGTGCATTAAAAGCATGGTATCCCTCCTCGCCTCCCCATAATCTAAAGTGATGCAATCTACTCTTCCATTCAACAGGCCATATTTGTGGGTCACAGATAAGGGTCCTCATTGTGCTGATAAAATATTACTGTAATCAAGAGGCAACCAGAAGGTTTACATCTAAGAGCCTGATAACGTTAAATACAGCAGGGTTTGCAAGTGTCATTTCACAAGCCCAATCTAGTTCTAGTAAAATGAGAGAGGGAGAAAAACTTCCCTCTGTCCACCTTCTCCACATCGTACATCATTTTATACACCTCTATCATGCCTCCTCTGACTTGCCTGTTCTCTAACCTAAAAAGCCCCCCCTCCCGGTTCCATCACCACAGTGACACCCACTAAACAAGCAAGAAAGCACCAGAGTTAGTGAATGAATGGTTCACTCACTGAGTGCAGATCCACAAAAAGCCCGTGCTTCTCTTCGTTGGGATGCAAGCCATCCACTGTCTCTAACAGTTCTGGGTCAGCATTCAGGAAGTGTGGGTGGGACATGAATACTGGTGCATCTAAAGAAGAAGAAGCAAAGACATGCAGATGAAAACAAAGCTGTTTGAGGCATAGAATCATCTCGCTACCTGTACTCATCCCTGATCCTGTGATTTTTTTTTATTTTTAGCCTTTGGAATATTTCAACCAGGAACTTGACATGAACAGTATTTCACACCCTTTATGATCATGAAGATTAGAAACGTCACTTAAAAAAACAATCACAACAATTGATCTTCTGCATGCAAAGCTGCAGGATGGAGATTGTGTGACACGCAAGTGGGTGGAAAAAATATATGATTTTGCAGACAAACAAGCATCAGACATTACTGTGAATAGCATCTTCTGTGCCGAATGCAAGCCTTGACCACAGCAAAAAAGTGCCAAAAATCATATTTGGAGAGCAAATACAGAGAGACTATGTTTTTAGAGCAGTGGGGGCCTTCAGGAAGACAACATAAAATGTAGGAGCAGCCCTGTGGGTTCACACCAAAGGTAAATTCCAGTCCAGCAAACTCTTTTCACAGCAGGGCCATCTGGTGCCCCTGCGTTCTGCCTGTAGGCTTCCCAGAGGCAACAGCCTTCACTGCATTCAATATAAAGGTAAAGGGACCCCTGACCATCAGGTCCAGTCGTGACCGACTCTGGGGTTGCGGCGCTCATCTCGCTTTATTGGCCAAGGGAGCCGGCGTACAGCTTCCGGGTCATGTGGCCAGCAGGACTAAGCCGCTTCTGGCGAACCAGAGCAGCGCACAGAAACACCATTTACCTTCCCGCCGAAGCAGTACCTATTTATCTACTTGCACGTTGACGTACTTTCAAACTGCTAGGTTGGCAGGAGCAGGGACCGAGCAAAGGGAGCTCACCCCGTCGTGGGGATTCGAACCGCCAACCTTCTGATCAGCAAGCTCTAGGCTCTGTAGTTTAACCCACAGCATTCAATATAGCCCTTGCATTCAATACAGATTGCAGCTTTTCCTCCCTGGGGCTGAGCTGGGGCTGGTTTTCCAAGGATGAAGCAAAAGCTGGCTGTGGACAGCAACTTCATTACCAATTCCTGGAGCAGCCCCCTCCCCTGCCCCCATTTTAAAGGAAAATAAATGTATAAGCAAATAAAAAATGCAAGCAGACATTTGCTTAAAAGGAAACGATTCACCTGAAGCATGAGTGAGGACCAAGACTCAACAGCTGAAAAAACACATTCTTTGCACACCTATACATCATTCCTGAAACGGTAAAGCCACAAATTTCAGAATCCCACACACTACAGGGGGTCTCTGTATTACATACTCTTTAACCAACTTGGCACCTAACACAGCTGGACTGGGCCACTTCTTAACGGCAGCTTGAAAATACTTATCCTAATTCTGAAGAGCATTACAGATTAGGGTAAATAATGGGTGATATTTCCAAGAGAGAGGCTGTGAATGGAAAGCCACTGATTAACACAAGTTAACCAAAGATCCATGAACACACAAACACAAAAAACCCACCATCCAGATTAGGCTACCAGTATGAATTGTGCAAATGAGAAATGTATTTTCCTTCTGCTAGCCAAGGCAAAAGTGCCAACGGAAGACACTCTTGGCCCCTGGAAACCTCATTCTGACATACATGGGGTCGGACCCGAGGTCATCCATCTAGTTCAGAACAGTCTACCACTGACTGGCAGAGGTTCTCCAGGGTTTCAGGCAGAGGACATTCCTAGCTCTGCCTCAAGGCACTGTGGACTGAATGTGGGGCCATCTGCATGGAAAGCAGAAGCTCTGGCACTCAGCCACTGCCTTTTCTCATGAGACTGCTCCCACAAGAAGCAGAGATGGCCACCAAGTTTGATGGCTTAAAAGGAGGACTAGCTAGCTGGCTATGATGACTAACTCAACTGTTGGAGGCCGAATGCCTCTGAGGGCCAGTGGCTGGTGGGAGGCTCAAGGGGGGAGATTATTTCTATTATTTCTGATAGCTAATGCTGTTCTAGGCTGCATCAACAGAAGTCTAGTGTCCAGATCAAGGGAAGACATAGTACCACTTTATTCTGCCTTGGTCAGACTACACTTGGAGTCATTTGTCCAATTCTGGGCACCACAATTCAAAGAGGATGTTGACAAGCTGGAATGTGTGCAAAGGAGGGCAACCAAAATGATAAATGGTCTCAAGAGTAACAGTTGAGGGAATTGGGTATGTTTAGCCCGGTAAGGAGGAGACTGAGAGGAGATATGATAGCCATCTTCAAATATCTGAATGGGTGTCAGATGGAAGATGCAGCAAGCTTGGTTTTTTTGCTTCAGAGGATAGGATTCAAATCACTGGATTCAAGTTACAAATAAACATCACAAAGAACTTTCTGACAGTAGGAGCTGTTTCATAGTGGAACGGATTCCCTCAGGGGGTTGTGGACTCTCCTTTCTTGAAAGTTTTTAAGCAGAGGTTGGATGGCCACTGGTCATGGATGCTTTAGTTGAGATTCCTGCATTGCAGGGGGTTGGACTAGATGACCCCTGGGGTCTCTTCCAACTCTATGATTCTGTTACTGGACACTCTGAGAACAGAATGCTGGATTAGATGTGACATTGGCTGGCCCAGCAGGCTCTTCTTATATCCTGCCCTTTCTCCAAGGTATTCATGGTGGCAAATATGGCTTCTTCCACTGCAATTTATTTTAACAGCCCCATGGAGGTGAGTTAGGCTGAGAGAGAGAGTAGCCCAAAGTCAGCCTCTGAGCCTGTATGTCCCCAAGAGGTGCTAACAATTATACGACACTGAGAGAACACGTCCGCACAATGAAGTCTGCCCAACAGCATTTTACGTATTACACAATCCCCACAGAGAACAGCATTGCCATTGTTCTCTCCCATAACAGTTTGTGATATTGAGCATTTTGTAAGGCAGAGGAACGATCCAAGTTTTCATCTTACAGGAAGCTGCTGTTGCACTCACTTGGCTTTTGTAAACTGCTCTGGGGATTTTATTGCAACCAAATCTTGGGAAATAAATTATATACAAATGTTAGGGGTTCAAACCCTGGCAACTCCACTTAAGAAATCTAGGGCAGGAGGGCTAGAAAAGGAGTCTGGCCGAGATGAACGGGCAAAACGAACTCTGAGCTAGATTGGCAATGTGTCCAGTTCCACATCAGGCAGGCTTTCCACATTCATGTGAGAGGCTATGGCAGCTGTCTCCCAATCTAGCACCCTCTAGCTGTTGCTGGACTACAACTCCCATCATCCCTGACTGCTGGCCATACTAGAAAGGGCTGGTGGGAGTTGGAGTCCCCCAAACACCTGGTGGGAACCAGGCTAGCAAAGGTTGGGTTATAGTACCAGATTTTCCTGCAAAACAAACAGCAACAGAACAATGAAAGAGATGTCTAAACACTTCTAGCCCCCCAACCCAACAAATTGGACAACACGGATGACTGCTGGGGGCAGGGACCAAAATACTTTTTAGACGTACTTAATTGACAGCTGCTGACATTCTGGATTCCAGACTGGCGGCACGGACAGAAGCCTTCGTTGGGAGGATAGTCTGTACCATTGTCAAACAAGTTCTTTGGAGCCACGTAACGCAGCGTTGGTATTCCCTTGAAGTCTCCAGATCTACTGTAGTTTAATTTAATGGACCTGAAAACAAGGGTTTCAAGAGATGAGGGGCATCCAAGCACCAGAAGACATACTTCAGAGATGAAAGTTGAAGACGTTGAGGCCCACTGCAGCATCTGCTGAAACGGGTCCCTTTGTAAACCTTGTACACCTTTCTAGTACTATCTATCTGCCACTTTTGAACAGAAGTGAGTCATGGTGTCTGGTGCCCATTTGGACTGGTAGGACTGATAAGGCGGAGGTCAGAGAAGCTCACAGGAAGTGGAGCCAAAGCCAATGCAGGCAGAACTAACAAATTCTGACACACACACACACACCATTTCTCCCCTCTTACTTCATGTTAGATGTTTTGGTATTAGTGATGTAAACTCTAAAGAATCAGACAAATGGGAACAGAATAAATAATCATATAATAAATATATAAATAAATGCAATGAATGTAATAAATAAAGGGCTTTATGTTCAAAAATAAAGAGAGCAAAAAACTACAAAAACAGTACTTTGAACTGTGCCTGTAAAGAAGCTAGAATGCTGAGTCATTTATTTTTGTAGAGACAGCCAACCAAGCTTCTAGGATGTTGGTCCGTCCCATACAGAGCAGCCCCTAATAGGCCACTGGGAATACCAAGAATCCAGTTTCAACATCCTCAACGGACCGCACCTGATTCAACCGTTCACACGGGAGCAGCCTTTTCTGAGAGAAGCTGCAAGAGGGACACTGCCAGGTAGGAGCAGGGACTGTGCCTTCTCCTGTGTGAGACCACAGCCTCATCAAAGGATTTCCTCCCCAAAAAGCAAACCCTGAAAGAACTCGCCAACCTCATATTTCGGCCAGGAGATGTTTCCACCCCTCTGCTTCCCAGCAGAGACTCCGACTTAGCCAACTTTTCCCATGGGCAGCTGCTGACAGGCCTAAAGCCCATTTGTGGATGATTCAAGGCATGTTTTTAATCACTTTCTGCCTTTTTGGATTGCGTCAAGTTCTGCAATTATGTATGTATTCACCCAGTGCCCAGAGCAGTAAGGGTACATCAAGATTGGGGCAGCCAGTGGGTGAGGCAAGGTGAAGCCATTTGCCTCAGATGGTGACTCCAATCCCCACCATGCTGCCAACGCAGTGCTGCTGCCCTTGCCGCTGCTGCTGCGTCATGGTAGCAGCACAGGTGCGGCTGCAGGTGAGGGTACAGTTGCGATGACAAGGCTTGTGGCAGCGAGGGCACGCTGGGGGCTGGGGGCAGCAGCAGCTGGGCAGCAGCAGGGCATTTTAACTACAGCAGCAAAATGTCTCGAGCCAGTCCTGATCAGGATATATATTCTAAACAAGCCAGAGGCAGGGATCTTGCACCAGAAGCCTCAAGTCAGCCTCTGCACTGCTTCCTCTAAAAGGGGGAAAGTGGGGTGTGCAGACTAGAGGTGGGTGCAAGGGAGTGTCAGGCCCCCGCAAAAAATAAGCAAGCTTTGGTCTCTGTCAACTGAAAAACACTGCAATGTGCCTGCCCTGACTGGGAGTGGCTCTCCAGGCTGGGTCTTTTCCAGGCCTACCAAGAGATGCCAGGGATTGAATCTGGGGCCTTCTGCATGCATAGCCGATGCTCTCCCACTGAGTCATGGCCTGTCCTCTTGACAAGTCTATCTACTGAGCTCAGGATAGAATGCAGATTCCTATGCTTCCAGTTTAGAACTGGGGGGGGGGGAATCCTGTGGCTTTCCAGGTGGACAACAGCTCCCATAATCTCCAAGGCCTGGCTTTGCTGGCTGGAGCTGATGTGGAGTCCAGCAATACCTGGAGGCGTATGCACTGTCCCTGCTGGGCAAGCAGGGATTTATTCTCAGCTTACCTGCAGGCATCAGGGCTGTACAATTCCACAGGTGAGGAAGGGGTCATAAATGGAGGCCAGATCTGTCCAGATGTTCCATTGATCATGTTGCATTGATCAGAGTTCCAGTAGGACACCTAGAGGGAAAATGGATCCCTAAGAATAACCAGAAGCTGGGCTGAGTCTAGCAAGAAACCCTCCCTGCCAAACAGGTTAAGCCTGGCTTTCATTACAAACCGTGGCCTCGTCTTCCCCATCCCCAATCCTGAGGAATTCTCCAGACCTTTCTGCCACACAACCTTTCCTTTAATTCAGTTACACAACTTGATTTGAAACTTTCCTTGCCATTCACAAACTGTACCAGGAAACTCTTCTGAGGTCTGAATCACTAGGAAGCAAAAGGTCTCTGATTAAAAGTACCATACAAAAGCTGTAAAAAAAAGAGTGCAGAATTTTTTTTCTTAGCTTGTGTAAAACTAAAGCAGCCACTCTAGATACAATCTCAAGTTATCTGAGCTGAATACATCCATTTAAGAACCTGCAGTCTTATCAATGTGGAAGGCACCCCTTTCAGATTGTGCAAAGGACTTAAATCTATTATTTGACATGGGCCAAAACATCTTGGCTGCATAGGAGGATCTGAATGGGTTGATTCTGTCTGCCTTTAAAAGAGAGACACTTACCTGGCCACATGGCTCACAAATAGGACTTGTGTCTGAGATGATTTCCAGAGGATTGTGTTGCACAAAGCACTGTTATTTTTCTATATTAAAAAATGCAGACCCTCTTCACTAGTATAGTTTATACCAGGGTGGGGAACCTCCAGCCCAAGGCCCAAACGCAGCCCTCCAGACTTCTCCATTTGGCCCCTGCAACTCCTCCCCTTTCCCCAGGCCTCACTGGCTCCACCTCACACCACAAGTACATTAGATTGGCTAGGATGCACCTTTGAACTCTGATGAATGACTCTTTTTAGTCCGGACGGAGGATAGAGAGGGGTGTGTGAGTATATTGTGCAGAAACTAGCCTACTGTGCAAAGGTATAATTGACCATGAGGTAAGCCCACAACTTATACAGGGCTTATTGCGCCTAAAGCCAAAATCATGTACAGTGGTACCTCTGGATATGTACTTAATTCGTTCCGGAGGTCCGTTCTTAACCTGAAACTGTTCTTAACCTGAAGCACCACTTTAGCTAATGGGGCCTCCCGCTGCTGCCATGCTGCCACCGCACAATTTTTGTTCTCATCCTGAAGCAAAGTTCTTAACCTGAAGCACTCTGGGTTAGCGGAGTCTGTAACCTGAAGCGTATGTAACCTGAAGCGTATGTAATCCGAGGTACCACTGTATAGTCAAAACACATTGGGTTCAATGGCAGGTGGGATTGCCAAAGTCATTTCTCCTGGAACTCCACCACCTTTCCACTATCTTTTAATCAATCAATTAATTAATTAATGGTCATGCACGTAAAGCTGAATGTCCACAAGTTAAGAATGTGCTTAAATTGCAGCTTCCATTTCTGCCCCAGCCCGTCATTGCCATGTGGTCCCTGGAAGACTTCCCAGAGGGGAATGTGGCCCTCAGGGTGAAAAAGGCTCCTCACACTTGGATTACAGCAACCGAAGAATTCAACTTTTTCTTGTGGCTGAATCTGAGCTGTCTCCATGGAAGTTTTTTATTCCCAACATGTGATGCACATGGGAGCAGGTGAGATTACAAAAGGAAAAAAATGAAGGAATCAATGGCTAATCCTATGCTGTGCCAAGTCTTCCACATTAAAAGAAGACTCTGTTCTGAGTTGATGGGGCAGCAAACAGCACTGGGAAGACAAAGGCAGAGCCAAAACATCTTGACTGCATAGGAGGATCTGAATGGGTTGATTCTGTCTGCCTTTAAAGAGAGACAATGGAAGAGGAGTTTCCACGAAGAGAGCAGTTTGCAGTTACCTCTTTCAGTCCATTCCAAGAATCTATCATATGGACTCTGCTGATGTTCTTCATGCCTGTGTACACCGTGAACAGCCCTGTATTTGAATTATTGAACTGCAGTAGAAGAGAAGATATATTATTAACATGCCTTGCTCACGTGCTTTTCAGAAGGGTTGGGGTTAGGGAAATCAGGGAGCAGAGAACAGGGAGGAAGGCCACTTCATACCTTGCCCTCTTAAGAAGGGTTTGCAAGGAAGGTTGGCCATAGCTCAGAGGTAGAGTATATGCTGCACCTCAGAGCCTTGAATAATGGTACAAATCCCTGACACCACCAGCAAAAACGATTTCAGGTTGCTGGGCTGGGCGAGATCTTGACCTTAGGCCTTGACAGTATCATTATCATTATCATTACATTTACACTCCACATTTCCTCTCCATTTTGCCCTCACAACAAGGTCACCCAGTGAGCTTCATGGCTGAGCAGGGATTTGAGCTTCAGTCTCCAAGGTGCGAGCGCGACACTCTAGCTGCTCTGCCACACTAGCTCCACCCAGTGAACAGAGCAGCCTTCCCCAATCTGGTGCCTTCCCAAGGTTGGCCATGCTGCCTGGGGTGGACGGTAACTGCTATCCAACATCTGGCAGGCACCACTTTGAGGAAACTGGAAGAGACACTGCTAAGCTGGATGCACCAAAAGTCTGATTCTGTACCAGGCACCCTAGACGGAAACATTGAACCAGTCACCGCATTGTTGCCACTGATACACGCCATAGCAGCCAACAGAAGGCGTAGTAGCCAGGATATGGTTACCAGATTTTTTTTTCAATGTATCCGGGGACACTCCCCCCCTTTTTTTTTGAAGCTGAGTGGCAACAGGGAGTCAGTAGTGGGGATGGTGAGGCAAAAGATCCTGGGCCCAAGCACACATGCATATTGTATAAAGGTGCAAAGCCCTTCTTTCACACCCTGTGAAACATAAATGCCCAGAGTTTTTAAAAAACTGGGCAACGGCCAGCCAGCCATGACTCCCGAGCCTCCCCCGATCATTCAAAACAAAGGGGGAAGGGGGCAGGAGATCTGTACTGCCGGACGTCCCCGGTCCCCCTTCGGCAGTGGCGGCGGCAGCAGCAGTCAGCAGCCTGGAGCCAACCTGGTAGCGCAGTTGGCTCTGGCTGGCTTCAGGAGCTGCTTGCTGCCATGGCGCCAGCCATTTTTCCTCGCCAGAAGTCCCCATATGATGTGTTGTGACACGGCAGCAAGCAGCTCCTGAAGCCAGCCAGAGCCAACTGCGCTACCAGGCTGGCTCCGGGCTGCTGGGGCTGCTGCCGCCATGCTTCCCAGGGGCAGATTTGAAAATCCGTGGACTGTCCCTGGGAACCAGGTGCTTCTGGTAACCCTAAGCTAGGAGCAAACCCTGCTTTCCAGAAATTCCTTATCTGGAGATGTCTTGCAAAACTGGCCTTACTTTTGCACACACTGCCCTGGACTGCTTCAGAAAGCAGTTCTCCAGTTACATGTTACTGGCAAGCCCTACAAATGCTGGTACATGGAAGGAGACTTCCTCTTAAGCTACTTGGTTTTGTCATGGGCGTGAAACTGTGCCCAATTATATTTTGCCTTAAATTCCTGACACCTCTGCTTGGAAGGATTAGTTGGGAGGTGACTGGGGAGAGCTGCTCTCTTTGAGGCTGGGCAGGGCAGGCAGATAGTTGGATCTGGAGCAGCTTCCCACGCCTCTCTCTTGGCATCTGCTACAGAATTGTTGCACCTGCCTGCTTCTCATTTCTGCCTTGCCCTTCATAACTTCCACCGCACCCCTCCACCACTAGCTTCAGAGACCCAAGCTCCCTCCCAAGGGTTTTACTTACTTCAGCAAACAAGCCAAATTTCCCTTTGAAGGGAAGTAAGCCAGGCTTGATGCTGTTCAGGAAGTCGATGAGCGGCTCATCATAACCCCACAAGATTTCTCCCACCGTCCGGTTCACAAAAGCACCCTGTCCGAAGGCAGCAAAGGTGGCACTGACAAGCATCTGAGCGGCCGCCGGCATGTCCTCCAACATCACCGCTGCAGCCTGGTTGTGAAAGATGGAAAGAAGAAAGAGGTTATCATGCATTGATGCTCCTAAGAAGAGCTCATGTTGTCTGGCACGGATACCTATTGCTGGCTAGTACTGGGAACAGATCCCCAGGCAAACTCTCTAATACAAGAATCACCTTCTATATATGTCTCATATTTAAACACACACCCCAACAACAGCTAAAGGTGCTGTGGAAACAGCACAATGTTAACCATCTCTACCTCAGAAGCAAGTCTTACTGAATTCAACAGGGCTTACTTCCAAGTATGGGAAGCTAGGATTGTAGACTTTTGCAATTTGTATGTATATATGAGAACAGTCGGTATGGATATAAAATGAACAGAAACTTATAGTCACCGATCCAGGAAATATAAAAATTAAAATAGATATTAAATCATTTGGGTATGTGGTAAAAATGTGTAAGAGGGGATGTTAACTTTGTTTAAGGCAGAGGTTTAATGTGTGACAGGAAGTGTCTCTGAATTTACTAGTGGATCTAAAATGATGTGTTTGTATTGCTTTGTTCTTTTATATGTTATACTTGGAATGTATAGAATAGTAAGTAATTTAAAATAAAGTAAATAAAATTAACTGGGAAACCAACCTCAGAAGAGGCAATTTGTCACATCTCTGTATGAGTCGGTGTTCTTGGCTCATCTCATTTCAATCAGGAAACCCAGAATAGTGACTCATTCAGAGATATTACCTTTAGAGCAGATAATTCTTACTCTTCAACAACCTACAAGTAAATTTTATGGGATGTAAGACTGGAGTGTGCCTCTGGTATTAGTTCAGGGGGAGGAAAGGTTGAGGGCAGGGAATGGGGAAAGGGGGGAATCAATTTTAAGTATGTAATCCATGACTATCCCTTGATTTCCCTGCATGTAGCTGGTGGCATTTCTGACTTTTTCCAGTGTAGGATTATCAAAATTCCTTCAGCCCTTAGTAAGCAATGAATCAATTCAACACGCTGCTCTGAATGGCCTACATACTTTCACGCATCTCTTCTCAACCATAAGCACTAGATGTTTGGGTATTTCTTTTTATTTCTTGTTTTAAAAGACAAAGATGGAAAGCCAGTATTCAGGGAATTGAAAACCTATAACCACATTGTACCCTTTCCCTTTCCTCCCACTGCATAGCATATGTTTAAACCCAGGTAAACAAAAACAATTAGAAACTAGAAATAATTATCACAGCAACTGTGAGTCCACTTACCGACACCAAGATATTTGGTATGACAACGTAGTCAGATTCTAACCCAACTGACAGCTCTGGCCGGAAGTAGAAACTCCGATACTCTAAGAAGGAGATGGTATCATTGTCATGGAAAGTTATGTTGGTTTTCTCTCTGTGCTCCCTGTAGAAGAGAGAGGCACAAAGACTCAGGCTAAATCAGTACCTGCATTGCTTCCACCATGGAAGGCTTTCCTCCATAATAGGCTATAGACGTTGCAGACACTCCATAGTTTTGTCATATGAAAGCTTTCTTGCAATGTCATTTTCTAGAGACAATATGCATAAAGAATTTAAGTGCTCTTCAGCAAAACAGTCTACTTACCACAACACTTCATCTTTACAACACCTGTGCTACTGACTCTCAAACTTTGGGATTGTTGAAATATATGCAACAAAAAAGTAATCAGTTTGAGTCATGCAACAAAAACTGGGTCCACTTGACCCAAAATGTGGACTGAAGTCGCTTCTGGGGCTCCTCTGGGAGCTTCATTACCTGCCCAGCAGATCTGCCCCTGAGGAACGGCCTAGGGCCCACTCCAAAGGAAGCCAGGGCATGCACCTCTCCCCTCCAGACACTGGCACAAACCATGTTCTTTGGTACACTTGGGGGTTTGTGGGTACACTTGTCAAGTGTTTCCAAGCGGCTGAAGATGGTAGTGGTGTGTGCCTCACTTTGACCAACAGCAGCAGTGGCTGCCACTGCCCGTGGAAGCAGGGGGGCCGAATGGAGGCTTGGCAGAGGCTACTGGTGCTACGCCTGGGTTGATGGCTGAGCATGGGTCTCCCCTCCCAGCGGCTTGGGGGTGACTGCAGGGAGGGTGCATGTGGTGATGTCACACTTGCGTGGACTTTGTAACGTAGCTATACAGTACTGCCCAAGTTATGGCTGACTGGGATAGAGGGGTTATCCATATTGTTTTCCTGAATTCTGAAGGGCTTGTGATATAGCTAAGAATGGGATGAAGTCATGAAAGACTGTTTGCTTTTTGTAGGAATGATGCTTTTGGGGAGGGGGCATTTTCTGGTTTGCCTCAGTCAACAAAATGCTGTGGGCCAGCCCTGACGTTTAGGTACAATGATAATGTTCATGTATTTGTGTTTATGTATTTATTATGTTTGTGTGGAGAGGGTATGAGTATTGCAAACCACTTTGAGATCTTCTATTAGCAAACAATTAATGATAACAACAACAGCAGCAGCAGCAGCAGCTTCCTATGTTCATTTAAAAACTGAATCACTATTTATGTCAATCGAATAAAAACCCCTTTAAATCATTTTTTTAAAGTGTCTTCCAATTGGGCAACAGATTTTTTTTAAAAAACAACATGGTTTTTCAATCAAAAGTACTCCTAAAAACTGTAAGCAGAGTCTTAAGAGGCGCTCTTGCTTTTTCTCACATGGGAGGGAATGACGCTTCCAGATACAGTCGTACGTTGGACCCCAAACGCAGCGAGAGTCAAACATTTTGGCTCCCAAATGCCGCAAACCGGTTTACAAGCGTTCTTTGGAATTCAAACATCTGACACGGCTTACGCGGCTTCCAATTGGCTGCAGGGGCTTCCTGCCAATCAAAAGCTGTGCCTTGGTTTCCAAACGTTTTGGAAGTTGATTGGACTTCCAGAACGGATTCCGTTTGACTTCCAAGGTACGACTATACAATACTTATTTGCATCTAAAAACTGAGTGTGTTTGTTACTCCAAAACATTTTTTCATTATTAAGATTTTATTGAAAGTTTTTTAAAGAGTTATACACATACAAAGTGTCCTCATTTGCCCACCAGTCAGGGATTAGGGGAACTGTAGCCCAAAATCTCTGCAGGGCAGACCAGGTTGGGAAAATCTGGCCCAAAGCAGAAAAAGCCCAGTGAGAAACTCTGTAAAAGTCATAGAACTGTAGAGCTGGAAAGGACCATGAGGATCATCTAGTCTACCTTCCTGGAATGCAGGAATCCTTTGTCCAATGTGGGGCTCAAACGCAGAATCTTGAGATTAAGAGTGTCATGTTCTGATCTCCCTGGCTTAGGAGTTACAGTGTTTTGAGACAAGAAGGCTGGATAGCATCATTATAACAAACTTCATGATTATCATCATTGTTCTCAACTCTCCTCCAAGGTGGTTCTTCCCCCACCCTTCCTATTTTATCCTCACAACCCCCCTGTAAGGGAAACTGGACTGAGACACAGTGACTGGCTGAGTGGGGATTCGAACCCTAGTCTCCTAGGTCTTTCCCCAGCACTACAGTTCACTACACTGGTTCTTTAGCACCATTTTTAATGTTATGAAGCGCTAAAAGCGCTATTTATCTGCTTTGTAAGTTGCAAGGCTTTTTTCATAACCTCCCTTGGATGTCGGCATTAATCCATTAATCCTACCTTTTCTCACCCTGACACTTCTAAAACAATCCTAGGTGTGCCGCAGACATAGCAATGGGTGCAGATTTCTCTCACTGGCCTCCCAACACTTTCTATTTCAACAGAGGGACAGATCAACACCTCGAACAAAAGGAGTCATTGATACTGAAACAAATAAGGAGCAATCATGTAACCTTTAATAAGTGGCCCAGCATAATCCACAGGCCAAGGGCGGAGAACTAAAAGGAAAAGCCAATTATATATTTCAACCACCAACTTCACAGAGGATGATGGTTCAAGACTTCTGAAGAAGTGTTCCGTTCAGACTACAACAAATCCTCAGAAGCTTCTGACGCTCTTGCACATGAGAGCCACCTGTTAGTTTTAACAGAAAAGCGTGCCAGTCGTGTGCAACCCTTTGCATGAACATGAACACTCACTGCATTGAAAGGCCAATGAGATGCTTGCAGGGGCTCCACCTGTCAGCATTGGTGGATTGACAGAGGCTTTGAACAGTAAAGATCAATTCAGCTGGTGGGGACTTCTGACCTCACATCATGCAGCTGACCAAGCCTGCCAAGAGCTGTCCAGTAGTTCTTAAAAGGAACTGGAGCCTCTGAGAGGAAGGGAAGCTGGCAATCCCAGACGGGTGACACAAGGATGGTGGATTAGGCAGCTCAGCAGAAAGCCCTGCTTGCTATGCGCCATTTAAATCCAATCTTGGGGCCGGAGCAGGAGAAGGGATAAGAGTCCCCATTCGCTTGGACTCTAATCTTGGGCAAAGGAGAAACAAAGACATTTGTGCTAAGAGGCTTTTGCTTCATTCCCTTTGCACAGAGCCACAATGCATACATTCAGCACCCGCAAGTGCATCAGGGAGCCACTATAGGCACAACATACGCAGAGGACAAGCTTGGCATTATGCTGGCAGCTAAGCCCAGTGGGGCGGGGGGGGGGGGGAATTGTGCATGAGATGGCAACAGAACTTGCTGAGTGCTGGGCAAAAGATTTGGATAAGCTTTCAAGAAGATCTTCCATCACTCCCTCCACTGACCTGTTTGGTGGCTTTCAAACTCCGTTCTTGGCTTGGAAGCTCCAAATCAAAGGAACTCCAAATTAGAGGAACTTTGAAAGCTGCCTTATACAGAAAGCCCACTGGTCTTTCTTGCTCAGCACTGTCCCCATGAACAGGCAGCGGATCTCCAAGGTTTCAGACAAAAGCCTCTCCCAGCCCTACTGGGAGAGGGCAGGGACTGAACCTGGATCCTTATGCATGCCAGGCAGGTGCTCTGCCACTGAACCACGGCCCTTCAATGATCCCTCCCCAATGGGAAGCAACATCTCCCAAGGAGACAGCCGGGCCACTGCTACCAACCATTAAAGGGCAGCTGGTGGGGGCACTAGGAACACTCTAGGTCTAGGACACATATTCTGCCCACAAGAGCCAAAAGGCCTGAGTTGATTATAAATGGTCTGGGCTCTGGGGTGAGTAAGGAGGTGTACTGGGGAACATGCGTTAGGGAAGCGCGGCAGATCAGTGGCACAGCATCTCCTTCAAAAGCAGAAGCATCTTTGGGTAGGGCTGGGAGTGCCTCTGACTCGTGAAAACAGGTTTTTTAATTTCACTCCATTGAGCTGGTGCTGGCAGTCAGAATGGGTCAGGGGTCAGACCACAAACAAAATAAACTGGAAATATTTATTTTAAAACAATGCTCAGAGATGATTAGCATATGCAAGCTTGGCAATAAGTGAAATATAATAATAAAGGGAATGTTTGAATTAATATATAAACATACGGGGTGGGGCGAATTAGACAGACTAATCATTTTTAATTGTTAAGCAGCTACAAATAAAGCATGAAAATCAGTAAAACCTGAACATCATGTTCCTAAATCTTCCACCAGTCCAAACTATTTACAAGTTTACTAAATTCCCAGCCTTATAGTAGCTGAAGCTAAAGATTAATAAGAAAACTGGATTATAACTACCAGTCCCAGCAGCAACCCAAGGAATTGGCTTCTGTGGACTAAGGGGCAAAGGTCAGAAAGGTGATCCAGAATGGCCCAAATAGGCAGTAAGTTCAGGCCAAGACTGAGGTGCAGCTGCTTTTTGATCTGGCGCCTCCAAATAGACCTGTTTTCTCGTCTGCTCTTATCTCTCACACACACCCTTTTTCTCACTTAAACAATTCTGTTATGGTAAATTATGTCAGGGGCAAGCTCCTATAAAATGAGCTTTATTTTTTTCTTAGCTGTTTTTGGGGAGGGACCTAGTCTCAAGCTTAAGCAGAGTGAAAGGAGTTTCATGAAGGTTACTCAGAGCTGCCAACAAATCTTGTATCTTTTTCACTCTGGCACACAATCTCCGCTGAACTAAAGCCTCTCCAAGCCTCCCAATTTCTCATATTCAGTAGACAAGAGACACTTCTACCCTAAAAGCAGACATTCAGGCTGGTTTAAACAATGGACCAGAGTTTTCTTGACCAGCCTGCTTTGCATTCTTTAGTTTCTGGGGGTGTCACCTTAACCATGCATGCAGGTTTCGTTGCTCATCAGGGAATGTGGTCTGCAGGCTAAAAAAAGCTTCTTCACCACCAGTTACATAAAAATCACGTGTGGTAAACTTTTGCTCCTCCAGATGTTGCTGGATCACAACTCCCATCAACCCAGCAAAGATGGCTAATGCCCAGGGATGATGAGAGTTGTAGTTCAGCAAGATGTGGTGGGCCAAAGGTTCCTCATGCCCAACATACAGGATAATTGACAAGAAAAATAATAAGATTGTCACATGGGATGAAGCAGACAGAAATGAGCTCAAACCTGTATACATAAGGACCACGCTGGCTCACTACCGGCTTTCCTCCTTGAAGAACTTCCTTTGGATTCAGCACCTCAAATAAATAGACTGAAAAGAAAAATGGCACCGGGAGGTCTTTCCACAAGTTGAATGCCATGCCACTGGGATCAAGGCGCACATTCTGTAATGACAAACATGTGCTTCATCAGAGGTTGTTGTTGTTTATTACACCCCCTTCTCCCTAAGGTGGGTGGCAACCATTTAAAAGACAAGATTAAAACCAAATTTTAAAACCTTACAATTACCAAAAAAAAATACAAACATGAAAAACAACATTTAGTAAAGATAAAAATTAGTAATAAAAAGAAACAAAAATTCTATGGCTGGGAAAAAAGCCCTAAGTGTGTGTATCTTATGCACCACATAGTCAATATAGCGTTTAACCAAAAAGTAGCAGAGAATTAGGCAGATATGCCAGTTTCTGTAAAATGAGGGCAATTGAGTAATAAAGAAAGGAGGGGATATTAAAACAAAGAAGGACAAAAGGGAAGTAAAAGAGAATACAGTTGTTTATTTCTCCTGGAACACATCAGCAGAGCATGTGTTGCGTTATATTTACATTCTTTGGCACATATTCTGGGAATTTTTGAGCTAGCATCTGATCTAATCTCAAAAATAAGAGGAATGCACTGCCCAAGTTTTGTACCCTTGAGATGAGGCAAGCCACAACTCGAAATTCTGTAATTAATGAGTAACTTTGTCTCTGAACCCTGAAGGGCCAGTCCCCCACCCTCCACCCCCGGGAGCTGGTGTTTAGGCCCTGTGTCCAACTCAGGCCAGGCTGCTTGGAACCAGCTGTGAGGAACCAGTGGCCATCCAGATGTTGGGCAGCATGACCAATGTCCAGCAACATGTTCACTATCCCTGAACCAGAATGCAAAATTACATCGCTCGCTTATCAGTTTAGTTAGAGCGTATTTAAATCAATGTTTGAACAACTCTGCAAATGCAGGATCCTTTGCTAGAGAGCCATTTTGGCACCATCTGCCTGCCTAGGTCAGGCCTTACAGGGTGGTCGTAAGTGGGCTGCTGCAAGAAATGTCATGGTGAGGGAGCAAGGAACCACGCTAGAAGAGAGAATAAATGCCTAAGGACATAAGACAAGCCCTTTTGGCTTGGGCCAAAACATCCTGGTCTCACAGTTGCCCCCCGGGTGCCTCTGGGAAGTCCAAACGAAGAACCTGCGTGGAACTCCCCCCACCTGTGATCATTCCCAGCAAAGAAGAAACAGAGCTACAAGGGGAATACAGAAACCCTAAGTTACTGAATCACTAACAATATCCATATATAATTGTATTTATAGGTTTTTTCTTTTTTTAAAAAAAATAAGGGTCTAATTCACATCAGTTATCCTAGTGCCTTTGTACTAAATGGCTAGAAAACCTTTTCACTGGGAGAAAAAGTTTACTTCTAAGCAAGTGGGATAAAATATTGCCTGTATCATTCTACTTATTTCTCTGCAAGTAAGGCCTGCTCTGCAGTATGCATTTAAAGCAGTAATGTACCCCCTTTTAAAAACAGCCATGGCTTCCATCAAATAATTCTGGGAACTGTCATCTCTGAAGGGTGCAGAGAGTTGTTAGGACGTCCCCATCTCCTCTCACCAAAGGACATCCTCCCCCCACCCCAGCTACAACCACCTCCACAGAACACCTCTGACTCCCAACGGTGCCAATCACAAGACGTTTTCTGGCATATGTGCCATAATAGCACATGATGTTCTGTCAGGGTTCATAACTAGCCAGTGCAGGGGATGGAACAAACAGCCTATTGAAAATGGACATGTTACGAGTCCTGAGATGCTACTGCGGGCTTTCTCCACACCAGATTAAATCCTCAGCTTCAAACAAAGTTCTGTTTTAAAGGGTGTTTTCTAGGATTGCAAGAACCACTTGAGGCAGAAGCCTGATCTTTTGAGATGCAAGAAGAACTTTGAGAACTCATTATATATGCTCCAGTTAGAACAGAAATTGTTTGTAGTGCCGTCAAAATGAGGTTTCTTGAGAGTGTGACAGCTCAGAAAGAGCTTGGAGAGGCAGCTGGTTCCCTTTAGAGTCAGTCATTTGGTTATCATCAGAAGAAGAAGAAGGAGAAGAAGAGGAGGAGGAGGAGTTTGGATTTGATATGCCGCTTTATCACTCCCCTTCAGGAGTCTCAAAGCGGCTCACATTCTCCTTTCCCTTCCTCCCCCACAACAAACACTCTGTGAGGTGAGTGGGGCTGAGAGACTTCAGAGAAGTGGGACTGGCCCAAGGTCACCCAGCAGCTGCAGGTGGAGGAGCAGGGAAGCGAAGCCGGTTCCCCAGATTACGAGTCTTATCGCTCTTAACCACTACACCACACTGGCTCAGAAGATACTTGGATAATTGATCAATCAAAAACCACAGCAGGAATCAAAGCAGTTTAAGAATTGGGCCCAGCGACTGAGTGGGCAGGGAGCCAGAGAGAATGCAGTAGTATGAGTTGGTATAACAGAGACCAAAGGGACTGAGCTACAAATTATGAATTCCCCAACTTGGAATTTGTCTGCTATGAACTCATTAGGCAGCCCCAGGAAAGCCACTCTCTTAAATTGGTTCTATCGGCAATAGGTTTTAATCTGAGTCATTCCAATGGATGCAGAGCGTGATGTTGCCTTGGACATTTTAATCACAAAGGTAGTGTGTCTTCCATCAAGATATCATTTAAACTTGCAAAAGATTTTATTAGAGGGAACAAATGTAATATACAAGTGTGATGTTGGGAAAGTATTAACAAAGCTTCAGAAACCAAGAATTACAAAAACAATTTGGTCCTCAGGAAAAGTAATTGTATAAGCTGCCACTTCACGGTTAGGTAACCTAACCAAGCACCTTTTATAAGACTGATGCGCATTAGACTAATAGCAAAAAAAGGGGGGGGGGACTGAACCGACATAGCCGAAGAGGTGCACACTCTTGACCACGGTGATAAACTCCAATCCCGTTTGGATTTTATTTGGAACGTTGCTGTATTGTTAAAACAAATATTTACAAGATACAACATGCTTTTCACGAGACATTCTATTTATTTCTGCAGTAATATCCAACCGTTTTAGGAACTCCTCTCCTTGGTCTTTTTTTGCTACTGAAGATGTCTCACAAGGCAGCGGGTACAGATTTTTCCTCAGGATTTACTCCCAAAGCCTTTCTCATGAATGAGCATAGCTGCAAAGTAGTGGAGGTTTAGGATCAGAGTTTTTCTTCTGCTAGATGGTTTACCTTCCCAGGTTGATGAGCCCCATCTGCCCCTCACTTCCCTCTACAGTATGTGCAGAAACCACCTTCTTGATCGTTGGACCCACTATTAGTCTTGTCCACTCCATCCGCCGGGGCCTGTCTTCACATGCAGGGGGTTGTCCCTAACTCAGTGAGGGTTTGAGACCCACCAGCTTCCTCCTGGTTTAGCCAGTCAGTTGAAGCTGTTTCCCAGGGTGTGGCCACTGTCACATCCTGACAGCTTCCAGGAGCCACAGGTGAGAGCTGAGTGCAGGGTGGGGACCAAAGGTGGACAAACTACCCCAGAAGGAGCATGGCATGTCCCCCACCAGAGGTACTACCTCTCCCCTAAGACACACCTGTGACCATGTAGTTGGTCCTTTTAAAAGGCATTGTGCTACTGTTGCTCTTTGGTTTCTTGCCTCTCATAGTTGTTTTAATACAGGGTTAGATACATGCAGAAGGTGCCAGGCTCAGTCCCGAGGCAGAGAAGAAAAGGCCCAGTTGGAACCCCGGCAGAGTTGCTGTTGCCAGTAAGACCAGTGGACAATGATAAGCTAGAGGGACTCATGGTCTGACTGGGAATAAGGCAGCTTCCTATGTTCTTGGGGTCCTCCAAATATTGTTGGACTCCAGCTGCCATTAGCCCCAGCCAGCATGCCCAATGGTGAGGTATCATGGGCAAGCATTCAAAATTAGCTAGGTGCCAGGTGCATTTTGCACCTTGCTTTTGACCACTTGTGAGCAAGTGAAGATGCCTGGGCCCCAGGATGGCACCTGACATTTCCACCATCTGGGGATCATTGGATCGGGACTGTTTGCACACACCAATACCCCATCCTGTAGAAGAGGTCACCATGAAGAAAAAGAGGTCAGAATAGGCCAATATATATGTGGCTGTCCCTGGATCAAGTGACTTTCCTTCTCTAAGTTTTCAAAGTTCTCAACCTGGCTTAAGGTTGTCATCTGAACTGAGAATCAATCAGAGACAGTCCATCATTTGAAAAATAAGACTTTTTAGAGCCATCTTGCCCCCCAACTAGACTTTCCGTTTTGGTGACTGTAGCCTTGGTTTAAGGAGCCCTTTGGTGCCTAGTTATATATTTGAGTTTCTAACACTGATCATGGGAGCTGTAGTCCAACTGTGTCCGAAAAGCCACAGGTCCCCTATCTAAATCAAGGATGTGTTATTATTTCCCAAGTGTAGATGCAAAAGTGGCTTGAATGCAAGGCAAGGAATGTCTACTGCTAAGTGGAGAGAGACTCTGGCAGGCAGAACAAGAGAGAGGGTTTCCTGCCAGGAGACAGGCAAGCACCACCCGCACAAGGCCATTCTTGGATTCCTAGAATATTTGGTTGTGCTTCAATAGACCACAACTGAAAATATTTGATCAGCCATAGTCATGTGGTCACTGGGATAGCTCAGCAGTGCCTTCCAACGCTGCAATTCTATGTTTCTGTGTCCCCAAATTCCCTTCTTCACAGGAATGTTTTTCTCAAGGTTGACCAAATTCATTTGGGCTTAATCCCTTTGCTCATTCTACAGCCTCAGCAGATAAGATCCAGATAAGAGAAGGCAGGAAAGGGCGGAGGGAGGGGGAAGCCAACCCCCCCTCCCTTACTTTTAGGGATATTTTGCAATGAGGCTCCTATTTGTGCATTAGAGCAGGAAGTGTTTCTGCTGATCTGATGCTTATGTAAGACAATGTCAGCTGCTCAAGCCCAAGCCTCCTGCCTTAACACGAGACTTCTGACCACAGCTGGACCCATGGTCTAATGCACCACCTGCCTGAGTCTTGCAGCTTTCCCTATCATTGTACCTCCATTTTTCAGATGTCCCTTAGGCAGTTGCAAAATACTTTTTCCTAAAAGTCCCCCAGCCCTACTGTATTTATTTAGGGCTTGACTAAGGCAGTTCCTGTTTATTTCCTGAAAAGCAGAGGTAAAGGATAGGGTTGCCAATAATTGGACTATAGTTATATTAAACCTACAGCTTATTCCTTCCACAAACACCATTGCCTCATGTGGTTTTCCAAAGGCTGAAGGACTGTTCAACTGAAGTCCCCCTTGCAGATTATGGTTCAGGCCAACCTCTTGGCCACGCTGGTGGGAGCTGGGGCCCAGGCACCTCTGAAGGGCCACAGCTTCCTCATGCCTGACTCAGGCCCTGGAGTTGGAGTTTCCTTTAATTACAGCTGCCAAACCTCTTTTCTTGGGAAACTATTGTGGCCATATTTAAAACAGTAAATTGTCTAACTTTGTAAACCACTCAGTGCAAGTGTATGGTCTCTCCTCTCTCTATAGGAGCTGGATACATTTATTATTCTGTACCAAACAATGTAGAAAATCATTATAGCATAAGCTCTTTTTGGAAATAGAAGTAAGAAATGTCATCATAAAGTTGCAGTCTTATAACTTATGTACATTTACCTGGGAGTATCACATTCCACTCAAAAATTCAGTGGGACTTCTTCTCAGTAAAGATGCATAGGGTCGTATTGCCTGCTGCAATATGTACACGTACTCATATGCCAAGGAATTGTGGCCCTGCAGAGATTGTTGTGTTCCAGCTCACATCAGCCCTAAGCTAACACAGCCAGTGATGAGAGCTGCAGTCCAGCACGCCCCCCCCCCGCCCCGCTCTCCAGAAATCACGCCTGCTTGTGGCGGAGTCAGGGGTCCATAAAACACAAGAACAGCTTGTGACATTCCAAGGCAAAGCTCAAGTGTATACTAGATAAGATGAGTGGCTCCATTCACAGCAGCTGAAACTGGTACCAACAATTTAATACAGCTCTGCTTTATAGAATTGTAGCATTGCAAAGGACCCCAAGGGTTGTCTAGTTCAACCGCCTGCAATGCAGGAATCTCAGCTAAAGCATCCATGACAGATGGCCATCCAACCTCTGCTTAAAAACTTTCAAGAGAGTCCACAACCTCCCGAACAGCTCTTACTGTCAGAAAATTCTTCCTGATGTTTAGTTGGAATCTTCTTTCTTGTAAGTTGAAGCCTTTGGTTCAAGTCCTACCCTCCAGAGCAGGAGAAAACAAGCTTGCTCCATCTTCCAACTAGCAACCCTTAAAATATTTGAAGATGGCTATCATGTCTCCTCTTAAGTCTCCTCTTTTCCAGCCTAAACACACCCAGCTTCTTCAACCGTTCAAGGCTTGGTTTCCAGACCCTTGATCATCTCGCTTGCCCTCCTCTGCACACATTCCAGCTTATCAATATCCTTCTTAAATTGTGGTGCCCAGAATTGGACACAATATTCCTTCCAGGTGTGGCATCACCAAGGCGGAACAGAGTGCTACAGTTGCTTCCCTTGATTTGAACACTAGACTTCTGCTGATGCAGCCTAGAATAGCATTAACTTTTTTTTGCTGCTGCATCTCATGTGTGACTGTGTGTGGTTGTGTGGAGTTTTCAATATATATATATATATATATATATATATATATATATATATATATATGCAGGTTTTGGTGTCCTCGGGTGTCTTCCCGTGTAAAAGTTGGGGTGTCTAGGCGACGTTTCGACGAGGTCTCACTCGTCATCTTCAGGCTGGTGCTTTCGGCTTCTTGTTACTGGAACAGAGCGGGATCTCAATGTTTGTTCATGTTGTGACGACACATCCCGCTTGCCAGACATCTGGAAATTAGCCCTCCCCACAAAAACTGACACCAGATCCAGAGGCACACAGAACGCCAACACCAATCAACCACACCAGACCCAAACCCAGACCCTCTCCACAGATGAATTACTGACACCATCCAGTAGCCAGTCCATGGTGGCACCTCCGGATGCTGCACCCCCCTGCAATCCCTACACAGATCTGGCTGACACAAGCCACAAAACCACAGCTCGCCCCTATACACGAAGCCAAGCCAAAGCACAACTAAGTGCAATACAGCCATCTTCTCAGGAAAACCCTTCACAAAGTTCAAGAGGTCAAGACACAAAGACTTTAGCAACTAATCCACACCTAATGACCCACCTAAGTGGTACTAAGGATATCACTCAAGAAATCACTCAAGGTATCTCTCAAGTAATTAAGGAACAAAAGAAGAAAAGGCACACTAGCCTGGGAACTTCCTCTCTGCCCAGAACATTGGAGGCTAGACACCACACCCCCTCTACAGTATTTATAGGAACTCAAACATTGAGATCCCGCTCTGTTCCAGTAACAAGAAGCCGAAAGCACCAGCCTGAAGATGACGAGTGAGACCTCGTCGAAACGTCGCCTAGACACCCCAACTTTTACACGGGAAGACACCCGAGGACACCAAAACCTGCATTCCTGTACCCGTGAAAATCTACGAAAGCATATATATATATATATATATATATACACACACAAAAGAAAAAGAAACACAACCTTTAAATATCTCCCCAAAATAAGATGGGTATAAGGTCTAGAATAAATCACTATACTGGCACTTTGGCACAAAGAGGAAGAGAAAATAAGTAAAAGGACAAATTGCATTTATAGTGAAGACAAAAAAAATAATGTAATCCAATCTCTGTTCTACGTAGCTAATGCGTAATTGGCATATGAAATAAAGTTACACTATATAGCTTGAATGTTTGCAGCTTCTCTTTCCCTTGTAATAGTTGTACATGGGAGTAACTTTCTCCAATATTCCAAAGATTTTTATCTCTGTGTATACTTTATTGGAAGCCGCCCAGAGTGGCTGGGGCAACCCAGTCAGATGGGAAGGGTACAAGAAATATATTATTCTTACTATAAAATGAAACAACAACAACAACTTTACCAAAAAGAAATACAAGGTCACTCCCATCAAAGGTGGAAGTATGTGCCTTTAACAGGAAACAAGGTTACAAGCAGGTCTAATATCTACCAGCTGTGCCTAAGTTCTGTATCAGCGGTGCAATATTTTCATTGACATTTCACAAATACCTGGTGACACAGATTTAAATCAGTTTTTTATCCACTCATTCAGACAGACTTCGCTACTGCTATATTCAAGCCATCCACCCAGATTTTCTTTGGGCCCAAAGAGGAACCTGTTTGACATAGCTTTGCCGTGCTAATTTAACATTTTTGAGGGTGGTGCAGGGAGTAGCCTGATCTCAGGTGAATCCTACATTAATTGAAGGGGTCTTGAGGACAAATAAATGCCGGGTCCTACCTGCACTAAACATTTAAAGCAGCACTCGCACCATCTTAAACAGTCAAGGCTTCCTCCAAAGAATCTTGAGAACTACAGTTTGTTATGAGTGGTGAGTTTTAGGAAACTCCCTATCAGAGCGGTAGCTGGGGGGGGCGGTCTAGCCACGGTTTCTGATCCAGTGAAGCCCCCTGTGGGTTTCTGCTATGGTGTAAGAAAGAAATTCTGAGGGACAGAGGGAGGGACAGGAAGCTGAGGAAGAGAATCAGTTGGACTAGATGACCCTTGGGCTCCCTTCCAACTCTACAATTCTATGATTCTATGATACCTTCAGAACTTTGAATGCGCTTAAATAGCTAAGGTTGAGGGATTTTACAGACTATACATGATCTGCACACAGGAAAGTAAAGGGTGTGTGTGAGCATTTTCCCTGCCAGAGGCAGTTCCCTGGCAAGCTCTGGTCAGCCCGGCTGCATTAGGAATGTAATAGATAGGCACTTTCTACCTTTCTACATTGGCTCCCAGTACGTTTCTGAGCACAATTCAAAGTGTTGGTATTGACCTTTAAAGCCCTAAACGGCGGCGTCCCAGTATACCTGAAGGAGCGTCTCCACCCCCATCGTTCTGCCCGGACACTGAGGTCCAGCTCCGAGGGCCTTCTGGCGGTTCCTTCATTGTGAGAAGCAAAGCTACAGGGAACCAGCCAGAGGGCCTTCTCGGTAGTGGCGCCCGCCCTGTGGAACGCTCTTCCAGCAGATGTCAAAGAGATAAACTACTACCTGATTTTCAGAAGACATCTGAAGGCAGCCCTGTTTAGGGAAGTTTTTAATGTGTGACATTTTAGTGTATTTTTTGTCTTTGTTGGAAGCTGCCCAGAGTGGCTGGGGAAACCCAACCAGGTGGGCGGGGTACAAATAATAAATTATTATATTACCTTAGACTTGCAAAAAGCATTTCTTCACCTCATATGGAACCTAAAATCACTACAAAACTATCATTTCCTAAAATGGGTAATAAAAAAAACAACTGAAAGGAATGTTGTTGAAGCTTACTCAGGAGTAAATTTACATGTCAAAACTCCTTGCACAGAACCAAGAGGGTTGGGTTTTTTCCTCAAAGAGGAAAAAAAATTAAAGGAAACACCAGAGGGTCTTGGCTGATCTTATGGAAATGCAGTCTTTTAATGATCCTGTGACCAAATAATCCAGTTCAAAACCTGACCAAATAGACAATTGCTGCACACAGAAGTTCAACTTTTGACAATTTGTTTTTAGTGGAAGAGATACTCATTTTCCCTTTGTTCATACAGTAATAATACTTCTTTGGATTCCTTTGTATTCAAATGATATTGCGCCTACTTTTATGTCCTTTACGAATAAATCTTTCAAGGGGGGGTGCTTGTATGCATGCATGTGTATGTACACAAACATGCATGGGGGGTGGAGTGCCAAACTGAGTCTAGGTGGCAGGAAGCCCAGTTTCAGCCCTGCTCCCTATTCCCTTCCAGAGCTGCACTCTCCAGATTGGTTTAACACTCAATCCCTTTTCCCAGGGAACTCTGGGAATTGTAGCTCTGTGGTGGAATAGAGTCTCCTAACACTCACAGCCCCCTTTAAAAACTGCAGCTCCCAGGATTTTTGGAGGAAGCCATGACTGTTTAGTGTGGTGTGATGATGCTTCAAATATATAGTGAAGACGAGTCTGGGGTAAAACAAACTTTGGCATTGACTCTTCACACATATATAAAAATAAAAGTTCCAAGAGGACAGGGGAGTGTTCAATCTACCTCAGAAAGTTTTTTCACGATTTCTCCCCTTCCCAAACAACACTGCACACCATAAGTGTCTTTATGGAAACTTCCCCAATGCTCTTCTTCTCTTTTGTTGCACACAGTCATTGCGCATTGCAACTACATAACATCTTCGGAGGGTATCGTTCAGGTCAACAACTGGTCCCCATCTGCCCTTAAACTTCTTGTAATTCTCAAGAGTAGGAGGAAGAATTGTCAGCTGACACCAGACAAGACTAAACAGTGTCCTGGAGTGCCTTGTATGTGGGTTTTCTTCCTCGGTGACCTGACACAGCAATTTAATTCTTATAGTTCTGCTGTGCAAGTTTGTTGGACCAACAACTGAAAAATGCCCAGAGACAGAACACTTCCTGTTCCCAGAAAATGGAGGCAGCAGTAGAAAGAACAGAAGCATGACCTCATTTTTTCAAATCTATCTTCAGCGCTATTTCTGCAAATGAGGACCCCAATTCTGCAGCAGAAAGTCAAGATTCTGAAAGTTTTGGATAATCATGTTTTCCCTAAGAGTTACTGCTTCCTGCTTCTTCCTGAATTAGCCAATGAGGGGTCATGAATGCTTTTGCAGAGTGGATAGATTTCCTTTGAGGAGATATTAACATGAGGGAGGCGTGAACAGAAGCTTAGTGAGAGGATGCTCACAAAGGAGGAAGCTTGCCCTCTGACCTGCATCAGATACCCATGCTAGCCCGCCCTCCCTCACAGCACACATGAAATCACAGCATTTGCTGCTTACCAGCTGAGGACCCCAAGGTGATCTGAGAGCTGGTGCGCTGTGCTTTGCCTCTCTCTGCCTTGGCCCCAAATCGCAAATGCGCACACACACAAACTCCCACCTTTCAATCTATCAAACAGGAATAAATTACAACAGCCCTGCAATGCACCTTATGATAGGCATTTTTGGCAGTCTGGATACTCTAATCAACAGCACAATACAAGTAGCAAAAATATTATAATTAACTAGCAAACAGGACATTCAAACTCACTATTAGTCATTCATACACAGGACAATAATTGTATCCAGTCAGCAAGTATATGCTTTGTGCAGGGGCCTTTAAAAAGCAAATATACGAACACACATTCAACTGGCACACAACCCAATTAGTTTGCAACATTCTGCACCAGATGAGATGCTCATTAGAAATCTTCCTCCAGCATTTTGCTTCAACCCAATTTCTGGTAAAGGAATAAAGAGACACACACATGCACACATAGTCTCTTTTTCACCTGGGCTGAACTGTGCTCTAGGTAAGGAACCCATTCCACATCCCCTCTACTTGTTCAGATTTGCATCACCTTATTTTATCCTATTAATTTCAATGGTAGGTGATTTGCATCCATGATTTATTGCTTCATGCAAGATGCCCAAGCTGCATGCACAGAGCAGAGCAGAAATCACACAGACCCACAATGCTACAGGGTGTGCCTTTCCCCACAGTTAAAGGAACAATTACATGAGGTATGTGCCAGATATCCAGAGTGAAAAGGAACTGTCTATTCTATTTGGACGAGCTGTTGAGTATAGAGTTGAGTGGATAGCCCATAGCAGGTGAGCCCAAGCCAGCCTCATTACTAAGGACATCACAGCTCAGTATAGAGCATCTCCCTGGCATCTCCAGGCAAGGGAAGAAAACTCCTGCCTGAAACCTTGGAGAATAACCATCAGTCTGTGAAGGCAATGCTGAGCCAAATCCTGCCCTCATCACACATCCCAAACAGAAATAAGCACCAGAATTTCTTAGATCTTGGAGAAAGGGGTTTAAGAGGAAGGTTTCATAAGCAGTTCACTTCAAAGGCTATATTGCAAATACAGCTGAACTAGAAGTTATGCAAAATGTGCAGTTGAATAACTACATGCTTAAAAAGATAATACTACTAGGTGCCAAGGGGAATCAGTTTGCACTGGGCCTGGAGCACATGAGGAAAGGAGCTCAATTCCTTCCCTCCTGTGACGGATCTGGGGGAAATTTCCCCTATTGAGGGTAATCTCAGATTAAGTGTCATGGACTGGCTGGAATGGTGGGAGGCACCAGCTGGGGAATGTCCAAGAGAAGGCGGCTCAGAGCCAAAGAATGGTGGTGGGATGACAATAAGTGGTCAGAGGGAGAAGAGAGAGCAGACTGGGAGTAGGTGGTGTTGGAAGCTGAAGAGGCAACGGGGGTTAGTGAGCAGGGGGAGTCTGTGGCAGAGAGCAGTCCAGCTGAAGCAGGAGAGGAGTGTGGCCAAGAGGCAGAGATGAGATAGGATGGTGAAGAAGCCAGGGGGTCTCCCCCTCCTGCTGTGACCAGCTCCCCTCCTCCCATTTGTCTCTCAGAACCAGAAGAGGTATGAAGAGGGATTGCTTGGGAAGGACCCAGGAAAGGAGATGATTTAGGTAGCTGTGGGAAGGCAGGGACCTTCAGTCTCCACAACTGCCTCATGGGGCAAGACCTATCCGATTTGCTGTGCTAATTACACCTGGCATTCCTCAGACGACCTTGTTTCTTCTAATAAAGAGTTAACTTCACTTACTCTGTGATTTATTGCTGGCTCGCTCCTGACAGAAAGATATGCTTGGTCTGCTTATAGAGTTCACCACACCTCCTGAGCTGTGATCCGAACAGAAATCTCCCCCACAGACACAAACACAAAACATACTCCATTTTGCCTTTGTGGGGAGGAGGCAGTCATTAGGAGCATTTTAAATAAACATTTTAAGATTCAGTGTTGCAATCAGCCTTAACACACATGCATAGTCACTAAGGATAATTAACTATGCTGTCCCAATTTCCATTCAAATGCGCAGGATGTATAAGATGGGGACAATTAAGAGCCTCCTTCCCAGGACAGGTAAACAAGCCACCTCAGGTGCATGCTGGCCAGGCTCTCTTCCCTCTGCAGCCCCAACCCAGGCCAACTGTTTTGAAGGCAGAAGGAGCAAAAAACTCATAAAAGCTGCCATATACTGAATTGGACCATATGAGCGTAGCAGCAGGAGAGTAGCTGGGTCAACTTCAAAGCAGGGAAAACTTTTGCTATGATCTTCCTGCTGTGCTACTGCTGCCCCTGAAGGAGAGGAGAGGCGCTGGACCATCCCTGGAGGAAGCTGGACCCGCCAAGCACGGATTTGCAACAGCTGGCAAATCCAGACTTTCCAGACTTCTGGAAAGGGGAAATTGTTCGTTTGATGTGAATGATTTTAGGACCAGGGGGAGGTTGTCTTCCCCCCCAGAGCGGCAAGTAAGATGTCGAGTCGCATTTTTAAAAAGCACCTCCAAGGAGCCCCCCCCCCCCCCGCCTGGAAGGGACCAGGTGCCCCTTCTGCCGGCGCCCCGCGGGAGCGCGCCGTGCCCGCCTCGCCCCTACCTTGACCACCTGCTCCTCCATGATGGCCGGCAGCGAGACCACCAGGAAGACCCCGAAGCCCAGGCAGAGCAGGCCGGCGATGGCCAGCCCCACGGCCGCGCGGAAGGCGGAGCAGCAGCGCGCCATGGCGAGCGCAGAAGGAGCCGCGAAGACGCCGCGGCCGCCGCGCTAGCCCCCATTTACGGTCCCGGATTGAGGCCGGGCCCTCCCCGCGGGACCGCCCCGTCGCGCCCAGAAAGGCCGGCAAGGGCCGCCCTTCGGAGCCGGGCGGGGGAGGCGCCGACGCGGCGCTGGGAAGGGATCTCGCGGGCGGGCGGGCGGGCGGGGGACGCGCTTACTCGCGAGGAAACGTGCTGCGCGCACTTTCCGGCGACTAAGTGCCCTGGGACGCAGCGGCGCTTCCTTCCGAGTAAAGCAGCACAGGGACGTGCCGTGTAAACACGTGGACGGATTGGTGGTAAACAGAGCAGGGCACAGGAGTTCGGTAGCTGCCTGCACGCCTCCAAGCCCAGTTTTGACTTCTCAAGCTCCTTAAGGGGAAGGAGCCTTCTTGGATATCAAAGCCAACCTCCCCACCCCCTCCTGGTTTGGGTAGACTAGGGTAGCATACCCTCCCTACATTTCTGCAATGAAAATAGGGACACGTTGGACATTCCAGGATCAAATCAGAAACTGGGGTGGCTTTTTTAAATCTGGGACTGTCCCTGGTGAAAAGGGACACTTGGAGGGTCAGGTATTTGTCCAGTTTGTCGGCTGCCAAAACTTACTGCTGCCTTTATGAGGTGACTGTTTTGTGTTTTTTTGGAGGAGCCCATTACTACATTTATGTTTTTTAATATACCAGAAGCTCCCTGTAGGCTTCTAGGTAACAAGCAAACTTACAATTATTATTGTTATTATTATTATTATTATTATTATTAAGTTCCTTAATAATAAACAGAGCAAGTTCCTTCAATGTTACTTTGGACTCTGAGGGCAGGGCACAGTGCACACAGCTGCTCCTGATTGCAGGCCCTTAGCACAGGTGTGAGGGAACCTTTGGCCCTCGGGGTGTTGCTAAACTACAACTCATCAGCCTCAGCAAAGCATGGCCAGGGGTGATGGGAGTTGTAGTTCAGGACCATCTGAAAGGCCAAAGATTCCTCACACCTGGTTTAGAGATCAGCCCTCAACCCTGCAATAGAGCAGACTTCACTGAGCAGGGGACTACAACTTCCTGAATGCTTGCTTTTAGAGCCAAAAACTGCCCATTGCCATTGCAGGGGAAGAGTAGCTGAGCCTTGAGAAGCTAAGACAGAGAGGTGTGGAAAAAGTGGGTTGAGAGCTATGGTTCCCCCCACCCTGAAAAAATTGGAAGACTGTATATGGAATGCATAAAACTGTTTACTATAGACAAGAGAGGAAGTATCTGTGCTAAGTGTGCATACATCTATACACAGGAACAGACATACCCCATCAATTGCTGCATTCTGCAGAAGAGGGCCTCCTGTCAATACATCTTCCATACTGGGCCACTAGGGCGCAAGCAACCTGTCCTTTGGAACTCTGTCCCATCTAGCAAGTATTGCCTCTGTTATCTTGTTAGTGCCAAACCCTTCCTGGATTCAGAAAATCTAAGTAGCTAATGGCCAGTCTGGAGCACTCTTGGAGGAAACTGAATTTCTAGATTCATTTCAATTGGTGTTTTGGCACAGAAACTGCTTTGATCACCTTGTATGATAACCTCTGTTGAGAAAGACAGCGAAAATGGGCCCCCATTAATTCTCCTCAACCTCTCAGCTGCTTTCAGTACTGTTGACCATGGTCTCCTAATCAAGCAGCTGCCCAAGTAAAAGATGGATGGCACTGCATTGTGGGCCTACTTGGTCATTTCCAGAGAGTGATGCTCGGTGAGTGCTCTTCAGCCCTGTGAAGCCTTCCATGTGGGGTTCCTCAGGACTGGATTTCATCCCGTATGTCGCTTAGCACCAAACCACTGAGGGGGGTTATCCAGAGTTTTAGAGTACCTTGTCAGCAAGACACACAGGGAATATGCTGGACTGTTGTCTTGCCTGGATTGGATGAGACCCAAAAAACTGAAGCTCAATCCAGATAAGAATGAGGCACGCTAGTGGGTGGTTCCCTAGACTGCATGGATGGGAGGTTGCCTGTTCTTGATGTGGTTACACTCCCTCTGAAGGAGTGGGTACGCAGCTTACAAATTATTCTGGATCCTTTGTCGCTTGAGGCTCAGGCAGCCTCAGTGGCACAGAGTGCCTTTCATCAGGGATAGCCTAGCTTCTGTTGTCTATGCTCTGGTAACCTCTAGGTTAGCAAGCAGAGCTGCCTGTGAAGGCAGTTCAGAAACTTCAGCTGGTGCAGAATTCAGCGGACAGTTGCTCACGGGGGCAAAACCTTTTGAGCACATAACGCCAATCCTGGCCTGACTTCACCAGCTGCCAATTAGTTTCCAGGCCCAATCCAAAGCGCGGATTTTGAACTATAAAGTCTTAACAGCTCAGGACAATACCTCAAGGACCACCTATCCCCATACAAGCCAACCTAGACCCTGTGATCATGCTGTGTGGCCCTCATTCGTGTGCCTCCTCCACAAAAGGTCTGGAAGGTGGCAATGCAAGAACGGGCCCTTCCTGCAGTAGATCTGTTTGTGGAATGAGCTCCCTGGGAAGGCTTGCTTGGCACCTTGGTTACATATCTTCAGTATCAAGTGAAAACATTTATCTGTAACCAAGCCTTTGGCTGATTTAAAATTCTGTGGCCTTTCAAATGTCTTTGTGGGAGGGGGATTGATTTGTTTTTATTCATTATGTATTTTGTATTCTCATTTTGTATTTTTATGTTGTGATATATGAAGGGCAGTATACATATTTAATAAAATTTCAACAAGCCTTTTAATTGGCTATCCAAATGTTATCCTTATTACATTTGAAAATGTTATTACTTTTTTTTAGTACCGGTATATTTTAAATCACTTTAAAGGTATTTATAAATGGAATCAAATGAAGTGTTTCTAAATTTGGAGGGCTTTAGCTCTCGATCCTAGTCACAGGCCACAAAAAGCTTTAGAGCAGACATAGGCAAACTTGGCCCTCCAGATGTTTTGGGACTACAATTCCCATCATCCCTAGCTAACAAGGCCAGTGGTCAGAGGTGATGGGAGTTGTAGCCCCAAAACATTTGGAGCAGAGTTTGCCTATGCCTGCTTTAGTGTTAAAACCAGCACCTTGAATTGAGCAACTGTAACACAGTGTTTGTAGAACTCCTAATATAATCAAGAGGGAATTGGCTTCCTTTACATCAGCTGAACTTTCTGGGTCATCTTAACGTAGCTTGCAAAGCTTGTAACATCTTGGTTACCTTTTATGATGTTCCAGGGGCTATTATCACTTTTATCTCTTAAATGCAGTCTACCCTTGAGCCTGTTAAGCAACACATTATTTCACTGGTCCTTTTGATAGCACAAATTAACTCAGCTACCACCATTACTGGTTAAGATTTCATTCACTTGACTGGCTACAATGTCTAAAGGTTTCAAGCTCACATGATACAGTACTAGGATTGACATATAAAGCTTGAAAGAGCCTTATCACAGCCGTATTATCCATTGGTAGATTCATGGGAGATTTGCAGTAAAAAAGGGCTTAGCAGTAACTTTAAGCTGCTAAACTTTAGGTGGCCTCTGACAAGCGACCTTGTGTTGCAAGCCAGAGGAATCAAGAACACAGGCCAGTCAAGGATCCTCACATACCCATTACCTCACTCTTTTGGCACTTTCTGCAAGCTGTTGCTGCCATCTTTAGCAAGCCTCAAATATTGTGCGATTGGTGCATTAACTCCTCCACTGATTAGTGTTGTGCTTGGAATAGGACCAGGGATACCAGGGTTCAATTCCTCCCTCCACATAAAGCTCCCTGGGAGACATTGAACCAACCAGGATCCCCCTTTAAAGTATTTTTTTCTGAGTTTGTTGTTGTAAGCCACTTTGTATGTTTTAATGGAGCTGTACACCACTGAATATAGGGACGCGGGTGGCGCTGTGGGTTAAACCACAGAGCCTAGGGGTTGCCAATCAGGTCGGCGGTTCGAATCCCTGCGACGGGGTGAGCTCCCGTTGCTCTGTCCCTGCTCCTGCCAACCTAGTAGTTTGAAAGCACGTCAAAGTGCAAGTAGATAAATAGGTACCACTCGTGGGAAGGTAAACTGTTTCTGTGTGCTGCTCTGGTTTGCCAGAAGCTGCTTAGTCATGCTGGCCACATGACCCGGAAGCTGTATGCTGGCTCCCTCGGCCAATAAAGCGAGATGAGAACATCAACCCATCAGCTATGACTGGACCTAATGGTCAGGGGTCCCCTTTACCTTTACACCATTTAATGTATGCTTGTTAAAAGGTTTTACCTGCAGATTACTGTCAAACCGTATTAAGAGCTCAACAGCCCACATTACCAAAGAGCTATTTTCCAGCACAGGAAAGAATTGGCCTGTGAGATGTTAGCACCTAAACACACAGAGCCAAATGCAAGGCAAATGATTTTCATTGCTGTAATGTATTCAGTATTTCAGGCCAGGAACAAAATTTGGATTGCTCATGAGGTATCAAATGTTGATGTCTGTGGTGCAGGAGATTCTGACCAAATTTCAGTAAGAACTTAAGATTGGATGGCCATCTGTCATTTATGATCTAGTTAGTTGAGATTCCTGCATTGGACTAGAATGATCCTGGGATCCCTTCCAACTCTACAATTCTGACCGTAGCAAGAGCTCCTGGGTGGGACAACTGCAGGAAAACTCTACAATGACCATAGGTAACTTACGATTTGTCAGAGTTCTGATAGCAAGACCTCTACTGCATCCTGACACTCCTATATGCTCAGTCAGGAAGCTGCAGAGTGTCAGTTATAACAAGTATATCCAGATATCCAAGAAAAAGGATTTGAAAATAGTGTAACTTTAAGTGGTAAGCAAACTTGCTTTGGAAAGTTTCCCCCCTGCTACCCAAGTGGCTTAGAGACTCCAAACCAATAAAAACTTGTCAACTTGAGAGCTTCTAACATTTCACCTGGTATTATTTCCAAGTCCAAAATGTCTTGCTTTGGATCATAAGGCACCATATTCAGCTTTCAGTTTCTGTACCTCCTTGGAGCCATTTTATTCCCAGACAGGCATATGAACCAGCTTTCCTGGATTAGCTTACTTTACTGCACTATTAAGCTCATAGAAGTTAGCTAAATGGATTAGAGACATATGTAGTGCAAAGGTGACGAACAAGGGCATGAGAACCTACCAAGTAGAATAAAAGATACTCCACTTTGAGCTAGTGCCTCAAGATTGCAATTTAAGGTACTTGAGCTGAACCATTAAGCTAAGAGGAAAAAACCTATTGTGTCACTGCTGTTTATTAAATAGACTGAAATACAAGTTTGGGGCATTTCCCCAAAGGCCAGCTTCCAATTTACTTCCATTGAGGCAGGGTTAGAGTTGAACTAACCACAACTGTAATTTAACAAGCGAATGACTCCAATTGTTTCCCAGTTTACACCAGCTATTTGCAATCCCACCATAGGAGCCGATAGCTGTTAAGTGCCAAGAACCACTGCCTGCTTCAATAGCACTGAATCTCAAATTCAATTTACCGGTCAACAGTTCTCCACTTTGGCTGAAATAAAACCACTCCACATAAGCAGTGCTCCTCTCGCCTTTCAGTCATTAGTGAACTCTTAATGCTTGCATGTATGACTTCAGCAATGCAATCCCATTTGCTGAGGCTGCCTTAGCTTCTGGCTTAAGGAAATTATGTAAGTTAAAGTTTGTCGATATGATACTCAATTATGCCCCCTGCCAAGTATTTGCCAGATATTGTTCAATGGAATATTCAGCACAAACACCCCCCGAAACATACTGATGCTAAATCACCAAACCACCTAAAATGATGAAACAAGTACATTTGGGAATGCAACAGCTTTAATGAAACAAAGTGCAGTGAGGTTTACTTGGGTGGTTGTAAGTAGCAAGTTTAAATGCCACCCCTTAAACGTAGAACCAGGTGCAAGGTGGACTCCTTCTGGATGTTGTAGTCAGACAGGGTGCGGCCGTCTTCCAGCTGCTTGCCAGCAAAGATCAGCCTCTGCTGGTCAGGGGGAATACCTTCTTTGTCCTGAATCTTGGCCTTGACGTTCTCAATGGTGTCACTTGGCTCCACCTCCAAGGTGATGGTCTTGCCTGTCAAGGTCTTCACAAAGATCTGCATGCCTCCCCTCAGGCGCAGCACAAGGTGGAGGGTGGACTCCTTCTGGATGTTGTAGTCAGACAGGGTGCGGCCGTCTTCCAGCTGCTTGCCAGCAAAGATCAGCCTCTGCTGGTCAGGGGGAATGCCTTCTTTGTCCTGAATCTTGGCCTTGACGTTCTCAATGGTGTCACTTGGCTCCACCTCCAAGGTGATGGTCTTGCCTGTCAAGGTCTTCACAAAGATCTGCATGCCTCCCCTCAGGCGCAGCACAAGGTGGAGGGTGGACTCCTTCTGGATGTTGTAGTCAGACAGGGTGCGGCCGTCTTCCAGCTGCTTGCCAGCAAAGATCAGCCTCTGCTGGTCAGGGGGAATGCCTTCTTTGTCCTGAATCTTGGCCTTGACGTTCTCAATGGTGTCACTTGGCTCCACCTCCAAGGTGATGGTCTTGCCTGTCAAGGTCTTCACAAAGATCTGCATTTTCTCTGCAAGGGGGGGGGGGGAGAAGCAGCACAATTCAGATTTGGAAAAAGTCTCACTTTATTTAAGATGCCCCGACTTAAAACAAGAAGCCAGCAATCAACCCACTGACCAAACAATGCCAACTCCGCTTGCTTAAGGTAACGAGCTCCGCCCCCTTCAGACCAACAAGGCAGAAAGAGAGCAAGGATGCGCGCGCACCCCTAGCCGACGCCTGGCTGCGTGACGTCACAGTGCCTGGCTGCGTCACAAGCGCAGGCGCGTTAACGGCCTTCGCCGTGTTGTTTCTCGTCTCTTCCTCGAGGCGGCCATTTTGGACCGCGGCGCCTTTAGGCTTTTTTGGCCAATTCGTACCCGAACTGGCATCCGTACACGTCGAAATGACAGCAACTCTTGAGGACCATATTGTGCCCCCTCGCTTAAAGGCTGATGACCCCTCAAGTACCAACCGGATTCCCTTCCCGCCTCCCTCCGCTTTCGCCCCTCAGCCGCTCCAAAGTATCCCTCACGAGCCCAAACACCCTTCAGAAAACAGCCCTTCCTCCTAGCCGGAAGGCAGCTTTAACGAAGAAGCCAAGCGGCAGAGGAAAAAGGAGAGAAATGAGCCCTATTTCCCAACGAAAAATATCTCACCGCAGAGCTCGAGCCGGTCCAAGCAGACAGCAAATTCCAGGCGAGGAGAGGCGATTTGTTCTAGCTGCGCAGCTGCCCGCGACCTCCTTTTATATAGGTTTTTCGCTGAACAATAAGATCACTCCGCCAAAAGAAAAAAACCACCAGCCAGCCGACGTCAGAAGGACTATTTTTCCGCCCCGCGCGTGCGCTCTGTCAAACCGTATGCTGCGAAGGGGGAAAGCAACAGAGGTGACGTCAGGAGCTTTGACCCGCCTTTGTCGGGGTTTTTTTTAACTGGCAACGCGGAAGGATAAAACCGCCTCAGCTGCGCTAAGCCGCAATTGGCGGTTGGGGGAGGGGCAAAGAAAACAAGGTGTGAGGAAGAAGCTGAGGCAAAAACCCGGAGTGGGGTATTTTTCGCAAGCCTGGAATGGTTTGCACTAAATACTGTATATAATAATATTGTTCTTGTTATTACATATTTATTTATACCCTGCCTTTTCCCCTGACGGGACTCAAGGCAATTTACAGATTTAAAAAAACTGCCAAAAACAGAAAAATCAGTTCATTTAAAAAATTTCACAATTAAACACTGATAAAATTAAAACTATATACATAAACTTATGCCTGAATGTCAGTAGCACAAGAGTCTGATCACTTTTGGAGGGGCAAGGTTGGGCCAAATAATTCATCCCTCAGCCATGCCCCCACCTGGCCCATGGCCTCCGCCTAACCTTCCTTGGAGGGTTGTGGAGGAAAAAAGACACAGGAAAAAGACGGGCCTCTCCATCTCCATCGTCCCTCAAGGAAAAGCGAGAGAGGAAGGAGGGAGTAGTTGAGGGGACGTCTCTCTCTCTCTCTCTCTCTCTCTCTCTCTCTCTCTCTCTCTCTCTCTCTCTCTCTCCCTCTCTCCCTTCCAACGCAAAGTTCAAAATTCATTCCTTTCTCCAGTCACAGTTGTGAATAGAGGTTCACACGAATATCGTATTCTGCTGCACCTCCTCTCCCCCCAGGAAAACCATAGGAAGGGTTGAGACAAATCTGGCTTCCACCATAAGCCAAGTGAAGGCCCTCATCCATCTGTCACTTGCTCCAGTGCTTTGCTTTCCCCCCTCCTTCCCAGTTCCTTTTTCCTTTCATGCAATGAGTGTTAGGCTACAACGAGAACAATACAACCAGCCATGTGAACTTTTCTTTGGCCAGCCCTCAATCCAATCAAACAGCTGTTGCTGGGACTACTGCTGATCCTTTTTTCAGAGATCATGGGGTTGAGATCATGTTTTTGAATTCTTCCCTTCTGTAAAATCTCCATGCCAACAAAAAACCAGCACAACTGTCTACGAGTTGTGCTGAGTCCAGTACTCTTTCTCCCTGGCGATGACAAACAGCAAAATATCATTATGCTCTTCTCCTGATTGTGGGCTTCCCATAGGTGACTTGGACCACTGAGGAAACAGTGTGCTAAACTAGATTGGCGTTTGGTTTAAGCCGCAGGGTTCTTCCTTATGTTTTTATGTCCCTGGCACCCTACATTTCTAGTTGCAGGAACAGGCATTCAAAAGCTAATGTTCCTGTTTGTAATTTGAGTGACAGAGATAAGTTTCTCTCCCACTCTCAGGGCCAGCCGATGGAAGTTGAATGTTGGAGGAAGATTGAGGACAGAAACGCAGCGCACAGTTCAAACTACAGAATTTGACTCCATAAGATGCAGCGATTGCCACCAACTTGGATGACTTTGCCAGAGGATTAGACGTATTAATGGAGGATAAGGCTATTGACGCGGGTGGCACTGTGGTCTAAACCACAGAGCCTTGGACTTGCCAATCAGAAGGTTGGCGGTTCGAATCCCCGCGACGGGGTGAGCTCCCGTTGCTCTGTCCTAGCTCCTGCCAAGCTAGCAGTTTGAAAGCATGTCAAAGTGCAAGTAGATAAATAGGTACCGCTCTGGAAGGAAGGTAAACGGCATTTCTGTGTGCTGCTCTGGTTCACCAGAAGCGGCTTAGTCATGCTGGCCACATGACCTGGAAGCTGTATGCCGGCTCCCTCGGCCAGTAAAGCGAGATGAGCGCCACAACCCCAGAGTCGGTCACGACTTGACCAAATGGTCAGGGTCCCTTTACCCTTTACCTGTAAGGCTATTGAAAGCTTCCAGCCACAACACCTATGGACTGCTTCCGCCATTGGAGGCAGTGCGCCTTTCAATATAATTTGTTGCAAGTCACAAACAGGGAACGCTGTTGTGTTCATCCCCTGCTTCTGTGCTTAGGTTGCCGTTGGCTGCTATGAAAACAGGATTCTGGACCAGATGGGCCTCTGTTCTGATCCTAGAAGGATCTTCTATCTCCTGAAAATGTGGGGCTCCGATTTAAACCATTTCATGTTGCTGCACATGTGTAAGACTCAGACATGAAGAACGGAGTCTGGATTGTGATAGGAATTTTATGGTCTTAGATATATGGCGATGTTCATTACAAGCACATACATAGATCAGCACAGGAAGGCCAACCTGGAACCATTTTGATTCCTAAACTGAGCAAATGTTTTCTCTGCAAGGTCAAAATGGAAAAGCCTCCCCATTGTCTTTTCCTTCACAAATCCTGTCTTAAGGGTATTTCTGTGTTTGAATAAGGGTGTGAGCTTTATCATTACAAAAGACTGACCAGGCTCCTCAGGCAATCCAATCAAGTAACCTGCCAGACAAGAAATAAACAAGGACAAGAGAAAAACAATATTGTAATTTCTGTTTTAAGGCCACCTTTTCTGTGATGTATCCGAGGGGTGCTCTTAGGTTACACCCCTCACGTGATGTATGTATGATGTTTCTGGGGGGTGGTCTTGATCTACAGGAGGGGAATTTCAAAAGTCTTTATAAGCCCTTGCCCAGCATTTTTGTGGGTCGACCTCCTCCTTTCCTGCGTGTGAGGGGAGCACCCTGTTGCAACAGATCAATAAAGATAAAGCTTACTAGCTGCTTTGCTTCTCAATATTCTCTGGTTGGCCTCTGTTATTTTCTCCTACCAATAGGGAACCTATGTAAGGACTCTATATGGGCTCTTGGATATCCCATAAGGGAAAAGGGCATATTTTTATTTACAACAGGATCCAGAATCTACTCTTCCTCTTATTCATGCAGAAGCCATTTCCTCTTGCCTCCTTTTTGTTTATGCCCGAAAGGAAGTAGCTGCCTGAACAGCTGACTAAGCCACCAATAAGCTGAAAAACAGGATCAGCAGCAGCCCCAGCAACAGCTGTTTGATTGGATTGAGGCCTGGCCAAAGAAAAGTTCACATGGCTGGTTGTATTGTTCTCTTTGTAGCTCATGGGGGTTCCCTTTGGAGCCTCTGTGAATTGGAGGCCAGGGCTGTATTAACAAAAGCAGATGCAACCTTCCAAAGCTGCAACAAAAAACCCAAAATACTTCTGAGACTAACTGAGCTTCAGACACGTCTGGTTTTGAAACTGTTTTCCTGTTGACAAATTCTAGCCATGTTGGCTTGTTATAGTAAACATACAAACAGTTTAGTCTTTAAGGTGGCATAAGACTCTCACCATGTTTTTGACATTTGCTCATTTACAAATACAGGTTTGGGTCTAGGTCTGAGCATGCAGCACCAGTTTCCCCAAATGCTAACACCATGTCCCACCTGCGAAAACTCAAGACTTTTGTCTCCTTCACTAGCTACAGTCATATCCACGCCATACATTTAAAGCACATTTTGCCAAATAATGAGGAGAACTTGTAATAGGAATTTTATGGTCTTAGATATATGGTAATGTTCATAAGTGTACCAACCAAGCACATACATAGATCAGCACAGGAAGGCCAACCTGGAACCATTTTGATTCCTAAACTGAGCAAATGTTTTCTCTGCAAGGTCAAACTGGAAAAGCCTCCCCATTGTCTCTTTCCTCACAAATCCTGTCTTAAGGGTATGTCTGTGTTTGAATAGGGTGTGAGCCTGTGACCTGGCCAGGAACTAAGTATTTATCATTACAAAAGACTGGCCAGGCTCCTCAGGCAATCCAATCAAGTAACCTGCTAGACAGGAGATAAACAACAACAGGAGAAGAACAATATTAAAATTTCTGTGATGTAGGTGGGATGTATCTGAGGGGTGGTCTTAGGTTACACCCCTTCTGTGATGTATGTATGATGTTTCTGGGGGTGGTCTTGATCTACAGGAGGGGAATTTCAAAAGTCTTTATAAGGCCTTGTGCGCCATTGTTCTGGGTCCTTCCTCTCTCCTGCAAGTGAGGGGAGCACCCTGTTGCAACAGATCAATAAATATCAGGCTTACTAGCTGCTTTGCTTCTCAATATTTTCTGGTTGGCCTCTTGGATACCCCATAAGGGGAAAAGGGCATATTTTTATTTACAACAAACTGTAGTTTAAATGATGCTAGAAATTATAGCTCTGTGAGGGGTAAACTACAGTATCCCAATATTCTTTGGGGGAAGCCATTACTGTTTGGGATAAATCATAGAAACTTCTTGTCCAACCCCCACAATGCAGGAATCCCAGCTCAAGAATCCCTGACAGATGGCCATCCAACCTCTGTCCAAAAACGTCTAAAGAAGGAGAGTCCACTATCTTCCCAGGTACTCCACTCCACAGTTGAATGGCTCTTATGTCAGGAAGTTCTTCCTCATGTTTAGTCAGAATCTCCTTTATTGTTATTTGAATCCATTGGTTCACAATCCATGCAAACTTGCTCCATCTTCCACGGGACAGTCCTTCTGATGGCTATCATATCACCTCTTGGACTTCTCTTCCACAGGCTAAGAATACGTAAGTTCATAACCATTCGTCATAAGGCTTGGTTTTCAGATGCTTTATCATCTTGGTTGCTCTCTTTTGTATATAAATGTTCTTTAAATTTATGGTGTGGGTGACTGTCCCAGTGCCCAAACTATTTATCTCTGGGTCCTCCACAAAGCATATGCTATGCGTCCAGAATATAGCAGCCACCAGCCATCAAAACCAACAGAACTCATTTTAAGGAGGGTCAGGAGGGGTCTTGGCCTACCTATTTATTTATCCAGGCTACCTAGTTGTTATTATCTTTGAGTCTCAGCATTCTAACCTGTTACGTGTGTTAGTTTAATAGAAAATCATATAAATACTTATAAATTTATCTTTTTGAACATAGCTTTTAATTAAAGCATTTTACATATCTCTAGAAACACACTATTCAACTGTCCACGCTGACTGGGGCAGATGAGAGTTGGAGTCCAGCAACATCTGCAAGGACAGAAGTCCCTCCCCCCCCCAAAAAAAAATAGACTATAGAAGCTTCTGAATGACTTGCTTGTCATTTCATGTTTGGCCTGTGTGCATAGTGCTGAATTATGGCACTGAGAGAGGAGTCACAGCTTTGCATAATGGGTTGCTTTGGTCATGTAATTGGTGGGGACTGCCCAGTGGTTTGACTTCACCCCTGGAGATCATTGTTTCTGAAGGCAGATGGATGCCAACTTTCTTTTTTTTTCTGCCCCAAAGGCTTGTTTATTCAGGTGTAAATCAAATGCTCTACCATACGCCAGCAATAAAGCTGATAATATCCAGTTTGCAAAATTGCATGCTTTTCTTAAGCACTTAAACAGGCATTGGGAGCCTTCTGTGATTGTCCCAAATGCCAACCTTCTTATCAAGTTAGATTTGCACCCCAGATTGTAAGTGATCATCTCCCAACCTCCTGGCTTTTCTTAAACTGCCAGCCAAGGAGGTGTGGTTTGTTTGTTTGTTTGTTTGTTTGTTTGTTTGTTTGTTTGTTTGAAGTTCCTAAGGGGTTACTGACAAGAAGATCAGAAATGGCAGGCATGCTTTAAATATATGGTGGGTGGGTGTGCGTGCGTGCAAGAAATACATCTTTTTTGCATTTCAGAAGTTTGCAGTCTGCTAGTGCAATTTGTTCTGTATTGTGCCTGAACCTGGCATTTTAAAAAAATCAACACAAAACATTTATGGAAGAGCAAGAAGCCTCACATATCCACCACTGTAAATATGCTTCAGTAGTGTCCAGTTATCAAAACAAATGTTGCCAAACTTGTTTCCTCTAGATAAATTTGCGAATGCAGGAAATCAGCAGCATTTTCTGGAAAGTTTAAAAGAGAAGAAAAAGTGGAGATGCCGGGGATTGAACCCGGGGCCTCATACATGCAAAGCATGCGCTCTACCACTGAGCTACATCCCCTGGGCGGCTAAGTCACTTCCTACGAAATGGGATAGCAAAATAATTTAATATCACCAGCTGTAATTTATGACATAATCGCAAAAGCGCGTAGGATTTGGTAGTGGTAAAGAAGATTATGTCGAAAAATGAAGGGGCGGGGGTGAAAGCGGCGGAGGAAATAAAATGTACATAACCGAATTAAAAGTTTAAGCGCTCCCTGTGTGCGCCCAAGCTGTACAACGCTAAAGAAAGCAACGCATTGCAGCGCATCTGCCGCGCAGTGCAGAACATGCAGCACATTAGCTGCACAAAAGCCCTTTTCAAGAAGGGCCACGAAACAGCGCTCATGGTGTGGGAAACAATGCAAGAAAGCTAGAGATGTGCTTGCACACCTTTGCACCTGCCGCGTGTCACTTCTTCGTGTCCGCGCGTGCAAATGGTAGCATTTCAGGACTGAGCAATGGAGGCAAAGGAAGAAAGCACGCACTCCAGCAAACAGCATGTTTTAACTGTAAAAAGGGCGAAAAGGCTGCATTTCACCGAATATTGAACACCTCTCCCCCCCATTTAATTTTTAAAATGTGACGAAGAGTGTTGGGAAGGGGGAAAAGTAGAACCTCCCCGTCGGGGAATTGAACCCCGGTCTCCCGCGTGACAGGCGGGGATACTCACCACTATACTAACGAGGAAGAGCTTGGCGCAGGGATCAGAAAAACGTCACTTGAGAGCGCAGTCGGGTGGATCTGCGCGCCTGCCTGGCAGCGAGGGCAGGCAGAGGGGGTTGCAAACACGAGGAGCGACTTGGGAGCCGCGAATGCAAAACCTGCGTTTTAGTTGCATTCATTCATTAACGCAAACAAAAGGTACAGTTAGTTCCTAGCAGACGAAAGGATGAAACAGTCAGTTGCTGGGTTTACGAAGCCTCTGCAAAATCGAAATCTCACCAGTTTCTTTGTTAAGGCTGTTCACCCCGCCGTCCCAGGAAAACGTCCTTAGTTAATTTAAGCATTGCAAGGCGGCCAGAGGGCGGATTTAATGCTCCCGCTCCGGCCAACCTGAAATGCAATGAGATGCAATGTGAAAAACATGCAGTTGTAACATCCAGCTCCTCCTTTCTTTTTTTTGCAAGGCCAGGCGCTGCACTGCACAAGACATTTCTGACCGCAGGAAAATGCCAGCTGGGGAGGTATTTTTAAAAAAGCAAGGTCTGCCGAAACCCGGGATCGAACCAGGGACCTTTAGATCTTCAGTCTAACGCTCTCCCAACTGAGCTATTTCGGCAGATAAACGTTGCTTTTACCCGGCTGGTACTACTTCACTATGATGTGTTTGCTTAAAGTTTATTTCCTTGTTAGTATTAATTGGCCCACTTCTTAACCTCTGGGGGGGAGGGGTATAACTTTGTATATATTTTGCTGTAAAATGAAAGTCTAAGCCCATTGCTCACATCTCTGTGCAGCATATGCCGCACCAACCAAGCAAGTCTCAGCTCAGCTGCAGGGGCGGGTAGGAAAGGAAGGTTCAGCTGCCAGTTGGGTCCGCTTTTTGTACCTGAATGGCGGGAGGAGTCGCCCTTCCCTTGCCCTGGGCAGCAAAAGGGGGGCGCGGATTCCCTTAATAACACACTGCTCCGGGCGTGTTTACTCAGAGTAAAGTCTCCCCTCCCCTCCAACATTTCTCCAATGAAAACCGGGACATCCAAGGGAAATGTTTCTGGGATCAAATCAGAAACAGGGCCGTCCCTGGAAAATAGGGACACTTGGAGGGTCTGGTCTCATTGAATTCAATGGCACATAATCCAAGGTGAGCATCAGACTGCAGCCTTACACAGGAGTAAGTCCCTTTGAGCTCAGCGAGACTTAACTCTGGCAGAGGATTGTGCTATAAAACTGCTAGCTGGATATGTCTCTAAGAGGCTTACTGCACAACCTAGACTAACGAATTTATCATGGATCTTAAGCTTTTGTCAACTGGACTAGAGTCCGCTTGATCAGATGCAAAAAATATTATTTTCAGCTGGCAGATATGCATATAGATAGAGGTCTAGACACACTGCTCTTTTATAGGGAAGGAATTCAAGCATGAGCCATCATCCTGCACCAGGTTCTGGTAGAAGGACACAAAAATGTCTGCAAATGTGACATGAAGTCCGGAGAGAGACAGCTCACAGCAGTAACCACAGGAGAAATGATCGCTGGGAGGAGCGCAGGGAGAATAATAGAATCACAGAATCACAGAACTGTAGCATTGGAAGGGACCACCAGGGTCATCTAGTCCAACGCTCTGCAGTGCAGAAGAAACGCCAGGATACGCCTGAAGCAGCACAACTGGGTGCCTTCATCTGCCCCAGTTGCAACAAAACCCGTCTCTCCCACATCAGTCCCTACAGCAGGGGCTTTCAGTCAGTGTGCTGTGGCACCCTGGGGTGCTGTGCCAGCGGTGCTGTGGGCAGCGCTGGCGTCTGTCCCTCTTTCCTTCCCTCCCTCGCATCTCTGCCTCCCCAAGGCTTGCACAGCTGCTTGTTGCAGCAGCCCTGGCTACAAGCTCCCCAGGCGAATGGGCCTCTGGGGCTGGCCAGGGGGTGCTTCCCAGGCCCCTGTGGGGCAGGGCGAGGATGCTCCTCTCTTGGGGGCAGCTGAGGACTCCCAAGGAGAGGGGAGAGGGGAGGGGTGGGGAGGGGAGGAGGAGGCCGAGGGAACCCTCCACAAGGGAGGGTGTTAGAAAAAGGGTGAGAGGCTGCCAGCTCTGCTGGCAAGGGGTGCATACCTGGGCTCCTGAGCGCCACAGGGGAGCCGCAGAAAGGATGGAGTTGGTCAAGGGAGCCGCGGACTCCGAAAGAATGAACACCTCTGTCCCACAGTCATAGCAGGCACTGTAACCTCCCAACAGTTTGACTTCACCCCCAAAGGCGCACTCCTCCATTGTCTCCCAGACGGACACCAACAGGAGAGAGAGATAGATAGATGGGCATGTGTGTAGAGGGAGAAAAAATGTAAACACTGGGGTCAAATGAAAATGAAATCTGAGTCTGTGACAAATTAAAGGTTAAATGTATGCAAAAGGAGAACAAGGGAATGTGGGGACGTAGTGTATCTCGATTTCATTATGGCTTTTGACAATGGCCCCCATCATATTCTTGTGAAGAAGCTGGTAAAAATGTGGATTGAACAACTGTTAGGTGGATTTGTAGCTGGTTAACAGACAGAATCCAAAGAGTACTAATTAATGGGAGGGTTATTGGGTTGTGGGGGGTTTATTGGGTTGTTGTTGTTTTGATTGCGTATCTTGTGGTTTTACATTGTGATTTTATTCTGTGAACTGCCCTGAGACTGCTGGGTATTGGGTGACATATCATTTCAATAAATAATCATAATCATCCTAGGAAAATGTGATCATTGGGGTGCTGTACGGTTTTGTCCTGAACCCATTGTTGTTCAATGTCTTTATCAATTACTTGGATGAAGGAATAAAGGGGATACTCATTAAATTTGCAGATGACACCACCTGGGAGGGGCAGCTAATGCCACAGAAGACAGAATCAGGATTCAAAATGACCTTAGCAGGTTGGAGACCTGAACTAACAAAATGGATCTTAATAGGGACAAATATAAAGTTCTGCACTTAGGCAGGAAGAACCAGATTCACAAATATAAGATGGGGGACACCTGGCTTAATAGCAGAAAAGGATCTTGGGGTCTTGGTGGACCACAAGCTTAACACGAGTCAACAGTGTGAGACAGCAGGGGGAAAAGTGAATGCTATTCTAGGCTGATTCAACAGAAGTATACCTGGGATACTGTGTCTAATTCTGGGCACCACAATTTAAGAAGGATGTGGACAAGCTGGAACATGTCAGAGGAAGGCAACCAAGATGACCAAGGGTCTAGAAACCAAGCCTTATTGAGGAACGGTTGAAGGAGCTGGGTATGTTTAGCCCGGAAAATATTCATATATCTGAAGGGTTGTCACATGGAGGAAGGAACAAGCTTGTTTCCTCCTGCTCTGGGGGTAGGACTTGAACCAATGGCTTCAAATTACAGGAAAGGAGATTCCAACTAAACCTCAGGAAAGAGCTGTTTGACAGTAGAACGGACGCCCTTGAGAGGTTGTAGACTTTCCTTCCTTGGAGGTTTTGAAGCAGAGGTTGGATGACCAGCTGTCCTGGATTCTTAGCTGAGATTCCTGCATTGCAGGGGGTTGGACTAGATGACCTTGGGGTCCCTTCCAACTCTACAATTCTATGACTATGACAGTGACTGTTCACAGGCCTGGCACCAGGGGATGGTAATGCTGGGCATTTGCCAGGGTCTCAAGGCAAAAGAGGGTCCACAGTGCTACAATTTCCACTTTGTCCAAAGTGTTGAAGAATTCAACTTCAGACGATTCTCAGTCTGATGCCCCCTATGCCAGGTGAGGAGGCACCCCTGGGGTCTTGGGCCCAGAGCCAGGTGGGAATCTTCCGCACTGGGCCATGAAGCTCACCGGGTGACACTGGAGCTGTCACTCTCCCTCACATCACAGGATTGTTTCATGCACACCACCTTGAGCTTCTCGGAGAATAGATGGGAAATAATAAGTTTAATTAACCACCATCATATTCAGCCCAGAAGCAGCACAGAACTTTCACAACAGGAGGAAATGAGTGATGTTGTGCTAAGCAAATTAACACACAGGGCAGGAAACCTTTTTTATTACTTGCACAATAATTAAAAGCTGTTAATTAGCAGCAATTATCTTCCTTATAGCTCCAGTTAGTATATATTTGAGGGCTGAGGGCTGGCACCAAGATCCAGAGCTGCGGTACAAGAGGAAAAATTTCTGATGCATGAGCACCTTCCCTAGCTCAAATAATTATAGATTATTTAAAATTACCAGAAGTGTCTTGCCAGGGGCAAATAAGTAACAATAACTCTGGAAAGAAATTGCAGATAAATTCCCCAGGATTAAGTACAAAATGCACACACAAAATAAAACAAACCCAACACACTATGATTTCTTTTTTGCAAATTAAGCAATCCTTTTTTTCAAATTTTCTGCATTTATAATCTATTTTGCAAGCCAATGCTTCCTACGGAAAATTAGAAGAAAAGCACGACTCAATAATAATAATACTGTAATATTACCGGTACTTATGGCCAGCCTGCCTTTTTGGTTAGAGAGGGAGAAACACCCTAATCCTTAACATCTTGCAGGGGAGGAAAATGACCCGCAGCCTCCCCGTCGGGGAATCGAACCCCGGTCTCCCGCGTGACAGGCGGGGATACTTACCACTATACTAACGAGGAACTACCGAAACAAAGGCTTTCACAAATCGCTGATGAAACAAGCAAGAATATTTCCAAGTCTTTTTATTTCTTTTGGCAGCTTTGCAAAGTAGAGAAAGTTCCCCCGAAGTGCAGCCCGACGTGGCAAATAGCTGCCTACGGTCCATATGCAGTTGGCTGGTTGGTTGTAAGTAACATGGAACAACAAAGCCTGCAAAGACAGGAAGCCGTTCGAAAAGCATTGGCATCGATTGCATTAAAAGGAGGAGGAGGAGGGAACCGTTGCTGCGTCTGCACTGGAGCTTCTGTGCAGGACCTCTGCAGCTTTAGATTCCATCTTGCTCCTTCGAAGTTAGAGAAGGGCGTAGCATGAAGCGTCCGGGCCTCTAATTCAGATTGAAATGCCAGAAATGAAAGAAGGAAACGAAAAAAGTAAAGATAAAGAGGAACCTTTTGGAAGAGGGAAACAGACGGGTGGAATAGTCCAATTTACATTGTAAAACCTTCCTGAGGCCCCTTCGCCAGTCGCGGGGATGTAGCTCAGTGGTAGAGCGCATGCTTTGCATGTATGAGGCCCCGGGTTCAATCCCCGGCATCTCCACTTTTCTTTCCCTTCCATTTGTTACATTTAATTTATGAAACAGAATAGGTCTTTTGCCTTTCTTTGCACGCAGTGGATTCAATTTCTATCAGTACTATCTCTCATGTTATTTTGTTTTTTCTTTTGGCAATGCTGCAAATATGCCATCCCCTAAACCAGGGAAATTAAAATGCACTCTGAGGCAACCCAAAAGGTTTTTAAGAACACCCACATCATTATAAAGATTTAAATCTTTTCTTATTCTTTTATTATTATTGGCAAATAAGGGGTGTTGGTCACTAGATAGCACAAAATACAGCCACAGTGTGTTAAGGCAGGAAGTAACAGCAGCATGCAGACTTAAATAATGAAGCCAAGATGCACGACTTGCAAGGGCTCTGGGTGACAAGTCATTAAAAAAAGAAACATAAAGCAATCAGCATCAAAAGTATTTTTATTTTTATTAGCTTTGCCACACATTTCTCTACAGCTTGTATACGTTTTATCCATGGAAGCCACAGAGCACATCCTAGCATGTGTCAAGGTGCTTTCAGCGGCTCCTGGCTGGTTGCCGGAAAAGTATAAAGACAAGGAAAAGTTTCTTACAGTTCTTTTTTATTTCAGACCTTACAGAGAGAGCCTCTTGGATAATGGCGCTGTCCCGAGTGGCTCTCCACCCCCTTCTCTCCCACTTCCTCATTGGTCATCGTCTCCTCTGTGCCCTCTGCCTCTGAGCTCTTTGCTCTGCTACTTTTAAGGCTTGCCGGGTTCTGGGAGATGAAGGGTCTGGAATGCTTTCTAGTGACAATGTGTCAGCCAACTGCTGCTCCGGCTGCCTGCTCCGCCTCTCCCGTCATTTCCCAAATTTCCCCTCATCTGCCTCTGAGCTGTGACCTCCCGCAAACCCCTTTGTAAATCTATACTATCTTCCTCTTCCTCCTCCATCGAAGGGTCAGGATGGGGAGTGGTCTCCACTCCTCCTCCTCTGCCCAGCTCCTAGCAGCATGCCACCTGCATCTTTTCCCAGTGTGCTGCCACAATGAGGTGGTTTACCAGAGCCTAACAAGGCAGAACTTGTGGCACCCCCTAAAGAGCAAAGCTAACCCGAGTTCCATTTGATTTAATCATTTCTTAATTATTGGGAGCAGGAGCCCAGTTGGAGATTGCCCAACCCTGCAAAGAACCATACATTTTCATTTCAAGGTTGATGGTGTGCCAAAGGATTCAGGGATGGGGGGCTGTCAGAGAAATTAAACATTAGCATACTCACCTATTAAAGAGCACAGTAAAAGAAAAATGAACATTTGCATAGTGTTGCTTCATTGTTTGTATGCTGCAGAAAAGTGGTCAAATTCTTCTACCCAAATCACAAAGGTCTACTTGGGCAGATACAACTCCACACTATTGGTCTCAATCTTAATTTTTTAAAAAAGTATTGATATACTGATATGTATTTTGTTCAATGCTTTCAAGACCGTCTTTCCCCTGCATAGTGGAATATACACTGTACATACACCATACATTTAAAGTAAATGTTTTCATGTTCTAACCTGCCCTAGAACCTCAGAGTGAAGAGCAGGTCAATTAATTGATCAATTAAGAACAAGAAGAATCATGGGAACTGTAGTTTAAACCTCAAAGAGCTATTATCACCCATAAGAAACTACAGTTCCCAGGATTCTTTGGAGAAGTTATGTGCTTTAAAGGTATGGTGCACAGAGAGGACACATGGGTGGCTCAGCGGTTTAGACCACAGCTTGTCAACCACAAGGTTGGTGGTTTGAATCAGCTCAACAGGGCGAGTGCCCATTGCTCTGCCCCAGCTCCTGCCAACCTAGGAGTTCGAAAGCACACCAGCACAAGTAGATAGTTACTGCTGTGACGGGAAGGTAAGTGGTGTTTCCGTGCGCTCTGGTTTCCACCACGGTTTCCTGAAGTGGTTTAGTCCTGCTGGTCACATGACCTGGAAAGCTGTCTGCAGACAAACGCCGGCTCCCTTGGCCTGAAAGCAAGATGAACGCCATACTCCACAGTTGCCTTTGACTGGAATTAACTGTCTAAGGGTCCTTTACCTATACCGTAACTACCTAGTTTCTCTTGCTGGGGTTGCCCATAATATTTAGCAGAAAACCTAAGAGGAGACAGGAAATAATGGTTTCAAACAGTTGCACCATAAAAGTTCACAAAACCCCAAGCATGAGTAAGAGACTTGTCTTTGCTGTGAGCACTCCCTGAATCCAGGGATTGGGATTTTTTTTTAACTCAGGAGATGCCCCAGCCAGGACCGCATACGGTCAGGGATGGTGGGATCTGTACTCCTGCAGCATCTGGAAAGCCAGTTTCCACATATTTGCCAGCTTCTTTTTCTCCTGACTCTGGTGTTTTATTTATAAAATAGTTTTCACAATGTGGTTCTAGTGGCTCTCAGCATGTATAAAACAAGTGTAACAGCAGAAGCACCATGAGACATCCTGCTAGAGGTTGTACTTCAGAAGCAGAGGATCTGCTTTTCACGTAGAAGGCCCCTGGGCTCAAGTCCTCCTTGTGTCCAGGGGAGGCTTTGGGGGAAGGCATCGCAATGGGCCTTTTCAGCGTCCCAGGGAGGCCCGCATGGAATCATCTTTACATGCTGGTCCCGCCAGCCAAATGCTTGTTACATGAAAATTCACTTATCCAAAGCCGAGGATCTAGTGCCCAGACCAGCTGAACAGGCAGACCTGTGCATAGTAAAGAAAGAAGCCTTAAATAAGCCTTACTTTCCTGTGTTTTGCTGGTCCATGGCAGTCCTTTCACTAGAAGTTATGGTGGGAGATTAGACAAATAAGAGCATTTTTTACTTTCTTGTTTGCCTTCTGAAAAGTTTCAGAGGGTTCCCCTAAGTTTCATCATTTGGGGGGTCAAAACTCCAGTGTCAGGAACACATTAGAAATTTCCCCACAGGAACTGATGGAAATCATTGACTCATTTCATGAATATTTGCCTAACAAACAATTTCCCGAGAATGCATTGAGTTAAGATAGCAGGACCTGCATGTATAAAAGCCAGGTAAGTACTTCTCTCCCCTCGCTGCTGCCCCAACTTTGCACCTTTAATTTGAAAAGAACTGCCTCTTAGTGAGATAGGACTTGTACTCCTGCATTTTTGTTTAACTGTGTGAACAGCTGCTGTTCAGTGTCCCAGCCAGCCACAGCCTCCTCCACAATACCCCCGTCTCTCTCTCAGCGGTTTCTCTATTTTCCACACTTTCACTTCTCAGCATTTTGTGGTAATTAAGAACATTGTTTTTTGGAGAAGGGAAACCGGCTCCTCTTCTCCAGGCTGCTCCAGCTACCTCTTGTGTGCTGTTCTGGCCTACGTAAGGAACAGCACTTGCAGACTTGAGAATCAGAAACAAGAGGAGCAAATAGGGAAACCTACAAGAAAATGTTGTAACATGGATCTGAAGCCCTGCTCAGTATTTCAGACATTTCATTCCACCCCCCCACACCTGCTTTTCCGTTCCAATCCTTCAGTCACTTAGCTTTCTATAGCTAAGAACGCTTAATCCTCACTGGGATGGTCTGAGGATTGTCCCTCAACCCTTCACACAGGGTTCTCTCCTGCCCACACTTACCCATAACTTATTTCTTGGATGGGGGTGGTGCCGTTTTGGCTATATGAGCACTCACAGCCTGAACTAGCCTTGCCCTCCAACCTGGTGCCCTCCATATGTTTTGGATTATTACTCCTCTAACCCCTAACCATTGGCTGTGCTAGCAGGGGCTGATGGGAGCTGTATCCACACCAGGAGGGCACCAGGTTGGAGAAGGAAGACGCCCTGAGCATCAGGAAACAGAGAGAGGAGACAGAGTCCAGAGATGGCAAAACACAATGGAGTAGAAAAACCAATAATGAGGCCAGACTTTCTCTCCAGAAAAATTCATTGATATCACTATTACACAATTGTTATTTTTTACAAACACAGGGCAATATATATATATAAAACACATACACACACGAAGCTCCCACGACGGTGAGCTCAACAGAAATAAGGCACAGTAATGGTGGCTCAGCAGTTTTCCAGAAATGAGTCATGGAATCATAGAATTGTGAAGTTGGAAAGGACCCTAAGGATCATCTAGTCCAACCCCCAGCAATGAAGGAATATGCCTCTGTCCCATATGGGGAGCAAACCTGAAACCTTGGCATTATCAGCACCACCAACCCTCTAACCAAATGAGCTACCCAGGATGGTGGTGGTTGTTGCTATATATTAAATTTCTATACCATCCTTCATCCAAAGATCACAGGGTGGTTTATGGTATAAAGCTGCTGGATGCTCAGCTCCCATCCACCCCAGCCAGGATGACCAGCAGCCAAGGATGATGGGAGTTACAAGTCCAGAAACATCTGGACATCTGATTCCCACCATCCCTGACCACTAGCTTCCTGAAGGGACAGGGAAAGACTGGGAAAGGCAACTTGACAAGAGAGAAGTGACTGGAGGGGGTAGCACTGCCTCCAAAATGTGCCCATGGGCCAACATAAGTTTGTAATTCCTGTTACAAACACACCCACCCATGACAGCTTCACAGTCAATCCAACCCCCAATCCTTTGCATGTGGGAGTCCAAAATGCAGTGGGCCTGCATGGATCATGGGTGGGGTGCTCCTTAGGAGGAAACTGATCCTGCTTCCTGCTCCTTGAGCATGAACTCTCTCTTTCCAAATACAGACATTGATTTTCCTTGTGTTTTCGCAGCCGGCGCTGGTTCCAGGACAGAGTGGATGGTAGGAGCTTGCATGAAAGATCACGGTGGCAAGGGTGGCCAGATTTTAGATACCTGTTGGTGTGTAACTTCCGGGATCCACTGGCAATATTCTGACAACAAATCTTTAAAAAGAGAAGGGCAGGGGGGCAACCATCAAAGAGTGAACACTTAAAAAACAGAATTTCAGAAACAGAGTGCAATCTTATGGGTCAAGGGAAGTCTGGGCAAAAAGAGGTAAGTCTTCACATGACATCTGAAGCAACTAACAGATGATGCTTCATAGGTGTCTGAGTGTTGGTGTGCAGATTATTCTGTTTTACACACTTCTATAATCCAGTTTGGAATGTTCTGATGGAAGGAGTGGGGGCTAACAAATATTATAAATAAACCATCAAAAAAACCCTGAAGCCACAGAGCAAATTGTCCTGTACTCTGCAAAATCCAACTGGTGTGTGGCAGACATAACAATGCTGCTGGCTGGATAGTCACAGTTAGGTCATGCCAGGGCCAAACACCAAGTCTCTGCCCCCATCGTCTAGTATGGTGGCATATCTAGCGATGAACCCTACTGTCGCATATAAACTATGAAGGCCTGCTCCAGGCAGACAGGTAACAAATTCCTGTGCTCATCTTCAAAACCACAAGTAACTGATTGCTACTGCGACGTCACCAACACCATAGCAGAGTACAGTGGGTGACCTACCTCCATGAGCTATTCTTAAAAGTTGCTTTAGAAATTCTAACACTGGACACAGAAATATTTGGGAGGAAATAGTTTTGGATTGTTTGTTTGCAAGCAGCAAAGGGGGAACCAGTTGCTGTTGGCCTACAACTCCCAGAACCCTAGCCGCTATGGGCCAATGGTCAGGCATGAGGGCAGATGTAGTTCCAGCACATCTGCAGGACCACAGCTCTACATTCCTGGGGCTAGAGGCCCAGGATGTTGCAACATACTTCCAAGGGAGAACTCACTCACACACTCACACACAGTTTGGGTAGAAGGTTGATGTGGCTCAAAAATAAAGTTAAAATAGATCCACAAGAATAATGAAGTGTGCTCCTCGTACATCTGAACAGCTTACATTTTGGGTTCTTCTTCCAGGCAGCAAGTAAAGCGTCCCTGTTATCCACATTTTCAGAGACAAGAGCTTGCAGCAGCGACTCTGTCCTTGGTTGCAGCCTGCAGGGATTCCCAAAGCAGACAGGCAAACATCAGCACATAAATTAAATGTACGCTCAAAATTCTGAAGGAACTCAAATAGCTCAGTTCTCAGTAAAACTCTCCCCCTGCTCAGATAAAATATGGTCCCAGAAGAAATCTGGATTTTTATTTATTACCTTCAGCCTCATGTGCTGTGTTTCTCCAGGAGCAACCTGCCTTCCCCCCAAAACAGTGCAGTTTAAATCAGTGAAGTTCTGAAAGGTCCAGTCTGCTATCTTGATTCAAAATAATGTCTAACTGTAGCCAAACAGATGATAATCTGCACCTTGACCTTGGGAACTATAATGCAAAATTAGATTGCATTATCTTAAGAGGTGTCCAAATGCATAGTGAACTGACAAAGAAATGCATTGAAGACTATATGAAAGTACCCAGCATTGTTCAGTTATTCTTAGAAACCAAAAAATACTGAGTTCTATAAACAGGTAATGCAATTTGTTAGTTTCTATGGCTGTGTATGCCCCTCACTCCCCCCCCCCCCCATCTGAGCTGACTTCAGGAATTCCTTACGCAGATCCAGCCCCAAATCGACTGGGGTGGGAAATGTTTAACTAGGGTTTTTAAAATCCTGTCTGGTTGGGAGGGGGCAGGGAAGGAGATGCCTTCGCTCTCTCCACCCAGTCGCACTGCAAAGAGCAGCAATCAGTCCTGCTGGGGGCTGCTAAGCCAGCGTGTTCCTGCACGGGGGGTGGGGTGGGGGTGGCCTAACGGGCCCAGCAAAGCAAACAATAGTATAGTTATTTTCCATATGTTCAATAAATGTTTCCCACTCTTCTTTACATATGTGTTCTTCTTGCTCTCTTATTCTATGTGTTAAGTCTGCAAGTTCTGCATATTCCGTCAACCTAAGTTGCCAATCCTCTCTAGCTGGGACCTTGCTCACTTTCGATTTTGGGGCTAACAAAACATGGGCTGCAGTTAAATAACCTTTTCTGACACCCAAAAAGAGCAGCTGGTTCGCTGTGGTAGAAACACCGACTTGCTTTTCCCCTTGCGGCAAACCAAGTCCTGTGTTAATTATGTTGCTTTGAATGTATACTTTTTATTTGACTTTCTTCAATAATGCTTTATTCTGGATTGTTTTACTGAATGCTTTAATGAGGTGGTTTTTTCCTGAAAAATATAAAGCAGTACAGACAACAACAACTTACTTGGACCACGTTTTCAGCATTGTCACTGGACTGGACAACAAGCAGCAGCTGTAAGCAGCCAGTTTTTTAACAACCTAAAAGAAGGAACAAGCTTTATATTCAATTTTAGAGCCACCATGCGTTTCAAGGAACCTTAAGGCAATGAGCTGTAAAACACTGAGGCTCTGATTAATTTGCTTGTTGAAAATGGGCATTAGAATTCACTGTTTCATTTCAGGTACTCACAGCCCACCTTTCAATATAATTCGCAGGATGTCTTGCAAAATCCTCGTTGGACATTTAGGTGCAACTCAGCACCCAGAGGGGATTGTGTGGGTTAAGACAGCTCCCCAAACTACCCCTATACCTTCATCACTATGCTGACTTCTCATTATCTCTTTGATGTTTATACTGATGGTCTTAGGTTGCATCCTGTTTACAAGTTCCTGCACTTGCTCTTCCTCTCACTCTGGGAGGTGGGAGGTCATCTTGGATCTGTCTTCTGAGAGCAAAGAGGCAAGCATGGCCTCCAAACTAGTTGGAGAAACCTAGCTAGGACTATATAATTGCTTCCTACCAGTAATGCACTTCCTTTAATAAACATAAGTTTTCTTATTTTATGCCAAGTCTCAGTCTGAATACATTTCAGCTAAAGGTGTACTCCAAGCAAGGAGTTGTTTAACTAACAAAATCTATACATTAAGAATCCTAACAACAGCAATGAAAATACTGTAATATACATAGATATATAAACACAAGGAATTAGGTGGAGAAAAATGTTCTTACCTTCCCTTCCAATAAGAACTTGGTGAAATATTTGTAGCACTCAAGGCCTTCTGGGTAATCCACTTCTACAGCAGGAAGCTGCCAGCCTACCCGATCTGCAGAGAGGTTACAAGACTTTGTTAAGGCACTAATCCACACTCATCCCCTTCATTTTGCTTCTCTCAGCAGAAGGCTGAGTAGGCAGGAGGGAAGGAGAAGGGCGGTGAAGTCTCCAGATTGCAAACTGGCTCTTGTTTGTGTGCAGGGCCAGCCTAAGACATCTGGCATCTAAGGAAAACCACAAATTGCCCCCCTTGCACCACTGCCAGGAAACAAGGGCAGAGTGAAGATTTACAAGGGGAGCAATCAAACCAACCCTACCTGATGGCTGAAGTGGGAATCAAAGAGCACTGCAGGGAAGGACCCTGCTTTGAATCATGCTAGGCAGGGGAGGAGAAAGGGGGGAGACCAGCAGCGCCTGCTATTTGCTGAGAGGCTGTTCTAGAGGAAGCAGGGGCAGAGGCAGCTCCGGCCTCCAAGCAGCACACTGCAGCGGAAGATGCCTTCCTTGGAGGCTGGACCTGCTGCCCCTGTGGAGCTTGCTGTTTGAGGCTGCTGCCTCCTGGGTGGGCCAGCCCTGGCACTCATCCCCTCCTACACATGGGTGAGGTTTGAAGGACATGAATGGCAGCTAGAAATACCTAAGTGGGAATCCTCATAGCAGAACTTCTATTTCAAGTGTATATTGTTAGCAAAACCTTTGTAGCACAGGTGCTTTTTGTGCAACAGCAATAAACCTGGTGAGTGCCAGCCAGTTCTGTGTTTTCACCGATGGGGGCTCAGGTATTATTTTGCTTCTTGTTCCCAACCTGATCCTTACACAAGTCCCCGCTAAATGTTTGCTATCCTACCCCTGCTCCCCACCCCCTTATGCCTGAAGACTGTGACATGATGTAGACTCTGGGGCTTTCATATTAAGAAACCCTGATGGGAATGTGAGCCATTTCCTAGACCTGCCTTTTTTAACCTGGCGCCCTCCAGATGCTGTTGGACTCCAACCCCCATCATCCCTAACCCCTGTCAATGCTGGATGCGGCCGATGGGAGCTGGAGCAGCACATTGGCTATCCCTGACCTACCCTGAGAAAGGATTGTTTTACTCAAGAGTAGATACACTGAAATACCGAACCTAAGTTATGCCATGTCCATTATTTTCAGTAGGTTTCAGTAGGATTAACACTGGCTGCAACCCCAAAGACTCCTGGAGAATGCAAAAGCTTGTGATATTGCGGTTGCCATGATGACAGTATTCTCCTAATGTGGATTTAGTAACAAATCTGCTTCCCATCAAAGCCAAGCTGTTCTTGAGAAACTTACAGAAGACACTTGGTCTGTGGCATCGAACCCTACCCGTTTCAGGGCAGTAAAAAGGAGGAGGGCTTTCCAGAGGTTTTTCGAAGTGGCAGTATGGATGCAAAAGGAGCGGGATCCATTCTGGTTCAATGGCTGAGACACCTTAAGGAGAGCAAAAGTGACCTGTTAAAGACGGTTCTGGGGAGCCATGAGTGACTTTTACTGAACTGCCTTTTTAAGTGCTGCAGGTTTACCTGGCAACAATGGTAGGTGGTCCAGGAAGCTGCTGTTAACGTTTCCCACAATGCCCTGGAGAAACGCCAAACACCCCAGGGCATTGTGGGAAATTTAAAATGGCAGTATCTCAGAGCCAGCTGCCTGGTGTAGGGCTCCCCACATTATTATTGCTTAGCCCCTATCCCATTTATTACCTGCCCTAAGGTAATATCCTAAGGTCCCAGGGCAGGTTACCACAATTTAAAATACAGTTTAAAACCTTGCTGTTAGAGAAACACAATAATAAAACGCAGTAGGCCCCATTAAGGTCCCTGGCTGTTGCCTAAAGCTGTAAAGTGCTGAGTCCAGGCCTGTGAGCACTCTCTCACAGCTATGTGCTGGGACTACTGGCAAGCGCAAGTGTCCATTCTTGTGTGCCACTTGTCTGCTCCCACTGATCTCTCTTATTGAAGAGAGAGCCTATGATAAAACTTCTGAGGCTCCTCTAAGAGTCTGTAGGGACACTGCATAAAAGCCACTAAGCTGTACTTCATACAATCTCAACTTTAAAAGGAAAAATAATTGTCAGTGCATTTAAGCCACTGCAAAGCTCTCACAGCCCACCCTAAACTGCTCATTTCTGTAGGCATGCTATATGACACACAAGGAAGGTGATGGGAATCCTTTGGCCCTCCAGATATTGCTTGAACTACAACTCCCATAGGCACCAGGAAGCATGGCCAATGGCCAGGGATGATGGGAACTGTAGTTTAGTGACATCTGGAGGGCCAGAGGCTTCCCACAGCTGCATTAGAGCAACTCCAGGAGGAGGAGGAGGAACCTATCAATGACTATTGAGCCATGATAGGTAAATAAATCTCCGTTTCAGAGGCAGTCTATCTCCAGAACAAGTTGCCAGGCAGTTAACAGCAGGGAGCTTTCTGGCAGAGGCATCTGGCTGGACTGAGGCAAAGAGGCTGCTGGGATAAAGGAGCCTTTGGGCTGATTCTTTAGGGATGTTCTCAAGAGGAGAGCAAGGGGAAAGGAGTTGATTTCACCTTTCATGTACATTTTTGTGGTTTCGACAATCTCCTGATACACCACAAACTCAGGGAGCTGCTTGAAGAGGACGGAATTGGGGTGGATGAAGACTGGATCGTCCAAAAGAGGAGTCTGGGTTGGCGCGGTGCAGCAAGAGACGGCAGTGTGTGGAGAAGGAAGAAAGCAAAACAAATAAAAACAAACTCAATGCTTTAGAGACCAGGAAGGTTCCAAAGGCAGGAAGGCACAAGGTCCATTAATGGAACAAAAGACGTTTTGTTCTTCTGCCCGGACACTGGCAGATCAAGCGCCTGTGGCCAATGCAACAGCACAGCTTCTCTGGTTGCATCTTTGCACGAGTCGCTGTTTGGCCCTCGCCTCTTGACAAATCAAGAACTATTTTGTACTTGGTTCTAAAGGGGCAGACCTTTGGGCTTTAGCAAAAAAAGCCACAAAAGTAGATCTGGTCAGGCAGAGTGCGCACACAATCCCTTGCTAATTCAACATGCAAAGCTGCCTGGATTAGCTGTTGACTCTTACTCTACCAACAGTTATGGGGCGCCTTAAGGGGCACAAAGTGCTCTGCCCTCTGACAGGGACATGTGTGGAGCTCAGCAATCGCAGAACTGTACAGCTGGGAGGAACCCAGGGGTCATCTAGTCCAACCCAACAGAACAGCAGGGGGGATAGCTTTTGCTATCACCTGCCACCTCAACCCCCCCCCCCCCCGGCAGCACTCTGAAATCCTTAAATTACATAAGTAACATATGTAAAATACCTACAGGGCCCCTTTGAGATTAAACTCTTTCAAGTCATTTTAAAAGAAATACAGTTACAAAACACTCCTCACAAATAAATTACCAGGAGACCGGTGATTAATGAAAAAGGCAGTCCACCCAAAATTACTAAGATATGGTTGAAGACAATAGTAAAAGCAGACCAATAATAAAAAGAACTTCACATCAGAGGAAAGCCACCAAGACACAGACACAGTCTGAGGTGCTTGGTCAGGAGAAGAACTGACCACCACTGGCCTGTGGCCCTCAGACCAAAAAGGGTTCCCAATTCTTGCCATAAATGATCCAAAGGGAATAAACTGAGCTGCACGTACTTTGTAACCATTTTTCCACTTCTCATCTAGGAGCTCCTCAGCTTGGATCTTCCGGGCAACGTGGTCTCCCAGGCCGGCCAAGACTATCTGCCTCAGGAAAGTCACCTGTGCTTCTGATGGGGGCTTCATTTTGGGATCGACAAAGAAGCCGGTGTCCGAGCAGACTGAATTCACTTGCAGCAAAGGGAAGAAAGAGGTCAAAAATCAGGAGGCCAGGCTAAGTTAACATGGCCTAGGTTGTGACTGAGGAGCAGCCTCTGTACAAAACTCAGAAAAATAACAAATGGGCAAAAGCAAAGGACAACTGAAGGAAAAGCAACATTAGTTCACAACAGCTTATGCAGCAACCCAGCACTGAAGGAAGACCTGTTTTCAAAATTGGGGGAGGCTCTCAGGGGAGGAGATATCCCATGGGGAAAATATATTTACTTCATAAAATGTATACACCGCTTAATTATTTAAAAAACACTCAAAGAGATTTACAAGAGATAAAACAGTAAAAGAAAGAGAAAAAAACACAACCATACTTTAAAACATCCTAAAGTATAAATACTAAAACAGATTAAAATTACCTCAACTTTCTAAGCATCTGGGAAGGCTTGTCTAAACATGAATGTTTTAAGCAGGTGCTGAAAATAATACAATGAAGGCACCTGCCTGGTCTCAACGGGCAGGGAGTTGCAAAGTGAAGGGGCTGCCACATGATCAAATTATTACAAATGCGGGAAAGTTATTACGTGGCACCTGCAGTAGTGACTATTCTGCCAATTGGATGGGCACATGTGGAGTAACTCAGTGTCACAATCAATTAGTGAGTCTTTTTAAGGTGTCACAAAACACTTTGGCTCAGTTTGAACATTGCAAACAAGGAATGCAAGGAAAATGAGTGAAAGGAAAGCAACATTTCAAGAAGTATTTTTCTGGACATTAGGCCCCAACAGCTTTCTGCACTCAACTGGAAGCCGCGGAAGACGTTTGACTTCCAAAAAATGTTTGCAAACCGGAAAACTCACTTCCGTGTTTGCGGCGTTCAGGAGCCAAAACGTTTGAGTCACAAGGTGTACGGGATCCAAGGTACGACTGTACTTATCATGCTTAAGATATATACAGTGTTATATTAGGGAGAAAGAAAAAAAAGGTCCTACCCCACAAACTCTTCCTATTTGCACAATGGACCTTCCCTGCCTCTGGAACACCAGAGTGCCCACTCAATCTCTTCTGGGCTTTTCCCCAGCCCTCCATAGCAGACGCGGGGAAACAGGAAGGAGACATGGAGAAGGGAAGTTCCACTGCATAAGTGGAAGGCCTTTCACGAATGGGACCTCCCAAAATCCTGTGTTTTCATGCATGTTTTTTATTGTAAAACAGCATAATAAAAATTATTAAATGTTAAGAAAAGGAAAAAGGAAGGAAGGAAGAACAGAGCTGATTCTTTGGCGTCCCCCCGACAAAGGACAAATGTGGCTTATTCCGTAGAGGCAGAAAACAACCACTGGCTCCCGGGGTATTTACCTGCAGTTGTCAGCTGCCCACGCAAGCGCCGGATTTCCACCATGGCTTTGTAGCGTAGGCCGTTTGCCTCACAGAACTTGGGCGTGCACCCAGCATACTCACAGGCGCCCACAGCTCCTGGAACAGAAGGGCAGCATCATGTGAGGAATTCAGCCAAAACCAAGGCACAATTAAAAAATACGGAAAGATAAAGGGAGAGCAGAAGAGCATACCTAGCATGACCATGAGGTCTCCCAGTTTCTGAGAAGGCCCTTGTCCAGCCCAGATCCGCTGCATCTGGACCACGCGCGCCCCTTTCCCCCTGAGCGTTTCCAGCTCTTCCTCGCTAGTGGCAGGCCTGCAGCAAATGTAAGGCACAAGCCAGCATGCACCCGGATCCCTCAGCAAAGGCAATTTCAGAAAACTCACTTCCCATTGCGAGGAGGTGTGTGTGAACATGAACTTATGATATGGTTTATCTCAGTAGATTGTGACATAAATATAAGATTGACAGGACTCTCATATGACATGAGAGACTCTCTGATGAACTCCAGTAACCACGAATCAAGCCTGATTCCAGCCACTTGCTGAAAAGCATTCAGGAATATCCTGAGTTCACACATCTGACTTAAAGGTTAACACATACAAATTTATTTTCAAGTACAGGATACTCCTCAATGGTCCTCAATGGTTGTGTGATTGGAGGGCAGGTAGCAGGGATGCCCAGGTTCAGAAAATGGCTCTCTGTCTTTCAGCCTTTGGTTAAACAAACACAATGGCCAGTTTTAACCATTTCTTACTACGTAGTCTGAAAGGCATTATGGAAATTGTAGGAATCCCTCAGTCCACAGCCCCCTGCCCTTTCCACTGGCATGCCTGGCAAAACGATTCAAAGTTCGTTAGCTTGCATGCCTCCAACAGGACAGAACTTGCCCAGTGCTCCCAGGACTCAGCACCTGTCTGCTTCGCCTTAAGGACAGGTAACCCCCCCCCCTTCTAGTGTGGGTTTATGACAAAACTGTCCTGCCCATGCATCTGTAGGCTTCTTAGAATAGTTTGGGAATCTTTTACTCTTTATTATTCTTATTTTGGGTAAATCTTATTTATTGATTTTTCACACAAAAAATCCCAAACAAAACAAAAAGGACCATATATTACTTTATCTGTGAACTTCCCACTCACATATATTACTTTATCTGTGAACTTCACATATACTATTCAATGCATCCATTTTAATCTACTGTATTTATCTTAATAATTAATGCTGATGCTCATATTTCAAATCCTGATTGTGTTTTCATCTTGCTATAATAGTTGTTTAAATACTAATAAAAAGGTATCCAGTCCTGGAATCTTTTACTCTTTACGGTATGTATGTCTTTTGCTACCTGTTTAGGCTGTAACTCTGCTGCCTAAAGCAGCATTTTTATATATTTTCTGCTACTCCTGTTTTATATAATAAACCAAGCTTTCTTCATTTCTTTGTGAGAGAGCTTCTTGTGGGCATAAGGTCAAGCGTTAACACACATCCATAACAAGAGCGTGGCATAACTCAAGCAGAAGATCCCAAGCCTCTGGGCAGGGTGTATATGAACTTACATGAGTGCTGGCTGTGCACATACTTTCTAAGGTTGCAATCGTATACATTCTTTCCTGGGAATAAGCGCCTGGTTTCAAATAAGGATGGAGGGCAAATCTGGTAGACACAAACTCACCAATTCAATTGCCCCAGACTTATAAGTGGATTGGAGCACAGCCATCAATCAAATCAGTATTTCTCCAAATTTTGCGATGCAAAAAATTAGTTTAAGGTTCAAAAAAATGCATCCGAAAATCAGTATTTTATCGGAAATACATATTTTAGGGGGAAGTGCAATGACAAAGCCCACAAAGTGCATTACTTTACGGAAAGAATGCATACAAAGAGGGACCTGTGTACAATTTAAATGCAAGTTTTTCCTGCATGCTTTTTAAAAGCTGCAAAAAAAGGACAGAACTATGCTTGGGTGCATGCAGAACTGACACTGAACAGAAATAGACTGATACATCTTTCCAAATTTATGAGTAGACATGCATAGGATTGCAGTGCAGGACACTGCTGAATCTCTACCACAATACTTGTTTTATTAAATTTGTGACTTGTACTAAAAAAACAGAAGCAACTTATGCTCAGCTGGAGGCTACCATTATTCATCACAGGGTGACCATGGGCTGTGTGTCCTCAGCAGCACAGTGAGAGGAATTGCAACAACTTTCAGAGGTGCAATTCTTTACTGCCAATGAACTACCACCAAGGGGACCACACCAAAGGGGATCATTCCTTTGGGCCACCAGTTCAGAGAGTGGCAAGTTTGTTTGTTTCCTTCCACCCCACCATTCTTCCCAAAGGAGTCCAGGGCAGCAAACAGCAGACACAGACATGGAGCCAACGCCCAGCACTTCTGTTGGGGGAACGCTCACCTGTTAAACTCTTCAAAGAGTTCCCGAACCGTCAGGGCTGACACTAAGGTGATGACATATGGGAGGCAGTCCTGCTGTTTGCTCAAGGCAAGCATCTTTGCGTAACGGGGAGCCACAGGAAAGGCTGCCATTGTGGCCCCCAGGGGGCTGATGGGGCAGGTTAGCTTTGCTTCTTGCAACTTTTTCAGCCTGGAAGAAGGGAACAGGAGGTAATTCCTAGAGCAGGCCTCTCTTGACTTACTGCCCTCCAAATGTGGCTTTTAGAATTTGTATTTTTGGTGTGCTATTTACCGTATTTTTTGCTCTATAAGACTCACTTTTTCCCTCCTAAAAAGTAAGGGGAAATGTGTGTGCGTCTTATGGAGCGAATGCAGGCTGTGCAGCTATCCCAGAAGCCAGAACAGGCAAGAGGGATCGCTGCTTTCGCTGCGCAACGATCCCTCTTGCTCTTCTGGCTTCTGGGATTCAGAATATTTTTTTTCTTGTTTACCTCCTCCAAAAACTAGGTGGGTCTTATAGAGCGAAAAATACGGTATTTCGTTTATCATGTTGTTCACTGCTTTGATGGCCTCAGGCAATGGTATGATTTATGCAGTTGTAAAACAAAAACATAATTTTTCTGCTCTTTCATGGCAGCTCAAAAGAACTGTGCAAGATGGGCCCCCCCCCACTCGATCCAATGGGAGGGATGGCTCTGCACAGTGGGAGAAAAGAGAGGAAGCACAATCCACCAACCGGCATAGTTCAACTTGGTTTTTCAGAAAAGCAACAAAGACAGCAACAATCAGTAAAAAGTCTACCTTCCAGATTTGGAGGGTTCCTGCAAGGCTCCAAGGGCTATCAACAACTCCTCAGCAGCAACTAGCGCTTCCAGCGGCGGGGGTGTAGGAAAGGGAAAATTGACCACCTGCAAACACAAAGATGACGACACACCTGGCATGAACAGATGAGATGCCCAAGAACTGAGTAAGATGGGCATGGAATAACTTCAGGCTTGTGGGGTCTACTCACATCATCACCACCACTAGAACCCAGAGATCCACTGACCAGACCCAGGTGCAGAACACTGGTTAAGAAATGGGGTGCCTCAGTGCGCATGCATGCCCAGTGCAGAAATTTGGTTTTAGTACCAGAACGTAGCATAAGCTCCTGCGACACAAAAATCCACTCCTGGTTCTTCCCCCACCCCAACAAATTCCTACCTTAACCTCACTACAGATTTCTTCTTCCCAGCAGCATAATTCAAAAGGGGAGAGGGGGATTTGCTGCTATTAATAAACAACTGCCCATCCCCATCTGTCTGCAAGCCACCTTCCAACTTCAGCAGTGCTGGAATTCACCAAAGAGCGGGGGGGGGGGGGAGGCTGCTGAGCAACTTATTTTAGAGGGTGGGCCAATATAACCTGGGGGTTTCAGCAGAATCACAGAATTGTGGAATTAGATAATCATAGAGTTGGAAGGAGCCCCCAGGGTTAACTAGTCCAACCCCCTGAAATGCAGGGCCATCCAAGACCGATGGCCATCCAGCCTCTGCTTAAAAACCTCCAAGGAAGGAGAGGCCACCCCACCCCCCGAGGGAGTCCAGATTTAAACCTTTTTCTTGTGCTAATTAGAATAGCAATATTTCGAACGTTAGCTTTCTTTTTTTCTAACAAAAAGAAAATTAAATATTATATACACACAAAATCATTAAATAGGCTTTGTCTCCGAGGCAGTTTCTAGGTTTCAGAATGATGGCCCACATACGAGTCACAATCGAACATAAATCTGTGGGGGTCTACTTCCTCCCTGACCACTGGTGACGATAGGCTAATTTAACCCTTTGACTTGATCCTTGCACCTGCAATTTGCATGGTGGGAAAGATCCCATAGTGGGACCAAAGGGTTAACGCTCCCCACACCTGCCATCTATTTTTCAAAAAGGAGCCGGGTGATTGGTGGGGAAGGGCTGTAGCTCCGAGGAAGAGCATCTGCCTTGCATGCAGGAGATCCCACGTTCAGCCCCCAATGGCATCTCCAGGCAGGGCTGGGAGAGAAGCATGCCTGAAACCCAAGATAAAAGCTGCTAGTCAGTGTTGACAACCCTGGGATAGATGGAGCAATCAATGGCCTGATTCAGTATAAGGCAGCTTCCTATGTTGGTGTCCCATCTAGTAAGAAGCCCTTCCCCACCATGCGGTGCCCTCCGGTTTTGAACTACAACTCCCATCAAACCCAGGCAGCATGGCCAACTTAGACGGGAATGACACAATCCATGTTGCAGAAGGAAGGCTGCCCTAAATTGACTCTCACCTTTTCAATGTTTAGCGCTTTCATTTGCAGGATTAAATCTTCAACAGGTCGCCTGGTAATCTCAGGAGAAGTGAACTTCTCAAAGTCACTGAAGACAGCCGAAGAGTAAAGCCTAGAACAAAACAAGAGAGGAAGCCGGGGGCAGGGGGATTAGCAGCTGCCTAGAAGGCTTCAGAAATATACTACTACACAGCTTTTGCTCCCAACTGTTGAGACCAGCTAGAGATGTGAGCCTCCTGGATTGTGCAGGGGTGCTGCATTCTAGCTGTCTGAAACCCAGGAGAGCGCCTGCCAGTCAGTGTAAACAATATTGAGATAGATGAACCAGCGGTTTTAGGATCACACAACATAAAATAAAAATAGGATAAGGCAGGAAAAGGAAATCAAGCAAACACTGGTATTGGTTCTTAAAGATGCAATTTTTTTAAATAATGTCCTGCTAAAATGTAAACAGTTGGGGGCTCTTTTACACAGGGAGATCATAGAATCATAGAATTGGAAGAGACCACAAGGGCCATCGAGTCCAACCCCCTGCCAAGCAGGAAACACCAAGATAGAAAACGAACTTCTACTGAGGTAGACCAATGGGTCCCCCTAGCTCACAACTGTCCACACGGACTGGCAGAGGCTCTCTGGGGTTTCTGGTAAGGAGTCATTTGCAGCCCTACCTGGAAATGCCACCGGGGACTGGACCTGGGATCTTCTGCATTACCCACTGAAATTGCAGCCCTTTTACTTTGGGAAAGGGCCATAGCCCAGTGGCAGAGCATCTGCTTTGAGGCCAGAAGGTCCCAGGTTCGATCCTTGGGATCTCTAGACAGGGCTGAGAAGGGCTCCTGTAGAGGAAACCTAATGCTGAAGAATTTTGTATTCTGAGGAGACAGGTTAATTGGTTCGTACAATTATTCCCCCATGCTTATTGTCAAGGGTTTTTGGTTTGCCTTATGCTCTTGATTTGCTGCTTGTGCTTCTGGGATGTGGAAAGATCCACTTGTAGCTGAAGCTTGAGTGCCTGTCAGTAATGGTGCAGCTGCAGGATCAACTAACAACCCTGGCCTGTGTATTTGCCTAGCTTAACAGGTGGAAGGAATTTAGATATTAGGCCAGCCAGCACTTGGCCACTCTGGATCTAAGGCAGGCACAGGCAAACTCAGCCCTCCAGTTGCTTTGGGACTACAACTCCCATCATCCCTAGCTAACAGAACCAGTGGTCAGGGATTATGGGAGTTGTATTCCCAAAACAACTGGAGGGCCGAGTTTGCCTATGCCTGTTCTAAGGGGTATAAATCTCCCTGGTGGGGTCTGATCTTCAAGCTTTGATCTTGTTGGGTGCTGTGTACTGTGTACTGTGCTGCTGGAGTCTCCCCCTTATCATTCCCTGATAGCTGAACGGGGAAGTATTTTAACTTGCATATGCTATATTATTCTGCTTAAAGACTGTTTCGCTGCTTTTTATTCTGCATCCAAGCCTGCTACTTAATAAAAGTGAGGAACTTCTCTCCACTGGTGCTACTGCCACTGAATCCAAAAGAACTTGCATTTAGCAAAACAGCTCCTGGCTGAAACCTTGGCAAGCCACTGCCAGTCAAATCAAATATTTGTCATTACAGTCAATGATCAGCGTTGCCACTGCCAGTCAGTGCAGACAATATTGATCTTGAGGGCCCAGTGGTTTGACTCAGCAGAAGACAGCTTCTTGTGTTCCTACAGAGAAGGGAAGTCAGCTGACCTGTAACAGTGGCCAGGCTCTGTGCGCCCAGCTCGGCCGGCCCGCTGGTTGGCAGATGCCTGAGACGTCCAGGTGACTCTGAAAGATGAGACTCCAGTGACTTTGTCATAGAAGCGTTTCTTGACCTTCCCACAGTCGACCACGTACTTGATGCCCGGGATGGTCAGGGATGTTTCAGCCACGTTGGTTGCTACAACACAGAGCCTGGTCCCAGGAGGATGGGGCCTAAAAACCTGGAGTACAGAAATAAAAGGGGGGGGGGGAGATCCTAGAAAAATCACCCAGGAATATGGAAACTGATGCCCACAACCTATAAATTCTGCAAGTGAGGCATATAACAAAGTGATGCAGCATCCAGTGCTCAGGGCTCTACCCAGCCAAGCCCTCCTTCCAGGATATTCTGTTTTATTCCCCTCTCTGCCAGCTTTCTGCCAATTCCTACTACTCAGCATTCTGTGCCCACTGAGCATGCTTGATTCTCACTGGGCTGGTTCTCAGGTGTTTTTTGGGCTTCTGCAAACCTGCCCAGACCATTCTCTTGTGTATGGGTTTACGGATGTTTTATAAAGGATCCATACTGGGAGAATGAGCTCATGGGTACATTTTCTGAGGAGCCAGGGAAATGAATCATTACCTTGGCTTGCTTTTCTGGTGCCAGCAAGGAGTAAAGTGGAAGAACATAAAGTGGGAGGGAAGAATCTGGGTTCTCACCTGTACACAAAATTAAAAAACACACACAATAGTAATAAGCAACAGCCTGCTGGCTGTCCAACTGACTTCACCATTTGAATCAACAGCCCCACCAGCACTCTACATTTTAAGCAGTATCATAACGCTTGGAACAGTCCTTGCTTCCTCAAAGAATCCTGGGAACTGTAGTTTGCAAAGTGTTGAGAGCTGTTAGGAGGCCCCTATTCCTTTCACAGAACTACAATTCCCAGAGTGGATTAACTGTCAGTTCCTCTTCACAGGGATCCCTGGGGAAACTTTGCAAAAATGGTGTGATTTATTTGGAGTGAGAGAGAAAATGCAACAAATAGAACAGAGCAGGATAAATTAGGGCACATCGGCAGAGCATGAGACTCTTAACTGAGCCCCATGTTGGGCGAAAGATTCCTGCACTGCAGGTGGTTGGAACTAGATGACCCTCCCAGTCCCTTCCAACTCTCATTCTATGATTCTATGTGCCATGACAGCTCAGTGATAAAGTCTGGTCCCAACATGTATAAACACAAGCCAGCCTCAGGGGTTGGTATATTTGGGCATCTTGCCAGCGAGGGACGTCTCTGGCAAGGGACCCCCCTAAGCCTGCACCTGTTCTTCATCACTGCAACCCACTCGCTTCCTCACCAGCCTCTTCCTCTGGCCTGAGCAACTGCGTCGGGGAGGAGGAGGAGCAGAAAATGCCAGTGCCCGCTTGCTCACTGACTTTCTGCCTGGCAAGCTAGTGGCAGGGTGGGGAAATGCATGAGGAGGAGTGGGGCAGCAGCAGATGATGACAGGAGCGAGGAAGGCTCACTGAGGAAGTCTTGCCCACGGGCCCTGCAGAAACTGAACCAACACTGCCTTAGCATATTTTCTAAGAGGCGAACCTTCTTCCAACCCATCATCTCCATATTCCAGGTCGAGATCTGAGCAAGCAGCATCAGCATCTTCTTCAGCTCCTGCATCTCTGTCTTCATCTCCTTCATCTACTGGCATAACAGAATAGTTATCCAGATCTATTTTGGGCAGCACCTGAAAGGATCAGGAGAAATGCACAAAGGGATCATGGCTTTCGAAGGCTGAAATTCAGAGCACATACAGGCACAGAGAGGCAGTGGTTTCTGAAACACTATTACAAAACAGCCACAGTCCCCTGGTCCCCTGTGGTTGACATGAGGCCCATGGAGGTGTCATGGAGGGGATGGTCGGATCCTGAGGAGGAATGTGAGGAGCTTGGAGAGTTAGAGCTGGAAGACCCTCGGAGGGTCCAAGTGGGATGGGAGATGGATTTGTGTCAGAGACTGGCTGGATGAAGAGGAGTGGTGGGAGGCAGCAGCCGGAGAACCCAAAGGAAGCCTGAGGAGGAAGGTTCAGAGCCAGGGTGGTGGTGGGACACTGAGGACAGATCAGAGGGGGAAGGAGGGGAGGAATGGTTGGATGCTGAAAAGGCAACAGCAAGAGGTGTGGAAAGCAGTGAAGACTCTGCTGATGAAGCAGAGGAGGGACAGATGCTGCACCAGCATCCCAGGAGCTGGGGGGAAGACTTAGAGGTAAGTAGAAGGTGAAGAGCTTCAGTCCTGGCATCTGTTTCACAGGGGCCAGTCTTGTGTGTTGGCATTGTTGCCGTATATGTTGCTTTCTTCAATGAAGAGCTAACTTTTCTGCTTGTGCCTTCTTCTTGAGTGCTGACCTGCATCTGACCCAGCCCTGAGAACCTGGGACCCCAATAAGTGTCTGGGACTGGGGAGGAGGCAAATGTATTGGAAATAAGGAGCATTTTCATGTGTCTGGATCAAAAGGCTGTTAATCTGGGGGACCCTATTGTGAAGCAGGGAAGTGCTGAGGAATCTGTCCCTATTTTGGCTTGCAATACAGTTTTCCCAGTGTGTGTGTGCACATGCGCGCACACATGCGCACGCACACACACACACCAGGTGTGGGGCAGCGAAAGAGATGGCTGCAAAGGAGCCTTGAACTGCTCCTCGGTGCCTTTTAAATTTGGTGCCAAATGCAAGCCCCGCCAGGGTTGGTTCCACTTGGGAGCCCTCAGTGAAAGCATACCACATTCTTTTTCCGTTTGGATTTCTTAAATCTTCGTATTTCTTCAGCCGAATCCTCCTTGTCTCCTCCACCGCCTGGGAAGAAGAAAGGAAGCAGCATCGACATCAATATTTTTACTTAAGAAAAAGGCTCACACCTTTTGGATTGTAGTAAAACCTCTAAGCAGCTTACTGTATTTATTATCAGTGAAAAGAGTTTAAATAATTAAAAACATTTAACGATAACGAAAATTGACAGTAAAAATGATTAAAACACCTTTAGGTTTGCCTAAACAAATATGTTTCAAGCTGGTGCTGAAAACAGTACAGTGACAGCACCTGTCAAAGAATAGTGAGGAGCCAAACTGAAAGATCCACTGCTCACAACTGTGGGATGAGTGTTATGTGGCAACTGTAACAGCAATAGCCCAAAGGAGGAGGTCCCTCAATAACACAAGCAAAAAAACCAAGTCACAGACCAAATACAAAATTACATCTCTCCCCAGTGATATTGTGAGGAGTCAAGCTAGGCTGCCTTCCATCACAGTAATTTCTGAAGTACTTAAAAATTATATATATTCGGAATTTTCAAGAAAATTCATTGGATGTTTGCAAGTTCTAGAGTTAAGAGAAAAACATATTCTTTATCCACTTTTCCATGCCATGCTGAATTTTATGAACTTTTAACAAGTCGCCTCTCACTCATTTTTCCTCTAAGCTAAAAAGTACGAAACCCTGCAGCTTTTCTTCATGGGGGAGTCGCTCCAACCCCTTGATAATTCAGGATGCCTTTTTCTGAACCTTTTCCAGCTCTAGAATACCCTCTTTGAGTTGAGCTGGCCAGAACAGAGACTCAAACTGTGGTCACCAGCATTTTGATATTGGCAGTTTTATTTTTAATAGAGCAATGTAAAGGGGAAGTGCAGCCAGTTCCAAACACGTTTGGTGTGTGAAACTGGCATAAATGTCTAGAGCTGTGCTTTGCTGCCTTTGGTGGTGAGCCATGGAGAATTGCAGCATGTAAAGTTCCCTGGCCGAAGGCGTCCTCCCAGACTTTCAGGGTGGCTTCACCCACCTCCGCAAGCTTCCAGGCCAGGTTTTGGCACTGCCAGGTTAACAGCCAGTCTTGGTCTGGCCTACCAGGGTGCTATACTTGGCTCTTGCTCAAATGCATGCTTTGCACCCAGGGCGCAAAATCATTCAACTCTGGGATTGCTGTTTTCCCTGCCACTGGACAAGGAAAAGCAGTGGCTGTCAGAGAAGTAACTTCTCACGCAAATTCTGTCCCTCAAGGACTTGAGGCAGGCCACGTGCAAAGGCTTGGAGAATGCTTTTAACAAATATGCTTTTTGGAAGAGTTGCAAGACTGCATTTATTGAGTTGGTACCATGCCAATTATTTGGGATTTTAATACAGAAATACCAATGCGTTTCTCTGAGGGCATCAGTTACCTTGGGGTGCATTTTTGCGGAAAGGGAACGATTTCCTCAGCCTCCTACACAGTGAATGTACTTCAGCCTGGCCAGTGAGGAACACCAGGATGCCCCCTGCAAGAAGATAAAATATCTTAAAATTAGGCCACAGGCATTGTGGAAGCGGGAAATGTGGCAAGAAGCACCAGTGTCTATGCTTTGAAATAAAACATTATTCAATGTCTTCTTCATAAAAACTGTCACAATTTTTTTTTTTAAGTCACAGAATTTTGTCGCATCAAGGCAACATCTGTACTATACATTTAAAGCAGTGTCATCCCACTTTAAACAGTCATGGCTTTCCCCATAGGATTCTGGGAACTATAGTTTCTTATGGGTGCTGTGGGCTGTTAGGAGGCCCTCTGTGCCCTTCACAGAGCGGTTGAATTGCCAATCCCTCTCCTCAGGGGATTTTCTCCAGTTCAGGCAAGTCTCTAATTTGGTTGGGACAACTAAAATATTCTTGCAATTCAGAAAGAATTTCAGCGTACTGAAACCATAAAGTGTTCTTTCCTGCCCCCACCTCTTAACCTTTAAGTATGTAATCATACGCCTCCGGCTCACTATTTATCTAAATTAAAAAGCCCCAAATGTGGCCAAGTTCCCTCCCGGGAGTGTTGTCTTCAGCCCCCTGATCATTCTGCCCTTTTCTGAACCTGCTCCAGGACATAAAAGAGAATCACTCCAGTTCCTTATTTGAAAGCTAATTTTATGGTTTTTATTACAGACAAAAGTCTGCACCAGTCAGCTTACCTGATGGCAACATTCGGTGAATTTTACAGACTTTCCGGAAACATTCTCCATTATAATCATCCAGTGGGGTCCTTTTGTTAAAATGAACTGCCACAGGAAATTGCCTTGCATCCACCTACAGAGAAAACAATACAGGTAAAGAAAGAGCAGTTGCCCAGAACGACAAAGCATGTCTATTTAGACCTGGGGAACCTCTGGCTCACAGGTCCCTTTTGGCCTGCCAGGGGCTCCAATTTGGCCTGTGAGGCCATTTCCTCCAAACCACACCCACCCACCTGTGATGCCAGCTAACGGGCAAGAAGATGTGGTTTAATCCTGCATTGGTTCTATGCCTCCAGCAGGGAACAGGATCATGAAGCCAAGGCAGCAGGATATAATCTCTGCTCTTAAATGAGCAGAGATTAAAGCCTTCTCGAAACAGGAATATGATGGGAGCTCTTTTAAAATGGTTCTCAAAAGTGTTTTTCTTTAAGCTTGTGCATCCCACCCTGCTGTTTGCCCACTCTCAGGAGAAGTGCAGGAGCTGTGCTTCTGAGAAAGCTGCAATCTCCACTCCTGAGCTGGAGACCGCCGTGCCTGAGGGAATTATTGCTAAAAAAATTATACTGCCCTATACCCACAAGTATAGATAGGAACCTCCCAGACTGCCAGGGCCCACAGGCCAGACACAGACACTTTCTTGAAGAACCAGGTCCCTCCTCTCACCCGCCCTGATACATGCCAGGAGGGAGGCTATGGGAGGAGGAGGAGGAGGAGTGCCCGTGCTCAGGCCTTTTAGGGCTCAGCAGCTCTCTCAAGGGGATGGAGTCTGGTGGATGCAGTCCAGAGACAGGAGACATCAAAGGCAGATGCAGGCCAGAATCCTTTGACCAGCCCTGCTCCCCTCTCCAGGCTTGCCACTTTCCCTGGGGCCTCTGGTGTTGGAACAAAACGTGACACCCAATCCAACCACTATCACCAGTTGAATGTCACACTGTTACCTGTATAACAGGAGGAGGACTGGCAAACAGTTTCTTGTTGGTGGTGAAATCTTCCACACGCAGTGTGGCAGACATGATGATCAGCTTCAGCGGATGTCCTTTCTGTCAATGTGTAAGAACAAAAACACAGGCAAGAAGGCAGGAGTTTTGGTTGGTGGAGATAAGATGTAGCCAAATCTGGAGGAACTTGATGTAAGATCTTTGAAGACTGTTCAGAAACTGCCCGCAGTATTCTAGCAGCTGAATGACAAATTAACTAGGCCTATGAGCATATTATGCTCAAAACCTATTTTTGAGATTTCCCCCAAAAAGCTCAACAACTTTGGCAACCCTACCTTATCTGTTCCTGGACCAAATTTAAAGTGCTGCTATTTATTCACTCTCTTACTTTCAGCATCAATGTGCCTTCTTTTCATGCAAAGTTTGCACATAAGTATTAAAATAGTAAGAATCAAATGGAAACTGTGAAACATCAGCTGTGAAACATCAGTTTAAGGAGCACTGGAGTCCTAGTATTTTCAATGCGTGAATGTAAGATCAAGCACATACGATTACAGTGGACCCTTGGTTTGTGAATGTGATCCGTGCGGGAGGCACATTTGCAACCCGCAGCGCCGCATCTGCGCACATGTGGGTCACAATTCGGCTCTTCAGCGCATGTGCAAGCGCCGAAACCCAGAAGTAACCCATTCCGGTACTTCTGGGTTTGGCACAGTGCGCAACCTGAAAACACGCAACCTGAAGTGTCTGTAAACCGAGGTAGGACTGTATTTGTAAAAACCAAAATAATGAAATGTTAGAATGCTATTGATACGTGACCCCCCTTTCCCTCCTTACCTTGGCTCTGAGTGGCACAATGCGTGATAAAAGACCAACCAGGATATCCGTATAGATGCTTCTTTCATGAGCTTCATCGAGAATAATGACCCGGTACTTGGTCAACAAGAAATCCTGGGAAGACCAAAAGGGTGGGTGGGTGTATGAGGAACACCACAACCACACATCAAAATTCAACCAGACTTATCAACTGATTTGATCTTTAAGGGGGAGTCTAAGCAGGCTGGGCTGATGGGAGTGGCAATCAAAAACATCTATGCCCCTAAGCCACTTCTTCAAACTGAACATGGTTCTGAGGACCTCACAAGGAAGTGCAAAACCCTTCTCTCATTCCTGAATCTGAATTCGGGGGGTTTTTTGCGGGGGGGACCTGTTGCCTAGTGACTCAGTCAATGACAACCCAACCAATTCAGCTCCACCCTGAGCTATCTCTTAGTCACCCTAAACCCAACCTGGTGCCTTCCACATCTTTTGGACTCCGACTCCCATCAGCCTCAGTAAACATGGCAGATGGCCAGAATAATGAAAGTCTGGAGGGCAGCAGGTTGGGGGGAACTGGCTGCGTCTAAAGTATGTCAACGTGTTAAAAAGTAGCATTACATAGGCACAGCTGCATTTCGTTTCTGAAAGGAAGAACCACCACCATACCTTCTGGATTTCCTTCAACAACACACCATCTGTCATGAATTTGATTTTGGTGTCATCTGTCACGTTTCCTTCGTAACGGATTTGGTATGAAATCACCCTGAGGACAGAGGATGAAAGGAACTCTGGGATCAACCCAACATCAAACAAACCAGCACTCTAGAACAGGGGTGGGCAACCTAAGGCCCGTGGGCAGATGCGGCCCAATCGCATTCTCAATCCGGCCCACAGAATCAGCGTGTTTTTACATTAGTAGAATGTGTCCTTTTATTTAAAATGCATATCTTGGTTATTTGTGGGGCATAGGAATTCGTTCATATTTTTTTTCAAAATATAGTTGTCCCCCACAAGGTCTGAGGGATGGTGGACCGGCCCACGGCTGAAAAAGGTGGCTGACCCCTGCTCTAGAACCACACACAGTCATAGAATGGTAGAGCTGGCAGGGACCCCAAGGGTCCTCTAGTCCAGCCCCCTGCCATGCAGGAATCTCAGCAAAAGCATAATGCTAGATGACCATCCAACCTCTGCTTAGAAACCTCCAGTGAAGTACGTAGACTCCACTTCCTTCTGATGGAGTCTGGACCACTGAACAGCTCTTACTGTCAGAAAGTTCTTCCCGATGTTTAGTCGGATTCTTTCTTGCAACTTGAGTCCATTGAATGGGGTCCTACCCTCCAGAGCAGCAGAAAACAAGCTTGCTGCCTCTTCCATGTGGCAGCCCTTAAGATATTTGAAGATGGCTATCATAACTCCTCTCTGTCCTCTTTTCCAGTGTTTGAAAGTATGACCCACTGAAATATTTTAGACCCATGGCATTTGCATTTTCAAGATCGAAGAGAACTGTTACACCGCTGGGACCTGGCTACAACCCCCTTCTAACTCACTCCTCCTTATAGCTACAGCTGCCTGCCCCATGGACACAACATCCCGCCCACAACACATCCCACTGTGTAGCCAAGCATTTTGAGTTGGACCACAGATGGCCTTCAGCCAGTGGGTTGGGGCCCACAGATGGGGCACAAGGCCATCCCAGGTGGGTTGCAGCAAGGCTGTTGCTGCTTCATCAGACCCCAGCTAAAGCTGACCGAACCAAAGGAGCACTGCCTGGGTTGGAACTCAATTCTTCTGGCGAGACATTCGTTTTATCAGTCTCCCTGGGCACTGCAAAGTGGTAGGAGAAAGGCAGGAGCATTTTCCAGTATGAAATGTATTTCTGGCCTGTTGTGTGTCCCACCTTCATGGGAGTCCTCTATGAAGCAGGAACAGCCATTCACATTCTAAGGCTTTCTAGACTTCTAGAATGGAAGTATGCTGGGCACTAGAATACACAAGTGTCTACTGAGGTGGGAAGCTCAACTGCACAGCGGTTGCCATTATGAGTCTGTTTTAAAAAACTCACTGGGTTTCAATAGCTCCTCGGCCTTTTGGTTAAGAACAAGTATACAAATCAACAGTTTTCATTTACTAGCTATGCTAAGAAAACACTATGTACCGTATTTTTCCGTCTATAAGACGCCCTCATGTATAAGACACCCCCTATTCTGGGGGACTCTGATTTAAGAAAATGGGGGGAGATGTATCCATGTATAAGATGTCCCCAAATTTTTGACATTATTTTTTAGGAAAAAAACCTAGCATTATACACAGAAAAATACGGTATACTTTTCTGTGGATTGCCATTTTACAGCTAATAATGTGCCCTATCAGAGCTATTATGTATAAATCAAAGCAAGTACTGTATGTGAGCATGGGTACCATGTGGCAGGAGAGGAGTTAGAGGTGGGTCAAGTGATGATCACTGAGCCAGAGTATGAACTCCAGCCAGGAAGGAAAGCACCTATTATGCATGCTCAGACCCCGACTCCTAAATGGCTGGGGTCTGCCCTGAGAAAAACCATCCCAGTAAAAACACCCGCTGGTGGCAACAAATCTCACACAGGACAGCATCTCTGTACTCTGGTAGGCATACTGAGACTTGCCCCATGTTGTTCACAATGTCCCAACTCTACCAGCCAATGACGTGCAGTGGAGAAGGGGGAACATGCAGAGTGATTGATGTCAGGATATGGGGTGACTTTATTACTTGGTCAAGGAGCAGGGGAATAATCAGAAGTGGGATGCAGTGAATGAGCAGCTCCACCTTGTGACAGCTCACTTTCCTGAGTTCTGAACACGTCCCAACAGTGGGCTGGCCAACATTTGTTCCCGGTTTCTCAACTCCTTTTCTGATGTCATCTGAAGCAGAGGCTTCCCCCAACCATCACTTGGCTGAAGGCACAGACCTTGGCTGGGGCCAAGGGGAGTTGGTAGGCCAAAACACTTGGAGAGAAGGCTGATCTAAAGCACACTTTCTGGAGTCTGTGCAAGTATGCTTACCTATGTGATAAGTTCATCTCCTTTGCAACACGCTGGGACATAGAAATTGCAGCCACACGCCGTGGTTCTGTGATTCCAATGATGCCGCCAGGCCTACAAGAGCAGTGAACGAAAGATTATTACTGTCAGCAAGGAAAGAAAAAAGGAGGGGGGGGGAGAAGATCATATTGCAACACAACCCCTGTTCCTGGTGCCTCGCAAGACGAAAAGAATCAGTTCTGCGAGTCTCTTCGTATTGCGGTTTTTTCGTCTTGCGAAGCAAGCCCATTAGCGGCTTAGCGCTATTAGCGGCATAGCGGATCAGCTGATAAGTGGCTTAGCGGATCAGCTGATAAGCGGCTTAACGGCTTAGCGGATCAGCTGTTAAGCGGCTTAGTGGCTTTGGGAAAAGGGGGGGGAGGGAAAAAAACCCCGCAGGAACTCGCAAGACATTTTCGTCTTGCGAAGCAAGCCCATAGGAAATTCGTTTTGCGAAGCACCTCCAAAATGGAAAACCCTTTCGTCTAGCGGGTTTTCCGTCTTGCGAGACATTCGTCTTGCGGGGCACCACTGTATCTTACTAACAGCCTGAACCCAAAGAAGGTGCAGTGGTTAGTGTCAGGCTAGGACATGGGAGACCAGGGTTCAAATCCCCACTTGGCCATGAAGTTCACAGGGTGATCTTCAGCCATCAATGTCTCTTAGCCTAACAACACAAGGTTGTTGCAAGGACAAAACAGTGAGGGGGAGAGGCATGTAATTGCCACCTTGAGATTCTTGGAGGAAGGCTGGGATAGAAACAAAACAGCAACAACTGCTGGCTGACTAGTGCAAATTAATGTTTGAGATTTACCCTCATGGCTGTGACACACTGACTCTCACAAATGCACAAAAATGTTGGTATGTCACAATGCCAAAAGTAGAAGCCACTACTGATGAGTTTCACTCTCCAATACCAGCCTTTACCCAGCCTGATGCTGCTGGACTACAACCCCCATCAGCTCTAGTCAGTGCGGCTAACGGTCAGGGATGATGGGTGTTGTCATCCACCATCATCTGGTGGGCACTTGGTTGGGCCAGGCTGTCTAGGCACAGCGATGCTCTGCTTTCTTGCCCTGGACCAGGCCCCTCTGCCACCCTTTGCCTGCGCAATTCCTTTCTGCTTACAGTGCACAGCCCCAGGCTTCTCTTATCTTTGGCTTCTCCGCTTCTTTCTAACTGCAAGACCCCACCAGATATTATTTCCTCTGCTCCCTGCTTTCCAGGCTTATTTTGCCCCAGGCCATTTATAAAAGCAACTGAAATCTTCATAGTGATATACATATATTTAAAGTCCCCGCCCAGACTCAACATCCAAGAGGCACAACACAAAAGAGAAAAGGAATGGGGAGAGAAGACAAGAGCAAGTGTTGTGGCATCTGCTCCTTCACTGGCTGTGCCACTTGCCCTTGCCATGATGCTGTTCCTGGGAGCTGAGACCAGTGTGTGCAGTCCCAGGGCAACAAGTTAAACCAGTCTGCTTCCTGAGCAAAGAAAACATAAGAAGCGGCCTTATGTTTAAGAAAGGTCCACTGAACTCAGTGATGTCTATACTGACTGGCAGCAGCTCTAAAGGAATTCAGGCTGGGTTCTCTCTAAGACCTACCAGGAGGTGCCAGGGATTGTACCTGCAACCTTCTGCATGCAGAAGCAGCCATTTCTGGAATCGCCTAGCATTCCTGTTTCCCTTCCAAAGCATACAGCCTCTCCTGTCTTTAAGTGCTATAAACCTTCAGAGCCCCTTCTCTGCTTGGTCCCTTCACTTGCTCCTCTTCTTCACAAGTTTCCTTCAGCCTCACTCTCTGCACGCCCTTCTCTCCCTTTCCTCTTTCCCATGGCACGGCCTACTTATCACCCTTGCTCTGGCCTCCTTGCTGCTCAGATATCCTGCATCCTGGGACCTCCTTCTAGTTTGCAATCTTCCTGTGGGCAAGATTATAATCCCAACCTAACAGACAACTTTCTTTTCCAGCACAGAAGCTGGGCTACAAACGGGTTTACTAGCTCCCCCTGAACACCTGAAGATTCTGTGCCATCACACCAGCTCAGCCAATCACTGTCAGGGTACAATTATTGTTTTTGGAGGGAACTCCATGGCGAAGGAGAAGGCAACTTGTCAAAGCACCAAAATCTAGGAACAATGATATTTTTTCCTCTTGGCATAAAATAAGTGGTGTTTCTTTAAAAGGTGTAATACCTGGCATATCCTGCTTCGTAGAGAAATTGAGGGACTTGCGTGGTCTTCCCACTGCCAGTTTCTCCACATATGATAACAATAGAGTTCTCATTGATGGCTTCCATTATGACTTGTTCTTCGGCAAGGATTGGGAGCTTCAGCCTGGCTTCCTTTCAAAGCAAAGTTACATCTTTACATAGGCAAAGGGTCAAATTACTGATTTAAAATGAATTAAAATGGCATCAAACAATTAATTTAAAGTAACTTCCAGTGGTGTAAGCTTAGGGTGCAGTCCTCTGCATGTTTACACAGATGTATGTCCCACTGTGTTCTGTGGAGCTTAATTATCAGTTAGTGTGTTTAGGGTTGCAGCCCTACGAATCAACATACAAGCAGTATCTTACTGCAATAGGAATTTAATCCTCTAAGGAAACCAGTAATCTAGTTTTTTTGCCATGCCCAAGAATTTTAAACAACCGTGGGTAATGTCAGATTTCTGACATTAGGCAAGTGCATAAATCTGAGGTAAAATTCACCTCATTACTTGGCAGAGTGTTACCAAAGGATACACAAGTGGTAAGCTTCCGTGGTGAAAAGTGGGAGACATATATTAAATGAAATAAACAATAATCACAACCACTTGGTGAAACAGCTGCCTGTCCCATCCTTCAGAGAGGCTTTTTTAATAAATAAATAAAAAACTGCTTTCCTGTTTCTCTATATCTCTGCCAGGGGTTCAAGTGTGAAGGGGGAAATTCTCCTCTCTGTGACAAGAAATTTAAGAGGCCAAAGATGGGCATGCCATCTGGTCTTCAGCATTGTCTGACCATGTAATGAGGAGAATTTCACCTCACATCCGTATGCAGAAGTTGAAAATTTTCCCTCACCATACTGAATGGTGAGACGGGCAAGTCTGAGGGCACGTGATGTAGACACCTTGATAAAGCTAGGCAGGGCCTAGTCTGGTTAGTGCATGTGGATGAATGACAGGATATATATGCACCAATACAGGCAGTAGCCACTGAGGTGCCTTCCAGATCATGTTGACTACAATTTCCCATCTTTCCAGCTAACTATCCATGCTGACTGGGGCTGATGGGAGCTGGAGTCCATCAACACTTTGGAGGGCACCTGAACTAAATAAATGAATATGAGCTCTTTAGGTCCAAATGTTGACCTCCTCTTCAGCATCTGTCCAGCTCCAAGGTCACAAATATAATGTGCCCAAGAACAATTAAATCAAAAGATTCCACATCTCAAAACATCCCGTTTATTGTTAACACAAATACTAAAAGGCATTTTGTGCATGCAATCTGCATGCACTTCTGCAGAGAAAAGTGTCATGAATCTCGCATGGGTGACCCACTGTTGCTGCTGCTGCTTGTGATGCAACAGGGTGCATTTTTGGCTTGTTTGCATTCAAAACTGACCTGAATCTCGGGGGATCTGTCCACTGGGATGAACACAGTAGGCCCCAGTGATGGCTTGGGAGCATGAAAATGTTGCTTCGGTGTGCTGGGTGGAGATGCAATGGCTTTCTTTGGCTCCGCAGGCAGCAGGATAGTGCTAGGAACCTCTGGGGCTGCCCTTTCTGCCTGCTCTTCTGGCTCCTTTTCCTCCTCTTCCTCTGAGGAAATCTCAGACTCCTCTTCAGACTCCAGTTCAGGTCTGCATCTTTTTCTGTTTGCACCACCGACGCTTTTAATTTTTTCTGGATGAATGGCACTCACTTCTTGGATTGCCCTGAAACACCCATGTCACATTGACACACGAGACAAGTCCACCCCAAAGCACATCTAAGATCGTGAGATGCAACACAGCAGGGATAAGGAACTATTTTTCTGTCAGGGGCCACAAGCCAAAGCCAAATGTGGAGGAAATTGGAGCAAGAAGTGGGTGGAGTCTGCAGCATTGCATCTCTCTCTCTGCCACTCCCTCACTCACTTTCTTTGCCACCCTGTCTGTTTCTCTCCCTCTTTCTCCAATCCCCACTCTCTTATTCACACCCTCTGTGCCATCTCCCTCTCATACACATACTCTTTCTCACTTCACCCGTCTCTTTCTGTTCCCGTCTCTCTGTGTGTGTGTGTGTCCCCCCATCTTTCTCCACCCTACCCATCCCTCACTTTCTCTCTCTGTTCCCCACCCCTCCAGCTCTCTGCAGCATTTGGAGGACCATATGGAACGAGGCAGGGACTGCATTCAGCCCCTGGGCTACAGGCTGCCCATCCTGCTTTATAGAACCAGAGACACCAGCTAAGAAGATGCACTCTGAAAGCTGGAGATGTCAAGGGAAGCTACAGGGGGAGAACACCCCACACCTGCTGTGAATCACAAAAAGGCCAAAGAAGGGAAGAGTATGTCCACACTGCAACAAGAGCAAGAATCTGGACGTACCCAGAACTTACCGTTTAGGCTGGTACATCCGGTCCCCGGTCCCGATTTTGGACGTGGTATAAAACATCTTCATCTCGGCCTCGGAAGCCTGGACTTCACTCAGCTTTCTCAGCAACTCCGCTCGCTAGGATTAGAAAGAGTTGTTTGAAGCAAGTCTGCCCTAGGAGGCGTTCACACTAGGATAGCACTGTTTAGTGATGGCTTCCCCCAGATAATTGTGGGAGCTGTAGTTTGTTAAGGGCGCTGAGAGTTGCTAGGAGACCCCCCTGCACAGAGCTACAGTTCTCAAAAATGGAAGAGGAGAGTTAACTCCTCTTCCCAGGGCACTCTAGGAATTGTAGCTCTGAGATGGGAAGAAGGTCTTCTAACAACTCTCGGCACTCTTAAAAAACTACAGCTCCCCAGATTCTTTGGGGAACGCCAAGCGGTATCATATGCTTCAAATGAACGGTGTGAATACAGGCCTCGCTAATACTGGGTGGTGTGTAAGATTTTCCTAACAGTTCAAATACAGTGGGAAGCAAAATGAAGAGTGCCTTGTATATGCTGTGATGCCACAGAACTTCCCTCACCCTGCAAAAAGTGGAGCAGGGGGAGAGACTGGCAGAGGGGCTCGACTGAGATGCCAGCTCCACTGGGTTCCTCCTCACCCAGAACTGCTTACATTCTAGCAGGGCATTATTTTAAAAATTGCATCTTTAAAAACCAATACCAATGTTTGCTTGATTTCCTTTTCCTGCCTTATCCTATTTTTCTTTTATGTTGTATGATCCTAAAACCGCTGGTCCATCTATCTCAATATTGTTTACACTGACTGGCAGGAGCTCTCCTGGGTTTCAGACAGCGGATACTCCCAGCCCTTCCCAAAGGATGCCGCGGGCCACATGTCTCCTTGGTGTTCTCTTGGCCTCCACACTCCAAAACATACCTTTTCCTTCTTTGCTTTCTGTTCCAAAACCTTCTGCAGGATTTTTTTCTGCTTCTTGGTCAGCGGCTTCTTTTCTGGGGCCTTTTCAGAAGTTACTTTTTTATCCTTGGTTTTCTGTGATGGGAGGACCAGGGCGTTACTCTCATCCACCCCTTTTGAAATGGCTTCATCTGGAACAACAGAAAGAAGGGCTTGTTTTGGTCAGCACAATATTGAAACGGGGAGTGGGGGGACCTGTGGCCTTTCAGACGTTGCTGGGACTGCAGCATTTGGTGGGACACATGTTCCCCATCCCAGCTTGAAGTATTTTCAGCACAATCTTGTGCATGTTTGCTCCAGTGTGTGCCCTGTTCAGCTTAGTGACATAAGAACATCAGGACAGCCTCCTGGATCAGGTCAGTGGTCCATCTAATCCAGTACCGGTATTTTCTCACAGTGACCAGCCAGATTACTGCAGGAAGCACACAAGCAGGACCTGAGCACAACACCACTCTCCCCTCTTGCAGTTTTAAAGGTGGGTGTAGCAATGAATACAAATTTAGCCTTTGCACAGTTGGCTACTTTCTACACACACAGCCCTTTGTATCCTCCCAACCAGACAAGCAGGACGCATTATCAGAATTCAAGGATGCAGTCCAGCCAGGCAAAGACACTCCAGGAGTGTCTGAAGTAAGACCAGTAACGGGGGTTGGGAGAGCCAAGGGCCAGACAGGAACCTGGAGGGTCACATTTCACCCTCAGGCTTGAGGCTTCTCACTCCAGGCCTAAAACGGACCTCCAGAACGAATTAAGTATGTAACCAGAGGTACCACTGTATTATTAATAATAATTTATTACATTTCTAAGCGCCTGAGGATCACAGGGTGGTTTACAATACGAAAGCACAAACATATACATCACAGTACCAGTGCAAAACAACAACAGCCACGCCCCACCCCCAGCTAGCAGACTCGTGGTCTGGGATGACGGGAGTTGGGGGCCGGGGGGGGGGGAGAAAGGCTGCTTCAAAAGGCCAGAATTCTTTAGCCAGCCACAGGCCTGGGAGAAGAGGGACGCTTTTGCCTGGCCCTAAGCAGATGAGAGGAAGGCGCCAGGCGAGCCTCCCGGGGGTGGGGCGGGGGGGGGAGACCCCGGGGAGCCCCTCCCTGCGGGGGCGCCGACTCACCGCCCAGCTCCAGCTGCACGGGCTCCGGGGGGCCCCGCGGGCCGCGGCTCTCCGGGCGACGGGCCTTCCAGTTGCGCCTCTGGCGCGCTTTCCCCATCGGGGCGACTCGGGGCGCGCAGCTCGCCACGCGCTCCGCCAGACGCCGCTTCCGCCTCCCGCGAGCCAGGGGGCCGCCAGTCTCGCGAGAACGGGCACCACTCACGTGGGCGGGGCCTCGCTGAGGTCGCCAATGGAGCGCCCAGGGCGGGATTGCTGTGCCGCGTGGCGCGGTGCTTTCTGCCATACAGAAATAAAGGCCAAAGCTCAGGTGCCCGTTGCTCCCTCCCCGATGCTCGCAGGGGAGCTGCTCGTTGCTCATCTTGCTTGAGGAGTCCTTCGCAAACTCTCTTTCTGGGCCGCATTCGCAGAAGAAAAATGTGCTCGCGCCACACCGAATTTTCAATTGATGAAGCTGCGTTGGAAAACACAACTAGGATTGTCCTCAGTATCGCTTGATGCTCTTGCCTTCATTTTGAAATATTATATATCCTCCCTGCCCGCGGACTGTCTCGCTAGAGGGGTGAATGCTCTAGTTATCTCCCGCTTGGACTACTGCAATGCGCTCTACGTGGGGCTACCTTTGAAGGTCACCCGGAAACTGCAACTAATCCAGAATGTGGCAACTAGAAAGATCTACATTGGCTCCCAGTATGTTTCTGAGCGGAGGGACGCGGGTGCCGCTGTGGGTAAAACCTCAGCGCCTAGGACTTGCCGATCGCATGGTCGGTGGTTCGAATCCCCACGGCGGGGTGCGCTCCCGTTGCTCGGTCCTTGCTCCTACCAACCTGGCAGTTCGAAAGCACATCAAAGTGCAAGTAGATAAATAGGGACCGCTTACTAGTGGGAAGGTAAACAGCGTTCCGTGTGCGGTGGTGCTGGCTTGCCAGATGCAGCTTGTTACGCGGGCCACGTGACCCGGAAGTGTCTGCGGACAGCGCTGGCTCCCGGCCTATAGAGTGAGATGGGCACACAACCCTAGAGTCTGGCAAGACTGGCCCGTACGGGCAGGGGTACCTTTACCTTTACCTATGTTTCTGAGCACAATTCAAAGTGTTGGTGCTGACCTTTCAAGCCCTAAATGGCCTCAGCCCAGTAGACCTGAAGGAGCGTCTCCACCCCCATCATTCTGCCCGGACACTGAGGTCCACCACTGAGGGCCTTCTAGCGGTTCCCTCCCTGCGAGAAGCAAAGCTACAGGGAACCAGGCAGAGGGCCTTCTTGGTAGTGGCACCCGCCCTGTGGAACGCCCTCCCACCAGATGTCAAAGAAATAAGCAGCTATATAACCTTTAAACAGCAGCCCTATACAAGAAAGCTTTTTAAGGTTTAATGTTTGATTATGTTTTTTGATATGTTGGAAGCTGCCCAGACAGGCTGGGGAAACCCAGCCAGGTGGGCAGGGTATATGTAAATCATCACAATCTTTTCCTGCAGATCATATATCTATGCGATATATGATATATGATCTGCGATCTCCCGCATTGAATGTGTTGGTCTCGTGTGGGGCACCAAGGAGAGCTTGGCTGTCTGGCTGGTGTACCGACCACCCAGCGCACCTGCAGCCACCCTGTCAGACCTGCTGGAGGTGGTGGCAGGCTAGGCCTTGGAGTTCCCAAACCTACTGGTTTTGGGAGACTTCAACGTCCATGCCGATGCCGCTCCCTCCTCACAGGCTCTGGATCTAGTGACTTCCATGGCAACACTAGGGCTCTCACAGGTTGTTTTGGGCCCCACTCATCAAGCAGGCCACACGCTGGATCTGATCTTTGGGGCTGGCGTAGATGTGATCATGCTCCCTGCTGTGGAAGTGCCATGGTCTGATCACTACGCTCTGAAAGCCAAGATAGACTTCCCGCTCCTCCCCAGCTCGGGTGGCAAACCTATTTGCGCTCGTCCGCGAAAACTGATGGATCCTGATAGATTCCAACAAGCCTTGCGGAACCCTGCTCCTCCTGGCGACTCATTAGATGACCTTGTTGAGGACTGGAATAACCGGCTCTTGGCAGCCATTGATGAGATCGCGCCTAAGCGCCCTCTGCAACCCCGTCGAAACCGGGCCCCTTGGTTTACTGAGGAGCTCCGGAAAATGAAGCGGGATCTCAGACGGCTAGAGCGAATATGGCGACGGACTCGTGACAGAGCCTCAAGAACATCTTATAGGACACTTATGAAAGCCTATGAGATGGCAATGAAAGCTGCTAAGAAATCTTACTTTGCAGCTTCCATTGCATCCGCTAGCTCTCACCCGGCATAACTTTTTAAAATAATTAGGTCAATAACGTCCTTAGGAGGACAACCAAATTTAAGCACAAATTCGACCCACAGCTGTGAGGCATTCGTGAGTTTTTTTGCGGAGAAAGTCCTGTTGCTCCGCCGTGACCTCCCTGCCAATTTAGATACAGTGACTGAACTGGAGGCCCCTCAACTGACTTCAGGTCCAGTGTTGGACCATTTCGATCGGATACTCCCTACTGATGTGGATAGATTCCTCCAAGTTGGTAGGCCCACCACCTGCCTCCTTGATCCGTGCCCGTCTTGGCTGATTAGGGAGTGTCCAGATGTTGTGCGGACCCCCCTGGTTGAAATTATCAATTTGTCCCTTGACACGGGGACATTCCCAGGGGAACTGAAGGAAGCAGTGGTGTGTCCACTCTTAAAAAAAACTTCATTAGATCCCTTAGACCTATCCAATTACCACCCAGTTTCAAATCTTCCATACCTGGGTAAGGTAATTGAGAGAGCAGTTGCTGAACAGCTTGGTAGGTTTCTGGAGGAAACATCGGCATTAGATCCATTTCAGTCCGGTTTCCGTCCTGGTTTTGGGACGGAGACGGCTCTGGTTGCCCTAACAGATGATCTCCATAGACAACTGGATCGAGGCGGGTGAGGACTGCTGATCCTTTTAGATTTGTCAGCAGCCTTTGACGTGGTCGATCATGATCTTCTGGACCACCGCCTCGCAGACGTGGGGATACAGGGCATAGCCCATAACTGGTTGTGCTCTTTTATCTCTGGTCGGGGACAGAGGGTGGCACTGGGGAGGGAAATGTCGTCGCGCCACTCCTTGGTGTGTGGAGTGCCACAGAGCGCAATTCTCTCCTCAATGCTTTTTAACATCTTTATGCGCCCCCTTGCCCAGATTATCCGGAGCTTTGGGCTGGGCTGTCACCAATATGCTGATGACACTCAGCTCTATCTGCTGATGGATGGCCACACTGACTCGGCCCCGAACACACTGACCAGATGTTTGGAAGCTGTGGCTGGATGGTTTCGTGGGAGCCGATTGAAACTAAATCCTTCGAAGACAGAGGTCCTATGGCTAGGTCGGGATGGCATGGGGATGAGGGACCAACTCCCTTCTCTTGCGGGGGCCCAATTAGTGCCATTGCCTTCCGTTAAGAGTTTGGGTGTAATCCTTGACGCCTCCCTTTCCATGGAGGCGCCTCCATGGAAAGTTACAGCAACAGCCAAGGCGACATTTTTCCACCTTCGCCGCATCAAACAGTCGGTCCCTTACCTTTCCCGCCCCGACCTGGCCACAGTGATCCATGCGACGGTCATCTCCAGGCTTGACTATTGTAATTCGCTCTATGCGGGGCTGCCCTTGAAGCTGTCCCAGGAACTCCAGCGGGTACAGAATGCTGCAGCGAGGCTCCTCACGGGGTCTCTGCCATGGGAGCATATTCACCCAGTGCTTTTCAAGCTGCACTGGCTCCCGGTGGAGTACAGGGTCAGATTTAAGGTGCTGATTTTGACCTTTAAAGCCCTTCACGGCCTAGGACCCTCGTACCTACGGGACCGCCTCTCCCGGTATGCCCCACGGAGAGCCTCAAGGTCCATAAATAACAGCACCCTAGTGGTCCCAGGCCCTAAAGAAGTTAGATTGGCTTCGACCAGAGCCAGGGCCTTTTCAACTCTGGCTCCGGCCTGGTGGAACGCTCTGTCTCATGAGACCAGGGCCCTGCAGGATCTGATCTCTTTCCGCAGGGCCTGTAAGACAGAGTTGTTCCGCCTGGCCTTTGGCTTGGAGCCAATTTGATTCCCTCCCTCTCTTTTTCCCCCCTTTTCCTTCTCCTCCTGCGATGAGGCTACATTTTAATATTTTAATGTTCCATTATTTTAATGTTGTATTTTATTTTTGTTTTTAAGTTGTAATCATTCATCTTGTTTTTATTATTGCTTGTAAGCCGCTCTGAGCCCGGCCTTGGCTGGGGAGGGCGGGGTATAAATAATAAATTATTATTATTATTATTATTATTATTATCATCTATAGGTATGCACAATGGTACTCTGAAATGCTACTCTGAAACTTGCCACCCCCTCTTGCCCCACCCTTTGAGAACTACTTTAGTTCAACCATACAGTATTTCTGTAGCAGAATAGGTAAATCTCTAAACAAGAAACATCAAGAAACATCACAATTATTAGGAAGAGTCAAATGTAAATACTTTTTGGGGGGGCTTGTGTATATGTAGGACAGAATTCAGCATATATATTTTGACAATGAGTTCATATCTTTGCTCAGTAGTAACAGAGCAGTCCTATAAACCCTGTCTGCTGAGAAGCATGCCCTGTTGAATTCAATAAGAGTGACTCCCAGGTAAGTTAAGGTTGCAGCCTAAGCCCCACTGTGTTCAATCAATAATTGCAATCCTAGCCCCCTTCAATTTGGAATAAGCCTCATTTAATTCAATAGGATTTACTTCTGAGTAGACATGGTAGGATTGCACTAGCAAATGTATACACTCAGTTCTTCTATACATGTAGACAAGCAATATTTCCCTTTACTTTTGACTCTTCATAATCATTGTGACTGGTTCGTCTTGTACACACTTTTAAGATGGTGAGCTTCAATGATCAATAAAGTACTATAAAAGATAATGTGAGTACTTCCAGACAACCTGCTATCACAGGCATGCGCAGGAGTGCCCAGGCACATCCTAATGTTTAGAAAAACCAGGCATCAAGGCAAACAGCCAGAGAAAGACACGGGCAGAATAAAAAAGCTGGAATGGATCTGGAATAAATCTGCTTCTTCCTGTGTATGTCTCTAGAAGTCGTGGTTGGGGGGGATGGATAGTGGTGGTTGTAAGTGGTCAAAACTGTACATTCACCTTACCCTTCATATGCTGCCTGCATCTGTCTCATGGCTCTGTCTCCCTCCAAACTCTGCTCACCACCTTTTGTGAAAAGAGATCTGTGGTGGTTAGGGGCTGTGTTTTATAGTTCACAAGCAAGGAGGACTCATTCTGCCCTTGGCCCTCTGCTTAGCTTGACATAAGTCATTTCTTCTGCAGGAAAACAATCTCGTTTTCGCTTCTTGATTAATTCTCGTGGTTGTTGTGTTAGCTTTTTGCCTTTTTTTACCTCCTCACTTGTTTTGTCATCCCCACCCCGCTAATGAAATGTGCTGTGCACACCTATGCCTATTATTTATTTTGAGCATTTGTCCCGATTTGTTCATAGGAAGGCTTGACAGTGAGGTTGTGTCCAGCAAGTTATTGTCGTGTCACTTTCCTTACTGGAAAAAGCCCAACCTTGTGGAGATGCAGGTTTGTCCTGCAAGAACTCTAAATAAAATTGTAATTGTGCAACCTGAATGTGTCAGCATGTGATTGAAAGCCACTAGAAAATAACAAGAGTCTGAAAGGGCCTTCTGAGGTGAAGGGGCTTTGTACTGAGAGTTAGCTGTTAACCACTGTGATTTGCATCTCTAGTGGGAATGCCGCTTACGGCTGCAATCCAGAGCACACTAGGAATAAGCACTCATTTAAAGATTATTATATTATTTACTTATTTGTATACGATATACTGCCCTTCATCATCAAGCAATTTCTGGGTGGGTCAGTAAAGTATCATCCTACCCTTATACTGTATATCCAATCGATCACCAAACTCTGCAGATACCGTCTCATCAGGACTGTTCCACACGATGTAGGAGTCAGGTGTTTAGTGCTGTGACGCCTGATTTTTGGAATTCCCTCCCCTTGAATTTTAGACAAGTGAAGTCTCTTGTATTTTGGTGGCGCTGTGGGTAAAACTGCAGTGCCTAGGACTTGCCGATCGTATGGTCGGCGGTTCGAATCCCCGCAGCGGGGTGAGCTCCCGTCTTTCGGTCCCAGCTCCTGCCCACCTAGCAGTTCAAAAGCACCCCTAAGTGCAAGTAGATAAATAGGTACTGCTTTATAGCGGGAAGGTAAACAGCGTTTCTGTGTGCTGTGCTGGTGCTGGCTCACCAGAGCAGCTTCGTCACGCTGGCCACGTGACCCGGAAGTGTCTTCGGACAGCGCTGGCTCCCGGCCTCTTAAGTGAGATGAGCGCACAACCCTAGAGTCGGACACAACTGGCCCGTACGGGCAGGGGTACCTTTACCTTTAAAGACCTTCCACTTCCAGCAAGCCTTTTAAGTGGAGAGCTTTCTCAGTCTCCACCTGTGTTGGAATGGTTTTTAATATCTTTTTATTGTTTTTATCACCTTTTCCCGCTCTGGGCTCCTTTTTGAGGCAGGGCAGGATATAAATTTAATAAATTAACAAACATCAACCATTTTTTCCCGACCAGCCAATATTGCAAAAATTAATATATAAGGTACTGCCTTTATGATGTCTACATAATGTCCTGGATGAAGAGGCAAGTTCTATTTTTGTTCAAATTTTAGTTGCCATTTTGATGCCACGGTCCTGGTTCCTAAGTAGGAACTAATGCCTTTGCACTTTGCCTATACCCTACCCATCTGTCAAAGGTTGCTCTGGGAGTGGGGAAGGTTAGATGGTAGGTAACTACCTGGCAAATCCTATTCTGCTGCAATAATGGTTACTCCTTGATGGGGAAGCAGCATAAAACTCAAGGTGCAGATACCCCAAGCCTCCTGCAACTTTAGCTTTCTGAATGATCTGGTGTTAACAAGGATGCAGACATAACCATTCATACAGCCTCCAAAATTATGGTTTGGAGAACCTATTAAAGAAAGACATTGATACAGTCAATGTCTAATACAGTCAAAGATTTGGGTGGGTGATTATGGCATAAGGTGGTTATAAGGTAGTGCAGGAGAGCAAACAACTTTCCTTGCACAAAGGAAGCATTTCATCAAATAGTTCCTTATTTATGAAATTCATAAATGGGGGGGGGGGGGAGAGAGAATGAGAAGTTGTCATTGCAGAGATTAGTTAAAAGGAAGTGGCCAGGTTCAAAGGTTCTGTATCTTGGATTACCAGAAACTGGATATTACATATAGCATCCAGCTAAGTAGACCCACTGAAATTAATGAATCTAAGTTAAAGGTAAAGGGACCCCTGACCGTTAGGTCCAGTCGTGGCCGACTCTGGGGTTGCGGCGCTCATCTTGCTTTATTGGCCGAGGGAGCCAGCGTACAGCTTCTGGGTCATGTGACCAGCATGACTAAGCCTCTGGCAAATCAGAGCAGCGCACGGAAACACGTTTACCTTCCCGCCAGAGCGGTATCTATTTATCTACTTGCACTTTGACATGCTTTCCAACTGCTAGGTTGGCAGAAGCAGGGACCGAGCAACGGGAGCTCAGTCATGCCCATATTCTGAGAAGGACTAACACTGGAAAAACAGATTGGTGGTAGCTACTGCCATCCCATTTAGCTTGTGAGTTTTGAGGGAAACTGTATGGCCAATGAGGGCTGGGCCAGATAAACATGATCTGATCTCCACAAGGAACAGAATCTGTCTCTCAAAAATTCAAGTTCTAGGATGCTACTAATCTAGTGTGTGGCTTGTTGTTTTTATACCAAGGATGGGAGAAACACAATAACCCTTGTGTTGTGTCTTAAAAGCCTCAGGGAACCTTCTCCACAAAGCCCACATGTGGCAAAGGATTCTGGAACATGTTCTATCTTGCATATTAATGCAAAGCAGGCACTAGACCTGTTGTGCTCAACTCCTTTCCTTGCCATCAAGAAAGAGCACACTAGAATGCACCAGACTCTCCTGCAACTAGACACCGTGAAGGAAGGTCAATGATGGGCATTGGTCACCTGTCACATAATTATGCCCACCTTTACTGATGAATCCATGATAAGCTTCCAAAGTGCCCCAGGGTTCTCTTCAATGCACCCCCAAAATCATGGGAATAAAAGACCAACCACTGCACTGCAAAGTTACAGTAAACATTTAAAGTTTAATTGGTCACAACACCATAATTCAGTTGTGAAATCAGTCTACAAATAGTCCACTAAATAGTAGTATACTGAGCTGGTGGTCAGTTAATAAATAAGGACATGAATAGCAGTTTCTTTAAAAAAAAGAGGGGAAAAAGCTTGAGATCATTATGGCTACTCAACATTATTGTGAGCAAAACCTAGTGTTTCCCTAAAGATCATAATTAAAATAATACACACATTTTCTTCAGACCATTTAAAAAAAAAAAAACACAAAAAAACCAGAACACACAGTTTTGGTATACAGACTTTTTAAAACTACCTAATACTTAAGATCAGAAGTCCAAACAGGATACAAGGTCACTATATTCAGTGCTGATAAACAGTGTCACAATCAACATTTTTTCCCTTGCTTTACAACAGAAAAAGATTTCTAACATGGCAATTGTCATCATAGCTCAATGGAATCATCCAAGTTTAAATTCACATGCAGAACACAGTATAACTTCATGTTCTCCAAAAGGGGGGGAAATAGATAGATAGGTCAAGATAGATCACTAGCTGCCAAATACAGATTATTGGGATGGTCCATGAGTCACAAGGAAACAAATATTTACCTTCATCAAAACAAAGCTACAGCAGAAGCAGAGGAACTGTCCACATTAAGCAGATTACATCTTGGGAGGGCAGAATATGCCACTAAGCTACAGTAGTTTCGGTACACAGTACTTAAACATCCAATATCACTTCTTAAAAAGCAGTACATTCAGGAAACAGCAACTCTGTTCTATTTATCACCACAGCTGATACACAGATTGATGTTTCCACTACATTTGTGAACCACTGGGAGAGTAAAGCATGAGGTTCTCTCAAGTAGCAGCTTCCAAGGAATTAAGTTACTTCATTTATCAAGCTGAAATCAAAGGTGGACACATGCACAATAGTTTCTTCCACAGTGGGAGTGCAAATAGCTCAACACACGTTCACATTCATTGTGTTGTGTCTCACTGGGCCAAACTTCTAACCACAGGCAAGAAGTCCACAGTGTCGCCTTCACTCATCATTTGCTCTAGGGTGTGAATTGCCCTCTCCCTTCTGCAGTTTGCTTTAGCCATGATGTAGCACATGTGGCCCTCTAGATTCTGTTGTTCTCCAGCTCTCATCAGCTTCAACCAGAATGGCCAGCAGACAGAGATGATGGGAGTTGTGCTCCAGCAACATCTGGCAAGCAACAAGTTCCCCATCCCTGGCGCTGTGCTTTGTCTCTCTTGGCCCTAACCAGGAATGCGTTTGAACCACATGGTTAGCACAGATGTAGTTTAACAGTATTGGAAGGGAAAAGAATATTAACACACCAGAGAAGTGCAATAAGGGTGAGGAAAGAGAGGATGTACGCAAGCCTCCTAGTTAAGACATCTGGAATGTTCTCCCTACACTTACTCATTATGACTTTATATGGTTTTGGCTATTTTTAATTTTGACCCTAATAGGCTCCTTTGTGAGGAACTTCTTGATGTGAATGCAAGAAGACAGCTTGTAGAGGAATAAGCAAGGAATCACAGTAGGCAGCAATACCAAAGGAGTGTTAGTGGTAATTGAAAAGTGATTATGTGTATTTAAGCCTATGATTTTATTCCTGCCAATGACTGACTGCCTTGCCCTGCTGCTTGCCCCTTGAACATTCTTGTCTCTCAGTGTATACATTGGTTAAATGAGGATATAGGTGCTTTCTCTTCTCTTAAGTGCCTCTAGATATAGCAGCAGCACAAAGCAGAGAAGTCTGACTCATCCCATGGGATGAGATTACGAAGAAACCGAACAAAGGAGCCAATTACAAGAAGAACAATGCTTGTATCCTGTAGAACTTGAGAAAACTGTTAATATAACATCACATTTACCTTCAAAAGTGTAATAGCTGCATTTTGTAATAATGGTCAGAACATTTTTCAAGTACACTGGACAATAGTTTGTGCTCCTCTCTAATTTTAAGAACAGACCATACATAAATGGTGAAGGGGGAAGCTAGGAAAACACACACCCAGTTTTACTTATACTGTCCAAGCACAGTGTGCAAACTATGTACATCAGTATTTCTCTCAACAATAACCTTATACAGTGAAATGTTTTTGTGTATAAAAATATATACATTCTTCTTGCATTTACTATAGCCATGGTGAACTAATTTTAACAATAGGGGTAATAGGGGTTTTATAGAGGTTTTCTCAGCTAAAAAGAAATCCAGTTTTTATACCAAGGGTATATTTTTCCAATAGTAGTTATGAGCATTTGATTGCAGAGACTGGCTGCAGTCCTCTGTATACTTATTCAGAATCAAGTTCCATTGTGACACTTACTCCAGAGCAAATAATCAGCAAGGGATGGGGAGGGAAGACACAAATATTGATAGTTAACTTACAGGCATAAGCTGCAAAATCTTTTTTTTTTAAATGATATCTGGTGGCTCTTTGTGGTTTTCAAAATCTGAAATGCCAATAATTGTGTCAACATTAACAGCAAGATTTTTAAATATCTATATATCATGTATAGTTTGTTTACATACAAAACTTTTAGCAACTCTGTTACTATCCTGCTAAAGCAATAGGGTAGTTTAGCCAAATCCTACTCAGTTCTATATGCATTCTATGAATGGACACATGTAGGCAGAATTTGGCAAAGCACTTTCCAAGCTTTCCTGCTTTTTGTCTAGAATGCTATTTAAAAACACTATTTTTACAAACAAATGCTAAGGGTCAGTGGATAGAACTTGGTTCTGAGGCAACAGAAGGTCACTTTTTTCGTAGAGCACTTGACTGCCGCATCACTATTTCATAGGCATGTTTCACAGCACAAACCCCATATCATTATTTGGACAAACTATTGCTGATCCCTTGGTTATGATCTTAGCAGTCTGAATGCAAGCATCCTCATCAGAGACCCACTGTGTAGAAGCAGATTTCAAGTGAAAAAGCACCAGATCTTCCTGAAAGTGTTATTATTTAATTTAATTTATTGCCACTTAATGGTCCTGAGAAAGATTTCAGCAGCCAATGTCTTTGCAATATCATTTTATACACTGCTTCCCCAACAAATAAAGAAACCATGTAGAGCAGGCTTCCTCAAACTCGGCCCTCCAGATGCTTTGAGACTACAATTCCCATCATCCTTGACCACTACTGGTCCTGCTAGCTAGGGATCATGGGAGTTGTAGGCCAGTAACATCTGGAGGACCGAGTTTGAGGAAGCCTGATGTAGAGGGTCCTGACGTGATCCCCCACCCCACCCCCCTTTTAAAAACTGGTGCATAATTTCTGTTTAACATTCCTTCTGCTTGGAAAATATTTTATCGCAAAAGCCAACTCTGCATTGCCACCACTGTGCACAATGCCTTCATTTCCAGTCACTTTTATTTAACTAAAGCTGTTTTTTGTTGTTAGTTATTTCCAGCTTAAGTGGCATTAAAATAGGTGGGGATTAGGTAGGAGCAGTGTTTTCCCCCCTAGAAAATAAGGTGCTGGTACTCACTGCCTAGAAATAGCTGGAGGAAGGAAAGTCAAGTGGGCTAAGGAGAGGAAGCAGCAGGGCTCCAGGATCCTGGCAGAACCTTGTGCCTCATTCCCCCAAGCCCAGGAAGCACTTGCCTGGCTTTGGGACAGAGGCAGGAGGCTCTGACAGGGTCCAAAGGCCCTCCAGTTTCCTTTTTAAAGCCCGTCCGCCTGGCTTTTGGAAGAAGATAGTAGGGCACCAGGATGCTGACAGAACCACGTGTCTCATTCCCCAAGCCCAGGAAGCGCTTGCCCAGCTTGGGAATGAGGAACAAGTCACAAGGCTCTGTCAGGATCCTGGTGTCCTGCTCCCTCCTTCCCAAAGCCAGGCAGGTGCGGGGAGCGAGCGACCGAGCAAACAAGTGGGGGGGGGGGCGGCCTAGCAGCAGCAGTGGCAAAATGGCAGCTGGGAAACAGAGATCGGGGTATGCTGTACCAGCACATACCACCGCAAAAAAACCACTGGGGAGGAGTATTAGGAATGCTTTTAATTCCCACTGTATTTGTGGCAAGAGGGCTTTTGCAAGAGGTTCTGGAGGTGTGCACCTTTACACATTGCTAATGGAGATCCTGCATGAGTGGATTCACTGCATTCACTACAAAGGAGCAAGAATGCAGCCTTCTGCGTGAGCTGCTCTCTCTGCTGAAACTCTTACAGCAGGGATAGGGAACCTGTGGCCCTGCTGATGTTACTGCACTCTAATATCTACCAGACTCAACTATCATGGTCAATGGCCCACCAAAGTCTGGAAGACCACAGGTTCCCAATCCCTGCTTCAATTTGGCCAGCTAAGGGAAAAACACAGAAAACCCCACAAGTTCTTTAAAGAGCACTTTGTGTCCCACAGATGCCCTCCTTTGCCACTAAGACCCATGGTGTGTGATCTTCTGTTCTAATTAGAAGAAATTCCTTCCACTGCAATCATATAAAAAGGCAACTTGAGGTAATGAAAGTAAGTCATTGGTGAGAGCGGGGGGGGGGGGAATTAAATTATAAAAATGAGAAGCTGACCCCCACATTTTTCATAACGAAAGCATTTGATAGAATTCTTTAAGCTTTCTCTCTTCAAAATGTCAAATCTGCATAAACCTCATTTTAATTTTTAATTGATTTTAAATAGACTACTCAATATGCCTTTATAAAAACCTTTTACAAAATATGTTCTAAATGCTTGGAAAAAAGTAAGCGGATAAAATTCTACTCATGGAGGAAAATCTCTGAATATACAGCTAAAGAATCTTATCTTACAAGTGCATTTTTTTCTTTCAGTATATTGTCTAGATAAACTAATGTTAACATTTAACGGCTTAATGTTGCACATTGTTTTATCCATGTTGGCTTGTTGCTTCGCTAACTTTTCATGAACTAGAGACAGTGCTTGGTGATTTCCTAGAGAGCTGGTGTTGAAAGTGAGATAAACCATGTTTCATTGGTCACCTCCTCGATCCATGTTTTCGATCACCCTAGAAAGACGTATGTTCAGGAGTCGGATCTGGCTGTCAAGATGGTCAATCTTCTCCTCAAGGGTGCTGTGGCTGTTCCTCCTCCAGTAGAAGCCAACAGGTCCGGTCATGAAATAGACAGCAACTACAAAGCACAGCGGAAGGACAGCATGTTCTGGCTCACCTTCATATTTCTGAAGGATGTACACACAAGAAAGTGCAAAGAGGGCGACCCTCACGATCCAGAAGAAGCGGCCACACAGCACATGTAAGAGATAGAAGAAGAACCCAAGGAGGAGAGAGACAAACCAATAAGCAAGCAAGATGGCGCCAATCAGCAAAAGAGCACGGGTGGGGTTGTTGGCGAGGGACCCAGGGCTGAAATAATGGGTCAAGTTGGAACCTGAAAATTCAAACAGAGAAAGCTTTATTTGATATAATCATTACCTTTGTAGATACAGCTATGAATAATACCATAATTAAAAGCATAAGGAGAAAACTCCTAAATGCTGCTTTAAAAGCAGAAAACTATTTCAGCAGAAGAATGAAAGAGTTGAACATATACAGTAGTTTCTAAAGATGGCGGCAGGGGAATAATACACTGCCTCACCTCCTGTAATGCTTACCAACGATACAAAAGAAATTATTATTTATATACACCAAAACCTTGCAGGAAACAAATTTTAAAAAGAGGAAAATAAAAAGACAGATTTCTGCCACAAGGAGCTTTCCCTCTAATTTTTGATACTGAGGGACACAGAATGAGTGAGTGGAGGAGGGAGAAAAGCAAGGATAAAGATAAGAAAATGCTGGGTTTTTGTTTTGTTTTTTGCAGTGAAGGGAAAGGACTATAGGATTAAAACCAAAGAGTTCACAAGAAAAATAGGTTTGAGGAAGGATTTGAAGGGGAGCAAAGAGGTATTCTGGACAAGACCTCTTGGAATGGAGATCAGAGAGGGAGAAGGGATGGATCTTAAGGGACCTTACATCAAGTCAGACTATTGGTTCATCTAGATCAGGCATCCCCAACCTGTGGCCCTCCAAATGTTGTGGACTACAACTCCCATGATCCCCAGCTAACAAGATCCGTGGTAAGGGATCATGGGAGTTGTAGGCCAAAACATCTGGAGGGCCACAGGTTGGGGATGCCTGATCTAGATCACTACTGCCTACAATGCCTGAGAAGTATTTCCCATCTCTGCCTGGAGATACCAGGGATTGAATCTGGGACCTTCAGCATGCCTCTACGACTGAGGTACAACCTATTCCCACTTCCCTGGTGGTACTCTCCTTCCACTGAAGCAATCCAGGAAACTAAATTTCCTAATTTTCGACAGGGCAAACATAAAATGCCCTTCCTCCAACCCTGTCATGGGAAGGCAAAATCAATCTCTTAAGGAGATGCATTTACAGCTGGTGTTAGTTACAAGCAGCACTCTGCACCCCCCAAGATAATTTCTTGTGTAATATTTGCATTTACACAGGATGGGATTAAAGTAATGGGTCCCACTAGTGGAAGCCAGCACAAATGGACTTTCCCCCTGCCTGCACTTAGCTTGAGGTGGGGGTCGGGGGAACCCCCAGAACAATGTGTGGGGAGGAGGGGAAATTGTTCCACCCGGCAAGCTGAAAAGCTTGTTCTGATGGAATGACTGCCATAGCTCAACTGAATCCCTCCCATAAAGTCCTATTCAAGTCGCTTACTTGTACACTAACATTGACGGGGAGTTGTTGTTGTTACACGGGTAGTTGTAACTACTGGCCCATAGTTCCTGAAGGAGGAAGTCAGATAAAATAACATTCTTATAAGAAAGCTTATTTAGGCTGCTGTGTACATTTACTTGAGAGAAAGCTCCAGCGAACTTAATGGGATTTGCTTCTGAATGGATAGGCACATGATTGGACTGCTAAGGCTTCTATCCCAGCTACATATTTTAGCTATATGATCCCCACCCCACCCCACCCCACATCTGTATTTTGTTTCTAACACCTCTACCAGCTAAGGACTGTGATTTATATTTTGTACCGATATGTACAGGTTGTGTAGTTCTAGCGTTAGGCAGTCTTTGTATATGTATTCAGGGGATAATTGGATCTATAACTGTCAAGGAGTGTGGGTAGCTGTCTTCAGACTGACAGATGTACAGGTGTGTTAGTAGATGTGGATAGTGAGTGCTAGGCTAGATCTAGACATGTCAAAGAAGCAGTTCAGTTAAACTTGTTGTAAACTCATACAGGGAAATCTGGTAGGGAAAGACTGGACTCCACAGCGCCATCTGGTGTCACAGCATTATATCACATATAAAACACATATAAAACACTTTTTCTTTACCAATCTAGCTGAGTTCTTAAAAGTATATTAAGTGAGTGGAAATTCTGTTATGGAATTTGACATTTTATAGTTTGCACTATTTATAGATTTTGATGTTTTCCATTTAATGTTTATTAATTTACATATTTTTCTTTGCAAACCACTTTATATTTTTTCTGATGAAAATTACTACTACTGCTGCTGCTGCTCTACTAAAACTTCACACATAAAACTTGAGAGAGCTTGGAGAATGCTGTGTGGTCCCTGGTTCAGCTGTGAACTATGAATGTAGCTACAACTGAATGGAGCAACTGTAACTGTCCAAGGAACAGGATGACAGAGGTTCATGCTTTGGTTTGGGGCAGCTGCCTCCACAAGCTGCAGCAATACTGTTGATCATTGCATGGCATCTGGGCCAGGCAACGTCCCAATTCCAGCAGCCCCAGCATTGACCAGGGAGGAGTGTGTGGGAAGTGTTGATGAGCTGGGTATTGGGTCTCAGTGGTTCTACCCGTTCAAATATTGGCAGAACCAACTGTCCCATCCTTGGAAGAGAGTTGGCTGACTGAGGGAGGGAGATGCTCTGAGGAAGACTAGGGTGAAGTCCTTCCCCTCCAACCTCAAGTATGAGAAGTGGTAAATGAAGGTTAGCTGTGTAGAAGAACAGAGTAAAGTTAGGAGGGATATTGCAGGAGCTGATCTCTCAGCAGACCAGGATGAAGGGAATGAATGCATAGGAAATAAAGAATGTAGCAGAGAAGAGGCCAACAAACCCAGAAGAGCGTTTCCAGTGAGCCCTGTTCAGGCATTCTCTCTTCATGCGTGAAGGAACTTTAAAGGTAAATTTGCACACCCTTTTCCCTTGTTCCTGCCAGCCTTGCCTCCATGCTGTCCATGCACTGGGGAAAGGTCTGAAGTGAAAAGCCTCCCCAACACATGGAGGCTGCCCACTTCAGCTGAAACCATGAGCCCATGGGAGCAGCCTATGCTTGATGTTGAGAATAGGGCTCCTTTTAACACTCTTTCCCCTTTCAAACGAATTAATGTGTGAGGAGTGACAACGATGTTACAGCATCCAGAAATAACTTATGATGATTGGAAGCTGGAAGCTAATAGCTAGAGCACCAGGCTCTCAAAAATGTAAGACCATACACTAAGCCAGGGAAGGCAACGACTGCCTGGATCTTGCAATAATTAACAGGGGAACAAGGTGGCTTTTTGCACAGTACGGCAAAGTGAGAAAGAATTATCAGAAGTGTACATAGTTAGAAAATTATATTTAGACAATAACTGGAATAATCCAGGCATTACAGTAAAAGAACTGGGGACCTTGGGGCTCAAATTATGACACAAAACCCTTCAGGCAGCCTCAAAGGATGGTTTTGTTGCACAAGTAAAAGCCTTTGCTCACTTTCTACTTCCCAACAAATGCAGATAAACTAGGACTAAAGCTACCTAGACAGAAAGACTGGCTGCCCAGCTAACTGAAGCATGCAAAATGTCCCAACCCAGGAGAAAGTTCAGGAAACAGGGGGAGATAGAAGTTCAAATTCTTGGCAAAGGTTTGCTGGGAAAGGTCCACCCAGAAGAATGTATAATAACCGAGACAGAAGCGGATGAACTTTCTATAAGTTTCCCCCACCCCAACACCAGTGCATTATTATTAAAATCCCCCATAGCTCCAAGTAAGCAATTTGACATACTGCACCTACAAAACGCATTGTCTTAGGAGAAGGGATTATATATAACATAAATATATCTTAATGACTTTTATCACAACAATTATTCTGTAGGGACTACATCAATTTACTTCATCAAGTAAGGGGGAAAGGGTTTTTAAAGGGCTTCTTCCTCTTTTCCCATGAGCAATTACAAGAAGCAAATAAACCACAAGGCAGTTTTCTTTCTTTTGCCCCTTTCAGAGGGAAAAAGGATGTTGCCTAATGTCCGATTGAGTTATGCTAACTTTTCAGAGAATGTATTCAATCCTGCATCTTAGGCAAGAATCCATCTCTAGGCATAGTATAACTGACAGTGCAATCCTAAAATTTCTACTTAGAAGCAAGCCCCCTTTGAATCCAACAGGGCCCATTTAAGTATTGCAACCTAAGCCACAAGCCCACTTTCCACCCATACCATCAATGACTTTTATCTGTCATATGCCTTCAGGGGATGAAATTAGATATCTTAAGAGATGACCTTGGTTTCTGCTTGCCCTTTTATTTACTTATTTATTATCCCAGCCTTCTCCCCCAAAGAAGATCAAGGTGGCAAACAAGATATCTTATGGATGCTTTTCATCATGCGCAGCGTGATGGTGTGGACAGGACCTAAGGAGATGTGAAGGTTCACCCTCGGCTCTTTTGACCCTCAAACATCCTGGTTAATGCCTGAGTGAGAACAACAATCGCCTTACAGCAGGGGAAGGGAACCTTTCCACCTGGCAGACCAGATCCCTACCTTCCCCCACCCCAGCAGGTCAACTTTAACATGTTGGTACCCATACTTACCACTGTTGAGAATCAAACTATTTATGTTTCTTCCATCGAATTAAGGAACTGTACATACCATTTTGCTTCAAAACTACTTCATATTTAGAAAACCTACCTTAAAGTTGTTCCAGAACCTATGAGTTTATTAAACAGAAGCACTGATGAAGGAAAAACCAACTCTGCATTTCACACGTACCATCAATCCCAAGGACATCCAGAAGATCAGTCCATATTCTCCAAAATGTATCTACTAGAACATCCACACCATATACAAATCGCTCGGTCAGTTTGGAGAAAAACTGGAAAAACAGAGCAGAGACAAACCTTAGAAGTTTTATTCCACTTACAATACTTGAAGAATTTATCATCCCAGCTCTTACATACAGTTCTTAACCTTAAATCAAATGTACAGATGCAAAGGCAGGCACAGTATTTGAAAGTGGTAGGAGAAGTGTTCTCTGCACTTGATCAGAGGCACACTTATTCTAGGTTTGGACCCAAGTTCTGAAAATAAGTTCTGGGGCTGAATCCAGAAGCTGTTTTACATAGAGTCAAACTGTTGATCAAACTAGTCCAAAAGTAGTGTTTCCTGTCTGGCAGCTGATTTCCCAAATCTTGGGCAAGTAAATCTTAGCTGGTTCTGCTACCTGAGATCTTTTTTAAATGGAGATGCTCTAGACAGAACCTAGGACCTGATGCAAGCTAGCATGTGCCACTGAGACAGGAACCCAGAAGTGAGATACTTCACAGGGTTGGGAGACAATAACTGATCAATATTTTGCACATTAACAGCTTTATGCTATACATGACTTAGGCATGCTGAAATCTGTAGATTACAATGGACTGAAGCAAAGCTAAGATTAGGCTTTAAATATTTGCATTTTCTAGTCTACAACTGAAACAATTAAAAAAAACTAACAACAAACAAACAAACACTTTTAACCAATTCATTACAGGTAATTTGAGAAATATGCACTCTTGGGATTCTCACACTCACAGAAATACCTGACATTCCAATGTGCAACTGTCAAGATTTTTAAGGAAGGTTAATGATATGCACATGTCACTATTTTATTTTGCAAATGACAGCAATTTCAGGCAAACAGCACAAAACTGTTAAGTATATTAGTGGGGGAAAGTGAAATAAAATTATAAACATGCTTTATTCATTACCAACCCAACCCAATGGACTCCCATCATTCTTCTGAATTAAATATGTGTCATCAAGGTCTCCAGTATCTTGTGACCTATGGTGGAGATTAAATGAATGAACAACTAACAATGGCTGGTAAGCTTCCTGCATGCCACAAAATCTTGCCTCTGATTTTATTTCTTCCATCACAATTCTTCAAGATTTCTCTTGTAAGGGCTACACTATGCTTCACTTAAACCACTCTCCTAGAGTGTGTTTTTTTAAAAAAAAAACGAACCCTTCTGTGCACACTAGTACTGCTCAAACATGACCCTGGTAAATGAGCTAGAAGAAAGCCTTGTGAAAATTAACCAAGTATTCAATGTCTATTGCTCCTATGTTACTGTTAGATGAATCAATTATACCAGAAGATTGTTTAGTATTCTTCCCATGTCTGGATTATGGACTGGTCCACATATGCAAGATGAGCTGGCACCAATTCAGGCTGCTTTTTTTAAAAAAAAACCCCACTCACCAAGTAAAAACAAACAACTATGCAACAAGGAAAAGGTGTCCAAACTAGCTTTTTTCCAGATCTGGAAAAACATTTCTTAACCTAGGAGAGGCCTTTAGCTCCTCCCTCATAGCCCAATTTCCATTGCCCTCTTCTGCCCTAGCTCATTTGCCGTATTCTACTCTGTGATATAAAGATTTCTGCAAACATGACATGAAGGCTGGCATCATCAACCCCACCATGTGGGAATCCCTCGCAGACCACAGTGCTTGGAGACAGTCAAGTCGTGCATCTGCAGCAGCACAACCAGATGCCTCCATCTGCCCCAACTGCAACAAAACATGTCTCTAAAGCCACAGCAGGTGCTGTAGCCTTCTAGCAGTTTGACCTCACCCTTAAAAGCGCACTCCTCCATCGTCTCCAAAGACAGACGGATGGCAACCAACGAACTGTAATTTCCACTACTGTTTGCTCCTCCTTCCCACTTGTGCATCTCCATGCAGCTGAGAATTGTGTACAGATCAGCAGCGGCCTTCAGACATAGGCCGTTTCCAGCCCTACCCAGAGACCAAATCTCAGACTTTCCACATGCAAAGATCTATCACAGATCCTGCCCTTTAATGTTCATTTTATAAACTGCATGTATCCCAAGTCTGTTCTGCTCCACCAGATGGACAAAGAATCTGACTCACTAGGAGGCAGCTTCCTATGTTCCCAGGATTGCAGCATCTCCTCCTCCTCCAACGATGTCTCTCTCTTACTGCCTTCTTCATTTTCAGCTTTCTCCATCCTTACCACACAACCCATTTTTTAAATCTCTGAGCTCTCCATATTACACCTCAATTTGCTGTCTATGAAGACTGCAAAGTCCTGTGGATAGGGGCTGCATAATCCCTACATCTATCCACCATGCCACTGGCAGAATATAACCATGTTGCACAATAACTACTCAATAATAAAAGTACATGACTTCAGATAGAACATGCCAGAAATTGCAAGCTACAGAGCAGTGCTTTTTAAATCCTGGGGCTCCTTGGTGAAATTATCAGCTATGGCTAACAAGCTCCCCCTGCCAAACAATTTCTGATGTTCCCCTGCAATGCACAATCACAGGGAAGTGTTAGAACATTCTGTGTATACACTCAGTTGCCCAAGAGGAGATGCCTGGATAGTACCCCACAAGAACTGGCAGAATGCCTTACATGGGATTAATACACAGGAATTCATTGGCAAAGAAATAAAACAATGTGGGTCTGATAAGCAATTCTTCAGAATCAGCAAGAAGTAGGACAACTCCAACAAAATTTTGCTTTCTGGGTTTAATTTTTGAGCATCAGATATCAGGTATTTGAAGAAGTGTGCATGCACACGAAAGCTCATACCAATAACAAACTTAGTTGGTCTCTAAGGTGCTACTGGAAGGAATTTTTTTTATTTTTTTCTGACTACGACAGACCAACACGGCTACCTACCTGTAACTATGATTCTGTGAGTTGGTTTTCAAGACCTGCACTTTGAAGAGACTCTCAGGTATCAGCTTATGATGAATAGGAAGGGGAGGCGGCACATTTTCCATTTTTCTAAAGGCACTGAAGGAAAATGAACCAGTGCGTTCCCTCATGTAACAATAAGCACAATTTCGTTTACAGGATAAAAAGTATCCCTTATTTCATAATATTTCCTATACACACTACCCTCTGCCTATCTAATTTCCCTTCCCCATAAAGAGGTATCATTTTTGGAAACATGACCTTTCTGCTGTGGTTTCCGTGGACAAGAGAAAGAGATGGTGACAGCATCTCGGCTTCAATGCTAAGCTTTGCAGTCAAACAGCACTATCACGCAGAAAGGGAGGTCACGAAAGGAAAAGCATCAATTTCTGTGCTGCTTTGGCAGGATGTCAGGCAAGTACTGCCAAGGAGCAAAAATACAAATAGTGTGGGTATATGTCAAAGACAGAAACAAGTCTTCTAGATTGAGGCAAGGTCATTAGTTGGGGTTCCCTTTTTCCATAGTGTCCGAAACACTTCAATTCCTGTCCTCCAGGTTCAAGCTCAAAGGAATCCTTCCATTTCTTATAGGTGCAGCAGGCTTGGATGTTCAATGCCTCCACCTATGTATTTATTTAAGGGACTTAGTACATCCTGCCCTTCAGCAAATAAAAGGGGGGTGTCCCCCAGAATGATTTACAAAAATTGTCAGTGATAATAAAGTCCCCCCTTTTAGGCTTACAACCTACAAGGCATGACAAAAATGGAAAAGGAATTGAAGGAGGAGAAACCTTTATGTGCAATTTCACTTAAAAAAAGCACATTCCAGTTAAAGAGATTTCCATTGGTTCCTTAAAGTAGCAGCCCAGGAAGGAATTTCAGCAATCATTGCTGAGAAAAGCTGCATCTACATTCTCCATTCTTACAGAGAACTGATACAGAGCTTTACTGTCTGCCTTTCACAATTCAATCTCTCTCTTTTTTTTAATTAATTTTTATTCAAATTTCCAATAACCATTCCATTTATAATTTAACATCCAATTTAACTTATACATCTTCTAGACTTCCATCAGCCTATCTGACAATTTTCATATTTATCACAACTTCTCACATTTCCTAAATTTATGTTGCACTTTAACAATCCTTATTTTATCTTCTCTTTTAAGCGACATTCCTATCTATTCTTTTCACAGAGCTTCCTGAAATCCAACAAGCGTTATTTCCTGATCACACACAGTTTTGATATACTCTGTAAATTTATTCCAGTCCTCGGTGAATCTCTGATCGCGTTGGTTTCAAATTTTCCCCGTTAATTTGTCCATTTCTGCATATTCCATCAGTTTCATTCTCCATTCTTCCCTCGTTGGCATTTCTTCCTGTTTCCATTTTTGGGCCAACAAAATTCTGGCTGCTGTAACTGCATATCTAAATAACTTCACATCTTTCTTTTCAACATCGTTCTCTAATATACCTAGTAACAATGCTTCTGGTTTCCACAATTCAATCTCTAAGACTAAGTCATGGATGCAACCACCCAGGGCCGTCTTTACCCAGGGTGCGAGGGGTGTGGGGCACCCAGGCGCTGAATTCTAGCAGGCACCCGCCACTGAAGCCGCCTAAGCACTTAACTATCTACCTGTTACAAAATAGTAATTAATTTTGATCAAGCTAGAAAAACAAAATACATATATACCTAGATATTACCAAAATGTATAACTACTGTTTCACTAAAGGACTTTTGACTTTGTGCGCTCATTTACCAAAGACACGCTACGCCAGCAGTGGCACTTGTCATTCTCAATGGCGCCGTGCACACGAAATTAACTCTTACATCAAAATATTGTGTTACGCATTGTATTGAACTGCCACAGCTGTGCTACTATGCGGCAGTGGAGTCAGCAGCACCTTTGACACGACTGATGTTTCTCCTAAGTAGATGCCAAAACAATACTTATAAATCTAAGTGTGGTGGTATTGTATACTTGAGTATAAGTGTATTGCAAATAAATGAGCAAAGTTTGTTTCTTTTTCCTCCCTTCTTTTGTAAACAAGACATAAGGTGTAAGTGTGGTGTCTGACATAAGCATAACAAAAGTTAATTTGGGGGCTAAATTAAATTTGGGGGCACTGGGCGGATCTCTGCACCCCAGCGGCACATATGCTAAAGACGGCCCTGCAACCACCCATAACTGTAGTCTAAGGGATATATTTTCTACTAGAGAAGCTGCTGGGAGGAGGCAAATGGATGAGGCAGGGGAGGATACCAAAATCGTCCTCAGTTTTCCCATTTTGAATCCTCCTCCCCAGGTTTCAAAGCCAGGGAAAATGGCCACTTCTGCACCGTTATTTATCTGCTTTCCACTACTCAAACCCCAAGGAGCTCTTCCAGCAGAGGGGAAAAAAGAACACTGGGCTCCTGCAATATGTGAGCAATGTGTTCTTTGGTCTCTGCAGCCCAGAGAGATGTCCCACTAACACGCTCCCATGAATTGCAAGGAAGGAAAGTGCCCCTGCACCATAAGAGTTGGATAGGAAAAGGAATTTTGACAGCCAACCAATACATGGGTCAAACCAGTGGAAGATTATTTGTGTGCAAGAGGGAATTTTTGACAGGTGTAGCTTGATATAAAGAGGTGAAGAAAAGTTGCACCAATTGAATGGATTTTTAAATATATTCTGCTCAATCAGATTGAAATTTGCCTAATTTACAATCTTCTGCAAAAAAACAAACAAACCTGCAACCAGCTGGTGACCCAGAAGAAGTTGGCTTGTAAGGTCCACCATTTACCAGCTCTTGAGTCCTGACCACTTTCAATGTAGAAACACATAGCATCTCCTCCCCACCTTTTATAAGAGATCATTACAGTATAATGATTTGTTTATTAGACTGGACTGCAGTCATTCAGATAAAATCATTGGATTTTATTTATCTAGTACAGTAAATTGTGTAGAACATCTAGTTGTCTTATGCACTTCACAACAAATATTTCAGCTCAATTAATCTATTGAAGGCACCATGCTGAAATCATTTCAGATCCGTTTAGGTAAAAAGCTAGAGGTCACTAAGAAAATATTATTTATCATTTATCAGGCTGCAATCCTATGCACAGCTATTTAGGTTTACTTCTGAGGATTGCAGTGGTACCTCGGTTTTCAAACGTAATCTGTTCCGGAAGGCCGTTTGAGTTCCAAAACGTTTGAAAACCAAGACTCAATAGGCAACAGCTAGGTCTCCAGATCTTGCACTCACCCTTGCAGCATGTTTGACTTCCAAGGCTTGATCGAAAACTGAATAATTTACTTCTGGGTTTTAAATGTTCAAAAACCGAAACATTCGACTTCTGAAACATTCAAAAACCAAGGTACCTCTGTATAGGATTGCAGTATCAATTCCTCTTTTATCTTTTGCCCCCTTCCCCTTACTGTTGTTATAAATGCACTTACTAAAATCATTATCATTGGTTCAGGTTAACTTATTTGTCAAAACCACAAGGTCATAAAATTATTACTACTGCTATTTATTTCAGTTCTGAGTGTTTGTCAAAGCCAGAGGTCTCATTAAAAAATAGGATTATGTCTTATATTCTTCTAAGCTGCCCACAAAACATGTTTTGGACAGCAACAAAACTTATAAAAATAAAAATACTTAAAATTCCCCTTACGGACACACAACTAAAAAATGGGTTAAGCAGTTAATAAATCATATAATAAAAACATTCATTATTAATTTCAAATGTTTGTGCTGCCGTGTCAAAGTCCAACAGAAAATATGATTTTTGCTACATACTTATTTACATACATAGGCTGCAGTGCTGTCCCCCCTTCACCTGGGAGCAAGTCCCATTGAACTCAACAGGGCTTTCTTCTAGGTATACAGGTATAGGAGATAGGGCTGGGCTGTTAATCCACCTTACACCCCTTCAGGACCCCCCCAAGCCCTATTCTTATGAATATTTAAGTCTCGCCATTACTACTGTATTTCAGTTCAATTCATTTGTCAAAACCACAGGGCCATAACTCCATTCCTATTGCCTACTCCAATTATTATTTCGTGAAAACAACAAGGTCGAAAAACATTCCTGGGTCCTTTCTTCTTTCATTATTCCTTATTCCCATTGCTATTAGTCAATTATTTTATCAGTGATGGTATCATAAAGGCATTCTTATTCCTTACTCCTATTCCTCTGTCCTATTTTTACTATATTCTGCCAAGGACAAGCTCCAACTCCAATACTGTAATCACCCCTACCCATCACTACTGCTACCATTTTAAACAAAACTGCATTTTATTAGCCTACAAAAACGAACCAATTACGAAGATCATAAACAAATACTGTGACAGAAAGGCTGAAAGCAGCATTTGCCACTGAATTCCTTGCGCGCGCGAAGACACGCGAACACCTGCCTCTCCCCCCAAGCCCGGTTTACACGTATTCTTTCTATACTGTTCGTCAGGCTGGTTTCCTATGTATTCTTTTGCAAAGGAGTCCGCTTAACTGTCGTTGCTATGGACCAAATTTCCCCAACCCATTCAGACATTCCCTCCACCTCCTTCTTCGGCAAGTATAAAGCTGGGGGTTTCCCGTTACAGTATTATTATCTTGCCAGGAGACAAGCCACTATCCTTCCTGACAGAAACCCAGAGGACACGGAGGTTGCCTCTCCGGGTCCCTGCCTGCCCCTCTCGCTCCCCGCGCCCCCATCGCAAGGCCCCTTTTCATCCACTGAAATTAAACCGGAATCCGCGTCCCCCGCCCGGGAGCGACGGGGCTGCCCCTCGCCAGGCCGGGCCTTCCCGGCGCCTCACCTTCTGCAGGGCGCGCACGTTCTCCTCGCCGAAGAGGCCGCTCACGCCCTGGTAGACGCCGCTGGCGGCCCTCCGGAGGCTGTTCTGCTTGTCGGCCCCGCGGCCCCGCGCCGACCAGGCCCCGGGCGCCGCCAGCAAGAGGAGCCAGAAAAGGAGCGGCAGCAGCCGCGCCCGCCGCCCGCCTCGCGCCGCCATCTTCTCGCGCGCGCCGCCGCCGCCGGCCACCAGCCGCGGCCTACTCGTAGCGGCGAGCGCCGGCGAGGCGAGCGTGAGGGCGGCCGAGGCCGTTCAGAGGCGCGCTCCCCCCGCCTCGCGGCCCGGCCGCCTTCCTTCCCGGCGGGGCAGCGCCCCCTCATGGCGGCCGCCTTCTCGTCGCCTCGGCTTCCTTCCTCAGAGAGGAGCGGACCTGGAGTCCAGCCGGCCTTCCCTTGAGATCCCGACCGGCCTCGTATTACTTCAAACGCTCGTTTTTTACGGTTCATTTCACACCAAAACCCCTGCTTGTTGTTGTTTGAATGTGTCATTTATAACCGGCCACCGGCCAGGGTTTCCCCAGCTTACATTGCCGGGGGTTGGACTAGATGCCCTTTGGGTGCGCTTCCCACTCTACCATTCTAGGAGTCTATCTTCTGTGGGGCTTACTTCCTGGGAACTGTAAATAAATTCAACCTAACTACTAAAAAGGGAGTTGGGGCAGTGCTGGTGGTGCCAGGCTATTTTGCACCCTAGGCAAGGCTACCTACTTGCACCCCACCAAAATAACAACAACAACAACAACAACTCCAGTTTTCAAAAACGGATGCCTTGTAAAAAAAATGAAAAGTGCAAAGGTTAAAACTGCAAAGTTTATTTTAAATTTCAATAATATGTAACACAACAATCTTTGATTATCTTCTTCAAATACAAAATAAAATGTTTTTGGCACACAAATCATTTTGAATAATGTTGTGAATTGTGATGTTAAAATTTAAGTCTCTTAAAAGTTTCGATTTCAGGTTCATGGGAATCTCACTGTGCATGCCTTTTCCTTTACTAATTTTGTTACTAATTCCTTCAGGTCAAGTGCTGAAATTTGCAAGTTATTTATAAGACACAATAAAAACTATTCTGTATAAAGCTGTGTCCCTCAAAGATCAGTACTCTGAGGTCTTGAGCTGCAAGCTGCTGCCTAGCAGGCCTAGTGATAGCACTGGCCCTGCATATTGACTTCCATGGGCCTTAGAATTTCAGCCTAACATGCAGTCCTGTGCATGCCTATTCAGAAGTAACCCAAATATTCCCAGGTAAATGAGCACAGGATCTTATTGATATGCTGCAGTCCTGGGAACATAGGAAGCTGCCTCATACAGAGTCAGATTCTTGGTCCACCTAGCTGAGTATTGTCAGCACTGAAAGACAGAAGCTCTCCAGTGTTTAGGATCGTAGAGTTGTAGAGCTGGAAGGGACCCTCAGGGTCATCTAGCCCAACTCCCTCCCAATGACAGATGGCCACCCAACCTTGGGGGACATTCCCAGTCCTACCTGGAGATGCCAGGAGGACAGAACCTGGGACCTTCTGCAGGCAAAGCAGATACTCCATCACTGAGCTTCAGCCCAGGCATCTCCAACCTTCAGCCCTCCAGATGTTTTTGCCTACAACTCCCATGATCCCTAGCTAACAGGACCAGTGGTCAGGGATGATGGGAATTGTAGTCCAAAACATCTGGAGGGCCAAAGGTTGGATGCCTGTTCCAGCCCTTCCTAAATACAAAACCTATACTTATGCCTATCTCAGAATAATGGCACTTATTTTCAGGTAAGTGAATACAGTAGATGTTATCAGAAATAAACCTGAATAAATATTCAGGGTTTATTCCCAAGCAAGTGAGTACAGGATTTCAGTGCAATTCTTTGTATGTCTACTCAAAAGTAAGCCTTGCTGTCTTAATTGACACACATTCCCAGATGAAAGAGTATAGGACTGCAGTCAATCCATGCAATCTTACCTGACTCAGAGGTCAGCCTCACTGATTTGATCAGGGCTTACTCTTAGGGAAGTACATGCAGGATTTCATCTTAACAGTACAATTCTAAACATGTCTGCTCAAAGGTCAGAATTATACTTCAGTTATAGCTTTTTTAATTTAAATGTTTTATTGAGTTTTCCTGTAATAACATTGATCATATCAAACAAAACAAGTCCATAAAGAAACCAATAAGTGTGTGGAACATAACAGAATATAAGATATCAATAAAATTACCAAAATAGCTGGTGGTAGGTAAGTGAAAAGGCTTCAGTGCTATTTATTCCTAGGTGAGGATAGGATTGCAATTTAAGAGTATAATCCTATGCACCTCTGCTCAGAAGTAGATGTGCTGAAGGAGTGGAGACCAGAGGTCCACTTTGGAGAGCCAGACTGAAGCCATTTTATAAGGAGCAAGCTGAAAGCTAAAAACTATTTCTCTCCTCTGCCTGCACACAGCATTTTTGTAAATGCAGCAAGTGTGGTCAGAGCACTTCACACCTGCTCTAGCTATTGACCCAAATCCAGTAAACAGACCGAGAAGAGAGCAACAACAGGAAGATGTACCCCACCACAAAACTAACGGTGAGAACACAGATGGTCAATGTGGTTTTACAAGGAATTGCAAATAGATCAAGAGGATTCTAAGCTTACAGCACCACCTAGTGGATAATGCAGCTTGGAACCGAACAAGGCAAACACCAAGTTTATTGGTAGAGCTTTAATGAATATGCATAAAGGGGAATGTTTAAGGGGGGTGGGTGAAGGGGCTGAACTTTGCTTTGCCTAAGGGGATAAAAACTGTCTGCCCCTGGTGTTCGGGGGCATTCTCTAATTTTTGCTGAATGTACCCACTTTGCTTTGCTTGTCTGACAAATAAACCAAAGTCAATAAAACTTTTGTTTTAAAATATTGCTGCCTGGATTTTTTTCCATTCTGGTCTGCATTCTGAAGTCTCCAACAGTGCAGGAGCAGGTTTTCTGCTACAGTATTGATATTTTCAAACAGTGGAATATTTCAAACACCCCCTCAAATCAGGCAAAGTGAAGCTTCAGGCAGCAGATGGTTGTTGATTTAATGTATTGTTTTTGTGGTGCTACTGTCCAGAGAGGGACTTCTGAAATTTTCTATCTCAGTTGCCAAAATTATTTGGCTGACTTTGGCTACTATGCACCGTGATGTGGGCAGAAGGCTTGCTATTGTAGCAGCAAATGTCAAAAATCTGCTGCATGAGATGTGCCACCTCTGTTTAGGGTCCTGATCACAGGCAACTGTTTTACCATTCTATCCCCTATTAGCATCACCCAATGTGGGGTAGAATAGTAATGTGTAACCATGCACACATGCTCTTGGCTGCACACACACTGACAAAGCTACTTTCAGGAGGTTAAAAGCTATGCTTGATCATCTGTTAATGTCCTGCTGCTTTGGTCAGGGAAGGATTTTATACTTTGCACTTCAAGTGCAACAGATACATGTGAGATACAGATTTATTATTTATTCAATTTATATCCTGGTCTTGCAAAGGAGCCCAGGGTAGCCACAACAAGCAATAAAATAATAAAAGCATCTTTAAAACTATTCCAAAGCAGATGCAGGTGGCATTGTATATTTTAAAATATTATATACTAAAATATTATATATCAAAATATGCCCTCTCATGATGATAAAAAATATAAACTAGATTACTGACAATTTCCTGCATTTTAATAGTACTCCAGCAATTGAAAGGTAGGAAATTGTCAACAGTAGTAGTAGCTATGTTTTTACCATTTAGGAGATGTCCACTTTGAGATGTGCTGCAGCCAACCTTTCTGCAATTCTACAAAGTCTGCACCAGGCTATATGTAGTAAAACCCTGCTTGGGTGTACAGAAAGTAATGGCTTCAATATATTTTATGGGCAGCAATTTGTAAAAAGAATTAAACAGACAGATGCAGAGTTGTTCCTCAGCAGTCAAAGATATGTGGAAAGGGTTCCTTGGAAGGCTTAACATGTTTTGATTAGTGCCAAAGAGACACAGGTTCAAATCCCATATGAAGCTCATTGGGTGACCCTGATCCAGTCACCAGATGAGGTTGGGGGTGAACCATGTGTACTGTATTGAGTTCATTGGAGAAAAGATAGGATCTAAAAATAAAACAAAATTCTGTTCAGTTTCATATTTAATAAAATAATTGCCTGTAGAAGTCCGCTCGCTCCCTTTTGGTGCTGTGGTGTTGTGGGTGGCAGACACTCCCCTAAGTCCCCGGGGAAGGAATTGCAGCATCGGCTTCCTGTCCTGATAGGGGGTGTGGGCCCCCACCACGTATCTGGAGCTGGATCCTAGCCTGCTCCAGGGATCAGAAAATGGGGTGCAGGCTCAGACACGGGCTGGGCCAGGAGGCTGAGTCGACGAAGCAGCTCCCTGGCCATTTAAACAGCCCACACCTGGGGACCTACCTGCTTTTCCTTCGCTAGGGTCTCCCCACCCCCTTGGTTCAAGGTACTGGTCCAGGACCTTGTTGTGGCTACAGCGGTCGCCGTATTCTGGGTCAGGGGAGAAATTGGCCCACCAGGGAAATTGGCTCCAGCCTGGTGGTTTTGCCTACCTCATAGCAATCGTCACAACTGGGTTGGGCATTGGGGTAATCCTTGTCTTGGATGGAGGGGAGGTTGTAGTCTCTGCCTGCCCTTCCAAGCACTGGGGTATCCCGTTAAAGGGATCCAGGGAACTTGCCATGTCCTCACGCCCAGCCAGGGACCAGGGCCAATGACACTCCCCCAGACAGTGGTCCCTGCAGGGGTCACCCTATTTGATATAAATCTTAGGAGCCCCTGTCCAGATTGACCTATGCATCACTTCCGGCAGACGGGCCTGAAGTGTTTAATTGCCCCATGCCCAAGCCAAATCTCTTTTATCTGTATTCAATAAAGTTGTGGCCTGTTTTGATTCAAACCAGTCTCAATGGTCTTTTAATTTTCTGGGCTTGGGGACTGGGGAGCACAATGCTTGGACCTGCAAGTAATTGGGTTAAATCCTGCAGGAGACATTGGGCAGATCCTCACTATGGGTGGATCCAATGGGCACACATGACTTTCCCCAAAGAATCCTGGGGACTCTATTTCCCCTCACAGAGCTATAATTCCTAGCATCCTCAACAAACTACAGTTCCCAGGAATTTTGGAGTGAGGGGGACTCATGTGGCTTTAAATGTCCATTGGATGTGCTTTAAAGCTATAGTATGGATCAGCAAAGATTAGCAGTTAACATTTGTTTGGCCCCTTTGGATCAAGATTCTAAAAGAACCTTTAAAATGTTTGGCTATTGCTTTACCTTAAGGGAGCCTAGGTGATATCATTCCGTTTTTTCTATTTGCCTGTATCCTTTCAATATATCATTTTCTGTCTGATATTCTAGTGCAGGGGTCAGCAACCCGCGGCTCCGGAGCCGCATGTGGCTCTTTTACACCTTTGCCGCGGCTCCGGGGCGGATACTAGCGAGGGGAGGAGCCGCATTGTGCGCTCCGACACTCCCCACTGTGGCAGGCGCTGTACTGGCTGTGACGTCGCATGGGGGCGGTGTGTGCGTTAGTCACGCCCGCCCGCTACATTGTAAGGGGCATGTACGCTGGTCACTGCATTGAAAGGGGGCATGTACGCTGGTCACTGTTTTGAAGGGGAGTGAAGAACACACACACACACAAAAGGTAACTTGTTAATTTAACGTTTATTTCTATGAGGAGGAGTAAATCTGAGGGGTCAAACAAAGAAATAATAAAAAAGTGACAAAAAAGTTATTTTTATAATGACGAGTTTTGCGGCTCCCAGTTTTTTTTCCTTCCGAAACGGGTCCAAGTGGCTCTTTTTGTCTTAAAGGTTGCAGACCCCTGTTCTAGTGTTTTTATTTCTCTCTGTAAGTTGTGATGTGAGGGCTTGGACCTGAAGGCACTAATGAATGGAATGAATAAAGCCTAAGACTGCAATTTTATATACACTTCCTGTTGGTTTCTGCTTCCTTCACTGAGCAGCGAAGTGCTTGTCACAAGACAATGTTTACATTCCACAGTCAAGTGCTGTTGGGTTTTCTCACGGGAAAGGAGACTGGATGTGACGTACACTGGTTTCCTGTTTTCACTGTTCTTTGCAGTTCAGTGTTGTTCTCTCCGTGCTTTAGAGGAGAGAGGATGCTTTTCTCTGCTCCGGCAGAGGCAATATGTTTTTCTGTAAATTACCAGCTTTGAAGTGTAAATAAAGTAATATAGAGCATGTTGGCACGTACTTTTCATCATTCCGCTGTGCACTGGACACTACTTATCTCCAACATTTGGTTCCGGGCCCAGAAAAACGCAGTGTTTTGAGAATGGACTCCAGAAGTCGGGCTCCTGGCAAAGGAACAAAGGAGCAAAGAATTGGAGTGCCGGCAAAGGATCGGAATGCAGAGGGCCGGATCGGACGATATCTCTGCGCGTCAAGATGATTTGATGAGGTATGTGCTACAGCTCCGGGCAGCCTGCCAGCTTCTAATTAATGGCTCTATGGCTGGACTTTGAACTTTTATAGCCGGTTTTGCCGTGGCACAGGCAAAAGGCTAGAAGGATAAATTTTTCCTATGCTGGGGGAAATCGAAAGTAAAGCAGCTGCAGCAGTGTCGCAGCATGAATTTAAGACAGCAGAGAGAACTTTCACTTTTGAACTTGCCTTTGGAATGCGGTTTGAAGCAGCTGCAGATAAGCAAAGCAGTTAAGCAGAAAGGCACAGGTTCACAAAGCAGAGGCTGTTTTTGAATTTGCTTTTGGATTGAAGCAGCTGTAAACAGACACAGCTTGTATGAAGCAGCCTGATTTAAAGCAGCAGAGATGACGCAGAAGGCTAATGCCATAGTCATGATGGCTAGCTGCAGAAGGCTGGATGAGGCAAGTGGGGAATTTGATGCCAATCAGCCAAATGCTCAACTCAGAGTAGCCTGTGATACTGCCATGATTCAGAATGAAGCAGACCGCCAGGGTGATAGCTGCATGGGCAAGGGGGAGACTTCACAGACGTCATCCCATAGTGCAGTGGAACCACCAGATGGCGCCAAAGCTTTGAAGGCAGTGAAATGCTACACGTGTGGACGTCTAGGCCATATGAAGAGGGAATGCAGATATCCCAGGGCCAAGACAGAGCAGCGCAGCGAAAGCTCATCGCGTGGAAAAGGCCGAGGCAAAGGCAAAGGTCCGGTGTCCAGGACAACGCAGCACAAGGCAATGGTCTCACGCTTCACTCCAAAGGTTGCAGAGGTCCAGAAGACATCTAGATCTTTCTTCGTTGTTGATTCAGCGGCGACCCACCACATGTGCAACGATAAGCGACTGTTCGTGTCTTTTACACCGCAGGAAGGTGCGATTCACCAGGCGGATGACCACACCATCCCCAGTAAAGGCTACGGAACTGTTGTTCTTCACAGTTTGGACTTATCGATACAGGATGTGCTTTATGTGCCAGATGCCAAGCATAATCTGCTCAGCGTTGGACAGCTGAATGAGCGGAAAATTGACGTTTCCTTTAAGAACAAAAGGTGCATCATCACAAAGAAAAATGATTATGTATTGCATGCTGAATATGTTGATCGTTTGTATGTTTTGTATTTTGATGATGTTGTGCAGGATGACACTTGTTGCATTGCAGGTTCTAACAAAAGTTTGCATGCAGAATGTATTCACGATTTTCATCGAAAATTTGGTCATTTGCATTTTGAGGCAGTATCTAAAATGCCTGCCTTGGTTGAAGGTATGACTATTAAACCCTGCAGGTACCACATGAAGTGCAAGGCATGCGCAGCAAACAAGGTAAAAATGGCTGCGAAAGGTAAGGTGTCTAGTAGGCAAGCTACAGAACCATACCAGGTTGTTCATGCTGATTTGGTTGGACCACTAGCGCCCTCTTTGGGTGGAAACAGGTACTTCATGGTTCTCATTGATGCATTTTCCAGGTATATTTATGTGTACAATCTCAAGCAGAAATCAGAGGCTTTTCCAAGGTTCAAGGAATTCTGTGCTTGGTTGGAAAATGTGCATGGTAAGAAGATAAAAATTCTTTTCACTGATCGCGGGGGAGAATTCACTTCTCAGCAGTTTGAAGCTTTTCTGACTGAGAAAGGAATTCAACACGATTTGTCTAGTCCTCGCTCGCCATGGCAGAATGGACTTGCGGAACGAGCAAATCAGACATTGCTTCAAGGGTTAAAAACCTTGCTGCATGATGCCAATCTTCCAGAGAGTTATTGGGCCGAAGCTCTCTCATGTTTCACTTACAGTTATAATCGCAGGTTATCTTCAGCGATTGGTTGTACCCCCTATGAGAAGATGTTTGGCAAGAAGCCATACATCAAACACATGAAAATTTTTGGTTCTGACATGTGGGTTCACTCACCACAAAACTCCAAGTTAGACAAGCGTGGATTGCATGGTATCTTTCTAGGTTATCAGAAAGGGTCTTACAGAATAATGATGACTGACTCTAAGACAATTAAGCTCACAAGAAGTGTTGAGTACAATGCCAAGTGGGGGGAGAATGTGGGAATTTTCCAATGTTATCCTGATGACAGTGATGAAACTGAGGATAGTCAAAAGCAACCGCAACAACCCACACCCACTGATGAAGGTTCTGATTCTGAGTCTGAAACTGAATCGGGTGATTCAGAGGATTTCAAGAGTGCGAAAGCCTCTATGCGACCCTCTGAAAGCTCTGATCAAGAATTGGAGGAACCATTGTTCACAATAGGTCACTTTTCTCCTAAGAAGGAAGAGGAGAGTGTTGAAGACTTAAGGCTAATTCATAGGTCACAGAGAGCGACAAAAGGCAGACCTCCAAAGAGATTTGCTGATGAGTTTGCTAAGATAGCAGTAACAGCTGTTAAAAGCTCCAAGAAGGTGTTTGAACCTTCAAGTTTCCAAGAAATCCAGGATTTGGATTCAAAGGAAGCTGAGCCATGGTTAAATGCCATGAAGGCTGAGCTTGATTCCTTGGAAAGGAACAAAACATGGGACCTTGTTCCAGTAGTTCCAGGAATGAAACTGCTTGGAAGCAAATGGGTCTTCAAAGCGAAGACAGATCAAAATGGCAAGATAGTCAGACACAAAGCCAGATTGGTAGCCAGAGGTTTTGCACAGGTACCAGGTGAAGACTATCACGAGACCTACTCACCCACCGTGAGGTATGAGAGCATTAGGCTTATGCTCAAGCTAGCTGCAGAAGAGAATCTACACATTAGTCACCATGATGTGAATACAGCTTTTCTGTACGGATCTCTAGATGAATCACTTTATATGCTTCCACCTGATGGCGTACAGGTAAAACAGGGATTTGTTTGTGCTCTGAAGAAGTCCCTTTATGGTCTCAAACAAAGTGCACGGTGTTGGCACACAAAACTCACTGAAGTATTGTTTTCTCTAGGTTTTAAGCAAGGGAAAGCTGATCCATGTGTATTTGTCAAAGAGGAGGGGCAAAAGAAACTGTATTGTTTGTTTTATGTTGATGATCTTTTATTCTTTTGGGAAGATGTCACAATGTACAATAACGCCCTAGCTCAACTGAAAGAGCACTTTGACATAAAAGATCTTGGTGAGGTAAACAACTACCTATCTCTGGAAATAGAGAGAGATCAAGATGGTAACATTCTAGTACACCAGTCACGTAAAATTGCTGATGTGTTAAGCAAACTAAACCTGATGGATGCTAACCCTGTAGACACACCGATGACAACAGGTTATCAGGTAGATGACACTGGAGAAGCATTTTCTGATACTACACTGTACAGAAGTGTGCTAGGCAAGCTAAACTTCATTGCCAGATGTTCAAGACCTGACATTGCTGTTAGCTGTAATTTGCTAAGCAGACAAGTCAACAATCCTACTGTTAAGGATTGGAAAGCTCTAAAACGCATAGCGCGGTATTTGAAAGGCACTATGCATTACAGACTGAGATTTAACAATCAGAAGTCTGGTGGTCTTGAGATATTTGCAGATGCAAGTTTTGGAAGTGACACTACAGACAGGAAAAGTACGTCTGGAGTTTGCTATAAGTACAATCAGGGTCTATTTGATTGGTCATGCAAGAAGCAAACAACAGTTAGCTTAAGTACTTGTGAAGCTGAACTGAATGCACTGTCTTATTCACTTAAGGATTGTGAATGGTTTTTACAATTGTGCAAAGACATGAAAATTCCTATCAAATGTCCAATCCAGGTTTACCAGGACAACAAAGCATGTTTGGCTTTGCTGAATTCTGAAGGTTGTAAGCAAAGCACGAAGCACTTGCAATTGAAGTTGCAACATGCTAGGGAACGTATTCAAAAGGGACTCGTAACGGTGTCCTATATGCCAGGTAGTGAAATCCCTGCTGATGTATTGTCCAAGATTGTATCAAGGGATCAACACTGTACCTATGTGCAGAAGTTGGGTTTGTACTGATATTGTACGAACACGCTGCCCAGTGATGTTCACAGAAAGGGGGAGGATGTTGGTTTCTGCTTCCTTCACTGAGCAGCGAAGTGCTTGTCACAAGACAATGTTTACATTCCACAGTCAAGTGCTGTTGGGTTTTCTCACGGGAAAGGAGACTGGATGTGACGTACACTGGTTTCCTGTTTTCACTGTTCTTTGCAGTTCAGTGTTGTTCTCTCCGTGCTTTAGAGGAGAGAGGATGCTTTTCTCTGCTCCGGCAGAGGCAATATGTTTTTCTGTAAATTACCAGCTTTGAAGTGTAAATAAAGTAATATAGAGCATGTTGGCACGTACTTTTCATCATTCCGCTGTGCACTGGACACTACTTATCTCCAACACTTCCCTGACAGTAAGCCACATTTAATGGAACTTAGTTCTGAGTAGACATGTATAGGCAGTAAACTACCAAGGTTATTATTTAGGACTCCCCCCCACCCACCCTTCAACCAAGAAACTGAGGGCAGTGCGCATAGTTCTCTACCCTGACCTCCCATCTTATTCTCACCAACCAACCCCCCCCCCCCGCCCCCATGAGTTAGGCTAGAATGAAATATACTGACAGTTCCAAGGCCACCATACAATATTTTTTTAAGTGAGGCTTGTGGCAGAATGAGGATTAGAACTTGTGTTTCTCTGACCTTAGTCTAAAGCTCCAACCATTATGTCATACTGTCTCTGTTCCTTTGCCAGGCACAACCTTGGTCATCCTGCTTTATGATAAAGTTTCTCTTTATTTGACTTCAGCTGGCTGTACTTGCAATCAGTAGCCACTGAACAGTGTTTGCTAATACCCTGTTGGCTCCAAATACAGTGGTACCTCGGGTTACAGACACTTCAGGTTACAGACGCTTCAGGTTACAGACTCCGCTAACCCAGAAATAGTACCTTGGGTTAAGAACTTTGCTTCAGGATGAGAACAGAAATCATGTGGCGGAGGCGCAGCGGCAGCGGGAGGCCCCATTAGCTAAAGTGGTACCTTAGGTTAAGAACCGTTTCAGTTTAGAACAGACCTCCAGAATGAAATAAGTTCTTAACCCGAGGTACCACTGTACTCCTTTCACATCCATCCACCTGTGTGACTTGTGTTGAAATAAAAGTCTATTGCTTCCCTCTGTCTTCAGTGGATTGTGTGTGTTTTGCAGCAATCAGTGACTGCTGCCAAAGTGATTGCAAACACCTCCCTGAGTGCTCAGCCTTGCCTTTTCACATCCGCCTATGTGGGAACCAAAATACATGCGCTTACCATCCTCTGCCCGACCATCAAGCTTGCCTCTCTGATTGGTCACACCTCCTTTCAGCTTTCCAGCTCATTGGTCTTCCCGGGGTGAGTTTCTTCAACATCTCAGGCAATTGGCCAGGTCTTGTGTCAGCTTCTGCCTTGCTCCCTAGATGTTGCATGCTCCTGGCGCTGGGCTGATGTGGAACCAGTCAAGCGTCAGCCAATGGCTGCTTAATCTGACTGTGGTGTGCTGAAACAGGGGATTAATCTGCCCTCCCACCAAATGACTGAGCTGTTTGTTAAGAGAACTGTGCTAAAAGGATCACAGTCAGCAGTGATTCAAACACACAAGCCATAAAATAACAAGATAAAGCAAATTTAATAACAAAATTAACCAGATGATCACTTTGATCAGCAGGTAAATATATTGGCCACATTCTTAGATGAGGTTGTTACCTAGTCAGAACTTTACTGGGCCAACCAGAAATATATCCTCTTGGCCAAATGTCAGAATTGGAGCAAGGGGGGTATTTGAGACAACCACTTTGCTCTTATGCATGTGTTTTCTGCCATGCTGCGCATCTGTGTACTAAGGCATCACATGCGGGGGGTGACATGAAGGATGGCTGCCAACCATGGTAGGAGAAACTACACATTAAAATCCAGCTAGGTCACATGAAAAGCTTCCAGAGTTCATAGCTGCAGTTTTACTCCATATCCCTTGTAATTATTGACTAAAATTTCATCTATAGTCTAGGTGCCACTACCATAGAGCATTGCTGCCTAGAGAGGAAGAGCAGTCTGACTATTACCGGTATTCTACAGCAAATAGGAGGAGCATGGGAGAGAGTTGTCAAATCATCCTGGAAACCTCATTCCCTGCCTTTACATTCATTACCCTCCCCACTCAAACCACTTAGATGTGTATGAAAAGGTATGTATTTGTGGTGTAGGAATGATACTCTGTGAATGCTCAGAGGCTGGGTCTCCAGGTCTTGGTTTTAACATAAAATCTCAGGGCTTTAGCATCTTCCTCAGGTTCTTCAGGGGAAGGAGTTAAATCTTATAGAAAGGAGCCAAAAGTTGGCGTAAGCTATTTTGTCACAGACCCCATTCATGAGTTTTGCATCCATGGCTGATGGCCATCTGTCGTGAATGCTTTACAGTGGTACCTCGGGTTACATATGCTTCAGGTTACATACACTTCAGGTTACAGACTCCCTAACCCAGAAATAGTGCTTCAGGTTAAGAACTTTGCTTCAGGATGAGAACATAAATCGTGCTCCGGCGGCGCAGGTGGCAATAGGAGGTGCTTCAGCCAAAGTGGTGCTTCAGGTTAAGAACAGTTTCAGGTTTACGGACCTCCGGAACGTATTAAGTACTTAACCTGAGATACCAGTGTAGTAGAGATTCCTGCGTTGCAGGGGGTTGGACTAGATGACCATTGGGGTCCCTTCCAACTCCGCAATTCTATGAGTCTATGATTCTCTCCCCATTTTCAAGTTTGAATCGCCCCATTTCTCAGCACACTTCACTTTGTCCTGTAGGGCCAAGTGAAAGTACAACAGATCAGGAAAAGGAAGAGGCCGCCAGGCTCTGCGGCCTCTCTCAGTGTGCTCATCCTTGTGCTCATCATCTCACCTCCCTGTGGTCAAGGATTTGGGTTTCAGGAGATTTGGCAGCTGCAGAGACACACTATTTCTTAATATTGCTTCACCTTTACACTGGCTGCTCCCCAGCCTGGAGCCTGAGGGCGCCCCTGCAGGGCAGCTGAGCCACTCCTGAAGTCACTCTTGCACCTGAGGAGGAAACTGGGAGATGCATTTGCAAGGGAAAGGGGACACTCTGAGATCTCCAAAGCTGCACTTACTTAGGAGCCATTTCCAGAGGGGTAAAAGTGCCATCGCTGCAGCATCAACGTCCTGAACATGTAGTATTTATTTAAAGTGCCCCCGGATTCATTGGAAAAAAATCAGGTAAGCTTAGTCTACTTTGAGCAGAACTAGCATTGAATACACCCTCCTGCCTGGCCCACCACACCCTGCCCAGGTAAGCAGCAGTGACTGGCTCTGCCTCACCACCCAGGCTGCCACTGATCCCCCATAGCATATTTTCATAGGATTTTTAGAAATTCTGTTTCTGCTCCATCTTTCAAGGGTGGTCTCCCATCCAGGCGTTTCACTTCAGCAAGGTGGCTGCCTCCATCTGAGCCCTTTAAGCATCCCTTTGGGGGGCAGAACCGTGATCAGTTAAACGGGTCCAAAGCCAATGTAAGCATGGAGTGCAGAAGAAATGCCCTAAATCAGGCATAGGCAAACTCAGCCCACGATCCCTAGCTAACAGGACCAGTGGTCAGGGATGATGGGAATTGTGGTCCCAAAACATCTGGAGGGCCGAGTTTGCCTATGCTTGCCCTAAATAAAGCTCCCTTGCCTTTAATTCCAACTTCCCCAACTGGGGGGGGGGGGGTTTGCTTGTATTTACTATCACTTTGGCTGTAGCTGTCTCTGATTAACAACAGAGAAGTTGAGGTAGGTGTAAGCTAAAATCTTTTGCCCCTCTTTTTCTGTAGATGTGTGTGTATATGCATACATCACACATACAGAGAGGTACATGAGATGCACAGGCATATGCGTGTATATACACATTGCATTGCACAATTTATATACTTACAGTCATAGATCCGCTTTTATAAACGTACATACATATAGATAGATTTACGCTAATCCCTTTGGCAGCTACTGCTGCTGCGAATGCACCGCTTTCCATACCCCGCCCTTTTTAGCATTGACAAATAGACCTAGTTCCGTGCCTGCACTCTTTCCTCCTCCTCCTCCATCATCAGCCCTGGCGGAAGCTTACCGGGGAAACGGGAGGTGAGCTGTCCCTGAAAAGCTGCTTGCAGGAGGCGGAGCCCCCCAGTCACTGGCCCAGCGAGGAAGCAGCAGCCTTTCAAGCCGGTGCGTTGCAGCAGCAGCAGCAGCAGCAGCAGCCCTTGCCTGAGCGAAGCGCGACTCGCCATGTCTGGGGCGCCGGAGATCATGGAATCGCAGGTGATGTGGGAGCCGGACTCCAAGCGCAACACCAATATGGACCAGTTCCGGGCGGCGGTGGCTGCTGCCTACGGGATTCCCCTGGGTGAGTCTCTGCTGCCGGGATGGTGCCTCGGCGCTTGGGCGCAAGCTGCCCTCTTGGGCATCAGGCGGCGAGGCTGGGCTCCTGGGGCTGCCGCCGGAGGGACAGAAGGAAGCGTCGCCCGGGGCGGGTGGCCGGGGCATCTTTCCTTCGGGCGCCGGGTCTCGAAATGGAGCCTCCGCGTTCAGGGGAAGTCTGTCTCTGGGTGGCTGGGCTGGGCTGGGGGGGGGGGGCGGACTGCTGCCTCGACGCCTCGCTTGGGGGTTTCGGTGAGCTGCTGGGCAGAGCAGTGCCCGCCAACCTGGTGCCCGCCCCATGTCTTGGACCAGAACTCCCGCCAGGCTGGCTGGGGCTGAGGCGAGGCGCAGCCCAAAAGCATCTCAAGGCTGGCCGGGAGACCACTTGGTCGGGGGTGCTCTTCCGTTCAGAGGCGTTTCTGCTTTTGGCCGTGACAATTTCACTTTAATGTGCTAACATAGCATCTCTGTTCCTAGCTCAGACCCATGCCCCTTTTAAAGAAACCGTTGTGAAGTACTAAAAATGGGGCTTATAATGCTCTGAGCATGTGCAGAGTATTTTCCCATTTCTGCTGAGCAGCCGCCCCCTTGCACTTCAGTGCCTCATGTAGGCCTGAGTGAGGCCTGGCAACAGATTCTGAGAACCTGTCATTGTTGAAAAGCCATCCCAAGCCCTTGACTTGCAGCGGTTCTCCTGTCTTGTTCAGTCCTAAATGTGAATCCTGTACCTGTCTGCATTTGTTGGCTCCAATAAAGGGTGTAGTACAGGGAAGCTGGGCACCCGAAAATATTTATTTATTCAGGTATTCAGTCTCCCTCTCCAATTTTCTTTGGAACAATTTCCCCCAGAGATTTGTTTATTTATTTTTTTAAACTAAGATTCACAGTGATAAATGTAGATGTGACAACCATGTTACCAGGTAACTGAAAAGAGAGTTTTCTTGGGCAAACAGTTTTGTTCTGTTTTTCTGGTGATGGGCAACTTAACTCTAGTCACCGATGGCCTTGCCTGTACTGAAGGGACTCATAATACATGGGCCAACATTTTCAGTATCTGATAACAGTGATATTTAATTTTAATTTTATTTATTAAATTTGTATTTCACCTGAAGATCTCAGGGTTGTTCATGGCATATAAAATACAGAATAAGACCACAAAGTACATAATAAAAACCAGAACAAAACAAGCCAACAACATCCCCCGTATAGAGACCTAAGCTGTGGTGTAGAGGGCCATGTGAGCTTGTGGCCTCCCTCCCTGGCTCTTCCCCTGGCTTTTTTGCTGCCCTCTTGGGCTGAGCCAAGTTTGGCTGAAGGTGCTGTCCTAACGGGAGCTGCTGGCTAAACGGTCATCTTGCTCAGCCTTGGCTGCAGCTTTGGGTCGCTCTGTGAGAAAAGCAACCAACAAATATAAACGTGATATTAAAGTGGGGGGCACAGTATTGAAGGTCATAGTACAGTTGCCAAAGATTCAACAATGATTTTGTCATCATGGTGGAGGGAAGGTCTAAGTCTCCTAAGCTTCAGTGGGTGCACCTTTGCTCCGTTAGCTTTCGTGGGGGAAGGTGGCTGATCTTGTCATGGCAGGGCAGCACCCCCACCCACCCATAGTGTTGGACTGGGATCTGGGAGACTTGGATTCAAATCCCCACTCACTGGGTGATTTGGGCCAGTTCTGCCCCATGGCCTAACCAACCTCACAGGTAGGTTGTGAGGATAAAATGGAAAGGAGGAGAGGTGTGTACACCACCTTGAGACCTTTGAAGGAAAGGTGGGGTATACATAAAATAAATATTTAACAAGAGTGGGTTGTATGGTCAAGAAGGCGGTTTCTGCACGTGCTGTAGAGGGAAATGCGGGGCAGATGGGGCTTGTCAACCTGGGAAGCTTAGCCCACCTAGGAGAAGGAAAGCTCTGATCCCAAACCTCTACTGTCTTGCGGGATATCTTCGGGAGTAGTATAGACTAGTGAGTAAACCCTACAGAAATCTGGAGTGGAGTCCCTAAGGCGGTTGGATGGCATCTTGTGTTCCTCCTTCCAGCAGCTCCTGCAGCCAAGCTGGTGTCCAATGCATTGCTCTGCTTTCCTTGGACCACATCAGCCAGGCCGGGGGAGGGGGGGCTTGTCATCTAGGCAGCCCAGGACCTCCATGCACACTGCCCAGGCTTGTGCCCCGGATAGGTCACCTGGGTGCTGCTACTGCAGCAGTTTGACTTCATCCCTGGAGGTGCACTTCTTTGTCTCTCCAGACGGACGGCTGCCAACTCACAGTGGCCCTACACTGACCGGCAGGGCTTTCCAGGGTTTCAAGCAGAGGATATTGCTAGCCCTACCTCAAGATGCTGGGGATTGAATCTGAGGCCTTCTGCATGCAAATCAGGTGCTCTCTCCCTGGGCTACAGCCCTCCCCTTCACAATCTAGTGGGAAGCTCTTCTGTGCAAGCCCTTTTAAAGTGAGCGGAATCGGACAAGAACTTGCTCTTCTTCAATGGGCTTTGCAATGGATTCTGCCCTGGTCCAGATCTGTCCATATGCCACATTATGGCATTTGTGTTACCGTCATACCTCGGGTTGAATATGCTTCATGTTGAGCCTGTTCGAGTTGCGCTCCATGGCAACCCGGAGGTAACGGAGCACGTTACTTCCGGGTTTTGCCGCTCGCGCATGCACAGATGCTCAAAATGACGTCATGAGCATACATAGAAGTGGCAAAAGCGACGCACGCATGCGCGGACGTGCTGTCGGTAGTTACATTTGCTTCTGGATGCGAACGGGGCTCCGGAATGGATCCCGTTTGCATCCCAAGGTACCACTGTATATCATATACTGCTTACTTGCCAAAGTGGCTTTTTAGAGGTTTACTGGTTTTAAAACCAATTACGAGAAAGATAAGCACACATAATTACAATACTCAATAAAGCAGTTCCACCAGAACATTAAAATAAACACCCACAATTAAAGTGTGCAATAGCACACTACCATTAAAACAGTTCAACAGGTAAAGCAGCAATTAAAACAGGAAGTTTGGGTCAGGAGAATGCTTGTCTAAATTGGTGTGTCTTCAAGAGCCAATGCAATGTCCGTGGCACCCAAAACCTGCCATCCAGAGTGGATTTCTCTCTGCTTCTCCATTAAACCGTGGCCTTACAACTAAGTTAAAACTGTCATGTCATTTTCAGGCAGTGGGAGGACAGCCTGGTGGCCTCTGGGTGATGAGCTCATTTTGAGCTCCACTTCTCGAAACCCTGTTGCTTTTTCATCTCTGTAGAATCTTTCCTCTTCATTTCACTGAGTAAATTAGCACCTTCTGTTTGTGCTTCATATTTAGCAGGTTGAAGGCCCACAAATGTGGAGATTGGCTCTTTGGCGGACCTGGGGCATATCTCCCGGACCATCAGAGCCAAAGATTAATTATCCTGCCCCCCCCCCGCCCGCAGTCCCCCTTCTCTAGCTTTTTGCTCCCTGGGAAAACAGCAAAAGGGTTGTTTGTTTGACCTCCACCTTTTATAATGGCTAAGGACACATGGTCCTGCTTGATTTCCATAAGATCCTCAGGTGTCTTGACGGGAGGAGGCAATATTAACCATTTCTCAGCAAGCAAATATGGGAGCTAATGACTTATTGAAGAAGAGAGAAAGAAGCAGGTGGCTTTCCCAGTTCAGCCAAGATTGGAATTGTGAAGTGGTGAAGTCTTGTGGTGGCCTGGCGTCTCCAGCTAGGGCTGGCTAAAAGCTCCTGTCTGAAACTCTGGAGACACCATGGACCTAGATGAACCAGTGTTCTTAGGTAGCATAAGGTAACTTCCTATGTGACTCCTTTCCCAAAGACAGTTAGCACCTCAGTCTGTGGCTTGGGCTAGGAGTTCTCTCATTGATTAATTGCCCAGTTATTGGGGGCTAGCATAATGCGCTATATTGATTGGCCCTGAGTTGGGCAGGGAAAGGACCTTCTCACTAACCGCATACATTTAAAACAGTATGAGCACCTGGGATTTGTGTAGGGTTTGTTCCTGAGCCTTTTCTTCACCCGAAGATACCCCACAAGGCAGCAGAGGTTTGGGATCAGAGCTTTCTTTCTCCTAGGTGGTTGATGAGCCCCATCTGCCCCGCATTTCCCTCTACAGCACGTGCAGAAACCGCCTTCTTGACCATTCAACCTACTCTTGGTCTTGTCCACTCAATCCTCCAGAGCCTGTCTTCTTATGCAGGAGAAGTCCCTAAGTCACTGAGGGTTTGAGACCCATCAGCTACTCACACCTGGATTAGCTGGCCAGTCAAAGCCATTTCCCAGGGTGTGGTGGCCGCTGTTGCAAGCTTCTAGGAGCCACAGGTGAGAGCTGAGTGCAGGGTGGGGACCAGAGGTTTGTTCAGAGTAGAGACAATACTGAACTAAATGAACTACACCAGGGTGGACAGACTACCCCAGAAGGAGCATGGCATGCCCCCCACCAGATAGTACTACTCCTCCCCTAACTCCTCATACATCCCAATAAGAAGTAAGATTCATATTTATATCCTGCTTTTCTGTAGGATAGCCAAAGCGGTTTATAAGAAGATAGGGCACACACACATTATTTTTGTGTCCTATCAAAATGAAACAGAATAAAATTGGAAACAGCCCAATAACAACAAAATGGCAAAATCTGAAACAATTAACCTTAGGCAGCCAAATCTTAGGCTGCAGATCACTTGCACATTGTGTTATAGATTATCATTGAAATAAAGATGTCTATATTTACCCTACAGCCAACTACAATGAATTGTACCATTGGTCGGTGAATCACTATGCAGATTTCTGGGCAGAATTTTGGAAGTTTAGTGGAATTGTCTTCTCCCGCCTTTATGATGAGGTAAGCCATTAGGGATATGATCCTCTTGCTTTATTTATTATTATTTGGAAATATTTTTAAGCCGTTCCGTCTAAAGGCTCTTAGAAGCAGTGCATATAATAAAATTGTAGCTAAAGCACAGCTAAAATACACCAAACAGACATACACGTGTGCGCACACGCACGCACACACACACACGAGTAATGATTAAAGCACAGTTTTTAATTTCAAAGATTTTGCACTGCATCCAGCATTCTCTGCTAGTGCAAGTGTGAGTCTGAATGCTGCACGACAGAAAAATCCAGTGCAACAGTTGCACAACAGTAGAAACACATTGTCTGACAAAGTTAACCACAACCTACTTGTACAACAGTTTTCCACAAGTGCAAAACATTTCACCAGTGGAACAAGTATTTTGCTAAGTGACTAAGAATTCTTTCATACCCCCATTTGCCCCACCGCTTTCAACTGGGGAAACCTGCAGTTTAGCGCTGAATTGGAGCAAAGGGCAATAGGCTTTTCCACGGAGTGTTCTGATTTAGTGCTAAAGACCAGGTGGGGCAAAGGCTTGGAGCTGTGCCTGCAAATCAAAGCACAAGGGGAAAACTGTTGGTGGGAGTTGTAGTTCAGCAGCACCTGTGGGCCGAAGGTTTTCTCCGCCTGCCCCTGAGGTTGAAGAGACCAGCAGTGACAGTGGGGCATGCATGGATCAGTGGCAGAGAACAAGTTTTTCATGCAGTGTTTTACGTATATAAAACATTTCATGGCTGGCTTTCAAAGCAACCACCCTCTAGGTGCTTTGCATCAAAATGCACATTTCAATAATATACCATGGGCTTAAAAACAGTACAGTGGTACCCCGCAAGACGAACGCCTCGCAAGACGAAAAACCCGCTAGACGAAAGGGTTTTCCGTTTTGGAGGCGCTTCGCAAAACGAATTTTCCGGGGACCTCTTTTAAATGCTAGCGGTGGGGAGCAAAGCCTCCCCCCCCTCCGGCCTTCAGAAGAGGTCCAGGAAGGCCGGCGGGGGCCGAAAGGCTTTGCTCCCCACCGCCAGCATTTTAAAAGCAGTCCGGGATAGCAGGGAAGCGCTTCCCGCTATCCCGGATGGCTTTTGAAGGCAAGCGGGGGGGAGCAAAGACTTTTGCCCCCCGCCCGCCTTCAGAAGAGGTCCAGGACCTCTTCCGAAGGCGGGCGGGGGGCAAAAGTCTTTGTCCCCCCTGCCTGCCTTCCCGGGGGCTTTTAAATCGCCCTGGGACTGTCCCGGGGCGATTTAAAAGCCCCCGGACAGCTTTTGAAGGCTGGCGGGGGGCAAAAGTCTTTGCTCCCCCCTGCCTGCCTTCCGGGAGAGCGGAGAAACGCAGTGCTGCGTTTCTCCACTCTCCCGGGAAGGCAGGCGGGGGGAAGCAAAGACTTTCGCCCCCCGCCGGCCTTCAGAAGAGGTCGGGGGACAGACTGTCCCCGGACCTGGTCTGAAGGCGGTTTCCATAGGAACGCATTAATTGATTTTTAATGCATTCCTATGGGAAACCGTGCTTCGCAAGACGAAAAGACTTGCGGAATGAATTAATTTCGTCTTGCGAGGCACCACTGTAGTTAAAAAACTGTGTCTTTTATCAGTTTTTGATGGATCAAATATGGATTTAAGATATAAACCTCTTATTTTTTTCTATTAGCTTGTTTGACCATATCACAGGTTTAGAAGAAGTAATCACGCTTTTCTGTAAACATTTTGTTCAATAATGTAAAGTTTATTCTCATTTCTGAGAGATTGACTCATAAATTACATGTATCTTGGGTACAGCTAAACTTCTGGATTTTGTCTCCATTTGGCAACCATATATGTCATACTTATATGACAGGCCAAGCACAGGGATGGCAAGTACGGATGAAATGTGACTTTGTTTGGTATTTATATTTTTTTGGTATTCTCTCTGTATCAGGTTGGTTTTTTGCTATAGCATCTAATTCATTGTGTAGTCTCTTGATAACGTTCTTTGTTTTATGAGGTAATGGATGTGAACCTTGGTTTTCTGTTTTGTACAATTTTCTTTCTTTTTTCATATATTGCAGTCATGTTACAGTTTTGAAAATTTAATATCTTTGAGCCAAGCCAAACAATCTATAGAATCTAATTAAACAGTTCAAGGACACAGTTTAAAAGCAGCAGTGAAGTAACCACTCATACTAAAAAATCAGTGTGACCTTTAATTTTAAAACAGCATCAGATTTGCTACAAGCAATCTGATGCAAGTGGATCTTCAAACCACATTTAATAAATGGGATATTTTTCTCAGTGGAGAGGTTACATTAAGTAATATGTTTGAATGTTGAATGTGTATGTGTAAAGACAATGGTTAAAACAAGCACCCTTAGATGTACTGCTGGTTAAGTGTTTAACTGTTATTGTATTTGTATTTAAAAACCAATAAAAATGTTTAACAAAAGAAAGAAACAGGACATATGGGGCAAGTCCTCTATTCTTTTTGGGACAGGGTTTGAGTTCCCAAAATGAGGGAGGACATGTAGGTGAGAAAGTCCTGTCTGTGGAACTGGTTTTGCTGGTGGGCCAGTGAGCAGTTTGAGTTAAAACGATGCCCTGTAGCAAGTGATGTGAGAGATTTTTGCCTGACTAAGAATGGAGTCAAGTTCATCCTTCTGTCTCAAGCACCAGCGCAATCCTGGCTTGCGCTGGCAGCAAGATTAGGTGGTGCATTGCATGTGGAGAAATGCCAGTTGTCAATCCGGTCCACCACGTCAAAGTGAAACACGAGAATATTGGGGAGAGATGGGGAACGCTTTTCTCTTTTCTGGGCTTATGCAGGAGAAAGAAAACTGAAGTGAAGGCCTTTCAGTTGGAGGCTGGGCCCCCCTCTGCACTATACATTTAAAGCACAGATGTATAACCTCAGAGAATCCTGGGAGTTGTAGTTTAAGGGTACTGAGTGATGTTAGGAGGCCCCTATTCCCTTCCCAGAGCTACAGCTCCCAGAGTGATGGTTTAATAGTCAGCCCCTCTTCCAGGGCTGAAACTACGCTTTTGTCACCTGGGGCAAAGACCAAGTTTGTTGTACACCCCCACGTCTGTTTGTGTGTGTGTGTGTACACACACACACACACACACACACAAGCTCAACACGTTTGTTCATAAAGGGCATACAAAGTAGTTTGAAATAGGCTGGAGAAGAGATAGTCTCTCCAAATAGTAAAATTGTCTGTGTATATATCATTCAACCTTAAGTAGATCTTCTCAGAGAGTAGTAGATCTTTGATGAATTCTAAGAAGCATTATGACTGTATGTAATAATAATAATAATAATATAAATAAATAAATAAATAAATAAATAATAGAAAGTGTGATAATTATCAGGCACATGCTAGAGAGTCCTATTGAACTCAGTGGGACTTACTTCTAAGTAAAAATGCTTAAGATTGCAGAATCTTTACACACTTACCTGGGAGTAAACTCCATTGAATTCAGTGGGACTTACTTCTGAGTAGTAAAGGCATGCAGTTTAAGACTCTAATGCAGGCATGGCCAAACTTGGCCCTCCAGATGTTTTGGGAGTACAGCTCCCATCATCCCTATCTTAACAGGACCAGTGATCAGAGATGATGGAAATTGTAGTCCCAAAACATCTGGAGGGCTAAGTTTGGCCATGCCTGCGAGTCTAAGGAATAAAATGAATAAATACTTAACAAGTTTTCTTTAAACAAATGCCTGCTCCTGAGCCATTGCAATTAAAGAATTTGACGTGGATTGGCTACATTTTCCTTCCAAATTACAAGAAGGGATAAATACAAAGTGCTTCATATTTCAGCATCATATTTCTTTCATTACAGGTATTTTATTTTCAGTATAAAGTGGACTCAGTTTTTGTAGCTGATTGTATGCAGCAGTGCCCCCTTTATGTATTCACATGGTGTAAACATGTATGTTGTCCTCTAGATCCAAACAAACACACACACACACACACACACACACACACGACACAAGCAAGCAATACTCCAAAATGCTTCTGTTCCCAAAAAGGGCAGGAGGTGTTGTTCTGATCTCTTCACCACTTTTAATTGATCTCTGAGATGTTGAGGGAAGCAAAAGAAGAAGAAAGCAAGCCACAAAACTTTCCCTTTTCAACTTTGCTGGGAGAGCACCTTCTCTTGGATTTCTCTTTCGCACACAGTTCCAGAAACAGACAGGGGGGAAGAGGAAGGTTTTCCTGCTCCCCCTTGCAAATGAGCGTCCCTCTGGTGCTCAGCAGCCACAAGGAGGGGCATGGTCAGAGCCCCCCCCCCGCAAGCTGAGAGCCTCACTGGTGCCCCTCTGGAGGCTTCACCCAGGGCTGAGAACATGGCTAGCCGCCCCCCTTAACTACAGCCTTGCCCTCTTCTCATGGAACTAACAACACTCAGCACCCTGAACAAATGACAGGATTTTTGCCTGGTCGGTGGCGGGAAGCCATGACAGTTTAACACGGCACAATACTGCTTTTAACTGTGTATCTGAAGAAGTGTGCATGCACACGAAAGCTCATACCAAGAACTGACTTAGTTGGTCTTTAAGGTGCTACTGGAAGGAATTTTTTTTTGTTTTGACTATGGCAGACCAACACGGCTACCTATCTGTAACTTTAACTGTATAGTGAGTATAGGGCCCAAGCTGTGGGTCAGGCTGTTAGTGTCCAGTTCACAGCCCTGAAGGCGGAATCAGAGCAAAAGTGGGGCTTTTGTAATGGTTGCTTGATATCCCCCCACTGCAGGGCAAGCAACCATTTCCATGGTTGGGGCCAAATGACTGAATGTGAGATAAAAAAGGGGCAACTTTGGAACGAGACTTTTTAAGACCAGCCTTCTTCCAACCTGTCAACCTCCAGATGCTGTCAGAGTGAAGCTCCCATCATCCCTTGCGGAATTTATATCGCTTTGTTCAGTTTTGGAAAGGCTTTGTGTGTTTTAAAATAGAAGCAGTATTCTTTTAATAATCTGTCTTAAAATGGTAGTTTTTGTTTAAGCTGGCCTGGGACCTCATGTGAAGGGCAGGTAAGAAAACTTGCTAACTAGGCAAATAAAGCTTTGTCCTGTTGGCTTTGCTGGCTGGGACTGCCAGGAGTCCCCCAGTGTCAGGGAGGCCACAGACTGAGAGAGGCTGTGTAGCAGTGAAGATGCCTGAAGCAGTGTGGGCCTTGAGGCACGGTGGTCTCTCATGTGGGATTCTGGTAATGGGGAAACAAGCCAGCCTGGATTTTGGAGTGTGGGAACTCTTCTCCACCCCAGGAGCAGATAGGACCATGAAGCTCTTCTTTCCTAAGGATGTCCGGCCTTTTTTCCACCAGGTGATTGACCCTTCCAAGGGCATTGCAGATGTTCCAGAGTGGTTTAAAGGCAGCAGGTTGAACTATGCAGAAAACCTCTTAAAGCACAAAGAAAACGATAAAATTGCGCTCTATGCTGCACGTAAGTAGTCATTGCGAATCTTTGCTCTTGTGACACCTGTGATTCTTCTCTCTCTCTCTCTCTCTCTCTCTCTCTCTCTCTCTCGCTCTCGCTCTCAATTTTCTGCCCCTGTCATTTTATTGTGCTTTATTTAAAATAACAAGCACATTCATATAATTAAAGAACAGTAAACTAAACATTAGCAACAGTCAGCCAGAGAAGTATCACTTGCAGCCGTCAACCTTGTGCTTCTACCAATATTTCTCTTCATTGCAAAACACTTTTTTCTATACAGTGGTACCTCGGGTTACAGAAGCTTCAGGTTACAGACTCCGCTAACCCAGAAATAGTACCTCGGGTTAAGAACTTTGCTTCAGGATGAGAATAGGAATCGTGCAGCGGCGGCAGCAGGAGGTCCCATTAGTTAAAGTGGTGCTTCAGGTTAAGAACAGTTTCAGGTTAAGAATGGACCTCCAGAACGAATTAAGTTCTTAACCCGAGGTACCACTGTAATTTTTGCCTCTGGAAGACTCTTCTTAGTTGAATTTGCACTCCCTTTTCTCTCTCTCTTTATCTGCTTGACTTGCAGCCCATTTCGTGGAGTGTTGAAATAATCAGGCCAATTTTTTTTTTTGGGGGGGGGGGTATATTGATTAGCCTGGCAGTGTGTCTGTTGGGCAGACTTGCTCTGGGCTTCCCCTTGTTGCCAAACGCTCTGCCTACTGCCATAGAGACTCTTTCCTGCCCTGCAGGCTTTGTAGAGAGATTGCAATCCTCCCAAACTAGTTTGTCAGGCAGCCCTTTGCCTAACCTGCTCTCCCCTCGGGGCTTTTTCTCCCACCTGCTGGAGACTTGTTGTCTTAAGTAACCAGCCTGTTTGCAGAACTCCTAGTTCCCACAGTTTCTTGGGGCCACTGCTTCCTTTTTCCTTCCTGTAACTCTGTGTTTCTCGGCCTGGTGCCCTTCAGGTGCTGCTGAACTCTGGCTCCCACCAGTTCCAGCTGCCCAATGGAGGGCACATCAGGTTGGCGAAGGCTGCCATTAACCCATCATGGATGGCAACAGGTTTTCTGGATGAGTCTTCATCTTAATGCAGACTTGCAAATAATCCCATGAAACCTGCCTAGGAACGCCAGTTCCGAATCTTTTAAGGGTTGCAGCCCAGCAGATGACCACTTACCAAGGTTGCTGCGGGACGGTGGCCTTTCTGCACGGGGGCTTGGTCTAGATGGCCTTTGAGGAGCCTTCCAACTCAGCGATCCTACTTCACAGGGGCAATTGGTGGCAGTCAGGCCATATGTCATGTCTCAGCTAGGGGGGTTCTCCTGAGAGAAAGACCAAGCAGGCTAGGACAGGTGCCACCTGGGGGTGAGGAGCTGGGATCCTCTGACGAGGCACATGAGGGACCACCCCAATCCAGGATGGGTTTGGCTTCTGACATCAAGGCCAAATGGGTCCCAAGCCAGGGGGAAGGTGGAAACCCGCCCCATCTGGAGAAATGCCCAGTCCTCCGTTTTGGTCGCTAGCTTGGACCCTGACTGTGGACTGTTCTGCCTCTTGCCTGACCTTTAGTATTGGACTCTGAACTTGGGCTGGTCCTGGATGTTACTTTGGTTGCCACCCTATTGGTGCTGCTGCTGGCAAGTCTCCCTGCTGGCTCAGGAGCCCAGTGGGAGCAGGAGGCTGTACTTCCTGGGGTGGTAGGTGGAGTCACACAGCCTTGTGGGACTTGGGTCACCTCTGCATCACACACGTAAAACATGCGGCTTCCCCCTAAAGGATCCTGGGAACTGTGGTTGACCCCTCACACCACCTGTAACAAGCTAGAGTTCCCAGGATTACTGGGTGGGGTTGTGACAGGTAGCCATGTGCTTTAAGTGTGGTGTGTAGAGGCAGGGGAAGCTGAGAGCTTTGCTATAGGAGCTGGGTGTGTACAGATTTGCATCATGAGCGGGTAACAGGATTTCCCCACAGGCTCTCTTTGATGCCAGATGTACCATCCCTCCTCGAAGTGTGCAAGATGCAGGGGTGTATCGCGAGGCTGCATCGTTCCCCTCCTCCTCCACCTCCTGGTTCTTTATTCTGCTTAAGGAGATTTAAGGGCTAAGCTGGCGTGGGGTTTTTATAGCTCCAGGTTTAATGTCAGAGCAGGGCTTAAGCAGTCTGGCACCCAGAAGGACCAGTGACGGTCCTTGCCAAGTGTTTTGAGACCCTTTTTTGGGAAAGCTGGAGACCTGCAGCAGCTTCCACCACTTCCTTTGAAATGCTGCACAAGCAAGGTTTTTGTAGCGCTCCTGGTGCTCTGTCCTCCTTGTGGTTAGAACAGCAGCTTGTGCTGGGCTTTGGGGCTGAGCGTGTGGAAGCTCTGACCTCCAGGGGTTTCTGCCCGCCCTGGTCAGCGTGGCCAGGGGTCAGGGAGGGTGGGAGCTGTATTTCATCTGTTTGGCAGTGGAATGGACTATCTCAGAAGGTTTCCAAGCACTATTCAAAGTGTTGCTGCTGACCTTTAAAGCCCTAAATGGCCTTGGCCCTTTGTAGCAGAAGGAGCATCTCCACCCACATCATCCAGGAGATGTCAAGGAGATAAATAACTATGCAACTTTTAGAAGACACCTGAAGGAAGCCTTGTATAGGGAAGTTTTAGTGTTTTCTGTTTTATTATGTTTTTATATGTGTTGGAAGCTGCCCAGAATAGGGCTGGGCAGTGTTGGGTTTTCAACATCATGGTGATAAACCGCACTGTTGAAAAAAGCTGCATTGGCCCCAGCCGGTGAGGTGCCGGGTGAAAGTGCAGCAGCCCTGACCATGGGAGCTGAGGCGCTTTCACCTCAGCCCCTCGCAGCCTCTCCCAGCCTGCCCTCTGAGCTGAAGGGAGCTGGGGTCCAAGGGCCCATGCAAGGTCACCACTCTCCCAACTCCTTCCTTACTGCACTCTGGCTGGTGTAATGGCTGCCAAAACCAAAGTAGACCTGGCCAATGTATCTCTTTTATTCTGCAAATAAAAAAAATACTTTGATGCTATACTGTACTGCAGAGGTTTTCAACCTTTTTGAGTCCATGGCTCCCTTGACCAACTACATCCTTTCTGCGGCATGCTGTGGGATCAGTACCCCTGACCATCATTCAAGCCCAGGAGCCCAGTTAGGTCACCCTTTGCCGGCAGAGCTGGCAGCCTCTCACCCTTTTTCAAACACCCTCCCTTGTGGAGGGTTCCCTCAGCCTCCCCTCCTCTCCTTGGGAGTCCTCCAGGTAGCTGCTGCTGCCATCCCTGGTCTCTGAGCCGCCCCCCTCTCCCCCAAAGAGAGGCCTCCTCACACTGCCCCACAGGGGCCTGGGAAGAGGATGCCCCCAGCCGTAGTGGCCCAACAGAGACTGGCCAAAAGTGAACACGACGCCAGCACCTTACCTTGGGAGGCAGCAGCAGGCACTGCTGGGCTTGCAAGGTGGAAAGGCTCCCAGGCAGGCCTTGCACACAGCAAGCACAAGCCCGGCCTCCCACTAGTCTGTCCATTCCCAACAGCAAGGGCTGGCGGAATGGCTGGCTGGGCTCCCTCGTCCGCTTGCTTGCTTACTCCAAGGCTGCCTCAGCTCCTGGCAATCAGCACCCCCTGGCCAGCCCCAGAGGCCCATTCGCCTGGGGAGCTTGTAGCCAGGGCTGCTGCAACAAGCAGCTGTGCAAGCCTTGGGGAGGCAGAGATGCGAGGGAGGAAAGGAAAGAGGGACAGAGGCCAGCGCTGCCCACAGCACCCCTGGCCATCATTCAGGGCACCCCAGGGTGCCACAGCACACTGACTGAAAGCCACTGCTGTACTGTACTGTACTATACTGTACTAAACGGTATAATTATTTTGATACTGTGCTATACTACACTCAGTGCTATTTTTCTAGAAAAAGGGGTGCCAGAGCTCACCATGAACTTCTCCCTTGTTCTCTTAGAATGGCAATGGTGCCCACCTGAGAGGTTCTGGAGTTCAGCTCTGGTGACCTCCAGCTGAAAAAAAAGTCCTGACTACCCTACACTGAAATGCTTAAATCTTTATTTTATTGTCCTTGAATCTTCCTGCCACCCGTGCCCTCCTCTCCTGCCCCACCAGTGTGGTCTGGCATCTCCAGGTGGGGCTGGGAGGGACTGAAGCCCAGGAGAGCTGCTGCCAGTTGGTGTAGACAATACTGAGCTAGATAGACCAATGTCCTTTCTGGGCACAAGGCAGTTTCTTAGGTAAACTAGATAATATTTTCAGTTTGTTCAAGTGAGAAGGAGCAATCCCAAACTAGGGAAATCATTTCTGCAAGGTGATGCCATGGCCACTAAATTAGACTTCTTTAAAAGTGGGAGTAGACAAATCCGTGGGTGGTGAGACAATCAGTGACTACCCTCTTCTGTTTCTAGACCGGCGCTCTAACCGCTGCACCTCCCTGGCAGCCTTTTGCAGCTGCCCATTGGACACTGCCCAAGTCTTGCAAAAGAAAACTCTTTCCTTGCAATGGCCTCCCGCCCGCCCGTCTGGTGTTCTTTGCATCCTAATGTAAACTTGCTAATGATGGGGCTTGCCTCCTTCAAACTTTCCCCTTCTCCTTCCACAGAGGAAGGCAAGGAGGAGATCGTGAAGGTGACTTTTGAAGAGCTGAGGCAGCAGGTCGCTCTCTTCGCAGCAGCCATGAGGAAGATGGGTGTGCAAACAGGAGACAGAGTTGTCGGTGAGTCAGCCTCCCTTTTCAAATGCCCATCCTCTAGGAAAACAGAGGCTGGGTACTCGGGATGCTAAGCCGCAGGCCCCCCTGATTTTGTGCATACATTCATATGAAGGAACCTTTTATGCCTTGTGTTTATCTTGGGATAAAGTGAAATCTTGGAGCCCTGGCTCTTGGAGGGTTCCCAGACTTCCAGCTCCAGAGGGGAAAAGAGTGAAACCAGCATGGAGCAGTGATGCAGCATCTGCAGCTCTCTAGATGTTTAATGAACTCCAATTCCCATCAGCCCCAGCTAGTGTGGGCAGTGCTTGGGGGCTGATGGGAGTTGTGGTCCAGCAGTATCTGCAGGACCACCAGTTCCCCATCCCTGCAATAGAGGAAGATAGTGATGCTTTGACAAATCACGCTCTTTTGCTGCCTGCCATGTTCTTTGCATCAGAACCTGACCCCTCTTGACAAGGCCAGGGACCATACAAATCTGTCTGCACTTCCAAAATTTCTCATCATGAAGCAGGACTGTTGACTGGGTTACAAAGATAAACTAAAAGTCTTGCTGACTCTTAACTTGCATCTTAGGCAATTCTCAGAATAGGCACCCTTTCTCTCCTGCCCCACTCCCTCCTTTTTTGAAGCGTTGAAACTAAACAATTACAGTTGCATTTGTTTATTATCCTATACAGCAGGGATTGAGGAACCTGTGGCCCACTAGATGCAACTGGACTCCCCACTCCCATTTGCCCCAGTCAGCATGCCTAGTGGATTGCGGATTATGGGAGTTGTGGTGCAGCAACATGTGGAGGACCACAAAGAAAGGTCTTTGCGGTATAATATACAAATAACAGCCTCAGCCTCTGTGTGCTAAGCCTTATGTAGCCAAAACAGCACCATCCACATGCAGCAGGGAGGTATCAGCAAAGTTGGATGAATCCCTACGTTTGCAGAAGAAACCCCAAAATAGCCCTTTGGCAGAGCTCAAAGCATCACAGTAGCCTCTTACAGATGTGCCTCTGCCTAGCTGGTGTCCTCCAGATGTTTGTTTGGGTTATCTAAGAAATTAATATGCCTCTTAATTACAACCATCTCCAAGAAGATGCAATGCAGAAAAGGGCAAAAATCTGTTAAAACTATAAAATCAGATTTCAGTTAGAATGTCTGCTGGATTTTTTAAAAAATATTCATTAGGTGCTGGAATTTCAACAGGGAGGGGAAGCTGTCTGAGATCAACTGGAAGAGAGTTCCAAAAAATTGATTTGATTTTGATTTATTACATTTATTTTCATTCAAATGAATCCGAAAGTGGCTTACAAACAATAAATAATAATAACAAGCTAGAACATGTAATAAACATCACAAATACAGCATAAATCATATAGAATAATTAACAAATCATCCATGAAACAATTACTCTGTTAACAAAGCAATGACTAAAAAATAAGTGAAACAGCATAATTAAAGCAAGTCATATTATCTGATTAACAAATCAAGGCAGTGTTTATAATCCATAAAACAATATTAACAAAATAGCAGCCAAAAATTGAACTAAGTGCTGTTAAGTTCATACACGCGTTCTCCACATCCTCATGCCTCAGAATGACCCACTCAGTTCAGCTCATTAAAATACAGCTCATTAAAACTGGACATGCGGCATTGAATGCATGGCTCCGGTGGATTTGAGCCTTGCATCTGAGCCATGGGGGACCACTAACAGTGGCTCCCGTGACGACTAGGTGATCAGGTAGGGATAGATGGCATCAGGCGGTCCCTAAGGTATCCTGGACCCAAGTTACAAAGGGTTTTGTAAACTAATATCAGAACCTGGGACCTGACTCCAAGCAGCATATGAACACCAGGGAAGGCGAAGGTTGCGTCACCATCTTGTCCCTTGTTCTACCTGGGGTGCTGGCATGCCTGTTGCAAAAGCCAGCTTAAATGTCCTCTGTCGTGTGAGGCAACGTGGCTTTCGATGCCCCAGTGCTGCAAGCATTTCTGCTGTTACCTGCCTCCCTCGCAACACTTCTTGAGCAATGCAGGTGGGTGAAAAGGAGCGCAGTTGCACAGTGCTCTCTGATTGCGCAGAAAAGGTTTTGCAACTTGCTCCTCCTCCTTCTTAAGACACATTATTTTTAATTCCCAATATTACTGAAAGAAAAAAAGAAACTGTTTTGGGTCACATCCACAATGACCTGTCAATCCAATCGATGGGTAGGCAGACTAAGGCCCGGGGGCCGGATGTGGCCCAACTGCCTTTTTAGTCCGGCCTGCGGATGGTCCGGGAATCAGCATGTTTTTACATGAGTAGAATGTGTGGCGAAGGAAGAAAGCACACAGAGAATGTGTCCTTTTATTTAAAATGCATCTCTGGGTTATTTGTGGGGCATAGATTTCATTCATCCCCCCCCAAAAAAATATAGTTTGGCCCCCCACAAGGTCTGAGGGACAGTGAACCGGCCTCCTGCTGAAAAAGTTTGCTGACCCCTGATCCAATCCCACTGAATTGAATCGAATCATACAGAGACCATGTGTCCAAATAAATATCCAAGCACCATTCAGAAATGGATGGTGGGTGTTTATCCCTCTAATCTTGAAGTATAAGTATCTTGGCAGGCATAAGTGCTCTCAGGATCCACTTATCCTCTGACCAAGCTCTAAACATGGTCCTGATGTGGGGTGAGAGGTCGGCTGAATGACTTGGGACCCTTTCAGTCTGCACCCCCAGGTCAAGTTTATTAATCGTTCAGATTCACAACTGGGGTGGGGTTACATTATTTTGCCTAGTGCCTTTCGTGGGGAGGGGGGCCCTAGATCTGGAATGCAAAGTACTGGACCTCCAGCAATCTTGCCAATTACCTTAACACAGAGAAATCTCCATACAGAAATTCATAACTTAAATGCAAGTAATTGCCTGAAACGTTGGTTTGCATTTTTACCGCTACAGTAGTTGGATTAGTGTGCAAGTTGTGTTAACATTTTAGTACTCTGCATAGCTTTTTCTATCACGTTTCTTGTTCAGTTGACCCTGTTCCAGATGACTGGAAAGCTCCACCCAAAGAGTTTAAAAACCTACAAGTTCAATGAGCCATTCACCCAAATACCATTTTGGGGGGTCTATATCATTACCATGCCTTATAAACAGCATTCAGAAAACGCCTTCAGCTGTCTTCTCAAACTTGCTTTTGTTTGGGACAGATATGCATTTGCATATAGTAAAACAGAAATACCGTATTGGCCCGAGTATAAGTCACACCTGAATATAAACCGCACCTTTAAAATTGGAGGGTGGGGGAGAGAAAAAGACCCCCCCAAAAAATATAAGCTGCTCTATTCCTCGCTGCTCCTGACTGCGTACTGGGGGGGGGGGGGGACGCTGCGTTGCCGGCGGCCTTTCCCCTTCCTTCCTCTCTCCCTTCCCAGCCTTGGGGGAGAGGATGAGGGTCTATGCACAGGGCTGGCGCCACTTTGCCGCACTCCTGGTGCTGTTTGCCCCACGCTCCTGGCTGCATACTGTAAGGTCGCGAATATAATCCACACTTTAACTTTTCACAGTCAGAATTTGGGGGGGAAATGAGGCTTATATTCAGACCAATACGGCAACTTTTAGGGAAATGGTAAGTTGGAGATGTTATCCTGAGAACATCATTGTGTAACCTCTTTTACGGGATGGCACAGAATCCATAAGATACCCATCTTATTGCAGCTTTGGTCAGGTTTTAATGAGTACACCTTTTATGAGAAGAGGAGGTCTTTTCTCTTGCATGGGAAACTGCATCAAATGCTGCCTATAAATGCTGTCGACCGCAAGCGATTCCAGACCATTGCTATTTTGGGGTGGGATTCTGTCACATACTGGCAAATTCAGGCTGCACAATTATAGTTGACTGGGAGGTCTTCAGCAGCAACCCCCCCCCAAAAAAATATATATATATGGAGGAATGCATTTGGGAGTGTGGGGTGACACTTGCTCTGATGCAACGTTGTTTAACCTTCCTGGAAACTAAGAAGAGTGGATGCTTCTTAAATAGCCAGAGGGTCACGGTTGAGTGGCAGAGAAGCTGCTTTGCCGAATGTTCCCAGTGCTTTCCCCAGCAGCATCTCTAGGCAGGGCTGGGAGAGAGCCCAGCCTGAAACCTTGGACAGCCACTGCCAGTCTGTGTAGGCATTGCTAAGCTACAGGGACCTTTGTTCTGAATTGATATAAAGCAACATCTTGCATCTGATTTCCCTGGTAAAGATGGACAGTCAACAAACAGGTTGTCCAGAAGTGTACTCAGTGTGCTTTAGGGCCAGCAACGGGGGTTGGCATCATCGGGCGCTGAGTGGAGCCTGATCCCTCACAAGGGTCATCCTCCTGGCCCCCAGAGCCTCTTGCCCTGCTGCTTACTGGCCCAGAGGGAGAGAGCGCCAGGAATGACTGGGGCTGAGCCAAAGTAACATCGGACTCCGCTGCCCTGCCCTGCGTGTAGGTGGGGTGGCAGGGAGTAGGAGGAGAGGGGCCCACAGGAGCTTGGCAGGCAGGAAGTCCCAGGTGTTTTTTGTGGCGTGAAATATTATTTTATCAATATTTTATTTCTCAACCCCACCAATAAGATCCAAGCCCCTCCCAAAACCCTTTTAGAGTACCATTTGAGCATGAAAAGAGCATGAGTTATTATTAACACCATACGCAGATGTTGACAATCATCATTCAGGATTTGCTTTGTATGCATCCTCTCCACATGGTATATGGGACGCTGGTGGCTGTGTGGTGTCAAACGTACCCCTTCTGCAACATCTGCATCAAGCGTTCAGGGGCACCGTTTCAAAGACCTCGCCCATTCAGCCGTGTGCACAATTTTCCAAACTCTTGAGGCCACTTCCAACCTGTATTGCTGAAGCTGTGCAGTTGTGGGCCTGACAAGACACACTAAAAAGCAGGCGCTGGAAAGGGGATTCTCGTGCCTGCCAGCTCCACTTCCTCCCCAATGAGGCTAATCCCCCAGATTATAGAAGTGTTTAAATGTACCTTGGGGCCTGAAAGAACATGTTTTGTTGCATATTTACCCCTTAAGCACAACACATACCCTCACTGAATGCAGCCTCTTCCTGCTCTAGGCAGCAATTTTGCCAATGCCTGAAATCTCACAAAAGCAAGTCCTGCAAATGAATTCACTGTGCAACTGGTTTGGCGATTGAACTTTAAACTGGAAGTGCAGGAAACGGTACTTTCCCATTTTCTCCCCCGCTAGAAAGCAACTGTACTAAAAGGAATTACTGTGAAAATAAGAAATATTGGCGCACCCCCCCCCAAAAAATTTGTCCTCACTCAGGGTGTTGAATTACTTGGTGTAAGACAGATTTCTACTTTCCACCTAATTCAACTAGCCCAAAAATGGAATTATGAACTGACTTGCAAAACTGCACAAATTTGCCCACAACCCCCACTTCCTTCTAAAACCAATATATTTGTTGGTTTATTATCACCGTCTCTCGGCCTAACCTACCTCACAGGGTTGTTGTGTGGGGAGTGGGAGAACCATGTACACTAAATACTATTTTATTTATTAAATTTGTATCCTGCCCTCTTCCCAAAGGACTCTGGGGCGGTAAATGCATCTGTGAGCAATACAGTACCATTAAAAATAAAGTCAAATAAACATATTTAAAACAATAATAGGTACCCAAGACCACTTAAGAACAATTAAACAGAGTAAACTATAACAACTTTAAAACCACATGTAACCAAATTGTGGGTCTGGATAGGCCCACTGAACAGAAACTTTCAGCAGGCATCTAAAACAGTACAGGGACGATGCCTGCCTAATTTCAATAGGCAGGGAGTTAGAATCATAGAATCATAGAGTTGGAAGAGACCACAAGGGCCATCGAGTCCAACCCCCTGCCAAGCAGGAAACACCATCAGAGCACTCCTGACATATGATTGTCAAGCCTCTGCTTAAAGACCTCCAAAGAAGGAGACGCCACCACACTCCTTGGCAGCAAATTCCACTGTTGAACAGCTCTTACTGTCAGGAAGTTCTTCCTAATGCTTAGGTGGAATCTTCTTTCTTGTAGTTTGGATCCATTGCTCCGTGTCCGCTTCTCTGGAGCAGCAGAAAACAACCTTTCTCCCTCCTCTATGTGACATCCTTTTATATATTTGAACATGGCTATCATATCACCCCTTAACCTCCTCTTCTCCAGGCTAAACATGCCCAGCTCCCTTAGCCGTTCCTCATAAGGCATCGTTTCCAGGCCTTTGACCATTTTGGTTGCCCTCCTCTGGACATGTTCCAGTTTGTCCGTGTCCTTCTTGAACTGTGGTGCCCAGAACTGGACACAGTACTCCAGGTGAGGTCTGACCAGAGCAGAATACAGTGGCACTATTACTTCCCTTGATCTAGATGCTATACTCCTATTGATGCAGCCCAGAACTGCATTGGCTTTTTTAGCTGCCGCGTCACACTGTTGGCTCATGTCAAGTTTGTGGTCAACCAAGACTCCTAGATCCTTTTCACATGTACTGCTCTCAAGCCAGGTGTCACCCATCTTGTATTTGTGCCTCTCATTTTTTTTGCCCAAGTGCAATACTTTACATTTCTCCCTGTTAAAATTCATCTTGTTTGTTTTGGCCCAGTTCTCTAATCTGTCAAGGTCGTTTTGAAGTGTGATCCTGTCCTCTGGGGTGTTAGCCACCCTTCCCAGTTTGGTGTCATCTGCAAATTTGATCAGGATGCCCTTGAGTCCATCATCCAAGTCGTTGATAAAGATGTTGAATAAGACCGGGCCCAAGACTGAAGCCTGTGGCACCCCACTAGTCACTCTTCTCCAGGATGAAGAGGAACCATTGATGAGCACCCTTTGGGTTCGGTCAGTCAGCCAGTTACAAATCCACTGAGTGGTAGCATGGTCAAGACCGCATTTTACCAGCTTGGAAGTTCCAGAGCTCAGGGTCTGCCACGTTAAAGAAATGACTCCTTGCAAAAAGCAAGATGAGCAACCTGTCACCCTGGCAAAAGTGAAAGTTCCTCAGATAGAGGTGGTAGAACAGGCACATAAGAGGTGATCCCGGGAGTAAACTGGCCCTAAGTTATTAGGTAAAGCTAAAGGTCCATTAGGTCCAGTCGTGACCGACTCTGGGGTTGCGGCGCTCATCTCGCTTTATTGGCCAAGGGAGCCAGCGTACAGCTTCCGGGTCATATGGCCAGCATGACTAAGCTGCTTCTGGCGAAACCAGAGCAGCGCATGGAAACGCTGTTTACCTTCCCACCGGACGTGCTTTCGAACTGCTAGGTTGGCAGGAGCAGGGACCGAGCAACGGGAGATCACCCCTTCACGGGGAATTGAACCACCGACCTTCTGATCAGCAAGTCCTAGGCTCTGTGGTTAAACCCACAGCGCCACCCGCGTCCCTCCTAAGCCATTAAGGGCTTTATATATCCATAGCAACACCTTGAACTTGGCCAGGTAGCATATTTTGCAGTTAATATTCACGCAATATTAAAGCGACTGAAATTACAACAATAAAATGAAACTTAATGGTGCAGCTCAGAAATGAATGACTGGAAAACAAGCATCCTTTGCTAAATTCCCTCAATATTGTCCACACTGACTGGCAGCCGCTCTCCAGGGTTTTGGGTGGAAGGACATTCGCAGCCCTTCTTAGAGATACCAGGGATTGAACCTGGAACCTTCTGCATGTAAAGCAGATGATCTGCCTCTAATCTGTGGCCTTTTTGCCTATTATGCTGTTTGAGGTGCAGTGCTAGGCTGTGGAAGGAGGGGAGGAGGAGAGGAAAAGCTTGGGATCTGCGCCTCTTGGGCCAACCTGTCTCTTGCTTGACAAACATTGGCCAAGATCCCTTGCTGGAGCTCTGGGTTTCACACGCCGCCTTGGCTCCCTCCTGCCCACCGGCTGCACGCGGGGGAATCTGATTCACCAAGCTGGAGAAATGACAAGAAGTGTTCTAGCACGATGGGCTTCCTTGAATGGGGGCTTGCTTGCCGTCATGCCACCTGGGCGCAGGCTTCCTCCAGTGTTGTAACCACTGCAATTCCTAAACCTCTCCTAGGCTACTTGCCCAACGGCATCCATGCGGTAGAAGCAATGTTGGCCGCAGCGAGCATTGGCGCCATCTGGAGCGCAACGTCGCCGGACTTTGGCATCAACGTAAGTAACTCCTTGCAGCTCTTGTTCCGAGGAATCGTCGCCCCTTCCGGAATGCTGCTCCCGGGGAAAGGCACCTGGTGCTGTCGTGAACAGCTTTTAGGTGCCAGTCTGAGACATTTTTATTTTGCCAAACTTTTGGTGGTTAAATCTGCTGTACTGCTCACCCATAAGAGTGCTGAAGTGGTCTTCAGGTTAAGAACAGTTTCAGGTTAAGAATGGACCTCCAGAACAAATTATGTTCTTAACCCGAGGTACCACGTATTATGATTCAGCCTGTCTAAATTGGTTAAAGGAATGGATAACATTGGAAAATGCTGGCCTATTGGATTTAGAAGGTTTTGACAATTGCTATGAGTGGCATGCGTAGTTGGGTTATGAAAAGGTGAAAGTCAATAGAGGCTTCCTTATCCATATTATAAGGAAACCTTTAAAGTGTGGGAAAGATACAAAGATTTAGTAAAACCTAAAACCCTTTGGTGGCTATCGCCTTTGAAGGCCTTAGCAGTCAAGAGGAAAAATATGGAAACAACCTGGGCTATGTATAAAGACCTGTTAGAGGAAAAAGGTAACAAATTAAAACTGAAAGATTATGAGGAACTGAAAGATTATGACAGGATGGATTCAATACCATCAACTAAATGAAATATTCAAATTAGATAAAAAAGAGGTTTTGCAAAAGAAGAGTCAATGATAGATAAAAGAATTAATACAGAATAAGAGGAAAGTAATTTCTAAAATGCATGGATTCCTCTTGGAATGGGAGGTCAAAGATGAACAAATGAAAGAGGTAATGATCAAGTGGGCAATGGATTTGGGGGAAATTATTCAATTATTGGCATGGGAAAGGTTATGGAACAAAGATTGGAAATTCACTGCTTTAAAAGAAAATCTTCAAAAGAAAATCTTTTAAAGGTGTTTTTCAGATGCTGTATAACACCTAGTAAGATATCCAAAATGTACAAAGCAAGCTCTAAAATGTGTTGGAGGTGTAATCAGGCGGAGGGGTCCTGCAAAAAAAATTAAGAACTTCTGGGATGTGGTGTATGAAGAATTGAAAAAAATATTTAAACTTTTATAGAGAGACCAGAACCCTTTTTATTGAACATACTAGAATCAGATATCTTAAATGAAAATAAGAAAATCTTCTTATACACAACCATAGCATAAAATATTAATTGCCAAAAATTGGAAAAGTGATATATTACCAACTAATAAAGGATAAATTATTCAATTATTTTGAGCTGGTGAAAATGACAGACACAATTAGGGGACAGTCCAAGTTAAAATCCCAAAAAGAGTGGGGAATGTATAAAGAGTATCTTTAAAAACTGTGTCCTCAAATAAAAACCTGGACTTGCTTTGAGTAATTTTTGCAAAATAAAATAAGGGTTACAAGTGGAGAAAGAGAGTAATGATGAAGTGAGAAAGAAGCAGTTTACCAAGAAAGAAAAATCAGAACGGCATTGAGGAGGAAGGAAGTCTGTAAGAACAGAATAAGGATTGGGAACAGAAAAGGAGATAACATGAGTCCGTTTGTAAGATCTTTAGGATTTATGGTTATATGTTTGTAACTTATTTTTGTGTGTGTTCTCTTTTTAGTTTGTTTTTCCTTTGTTTTTGTTTATGTTTTGAGTGCTTATGTGTTGTCACAAAATTCAATAAAAAGCACTTTTAAAAAAATTTGGTTTGAGGAGGCCTGGCTTTCAATCCCTGCCAGGTGGGAATCCTGAATCTCTCATTTCCTTTGCCACACAAAATCTACCACACAAAAGCCCTGAGAGATAGAAATGAGATAACATGTGCTGCACTGAACACTTTGGATGGGAAATGTAATCTTAATTACAGCGAGAATTTTTTGTATTACAGTGGTACCTCTGGTTGTGGACATGATCCGTTCCAGGGTACCATTCGCACCCCGAAAAGTCCGCAACAAGAGCGGGGCTTCTGCGCATGTGCGAAGCGCAATGAAGCGCTTTTGCTTCTGCGCATGTGCGAACTGTGCAGTGAAACCCGGAAGTAAACACTTCCGGCTTTGCCGCTTTCTTAACCCGAAAAAACGCAACATGAAGCGTTTGCAAGAAGAGGTATGACTAAATTATTTATATTAAATAATATAAACACTTTTTTACTTTACTTTTTGAAGTTGGCCACTGGGGGGCAGCATAACCCCATTTTCATCAACCAAAGGCAAACAAGAAACTGTAACTTAAATGAGAGAATTTATGGTGACTAATTTCTCTCTCTTCCCCCCCCCCCCCCATTCTGCAGTGTTTTGTTTTCCTCTCCTGCTGCACAATTTTATTTTTATTTTAGCTCAACGAGAAGAGAGGCTCTTTTTCACGGCACCAGTATTTAGCAAAGCACAAAATCATCCTCTTCCCACCCTGCCTGAGGCTGTGAATTCAGCTTTCTCCATAGAACTTTTTAGGTGCCAGAACAGGGGAGCACAACCTGTAGCTCTCCAGGTGTTGTTGGACTACACCTCCCTTCATCCTGATCAGTGGCTATGCTGCTTGGGGCTCATGGGAAACTCCTGGAGGGCCGCAGGTTGTGCCCCCCTGGCCTAGAAGCAGCCCTGGATCTTTTTAACCAGGGGGAGGAGACAGGCTCTAGCTCCCATCACCACTGACCAGGCTGGCGGAGGCTAAAGGGAGTTGGGAGTCCGGCAGCCTCTGGAGGGCATCCTGTTTGCTACTCTTGGGTTAAACAGCCTGCTCAAACAAGCTGCCATAAACCACAGTTTGCTCCTTTTGAACAAACCAGGGTTTATCCACATTTGGATGTAGCAAGGAACTCTTGTTATTTTAAAAGCAGAAGCAAAGGCTTCTTATTTTCTCCTTGCACGGCAGCAGAGGAGGGAGAAAATCAGCTGTTGCTCATGCACATCATTGTAAACCAGGGAAGGAGAATAGGATCTATAGTCCACAAGTGGAGGGCGCCATGTTAGTTATTCCTGCTTTAATGTTATATTTGAAAGGACTAAGAAAATAGTTCTTTTGCGACAAGGATAATGTTTAAAGAGTCCCAGCATTTTGCAATCTGGGGGAAACCAGTGTTCTCACTTATTCCTGTTAATGGCTGTATTAATGTCTGTCTGTCTCCTTCAGGGTGTGCTGGACAGATTTTCCCAAATTCAGCCCAAGTTGATCTTTTCTGTTGAAGCTGTCATTTACAACGGGAAGAAACACAATCACTTGGAAAAGCTTCAGAACGTCGTAAAGGGTACTGGCTGCTTTGCACACTTGTGGGAATTGTTGAATTTGGGGCATTGCTTCTCTCTTCCATCCCTTCATTAATGGAGATTAATAGCTTTGCGCCTGAGGTGTACAACACTGCCCAGCCCTCTGGTGCCTGAAAGTGGCTGCATAGGTACCACTGCTAAAGTCCTAGTTGCAGGGCCGGCCCTATGATGAGGCAGAGTGAGGCAGCTGCTTCAGGCAGCAGATGCTGAAGGACAGGAAGGGGACAGAGCTGTGAGTGCCCTGGGGCCTGCCCTGTGCTCCCTACACAACCTGGCTGCCCTCAGGCACAGGCAAATATACTTTTCTGCCACCAGTATTGGGGTAAGGTTCAACCGCCAATCCAGTTGGTTTCTGCATGTGCCTTGTGGGAGGGTGCTATCTTGTCCTTTGCCCCAGGCAGCAAAACGTCTTGAGCCGGCCCTGCCGAGTTGACGGACTTCAGCACCTGGACTGCAGAGCTTAGACAGGTTTGTCCTTTGTCCCACTGGTGGGTCCGAGCTTGGGAGAGCTGTGCATGGCAGGCTGTGGCAAGGGAGCCTATGGGGTTTACACCACCTAGAGCTGCGCGGCCAAATGCCCAGCCAGCATGGGGAGCTCAGGGGGTGGATGTGGGCTTCACAAAAACCGGTGGGCATGCAGAGCAGCGCCTGCTGGTGCCCTTGGCAGCAACAAGCCTCCCGTAGAATCTAAATAACATTAACCATTTCCTCTATTGGGAAGGAGCGATCCTAAACTGTGGAATCACTTCCACAAGATGTGGTGATGGCCACCAACTTAAATTGCTTTAGAAAGGGATCAGGCACGACTATCTTCAGTTGCTGCAAGGTAGCAGTGGAGGAGAGTTACTGCATCCTGCATGTTGGCTTCCCATAGGCATTTTGTTCAGCCTTTGGTCTGATCCAGCAGGGCTTTTATTATGTTCTTAATGATCACAGGTCCTCCTCACTTTTCTTCCCTTGCTCCTCTTGCGTGTCTGGCTTCAGCAGACGTTTTCTGGTTTGTTAAACCTGAGTTCCCTGTGACATCAAGAGTCGAGAAACAGCAAACTAGGTCAAGCTGGCAATCATGGTTGGTAGGGAGTGTGGAAATCGGTTTCCCAGTTCTGAAACCAGGGAAAACTGTGGTTCAACAAACAAGGGACTCTCCACTGAAGAGGACATGAGAGGCGGAAAAGGAGAAACTAAATTCATTACTACTCCAGTAATATTTAACATGTGGTCTGGGTCACTGTCGAGCAAACTATGGTTATAGGAAGACACTTTAAAAGTGGAAACGGCTGTCATTTCTCTCCATTTAGCCATTGAATTTTTGCTTTCTTTCAGGACTCCCAGATCTAAAAAAAGTTGTGGTGATCCCATACGTTTCCTCGAGAGAATCTATAGACATTTCCAAAATTTCGCACAGGTATAAAGTGGACTGGACAAATGTACATCTATTTATCTATCTGTTTTTTAAAGCAATTGGTGTCAATGAATCCAGAATATATTTTACTTTATATTTAATTGGAGGCTGCGGAATTTAGTAGTCTTGTTTGTGAATCTGACTGGTGGGCTTCTCAGATATTTGCAAGGTGGGTCATTTTGTGTGCCCACTCAGAAGCCAACAGGCAAGGGTTGCCGAAGGGACAGGCTCCTGAGTGTTTGCTCAAATTTTGGAGAGAGAGTAGAAAACAATGGATTCGTTAGAAGTGCTTTTTGGAGCAGCAAAAGGCTAGTTTGGCTTCTTTCATTACTGGCACTTAATTTGCCAAGAAATTGAGAGAAAGAGTGTGTTATATAATGTGAGTTATATAAATAATAAGCTATTATTATTATGATGTTTAATGTGTTGGAAGCCGCCCAGAGTGGCTGTTGGCATATACATATTATTATTATTATTATTATTATTATTATTATTATTATTATTATTAACAGCTTAATGCCCAGATCCAGATGACTTCTGAGTGGCTTACAAAACATGAAAACCAGCTGCACAGTATTGTTAACATACAGAATGATTAAAAATACACCATGGGCCCCAGGAAATTGCTCAGAAGGTAATGAGGCCCTCAGGTTGAGGCAGGTTCCCCCCTCCTGGGCTAGAGTGTCAGTTTAGGACCTGGGAGACCTGCATTCAGATCTGTTCCCAGCCGTGGAAGGGCCCTGGGTGACCTTGGGCAGCCACTGTCTGGCCTCCCTCACAGGTGGTTGTGATGATCCAGGGGGGGAAGGAGGAGAAGCACCGGTGCCACTTTGAGAAAAGTAATAATAAATTAATAAATACAAATTAAATGTCACAAAGGTTTGATAGTGATATTAATTCTCTCTCTCTCCCCTCCATGTCTTTCTTCTTTGTTCAGCGTCTTTCTAGAAGACTTTCTTGCAGCGGGGAAGGGAGATCAAGCCCCGCAGCTAGAGTTCGAACAGCTTCCTTTCAGCCATCCTCTTTTCATCATGTATTCATCTGGCACAACAGGAGCTCCAAAATGCATGGTTCACTCCGCAGGGGTAGGTCATGTTGCTGGTTGGGCTTGTGGAGGCTCTGCACAGTAGGTTGTCGGTTAACAAGCGACAGGAGAGGCATTTCCCCCCACCTTCCAACAGACTGAATTTGCTTGGTGGATTTTGCTAAGGTACTTGGGCTGCATCTGCACACCTGGGAGAACTGAGGAGTAAGAGGCCTGCGGTGGCAGTACGGGCTGCATCACCTTAGACTCTGGACGTTCCTTGTTTGCTACTTCGTTCTCCCCATCCCTGTGGTTTGCACAGTTTACATTCTTTGTTTAAAAAAGGTCCTCACACCGCACCCCCGGCAATCATTGTAGACGCTATTTTTACCAGCGCATATTTGGATTTGCTTAAAATCCTCTCCCAATACTTCCATCAGAGGCGAGGTTGTAAAGAGGATAGGTAGGAAGCAGAACTTGGATATAATAGAGTCATAGAATTGTAGAGTTGGAAGGGACCACGAGGGTCATCTAGTCCAACCCAGCGGTGGAGCATATGCTTGCGCTGCCTGGGATGGGTGCATGGGGTGCGCCCCTGAGGGGGGAGGGGGCAGAAGATGCCCCCCCACAGGCCACAGGTCAGGGAAGGAGGCGGGCGGGGAAGCTGCTGCTCTCTGCTGCTGGGTCAGACATGCCCGGCGGTGGAGCTACTACAGTTGGGCACGAAGCGCCAATGCCAGGGTGTGTACACAGCAGCCGGGCCGCTGACTCTCCTGCTTTCTGCCACCAGCTCAAACCTGACCCGGCAACGGGGCCCACTCACAGCCCCATTGCATTGCGTTTGTTGACTGAACTAAAAACCTTCAATACGTATTATGTTGACTTGTTGAGGTTAATTAATTGTCAGACGAAGTTATTAAGCTAGTTTTAAATGTTATTTTTTCAAATTTTTATTTATTTTAAAAACACATATTTTTGCCATTTTGTCACCCTTCCCAGTGATGACACCCGGGGCGGCCCATACCCACCACACACCCCCTCCTACATCAGTGGTCCAACCCCCTCCAATGCAGGAGTCTCTTGCCCAATGTGGGACTTGAACCCACAACCCTGCCATTAAGAGTCTCATGCTCAGTGGCAATATTGAACTAAGCCATACCCGGAGTAGACCCATAGCAGTTGCTGGACTTACTCTGAGTATGGCCTGGCTGGATCCTACTCACAGGTCTCCAGCTTGAGTTTGAGCTGCACAAGCTCTGTAGCTGCACCTGAGGCTTCCTTTGGATAAAGCCAGCCCTGCAAGGTGGGGGTTAGGCTGAGAGATGGTGGCTGGTTCATAGTTCACCCAGTCTAACCATTACACCTTGCTTTGTATGTCTGTCTTTTTTCTTTTAAACCAGGGGACGTTAATTCAGCATTTGAAAGAGCACCTCCTCCATGGTAACATGTCCAGCAGTGACAACATCATGTACTACACAACAGTAAGTGCTGTTAATTGTATTTTTGCCAAGACTTTCAACACAGCCTGCATGGGGTTTGCCATGTTTATTCTTTTCTTGAAGAAAAGCATGACTTCTATGACCCAGATAAACAATAATGATGCAAGTATGCATAAATTGGCTTATTTTAGGTAATTTATTTGGCAGGGGAGTGCAAATGTGGGGAACGTTCACCTGGCCTTTTGATCCTTCATGCTCCAGATAAAATTGCTTTGGCATGGCATGGCTAACCTTTCAATCCCAAAAGTTCGCTTTTAAAATCAAGCAACAGTCTTATTTTGTATGAGTTGACTGATTCTGAGTTTTGACCGATTTGATCCATTAACAATTACCTTTGCCTATGAGCGAAGGGCAGCTCAGACAAGCGAAAAAGCAGGCATTTGGGGGACATTCCCTCTTGTGAGAAATGGTATTTGCCTCCCAAAATGGTATTTGCCTCCTGCACCATGTGAGCTGTTGCCCCATGAATGGAGGCACCTTTTTGGTTACAGAGGAAGCTGCTTTATACTGAGTTAGACACTGGCCCACCAAGCTCAGTGCAGCCCACACTGACTAGCAGCAACTCTTCAGAGTCTAGGAATCTTTCCCAGTCCTTCTTGGAGATGCCAGGGTTTGAACCCAGGGCCTTCTGTACGCAGAGCAGTTGCTCTACCCCTGAGCTACATCCCGTGCGAAATTGGAAGCTGCCAGAAAGCTCAGGATTGTCCACACTGACTGGCAACGGCTCTCCAGGGTTTCAGGGGAGCTTCATTACCTATGAACCCCAAAATTTGGGATCCCCTCCAAAGTTGTACCAAAGTTTGGCAGTCATTCTGCAGTGAAAACAGCACGTTTTGCAGCACCCTCCAAATCTGGTATATCAGACCAGGGTTTGTTGTTAACACTCCAACATTTTCCAAATAACTTTAAACTATTGCCAAAGTTTTGCAGTTGTTTTGCAGCAAAAACCTTGCATTTTGCACTGAAACCCCTGCGTTTTGCAGTGCCCCCCAAACCCAAGTAATTGATACTCAAACCACGGGGCATAGGTATCAGCCCCAAACCCAACATCGTCTGATTCACTCCAGACTAACAGTGTTGGATTTTTGGGTGTTAACTATAAACCCTAGTTTGATGTATCAGTTACTCAGTTTGGGTGCTGTTGCAAAATGCAGGGTTTTTCGCTGCAAAATGACTGCAAATCTTTGGCACAGCTTTGGAGGGGATCCCACATTTTGGGGTTTCTAGTTAATGAAGCTTTTCAGGAAGGACATTCCCAGCCCTACCTGGGGAAACCTGGAATTGAAGTGGGGGACCCTCTGCATGAAAAGCAGACACTCTGAACCACGGCCCTCCCCACGGACTGGGTTATTGGGGGAAAGACTTAATTGATGAAATGTCAGAGCGTGGCACGGCCAGTCTGGAGTGCACCCTGCTTTGCATGGCACTTGGAATATTACCTGTAGGCAGGGTCTCATGACGGCACATACCTGCGTCCTTGAGAAGAAGTGCGAGATTAGCTTCACATGTCTGGAAATAGGTGAGGGAGGTGACTATCTAGGATAAAGCTAACGTGCATTTCCCCACACTCCCTAGACTGGTTGGATGATGTGGAACTGGCTGGTTTCTGCTCTCGCTGTTGGTGCATCTGTGGTTCTGTATGACGGATCGCCGCTCGTTCCATCCCCCAATGTCCTCTGGGATTTGGTTGACCGACTAGGGTAGGTAGACATGAGTTCTGCTTTAGACAAAAAAGCACCCATAAGTTATCCTGAAACAACTACGTGTGTGTGTGTGTGTGTGTGTGTGTTTAAAAAAGATGCTTCGGTTTCTAAGCTGTTTACAAGCTCCAGAGGTCAACCAGAATGTTTGATGCAGCAGAAACATGGGGGAGAGATAATAAGAGCTTACAATGGTAATTCCAGGAAGCGTTATATTGGAAGTGGATGCCTAGGTATTTAAAGTTTTTAACCTGTTCCAACAGGTTTCCACTGATCTCCCACCTATGAGGCTTCCAAGATCATGAGAAAACAAACACTTTAGGTTTTGAAAAAATCAGTTCCAGTCTATTGGCTATACAATATTCCTGGCAGCGGCACAGGAGTCGCTTCAAGCCAGTCCTTGAACGTGGATGGAGCTGAGCTTTGGGCAATGGCCATCCACCCCATGTAAACAGGGTGCAAGGTCGTTTAAGAAAAGGTTGAATAAATACAGGACTAAGAAGTAACCTTGTTTTACCCCTTTGTTGGCGGGTTAGCCTGCCTGACTGGGAGCATCTCACCTGGCAGCACATGGATGTGTGCAGTTTAGAACAACACTTATTTGACCCCAGTTATTTGACACAGAGGGGGAAACATACAGATACAGTCCAAAGGAGCATAGGAAGTTCTGTATAGAGCATAGGGAGAATTTTAAAAAGCAAGTGGTCCTCACTGACCTGGTGCAAAAAGATCTTGTCACCCGAAGGAGCCGTGGCTGCCTAGATAAAACATTATAGCCTCACACACTCTTATTTGGGAGTAAGGCCCACTGAATAGAGACTTAGTTATTTACTAGATGCAAGTCAGCAGCACCAGATGACCCCACTTGGCTAGGCGCTGGGGTGGCTTGCATCCTGCACCTTGCAGAGTCAGGCCCAGGCTGCCACTGGGCCCAGCACTAGCAGCAACAACAAGCAGCTCTGCCTCACCCAACCCTACCCATTGCCACCCCACCACCCCACTTACCTGACCTGGGGGTTCTGGATGATGGACTGACAGTCAAAATGTGAGTCTCAGCAATCGCCCTCTTCCCCCAGAAACAAACCAGGACTGCTCCAAGGAAACGCACATGGGGAAAAGGAGCACTAGCCCCTGGTGGGCTGCCCCCTTACCCTTTTGTAATTGGCCAAGAGGATAGCCAGCCAATCAGGATTTTCTTTATTTAAAAATTTGATTTTCTTCTCACTTCCCTCTGGGCCCCCCATGCCTCATGCTATGCCCCCCCCCCCATTCACGAGATTTTCACCTGTGGCCGCCTTGGAATATCCTGGAGCCCCTGGTTGGGAAACAGTGCCGTAAACTGCTGAAGTATGCAGAAAGCGAGATACTTAAGGAGTGTTAGCCTTGATCTCCAGGTGGCTCCAAGATAACTTGACAAAGCCTTTTTAATGGTTGCATGGGAACATTCTCGTGCCTTCGTTCCGCTTTCGCTCCACTTGATAAGAACCCGTGAAAAAACAATGCTGTGACGTTACTTCAACGTCACACTGCTTCTTCTGCACACACTCCTTTACATAACTTTTTGGTTTAGTAAATGGTTCCAGTGTGCAAACAAAAGCAAACCCACACATGTCTGTGCTCTTCAGTATGAATGCATCTTCAGCAAAAGGTAAATAAAATGTAGCTTTTGGATAGCGCTGGTTTGCAGTAGTGGTTGAGAAGTGATTTCCCGATTGAGCTTGGAACTGGTGGAGCTTCCATGCCTAGAGCTCTAGCATTGCACTCAGTGGCGTAGCGTGGGTTGTCAGCACCCGGGGCAAGGCAAGTAATTTGCACCCCTAACCCGTGGATTTGCGCCCCTAACCCTAACCCCCAGATGTTGCGCCCGGTGCGGCCGCCCCCCCCCTGCACCCCCCACGCTACTCCACTGATTGCACTCCCCTAAGATCCCAGAGACCTCTTTGAGACTGTTGGATAAGGGGCAGCTTGGTGAATAATGATCCTTTTGTCTGGTGGTGGCAGAGCGCTCTAATGTGGGAAGTGTAGGGGCCAGGAGAGACTGGGACATAGCCAACACACTTCCTAAGAAGAGAATGACTTCCCTCAGGCAGATGGTAGAGGCAGCAGAGCCTCATTGCAATGGTGGCTTTTATTTCACCTGCTGCTGTTATTAAAATTACTGGTCAAGGTCAGGTCAAACATTGATTGCTTATGGCGAATGGTGTTTGCAAAACTTCATATGAACTTCCGAGAGATAATGATACATCTATTCACTGTTATAAATAGCTAAAAATACTGTGTCTGAAACACATGAAATAAAAGCTAGAAGCAAGGATTTAAAAAACAAAACAAAATAAGCAAGAAAGGAAATAAAATAATGGTCTGGTCAGGCCTTTGTCAGGACAATTTATGGCTGTCTCTGAAACTGTTTTTTGCATAGATCCTTCTGCCAGCTAGTGGAGAAAGAGACCCTGTGAGTCACACACAAAAAGTCAAAAGCTGACGACTGGTAACATATTTTTTTCCGAAGCAAGGTGGTGTGCCAGGTTTTGTACGGGGTGGCTAGGAAGACTCTCAGATTGTGAAACCTGGTAGCTTCGCAGTTTAAACTACTGCAGTTTGACCCTCTTCAGCGCTCTCTTTTTAGGTTGCGTTTTACTCTTGTCTCATCTATTTTATGGATACTTTGACAAAGTACACATTTTGGCATAGTTTCTTGGCCCACCACAGTTCAGTGCTTTCTGAGTTATTGAATCATAGCTTCTTAAGTCCCGAACTAGCAAACTATGGATGCCAGGATTGGAATGAAGAGCTTAAAGCCAGAGCTTTTAAAACCCAGGTTGTTCTGATTCCAGTAACCATCGTTTGCCAGTTCAGGCGTACAGGAACTATTATTTATTGACCCAGGAAATGCTTATTTGCTGCTTACTACAAAATGACTTACAATGATTAAAAAACCCTAAATTAAAATACATCAAATATTTGTAAAAGAATAGTTAATAGTGCTTATATTGCAATAACATAAAAAGGACACATCCTACCCCACCCAGCTAAAAGATGAACTCGGGTTTAGAGCAAAATGCTTGGGTAAATAAGAACACCTTCGCCTGGCACCTCAAGGTTAATAGAGATGGCACCAGGTGCATCTCCAGAGAAGGGATTCCATGGTTTGAGATCCCGAGAGAGGGTCTGATCACATGTTGCCACTCTCCATTATTGTAAAATAAGAAATAGCAAAATGACCATAGTGAGTGACAATTGTTCCTTTTTTACTTGCAGTATCACCATCCTTGGGACAGGTGCCAAATGGCTGGCGGTGCTGGAAGAGAAGAACCTTAAACCATGTAAGCACCAAGATACTCTTTGAATTCTGTTTGTCTCTGGAACTGAACCACTTTGCTTCCCTCCCATTTCTAATTAGTTCCACCAAGGCATTATTGTTCCCCAATATAATAATAATAATAATAATAATAATAATAATAATAATAATAATTTATTATTTATACCCCGCCTATCTGGCTGAGTTTTCCCAGCCTCTCTGGGTGGCTTCCAATCAAGTGTTTAAACAACACAGCATTAAATATTAAAAACTTCCCTGAACAGGGCTGCCTTCAGTTGTCTTTTAAAGATAAGATAGCTGCTTATTTCCTTCACATCTGAAGGGAGGGCGTTCCACAGGGCAGGCGCCACTATCGAGAAGGCCCTCTGTCTGGTTCCCTGTAACCTCACTTTTTGCATTGAGGGAACCGCCAGAAGGCCCTCGGCGCTGGATCTCAGTGTCCAGGCTGAACGATGGGGTGGAGATGCTCCTTCAGGTATACAGGACCGAGGCCGTTTAGGGCTTTAATGGTTAGAACTAACACTTTGAATTGTACTCGGAAACATGCTGGGAGTTGTTACTTTGCCCATGGATTGTGGAAACACAGGAAGCAACCTTACACCAAGGCAGGAAGTAGGTCCATTTAGCTCAGTACTGTTGCATTAGGGGTGGGGAACCTGCAGCGCTCCCAGATGTTACTGTACTCCAACTCCCAGCAGCCCCAGCCAGTGTGGCCCATGGTAAGGCTTGATGGGAGTTGTAGTGCAGCTGCCTTTGTTGGTGGCCCATGTTCTAGAAGTTAACAGGAAACTCGGGGGGGGGGTGTCGGGGGCGGTGTTGATAATTGGCCAGGAAATAACAGTGTAACTCTGCCTGGTAATGTTGTTCCAAGGTGAAACTCATAACCTCCAAACGCTCCACACCATCCTGTCAACTGGCTCACCCCTCAAGCCTCAAAGTTACGAGTACGTCTACAAGCACATAAAGAGCAGTGTTCTGCTGGGATCCATATCAGGTAGGGGTTTTCTGAACTTGAGCCCTTGAATGTTTAGTGGGTTAGAAAGTTAGAGGGAGGAGGATGCAGTGGTTGCTAAGCAGTCACCATTTTGGGTACTATTTTGCATCTCTTACATTGTCTTGTGTGGCCCAGAGGTGGGTGTGGATCTGCCGGTAGATCTGTGTGTTGATCGACAAGGATTCCCAATTCCTAGTTGTTTTAACAAGAGCAGCAGCACCATTTGGAAGAAGATTTGAGGGGTAAAGAGCATTTACATTTATTCAGTTTTTCAAAAATTTACAGACAAATGAATTACAAAAACACAAATCACATACATTTCTAATACACATATATTTGACTTCCCTCCCTGCCCCTTTTGTGGTTATTTTAAAGTTTTGCTCTTTATACTCCATTTCGGCATAATCCATTAATTTAATTAGCCACTCTTCCTTGGTTGGTACTACATCTTCTTTCCATCTCTGGGCAAAAACCATTCTAGTGGCAGTTGCAGTATGCATAAACAATTGGGGGGGGGGGTCTTTTGGTATCTCAGTGTCTACTATCCCTGTAAGAAAAGTTTCTGGTTTTTATTGTTACCTTCAACATTTTCTTCAATTCATTGTAAATCATTTCCCAGAAGTCTTTTACTCTCTTACAAGACCACCATATATGATAGAAAGTACTGTATTTACTCAGGGATGCGGGTGGCACTGTGGTCTAAACCACTGAGTCACTTCAGCTTGCCGATCAGAAGGTCAACAGTTCAAATCCCTGCGACGGGGTGAGCTCCCGTTTCTCAGTTCCAGCTCCTGCCAACCTAGCAGTTCAAAAACACGCCAAAAAGTGCAAGTAGATAAATAGGTACCGCTCCAGCAGGAAGGTAAATGGTGTTTCCGTGCGCTGCTCTGGTTTTGGTGTTCCGTTGTGCCAGAAGCGGCTTAGTCACGCTGGCCTCATGACCTGGAAAAACTGTCTGCGGACAAACGCTGACTTCCTCGGCCTGTAAAGCAAGATGAGCGCCACAACCCCAGAGTCGTCTGCGACTGGACTGTCAGGGGTCCTTCACCTTCACTGTATTTACTCAAATTGAATGCTCACCTCATCTGGGCTGCAGGGCCAGTTGTCGTGGTGGGCTGGGGGTGGTGATGCCGATACTCTTTGCTAGTGCTGTCTACTGAAGCCAGCCCATGCTAGTGGATGTGAGAAACAGAAGCTTCCTTATTTACTTGGTTCCACTTACGGATGACTTCCCACTAAAGCACTTCAGAGAGATTTCACAGTGAGAACACCGATAGAAACAATTAAGGAAACAACTCCTTATGTAGAAACAATTGACAGACAGTTTTGTCTATAAAACAGAGTTTCATATCCAGTGCAAATACAGTCTGCATCTGTACCCTTAAACCAGTGTTAGACTATTGATCCATCTTGCTCATTATCTTCCCTTGACTGGCTGCTGGCTGCTGAGTAGAGTGGAGTGGAGTCTTAAGCCATCATCTACTCTCTGATCTGCTTATTTATTTTAAACTCTGGAAACCAGGTTATCTGCCACTGTGTTTTAGTCCATCAAAAGTTACCAGCCCAGCAGAGGACAGTTCTGATCCGTCAGCCTCTGGGCTGCAGCCTAGCACACTTTCACAGTCTCAGTGACCTGGGAGTGGGGTCAATTCCAAGCGTATGCAGATTGATAATAATTGAACCATCATTTCAGAGTAATTGTACCACTAACGTGTTTTAAGCATGAGGGAGAGTTGCAATTCAGCAACATCAGAACGGATGTATTTAAAGAGGTTTCAACCCTTCTGAGAGATGGCCTTATGGAAGCCCGTTCTGCCCCCCTCTCGTTTCAGGAGGCACAGATATAGTTTCCTGCTTTATGGGTCAGAATGTGTCCATTCCGGTTTACAAAGGCGAGATCCAGGCACGGAATCTGGGAATGGCAGTGGAAGCCTGGAACGATGAAGGTATTTCCCCCAGCCAAAGCTCTTGCTATCACTTTTTCCAAGTCAGAACTGTGGTTGGAGAAGAAGGGCTTCTGAGAGCACAGACAACTTCAGGATCTCAGGGCAAATGGGGGCCCTTTTCTCATCCCCGCTGTCGGTTGTAAGGGGTTGGGCTGGGGAAGGTTCTTTGCAGACCTCCACGTAGTTTAATGTGGGTTTAAAAAAGAAAAGGTATCACCAGAATTTATGGAGAGCCTTATAGCAGGGATGGAGCCTGTGTGTGGCCCTCTCTGGCCCTCGGGACTCTCCCAAGGCTGCCCACCTCACTTGTCCTTCTCTTCCCTTTCTGGGTGTTTTTGCCTGGCTGGAATGTGCCCTGGGATGACGATACAGCTGTACCTCAGAAGTCGAACAGAATCTGTTCCGGAAGTCTGTTCGACTTCCAAAATGAAACGAACTTCCAAAGCATGGCTTCTGATTGGCTCCAGGAAGCTCCCTGCAGCCTATTGGAAGCCGTGGAAGCCCCATCGGACGTTCGGCTTCCGAAAGAACCTTTGAAAACTGGAACATGCACTTCCAGTTTTTGATTGTTCGGGAGCCGGAACATTTGACTCCCAAGGCGTTTGGGATCCAAGGTGCACCTGTAATGCCTCTTGCTTGGCTGCATGGAGGGGGGGTGCATTTCATCCTCTGGTTGGAGTGAATCCTAGTGTACAAGGGAAAGTGTCGTTTTTATTTAATTTATTTAATTTGTTAGCCACTTTATCTTGCCCAAAATAACCAAAAGCAGCTTACAACCAACCAAATAAAACCCCCCACATAGGTACATTTAAACTAAGGAGGGGGTGAGGGTGGGAGAAAAAAAAACCCCACCCACTGGTTGTTTACTTCATTTTACTGCTTTTTCTCATTGCAAACTTCTCCAAGGATTTTGATTGAGCAGCACCCAATAAATAGCTTAAATAATGTACAGCAAAATAAGCTTGGGGTTCATTGTGGGAAACGTAGAGAGAAAGGAGTTCTCCCATTTCGCCTTTGCTGGATCCAAGGCCCCGTCTGCACTACATGTTTGGAGCAGTATGATTCCACTTTAAACAGTTGTGGTTTCCCCCCGAAGGCTCCTGGAAACTAGTTTGTTAAGGGTGCTCCTGAACAGTGTTAGAAGACTTCTATCCCTCTCCCAGAGCTTAACAAGCCTCCTTCCCAGGAAACCGTGAGAGTCATAGCTCTGTGAGGGGAAGAGGGGTCTAAGAACTCCTGCACCCTTTAAAAAAAGACACTTCCCAGGATTCTTTGGGGGATGCCGTGACTGTTTTAGAGTTGTATGACCCTGCTTTCTAAGTATAGTGCAGATGGAGCCACAGTGGCTAGGCTAAGTCTTCTTTGACCTTCAGATGTCCAGAAGTTGTTGAGCTACAGCAGTGTGGCCTGTGGTCTCAGGGATGTTGAAGGTTAGCCTGGCAACATCCATAGGGTGCCAGGTTGGGCAGGGCTGGGCTAAGTGATGACAGACCAGGTCTTATCCCACCTCCAAAGAAGCTGCAACAGGGAAGAACTGATCAATTGCCCGATAGAACACTTGAGCTGTGTATTCCAAGGGCTGGAGAGAGGGAAACAAGCTGCCTTTGTTCTTGATCCTTAAAACAGGCAAGCCAGTTTTGGGGGAAAGCGGAGAGCTGGTCTGCACCAAGCCCATGCCCTGCCAGCCAACACACTTTTGGAACGACGAGAATGGAAACAAGTACAGAAAGGCTTATTTCTCAAGATTTCCAGGTATGTATTGAGGTGGTGCTTTTTGTGTGTGTTGTGGGGGCACATTGTTGGTCCTGCACTTACAAAGCCTGCAGAACTAATATTTGAGCATGGCATTTGAGAACTGCTGTGGGTACCAGTATTTGCTTGTGAAATTGTAAGCCCGAAAGTGTGAATGTTGTGGGGTTCCTGCTTGTTTGCCCACCATCCCACCCCCTCACTTTGCTCTCTGCAAGTGCAAGGACAGACCTCTTCATCTTTCTGGGGTGCTCCTTTCTCACAACCTCAGAAACCATCAGGGATCACAAACAGGTTTGATTTCTTTTTAAAAGGGGGTCTTCATTGTTGATTTGATAACTGAGGCTGCAATCCTGTACCCACAACCCACAAACAGCAGAGTGCTACAAAAATGGTCTTCTGGGGTTCTGTTGTTGCTGCGTTCTAGAATATGCTGATGGATTGCATCTCCCATTGGTCTCAGGCAGCAAGGACGATGGTCAGGGATGATGAGAGCAGAAGTCAAGCAACATCTGGAGGGTGACAAGTCCCCTCCCCTGTTTTAGAGGCTTGTCTGACGCAGGTGGCGCTGTGGGTTAAAGCCTCAGCGCCTAGGACTTGCCGATCGAAAGGTCGGCGGTTCGAATCCCTGCGGCGGGGTGCGCTCCCGCTGCTCGGTCCCAGCGCCTGCCAACCTAGCAGTTCGAAAGCACCTCCGGGTGCAAGTAGATAAATAGGGACCGCTTACCAGCGGGAAGGTAAACGGCGTTTCCGTGTGCGGCTCTGGCTCGCCAGAGCAGCGATGTCACGCTGGCCACGTGACCCGGAAGTGTCTCCAGACAGCGCTGGCCCCTGGCCTCTTGAGTGAGATGGGCGCACAACCCCAGAGTCTGGCAAGACTGGCCCATACAGGCAGGGGTACCTTTACCTTTACCTTTACCTGTGTTAGTCTGTTAAGCAAATGTGCAAGACTCTTAGGGTTTTTTTAAAAAACACAGACGTATTTAAATATCTTCAGGTTCTCCTATAGGGAAGAAGGGGATCCTGCATGGGGTGTCACTGCCCACCTCTCCACTGGCAGGAAGTCAAACTCTTTGAAAGGGCCAGCCAAGTGGGCTGGACAACCCCTTCCACTGCAGGACGTTCTTGCCAGCAGCTCCTAGGGCTCCTCAAAAAGGAAGTGGCAGAAAACACCATTTTAAAATGGCTTTCCTTTGCTTTTCCCTTTTCTCTGCTCCTTCACTACCAAAATTCTTCAGTCTCCTTCACTGCCTGCATTCCAGTGACCCAAAGCTTTTTCCCTTTCCAATCCTAGCTGTACGCATCCTGTGTGTAGTTGCCATCATTCATCAGAAGTTCCAGAGCTCATCTTCTAGCTTATTATTGATGTCCTTAGTTTTCCTGCTGCAGCATCTCACCTGTTTTTGAGCAGGGGTTGCTGCATTTTTATCCTGGCTTTTAACTCTGGCTTGAATTTATATTGAAGTCGGATTTTCTAAATGGTTTTTAATAAGAGGAAGAATACAATTTTTTTATTTATACCCCACCCATCTAGCTGGGTTACCCTCACCACTCTGGGCAGCCTCCAGCGCACACAATAATAAAACATAAAACATTAATATCTAATACATTCCTATATCAATATGTGCTCTTAGTCTGATTTCTCAACTCATTCTCACTCCAATGTCATTCAAATGCTAGCATAGATAGCGACCCTTTACTGTATTTTTGAACATATGTTTTATATCTATCCCACTTTTCCATAAATTTTTGTTTTGAATTGCTTCTCAGGGTATTTGTGAACTGCGCCATTTCAGCAAATTCTTGTAGCTTGTAATGCCAGTCCGTTATTGTCGGGGCTTCTTGTTCCTTCTTGTTCCTTCCACCCCTTGGCCACCAAAGTCCGAGCTGCGGCCGTTGCACATAAGAACACCTCCCTATTATCCTTCATCTGTCTGCCTGGAAGGAATCCTGCCTGATCATGATGTATATAATCTTTCAATACTGATTTCATTCTATTGGCCATTATGTTAGCAAATGATTTATAATCATTATTTAATACTGAAATCGGTCTGTAATTATTAACTGCTAACACGTCGGCCTCTTGTTTTAGAATTAAAGTTATAAATGCCTCTTTCTGTGTCGCTGGTACTTTCCCTGAGATTAAAAATTCATTCATTATATCCTGTAATGGTCTCACCAATTGATTATTTAATTTCTTATAATATTTTGCTAATAATTCATCTGGTCCTGGCGATTTCCCTGTTTTTGCCAGCTTGATTGCATCTAATATTTCCTGTGTTGTTATATGGCCATTTAAAATTGCTCATTTTTCTCCTGTTACCCTTGGCAGATTACTAGCCTTCAAATACTTGACTATCTCCCTTTTTGTCCTCCTTTCCTATATAATTCTGTAGAATATTTGGAGATGGTTCTTGGCTCCCACCCTACTTTCCCTAGGCCCCACTTGGAAGCTGGCATGGAGCGCTCTCCCCCGGGCTCAGCGGTTCTCCTACCCCTTTGTCTGTCCCCTTGTTTGCTCCAGGAGTTGGGGTGGACTTTCTAGCCCTTCAGCCGTTCACTTTGGGGGCTCCTGGTGCGATACCATGTCCCTGGGCCCTGTTCATCGGTGGGTGGCCTGGAAGAGCAATTGAGATTGCTCCCCCAAGTCTGCCATCTTCCCCAACTCTGATTTCATGAACATATGGAGGGCCAACGGTTCCTGACCACTGGCCTGAAAGGTTATTCCAATGGTTCTCAAAGGGTGTGGCAGGAACTCTGACAGATGCAAAAGATCAGAAAAGACAAAGGCTTATTTGTGTTGATGAGGAGATAAGAGCTTGTCTGTCTTAAATTAGACCTAAAATTAAGGAGATTACCCAGCAAAAGCAGGCTCTCACCTCTCATACAGACTTACGGTTCATATGTAAGAGGCTTGTTTATAATTACCATATTTTTCCATGTCTAAGACAACTCCTATTTTTTTTTAACCCAAAATTAAGAAAATGAAACCATAAAATAGAAGTGAAAATCTTGGTTGGCGGCAGCAAGTTGTTGATCTTATTGGGGGCGATTGCCCTCAAAGTTTTCCAGCATGAGAAGCATGCAGTGCACCGTGGTGCAGAAGCAAAGGCAGTGACTGGGGGGGGGGGACCTCATGCTCCCCCTTGGTGGCAGCTGCTGCTGCGGGGAGGCAGGCTCCCAAGCAGGATGCCAAGGAAGAGCCGGGCGAAGGCAGCGACCGCTCTGTTCTGGGCCATGCCGCCCAGCAAACTCAGCTGAGGAAGGAGGGGCAGGGTGGGAGTCTGAGAGGGGAAGAGGGGGAAAAGGAAAGAAGGCAAGGAGAGGCAGCTGAGGCAGCTCTCAGCTGTGGTGGCGGCAGCTGCTCTCAATCCGGTGGTTGAGCCAGCGGGGGCTTCAGGTGAGCCAGTCACCAGCATGCATCCGGGGGGGGGGGAGGGAGAAAGGGGGGACCGCCTCAGCCCGCCCAAGCCAAAATCCCGGACATATGATTAAATATTTAAAAATTCCCCCAGGTGCCCATGTTCCGTGTACAAGACAACCCCCAATTTGTTACTAATTTTTTAAAGCAAAAAACCTCATCTTATACCTGCAAAAATACGGTATATTTTGGGAATGACCTGTGTTCTTATGCAGTTGCATTGGTTTTTACTTTCTGGATGTCCCATGATCATATTATAAAGTAGTTGTGTTCTGTGTTATAAATCAAGCACTTCTAGGATTTTCTTCTTTTTGTGTTCCAATGTATTTCTTATCAATAAAAATTCCGTGTGGCACAAGCAAATATTTATTCTGAAAGTGTGGTCCAGAGGAAAAGGTTTGAGAATCAATGGGTTATTCAGTAAACAAAATAAGTTAAAAGGTGGGTCACTTGTATCCCCCTACAACCCTTCTAGTTTTCTGTGTTCTTGTAAATATTTTTTTAATTGAATTTATACACCGCCCTATACCCAAAACATTGTATTGTTTATTTTTTTAATCTGTTCCGTCAATTTCCACTGTTCTTGTGAATGTGAAAACAGATTTGTGTGCCACCCAGGCCTGGATTGTTGATAATTGACCTGGTTGCCCTCCATGTGGGTTTTTCTGGACAGGTGTCTGGGCTCACGGCGACTATTGCAAGATCAACCCCAAGACAGGAGGCATCGTCATGCTTGGCCGCAGGTATGCCCATCACTTTGGCGTGACCATATGTGAGGGATGCTTCGTGGCAGTTAGCAGAGGGGCTGCTGCGCACTTGGGAATATAGGGACACATTGTCAGTCTGGCTCTGCTGACTGGCTGGCGTTTCTGAGGCTGGGCCAGGAAATTTCAGAGACTCCCTCCACTCTTTTCTCCCCCTCTCCTCTGTTTCAGCATCCCGTGGTCTTCGTCAGGTGGCACAACCTTTCCTTTGATGCAGGGCTGGCCTATGGCATACTGCTGCCCGAGGCAAAACAGCAAATGCCTCCTTCTCCCCCACGTCAAGTTGCATGATACCCAATCCAATGCCAAGCAAGTTGCTTTGGCATCTAAGGCAGGCTCCCAACTCTCATCAGCCCCAGCCAGGGTAGCCGATAGTCTGCTGTGGCCCTCCCAGTGCAACGGCATCTGGGAGGGCCGCAGGTTCCTCATCCTGTCTATAAAAGGCCCTTGGGTGGAGGAGTGTAGGCAGCTGCCTTATGGTGAATCAGGCTACTGGTCCATCGCACACAGTATTGTGTCCTGGCAGTGGCTTCCCATGGTTTGGGGAAGAGTGCTTCTTCGTCCTGCTTGAAGATGCCTGGGATGGACCCTGGGATCTTCTGAGTATGGGGCAGATGCTGTGCCATGGAGCTGCATCTCTTGCTCCTGCTGTACTACAGTCCCCAGAATTCTTTGGGTAGGACCCACAGTCATTAAGCCTATTTAGATCTTTACAGTTCTTGTGGGCCTGTTTGTTGTTTATGTCTGCATAAAACGTTCTAATGGGTATGAATCTCTAACAAACAGCGGCCTCTTGGAATCCCTGCCTAAGGATCATTTTTTGTTGCCTATTTGACACAGTTGTTTTATTGAGAACCATGATAAATTCCTTATGTTTTGTCTCTTTTCATCAGACTGTGATTATGCTTTAATGATGCTTTACTAATGATTATGCTTTTCCTCTGTGGTTTGTACTTGTTTCCTCCCCCCAGTGATGGCACACTGAATCCAAGTGGTGTGAGGTTTGGGAGTTCTGAGATCTATAACATAGGTATGCAATTTAACATTTATCCACTCTTCTTCCTCCCATTAATTACAGTATTGGCTAACTTGATTTCTCATTTTTCTGTCTTGACTTCATTCAACAACAACCCTGTGAGGTAGAGAGCAGTGTGTGGGTGCTGTAGGATTTGAAGAGGCTCAAACAAGCCAAGTCACGATTGGCCTCATCTGTAAGGCGTAGAGTACTGGACCCTGCATGCACTCTATAAGTCTCTTAGTCTCTAAGAGTACAGTTGCCATTTCTTGACATGCCCTGCAGTGTGGCTTGGTTCACACACAATGCTATGTTGTTGTTCATTTGGAATTTGCAAACCCAGCCCATCAGACTAACTATGGCTTGTATTTTGCCAACAAATCACAATGTGAAGCCAAGGTTTCTTGTTGGTTTACAAACCTTGGCTTGTTTGAACTATGGTTTGACTTTATGGCCAGACTCAACAGTTTTGCTTAATAATGGTTTTTTTGGGCACCCCACCCCAGGCACAAAGTAATAGCAGCTAGAAATCAAACCAAGCTTTGGAGAAACAAGCTTGGCCTGTCTGCTCACCTAAGAAACCACTCATGCTTGGTTGCGCAAACCATGGTCAAAGTGTGCGAACAATGGCTTAGTATTATGTGTGAGTGCAGCCATTGAGACGTCCCCTGAGAGGAAGCTGCTTTATACCAGCTCAGACTATTTGAGTGGCATTTTCAGTGATGGCTGCTTGCTTTTGGAATGCCCACCCATAGGAGGCACAACTGGTACCATCTCTGTATTGTCTGCTCTGACTGGCATCAAGTATTGAAGGCAGTGGGTTGGGAAATACTGCCCTACAAATGTTTTTGGGCTTCCATCATCCCCAGTCAGCTTGACCCAAAGATCAAGGCTGATGAGGGGCTGCAGTCCAAAACATCTAGAGAGCATCAGGTTGGGGAAGGCTCTTTAATATCTCAGACAGACATTCTTTCTCCTCATTTGCTACTTAAACCTTTTACCTGGAGATGCCATTGTAGAGTATCTCATGAAGGAACACCTGAGATACATTTCCAAGGTCTGCTGGAACTTGGGTTTGAAAGCCACTGGGCTGCACAGGAAAATTTGCAAAATTGCTTGAGGAAAACTCTTGTTTTGGGTAAATGAGAGAGGCTTCATGATTTATTGTGAAGTTTGTGCCATGCCCTTCTTTATAAAATGATCCCAGGGCAGGTCACAGCCAAATGCTCATGGTTTTAAGGTCCAGAATTAAATAGCCTTACTTTGTTCCTTTAGTTGGCACTCCTAAAGGAGGCTCTTAAGAACATCAAAGGAGGCTTGCTCCATTACAGTGAATGGGGCCCCACTAGGCTAGTCTGCTCCCAGCGCCCCCCCACCTGCCTGCTTTCTTAGCTACATTCGGTTCAGAGGGCTGGCACTGCCTGACAGCTGCCTCCTCCTGGGCTCAGTGTTGCCCTTGGAGAACTCAGCAGGGAGGAGAAGGAAGGTGGGAACAAATCTAGAACTGGTTGTCTCTGCCTGCTGTTGCCTCTGGCGCCACCTGCTGTTAGTCTCCCTGCTTCTGCCCTACCAGTCTCAATGGGTAGCAGCCACCATTCAGCAACACTGAGTCCTTTTTTCAACCACATTTTTTTCCCTTTTAAGCCACATGGAATGAAAACACAGAGACACGTTGTGGTTGATGTCTTTATCAGCAAATGTGTGTAGCAAATCTTCATTTCGAGGGTTGCCTCGAACCATCTGGCGTGCCTGGTCCAGAGGCAGTTTGCTCTTTGCAAGAGTCCCAGCGCCCACAGCGGCCCGGTTGGCTCTGGTGATGCCCTGTCAATGGATTCCTCTGAGGCTGCTTCACCGTCATAACTCTTGCGTGATCACAAAAGAGGTTGCCAGCCTGGTCCGTGAAGTCAGTGGAGGGTCTGCAGTAACGAGGGCAGGGCAAGAGGGAGGGCAGAAAAATCAGCAGTTGAGTGAAGCAAAGGACTGTTTGGCTGCAGGCCTGGCCCTCCAATGTGGGCAGCAGATGAACTTTAACAGCCTTCCTTTCTCAACATCCCCCTTTATTTTCTTGGAATGGTCTCTCTGTTTGGCTCCCCCCTCCTTTTCTTTGGAGAGGGGAGATGATTAGGAGAAACGGCAATTGAGAAAAGATAATATCCGTTTCCTATCACAATCACTGGCTATGCTGATGGGATATGGATTCCAGCAATGCCCAGAGTGCCCCATTCCTCCTCTAAAACTATTCATCTGCCCAGTGGGAATCTCATCTGAGGTATTATGAGATTCTTCAAGAGGAAGCAGGATAAGCATCAAAGAAGCTCCTACATCCAATTCCTGCTCGTGTGGCTTGGCATTCAGTTGTGTTATAATTTATGAATTCAATTCTGTTTTTAAAGTCTGCCTTTACTGCTATTATTAATAAAGGCAGCATTTTATGTAAATCACTTTTAAAAAATATTAAGCAGTATATAAATCTTGATGGATAAATAAATAAATAAATAAATAAATGCCTTCTATTCTACCACTGGATTTCATACTGCACCTATGACCAGCAAATGAATCATATTTGTATTCTGCCCAGCCAGTCAAGTTCATTGCGTGGTTTACATAAGTAATTGGGGTCTAAGCCGGGAACCGCAGCTTAAGTGACCGGAATTACTTCTTACTGTGAATACATCTTATTTTAGTCTTGTTTCATAAAATAATCAACTTTTTCCTCCAAGGAGCTCATACATGATTTCCTTTCTCCCCCTTGCCCCACGAATATTTTCTCCTCTTAACAAACTTGTGAGGTAACTTAGGCTGAGAGAGAGTGAGTGGCCACAGGCCACCCAGTAATCTTGCCGAGTGGGATCTCTTCAGGCCTAACCAGACACTCTTAACTACTACTCCACACCAATTAAGAATATTAAAGCCTCATCATTAAAGCCACATTTAAAGAGGTACTATCCTGCTTTGAACAGTCAGGGCTTCCCCCAAGAATCCTGGGAACTGCAGTTAGTTAAGAGTGCTGAGACCATCCGTTCCCTCTATACGAAGGAAAATGGGGACAAAACTAGACCAAGTTGGCTGTGCCTGCCATTGGCTCTGGTGCCATCTACCTGGCTAAAGAGTGCCAGCTGCCCCTGCAAGCCACATGGTCTGGCTTTATAATGGGCACATATTTACTATTCCCTGCTGCGAGGGCGCAAATAAGTCTAAGCCAACATTTCCTTTGTCTCTTCAGTGGAAGCTTTTGAGGAGGTTTCGGACAGCCTCTGCGTCCCTCAGTACAACAAAGACGGCGAAGAAAGGGTGATCCTTTTCCTAAAAATGGCCACCAACCAGGAGTTCAGCCCAGATTTGGTGAAACGCATCAGGGAAGCGATCCGCGTCGCACTCTCCGCCCGGCATGTTCCCAGCCTCATTCTGGAAACTGAAGGCATTCCGGTATGTCAGCACAATCCTTTTTTCTTACTTCTTACTGCTGCTATATATATTTTTTCATTGTTACCTTGGAATAGTCATTAAGGAGCACTTGTCATCTCTCTTCAAAACCCCCACATGCCTGGAAATTTTAGTCTCTTATTTTTTAATTTAAAAAGTGGAGTGGAGTTTTATAGTTTGTTTGTGTTGCTTAGCAACTTGTGTGTGCTTTTCTTCCTGAATAAGCCTTTTCCTCTTTTTCCTCCTTTTTTTAAACAGCAAAAATGAGTCCCCTAATAAACACCTCTGTTTGGTTTATAAATATACAGGCGTCCTGCTGATATACTGAGAACTCTTGGGTGTTGTTGATAAGTATAAAATGAGATGATTGCCTTTCTGGTGTGCCAAAGAGCAGCTCCCTGCAAAAAGCATTTTGGATAGTTCTGTTCTCTAAAATGATAGGTTTTTGATTTGTTTTGCAAGAAGTCTCGCTTAAAAAATACCAACAACCTCAAACTATCTTGCAAAGCTTGTGACCTAATTTTTTCACAGCTGAAGGCTCACAGAGACAAGTAAGGCCCGTGAAGGAAGTTTTGATCTACTTCTGACTTTCATGAGCAGGAACATAGGAAACTGTCAGATCACTAGTCCATCAAGCTCAGTATTCTCCGCACAGACTGGCAGCTCCTCTCCAGGGTTTCAGGCAGGAGTCTCTCCCAGCTCTCCCTGGAGATGCCAAGAATTGAACCTGGGACCGTCTGCATGCAAGGTGGATGCTGTGCCCCTGAGCTACACCCCTTCCAGTGATAGCCTTGTTCTCCGTGACTTTGTCCAAGCTATCACTGCCTCCCGTGGAAGCAAATTCCGTAGTTTCAATTATGCACTGTATGACAAGTACTTCTGTTGCCTGTTCTAACTCTCCCAACATTCAGCTTCATTGGATGGCCCCAAATTTCAAGCTGTGTGCACACGATCCCTTTTCACACATGGCTGAATCTCCCTGCCTTCCCCAACCTGTTGCATTTGGGAAGTTGTTGGGCTGCATCCTGCCTTCCCATTGGCCCATGGAGTAAGTTTGTTCACTTATAGAAGCATTTATTATACTGCCATATCATTAAAGATCTTGGTGTACAACAAACAAAATACCATTTAAAAGTAATATAAATAATAATTAAAGTGGCTGGCTAATTAATCAGTATGAAAAAGTCTCCAATAGAGGCCTGGAAGTCAAAGAAGCCAGGATGCCTCCTGCCACATCTCTGCATGAAGCGTGTTCCACAGCATGAGGCCAGCAGCACCAAAGGCCCCACTTCCGGTTGAGGCCAGTTGGGCCTCTTTAACATGGAGGGCAACTAGCAGCACTCCTCAAGATGATCTTGGTGATCCAGCAACTTCTGCAGGGCACAGCGTTGGTCTAGCCAGTAGGTACTTTAATGGGGTTCTTATAGTGTCTTGCCAGCCTGGGGCGAGCTGATGAGTGTGGCAGAATCGCTCACCCACATTATAGAAGCCATTGTCTTCAGCTTTTTGGTACCAGCATGTTTTTCTGTAAGCCACACTTTGCCCCAGCCTGCCTCCCTGAAAAGCAGCAGCATATGGCCCCGTATGTGGGGTGGGTCTGGTCCTCATCTCTGGTTGTATGCTCCCATCCCTCTGCAAAAAAAGCTATGGAAGATCAGCTTCAAATGGCTCCTTAAACTGAAACAAAAAAGTAAAAGGCGGCTTTGGGGTGTTTATATGACAACTGGTTAACTAGGAGTCCTAGTTTAGATCATTAAGTAGCCAACACTCTGAAGGTATGTATAACTGAATTCTAATCACATTTTGAGGTAAAATATGTCCCTACAAGAAAGCACTCAGAGCTGCATTCTTGCCTTCCTCCCATTCTTTTTGTTTGTTTGTTTTGTTTCCTGCCTCTCTCCTTTGACCTACGCTTTTTTTGTCAAATATAACTCCTGGAACTGCAAAAAAGTATTTACCTGCCACTGACCTCCTTTTTGGGAGCAGAGAGCTTACTGTTTCTTCGTGAGCCAGTGTGTAGGAAGAGTGTGGACTTTCCAGAGGCATCTGGATGGCGACTGGGAGAGAACTGGATGTGGGAGGCAGAACTTTTAACAGTCTGCATCCCAAAGAAGAACATTTATTGCTGGTTAGCCAGTCAGGCCTTTTGCATACACAGGCAATGCGATACGTATTACGAAACACTTGGAACCATAATACAGTATAATTAAAATGATACCATTACAGTAACTAAGTTACATATATTAACTTGTGATGTGGTGTCTTGGAGTCATGAGCACAGCATCACCGTTTGCCTAGCAGTGTCTGCTACGCATGATGGCCAAATTCTCCCTCCGCAGCTGGAGGCAGCGATGCTTCAGAATACCAGTTTCTGGAAACTGCAGAAGGAAGGAGGGCTCTTGTGGTCATGTTCTGGTTTCCCCCAGGCATCTGGTTGGCCGCTGGACTAGGAGGGCCATTGGCCTAAGGCAGCAGGCAATTCTTATGTCCTTATCTGCTTAATTTCACAGTACACAATAAATGGGAAGAAAGTTGAAGTCGCTGTCAAACACATTATCGCCGGGAAGGAAGTGGCTCAGCGGGGCATCTTCTCCAATCCAGAGACCCTGGACCTTTACCGAGACATTCCTGAGCTCCAGAACTTCTGAAGGAACCTGCCTTTTCCCCATCTCTGTGTTTGTGTGCGTGTGTGTGCGTGTATGGTTTTGTACTGTGTATATAATATGTATATGGACGCTGTATGCAAAAGAAACTATTTAAGCAATGGTGTTTCTTTTGAAAAAGGAGAAACACTGTTTTGATTTGCCAAGTGCTTCATGAAAAGGCTTCTGGAAGGGCAGCCCTGCAAATTTTGGTGTATCGGCGTTGCTTTCCTTCCAGCCTAGAAGATCTAGCTTGCCTCTTTTTAGATGCAGCTGGCTACAGAGACTTTTTAAATGATCTACACTAAAAAAAATGTGTCTTCTGGTTTGAATTTTATCTTTTAAAATCGAGGAAATAGGGTGGTAGGCATATATGCCATTTGATTATGGTTGGAGGTGGGGCACTTGTTTTCCCCGAGATGCTGTTGGACTCCAACTCCCATCAGCCTCAACCAGCATGGCTAATTGTCAGGGATTATAGGAATTGTAGTTCAGCAGCATCTGGAGGGCTGCATGTTCTCATTCCTGGTTATGGTTTAAAACTGCTCAAGATTCTAGGAAACTACTGGTGGCTTTTCAGTGGGAAGACTAGAAGACTGTGGGCATGTTTCTCATGCTTGCCACTGTTCTTCACTTGAGGTTTTTTAGGCAATGGGGATGTTGAGTGTGATAGAAAGAGTGCATTCTCAGTGGTGATAGTGCCCAGTAGGCTTAGATAGCAGCATTCTGAAGAACTGGGGGTGTTTTCCTTAGACCACATCCCCCAATCCTCAACAGGAGACAGGGGATTGATCTGTCACTGACAATTGCATGTGGGAAGGTTTCCCAGATGCAAGGAAGTGCTCACAACAGCTGGATTCACTTTATTTTTACTTATTCTTTTTTAAATAAAGAGATTGACTTCTGAGTCTGTGTTTAAAACTTTTTTTATTTTTAAGAAATACCTCTTTTTAAGATTAGCTTTTAAGACTACTTTTGGACTACTGCTTCCATTGGAACCAGCCAGAAAAACACCTGGAGGGCACCAGTTTGGCAAAGTCTGTTTTGGAACAGAGCACAGATTTGCTGCCACTGTTTGAAATAATACTTGACTTTCCTGCTAAAATATGAAAGGTTGCAGCCCTCATTTAGACACATCTTGCAACCAGTGGAACTAGCAATGACTAGCAGATAGTTCCATCAGTTCCCCAGGACTTTGGGTTGGCACCAGGATTTCAATGCCTCATCTTCCCAGCCCTCAAACAGTCTTGGAGAAAGGGGAGATGCTGGAATTAGAAGCATGACTATGCACTTAGTTTCCTGAAACAGTTTTCCTGGTTTAAAATTTTATACAGATCTGAAGAAAGCAGGTCAACGTGATTTTCATGCACAACCCATTGCGGATCCTGAACGTGGAAGTAAACGGCAAAGTTACTGATCTTGTACATCCCCATTTTTAACTGTGTGTGGACTAAAGGAGGACATTGTCACCAGTGAAGGTCAGTGTGGTGCTCTTGGATGCTGATGGATGCCAGCTCCCATCAGCCCAGCCTGCGTAGCCCAGTGGTCAAGGGTGATGGGCGCTGTGGTCCTTGCAACATCTGGAGGGCATCACATTGGCTCTTGAACCTTTTCTTACACACTGCCAACAGCAATGGTAGCTTTGGCAGAACATCCCATAGAGACTTTGGATACTTAGCCCCCATTTGCCTGTGTTGGCTTACAAGTAGGGCCAGGAAATTGGGTGTGTAAGCAGGAGAGTGCTGGCAGAACCTCTCTTCCATTAGCTGCTGGTGGACTTGGAAAGGAAGCTTGAGAGCCCTTTATCTTAAAATCAGGTCACAACCACACCATCTGTTTAAATCACATGGCTTCCCCCAAAGAATTCTGGGAACTGTAGCTTTGCAGGGGGAGTATGTGAATGCTCCTGGGATTACTTGAGCTGGAGAGAAGCCATGAGCTTTAAATGGTTGTGACCTTGGCTTTCGTGGGAGAAAACGGGAGAAGAGAAAAATAGGTGTGGAGAGACCATGAGATTAAGGCTTAACACCAGGGCCAGAAGAGAAGCCCTTTCGTGGGCTGGATTGAGTATACAGGCTGCCAGCTGCCTATCCTGTGTCCCAGAAACTCCCAAGACCTTTGTGTTTGGTGGTCAATATGAGTAACTTCCTTTCTTTAAAATAATAACCCTACCGTGTGATCTTTTGGGGGCGTGAGGGGGGAGGTGGAAGGAACTGTTTCTTGGTGCTTTGTAAAGGGATTTCCCCCCTAATAAAACAAATTGTTACTTGTGTATGGAAAACAACTAAACAGATTTTTTATGGTCCATTATGTTTTTCATAATGGAAGATGTAGTTGTGTGAACTTGGCAAGAAAGAAAGGTTTGGTGCTTCAAAAACTCCTGCGTTATTTGGAATGATTGGTGAACAAATTCTGTCTTGGATCCCTCCCCCCTTTTTAAAATCACGTTGAGTGATCTCGGTGATGCTTTAAGGAATTTAAACTTAATAAAACTGCAGAATAAATTCTCATCTTTATTGTGGAGTGAATTGATCATATTAGTGTTACTTTGTAAGGAGCAGAGGTCAGTAAATCCAAAAGTGTTTGCTGGCATAGGTTCTCTGGCAGCCCCACTTTTCAAAAGAACCATGTACATACATATATACTGGGATTTTACTTATACCTATTGTGTTTTGGTCCCAGGAACTTGGTTGCTCCAGCCTTTGCCAACCCAGTGCCATCACCCAATCCATCTGAAGGGCACCGGGTTGGCAAAGGCTGACTCACAGGACATTCCCATCTCATCAGAGTTCAAGATGGTGGACGTCATTCTAAATGGCTGCTAAAAACCATCCCCACCCCACCCTGCTTTTGAAGCCAATATATCAGGAAAGATTGGTGACAGAACCTTGAAACAAAAACTGAACAAAAGTTGGCGTCTTGAGTATTTTGTTGGCACAGAACTGGCCGCAGGAGCAGAATAACTAACTGTCCAAGCAAAGGTTAAAGTAAACAGTTGAAAATGCAGGGGAAATCTTTTCATTTTCAGTCAAAATTAGGCACTAGAAATTAGGGGCCAAGGGGGCTGACCTACAACCTGCCATGTTGGATATATTGCTATGGTTTGGTTGTAAGTGGTAGGAGACCCTGTGGTAAATATACATTATTTTGAGGGGAGAACTGGACACTTGGGGATTCAGGGCTACAATGGACAGGTGTGTAGGGGAGATAAATTTGAAATCTACTCCTCCAATCACTCAGGAGTCTAATAAAACAATATTTATTTACCTTGTAAGAGTTAAACGCTGCGAGCCACTTCAGGAACAATTATGTAACATTTAATGGGAAAATTAGACAACACTTGACCCAACTTGAAACTCCTGCTAGTTTCCTGGCAACTGGGGGTTTGATGACTCAATGAATAATGTCGGTTAACTGTCGCCAGTTTAATAACAGTTTCTGTCATAGGACTTTCCAGAGTCTCAGAGCCTCCACTCTCCTTTCTGCTCCACAATCTCTTCCCTTCTTCCCTCCTCTTCAGCTATTCCACACTGCTGCTGCTCCTCATCCAGGCAGGGTTTTGTTTTTGTTTTTGTATCCTGGGGGCCACATTCCCTCCTGGACAGCCTTCTGAGGGCCATGTGCTGGTGGTGGGTGGGGCCAGTCAAAAGTGGGTGGAGCAAGAAACGTAAATGTTGCCCCGTACAGGAGGCCAGTTTCTCCACACACTCAAAGCTCCCTTCTCTGTCCTCCATGGAGGCGATTCTCTCCATTCCAGGCCCAGCACACATTCAGAGGCCCCGGAAGCAGGCACTGCATTGTCCTTGCAGAAGGAAAAGAGGTTTCATCACAGAGCCTTGAGAAGGGGGGCAAAAGTGAGGCTGCATAATAAACTGGGCTGCTGTCCCTTACAGGGATCAGATCTGCAACCTTGACATGATCAGCACCACACTGTAACCAACCGAGCAAGTGCTCTTTATTGGGCATGATTTGTCAGGGTGGTTATACATGATTCTGCTTTCAGTAACGCTGGCACATGCAAATGCTTTGGGGCAGGCATATGGTTTCATTTCCAATCAGTGCGTGTCCCATAACTTCCTCCTGAAATTCTGTATCTTTTCAGAGAATACATATTCTGGGGTTGCTTTTTTTGTGTGTCCTGATGTTGTTGCCTCTCCAGACCCCAGTAACACTACAGCAGTATCACAGAACAACTAATAAAATGGAATAATTTGCACACTCTCCTGCTTAAATCCAGCACTCGTGAGTTATTTTTGCTGCACAGCACCCCCACAAAAATCAACAGTCTGGAAAAACCCTAATATTGCAAATAAAGACACCATAGGTCCGTGTGGGGCTGCTGTCGTTTAATTTCAAAGGTGAGATACCTTTGCAATGTGATGGCAGTTGTGGGCAATCCTACTGCTCAGAAAAAAAGGAGTAGATTCAGTTTTGACAATGTCCCTTCTATATTTTCTAATTTATGCATGTAAGACTGCAGGTTTTGTTGGAAGTTGATCAATGCCATTTTATTATAAAATCAATAAACTATTCTAAAAAGAGAGAGGTGCCCATGCAAATGGTATTCCTGCCTGGGGCATCAATGGTCCTGGTGAAATCTCACCTGCACCTCCACAAACCTGCCCATGACTAAGTTCCTCCCAAGCCTGCACCCCCACTTCCTTCTCCAGCATTCTTAAACGTACATGTATTCATCATTCAGGCAAAATGGCTGGCATTTGCAAAGCACTGCGGTCTTTATTAATTAGCAAATATGGAATAGCACATTAATTTGGTAGTTTGTTAAGTCACTGGGAATTGTAGCTCTGCTTGGGGTAAACTTTACTGCCCAGAATTCTTTCAGGGAAAGAATGTACTTTGAATATTCTTTAAAGGCATAATGGGTCCATAGCCTAGGGATGTAGGGGGGGGGAGATTCAATTCTGCCCCCCCCCAGCACTGGTTCCAGTCCCGCGGGACTCCCCCGCCCTGGCCGGGGAAGGCGGCTCCCCGATCCTTCCCGCTCCGGCCCCTGGGAGGAAGGGCCAGGCAGCGGGCGGCTGCGCCCGAGGCGTTTCCCCAGGGGCTCCGGGCGGCGGGTTGCGAGGCAAGCGGAGAGTCTTGGCCGACGGGGACCTGCCTGCCTGCCTGCCGCCGCCTTCTGCTGCCCTCCGTTCTCCGCGCCCTCGGAGATTGCAGCGGCCCACCCGGGAGGCGCAGAGACTTTCTCGCAGGTTTTTTCGAGGGTTTTGTTTTTCTGTCCTGAGCCTGCTCACCTGGAAGCAGCTGGGGAAATTTAGGCTTGGCTGACAGCTTGCAAAAAGGTAACACTGATTTATCATTTTATTTATTTCTTATAAAAATACATCATGAACAATTTAGAACAAGTTAAAAACAAAAGGAAATTAAAAACAGACACCAGTAGCCCATGCTTGGAGTCATGCTGTTAATTATCTGTATAGGCCTGGCAGAAAAGTTTTCAGCAGGTGTTTAAAAGTTGGCACAGGAGGTGCCTGCTGACTCTCCAGTGACAGAGAGTTCCACCGGACTGGGCCAATGACACTTCCTTATGGATTGCTGTACTGGGCAGTCTAAAAGAGACAAGGCAGGACATGTAGGACAGCACAGTCTCCAGGGAAGGAGCGCCAGACCTTTATTTAGAAGTATGTGAGCCAGGATTGGCGATGAGGCATCAAACTTTGTAGTTACTTGCACAAAAATGAACTTTTGGGTGGAGGTGATGGTGGGGCATCTCATGGGGCAGAAGTCTGCACACTTCTGTATTAAAGCTTAATAAGCAACTAGGAACCACATTCAGCCACAGGGTTTTGAAGTCAGGCTTGCCTCTTTTTTAACCAGAGTAGGCCACCACACAGCAACCCTGGTTTCCTGCCCAGGTGCTAGATCAGCCGACCAACGCCCCTTTAGGTGGTACTCAGGCAATCCCTGCTCTTTGTCAACTGCTTGTAAAGGATGCTAATTGAGACTTCCTTTGGCTGTTGGGAGCAGCTCCGTGGACCACCTGGTTTCACAATGAGACTCTTGTGTGGTCCACAGCAGCTGTGGTTGAACTTGCACCATGCCAGCTGGGGGAAGGAGCTCTTCTGCTCTGCACCCAGAAAACTCAAAACCTGAAGATCTGTAACTGCCTCTTGCTTATTTTCATCATTTTTCTTTTCCATCAGTTTCTTCAACCAGCTGGCAACTTGGAGGCATCCGTGTCAGTTTGCATCAGCAAATGTTTAGGTAGCTGGGCAGCCACTTGCCTTTATTCCGATGCTCTTGGGGCAGAAATAGTTAGAGAAATGTCAGCTAAGGAGAAAAGAACATAGTTGTGGTGAGTGGTGACTGAGGGAGGGGGTAAGTGAGTGCAGATTATAGGAGCAGAACTAGGAGCTTGCGTGTGCCTCTGAGAGAGGAATTCTGATCCAGAGCTTCATGTCTTTTGCAGTACACAGATGGAGCTCTTGTGCAAGTAAGTCTTCCCACTGATTTTACTTGCAAGGCACAGCTCCATGTGAGCCATGGAAGGTGTGTATTACACTATGGTGAAATCATAGGTATAACCTCACTTGCACGAAACACCGTTTGTGAATTGGATTCCGCTCCATCCCACTAAGAGTCCTAGTTTTGAGCCAACTGCCTCTATGTCTTCAGTTGTGTCTTTTTACAGACATGAGAACTACTCATTTGCTTCTTATGTGTCTGGTGGGTTGCAATGAAAGTGGCAGTTCTTGGAATCTGATTCCTGCGTGGAGCTAGTCATGTTGCCTCACCCAAAATGAATGCCCTGCTTAGTGTAGAAACACTGAGAAATTATGTCCTGGTAAAAACAATAGCAAGGGCTTCAGGAAGACAATTTACAAGGGTGCTGAGGTAATAAGCAGGTCTGCAATATTTAATTGATTAATCTAACCAATTAAAAAAAACCTTTGATTACATAGTGCTCTTTGATTACTGGTAATCTGTAGCAGATTTGACATATGTATAATCTTAACAATATGAAGTACCCATAAAACTGAATTTGGCAACTACTGTTTCCCTCTCTTCAGCAAGGAACTGTGTTGTTGCTTCAGCATTATTTTTGCTCAGATTCCAATTTGTTCAATTAATTTGCTGAAACTCATACTATTTATTTGCTAAGATTTCTTTAATCGGGTTGACAGCCCAAGTAATCAGGTGTGGGGTTGTGTGATTTTATCAAGGTAGTAGGAATCCCACCTGTGCTCATAATATTTCAAACAGAACAGATTGTGTGCTCACTTGCTTAACTTAATACAGAGCACATGGAAAAGTAACCTCACAGTTGCCCTCCATCTTTCTCATGTAGGGGTTCAGTTCTCCGACATTGGCTGAGATGCAGACCAGGATGAGAAGATTCTCGGTATACATCTTACCAGCTCTATTACTTGCATACTTGGTCTACTTAAGGAGAGATGCCAAGCTGGTTGCATCTTTGGCAAACAGAGAACAGCGCAGGCCAAACGTGAGCATTCCCAAGCTGGTGAAGTCAAGCAAATGCTTGCCAGACATGATGGTCGTGAATTCCTTTCCCTCCCTCCCTGAGGTTCACCGTGTTTTCTTAACCTATAAACACTGCCGGAATTTCTCGACATTGCTGAAGCCCTCCAGATGTGCTGCAAAGACCTTCCTCCTGCTAGCAATCAAGTCCACCCCTGTCAACATAGACCGCCGCACAGCCATCAGGAGCACCTGGGGGAAGGAGGCCATTATTGGTGGGAAATTGGTGAGGCTCCTGTTCTTGCTTGGCCGCTCAGAGATCAAAGTTCAGGCTCACTCCCTCCGCCAGCTTTTGGCCTACGAAAACCTGGAGTTTGATGATATCCTCCAGTGGGATTTTGTTGATAACTTCTTCAACCTGACACTGAAGGAGCTGCATTTCCTTCGGTGGGTGGCAGAGGACTGCCCCCATGCCTGCTTTGTGTTGAAGGGCGATGATGATGTCTTTGTGAACACCTACAACATTGTAGAGTTCCTTGAGCATCTGGACCCTGACAAATACCTTTTTGCTGGGGATGTCATCAGCAAAGCCCGGCCAATCAGGAACACCAACACCAAGTATTTCATCCCAAAGTCAATGTATCCGGCACCCTTCTATCCACACTATGTTGGTGGCGGCGGCTATGTCATGTCACGGCTGATGGTGCAGCAGCTGCAGGTGACGGTTGAGGACACTGAGTTGTTCCCAATAGACGATGTCTTTGTTGGGATGTGCTTGGCCAAAATGGGGACCATCCCAATGCACCATCCTGGCTTTAGGACCTTTGGAATCCAGAGGCCCTTTAATCCCTTTGATCCCTGCCTGTACAAAGAATTGATGATTATACACAAACTGAACCCAACGGAGCTGTGGGTCATGTGGACGTTGCTGAAAGACGACAACCTCCGATGTGCCACGTCAGTAACTCAGAAACTATAGGATAGATTAGGATGTGTCTGGTGCAGTAAAACTACCAGACTGAGACTTTGATAGGAGCTGGCTTAAATTGATATAAACAGATATCTTTCCTTTTTTTTTAGATTGTTTATTGCAGAATAACTTTATTGCACTGATTTCCCACCCCCACCCTCGAAATTGTTTACAGATGTCCTCAAAAGTTAGCAGCCTGCCATGCCCAGAGGCAGCTGTGGAGGAGGAGTGGGGGGGGGTTGCTTTCATGCTTTTCCTGGTAGCATCTTATCCCTGGTACTGGAGTAAATGGCTGTGGCCAGGCTCTCCCTGCATCCTAAAATAAAGTCGTCTCTTGTTTCTGTTTCTTTGGTTTCTTCTGCACCAGCTTCACCTTGACTGGAAGCACTCATCAGGAGTACATTGGTTCATAAAGAGAAAAAACTTCAACCTGAGAGAAAACATTAAAAAGTTGTATTTTCTCTGTTGAAGCACTACGGTCAAAGGTAAAGCCACCAGTGTAATACTTTAGGCAGTCTTTGTAAATGTCTCACTAGTGAATATGTGAAGTCTCAAATATTCTGGTGGAATGTTGGTTGCAGGATGTGGTCTGAGGGCACACAAAATGGAGCTACGCAGGTTCAGTCTGTTCAGTACCTGATACGGCTATCAAAGACTACCAGCCATAGTGACTATGTTCTTCCACTATTGTCAGAGGAAACGTCCCTCTCAGCACCAGTTGCTGGTACTTACAGATGAGGAGACTGCTATGGTACCCAGGTTCTGCTCATGGGCTTCCCAGAAGAGCAGGATGCTGACCATTGCCTTGGTCCAGCAGACTCTTCATATAAGCAAAGAGCACCAGTGGATGCCCTGGGTTACATGATGGTGAAAGGCAGGATGTTTTTTCAACAGAAAAGGCACAACTAATAACATTCCCCATCAGACTAAACCCAGGGTGTGTCCTCTTCTAATCTGGCACCAAGACATGTCTCCTCTACACAGGCTTAGATCAGTTTAAAACATGTTTAATCATTTTCATGGCTTCCAGATGAGGGATGAGCTTGTAAAAGTACAAATCCCATAATTCTCTGGGAGAGAGGACCCACAACAGCTAAACTTGTTAAAATGTGTAGTGTTGCTAGACCATTGGAGTCTCCTACAGCAGCAAGCCACCTTGGCCTTGGCGTAAAGTCCAGGGGTATTTTGAGCTGTTCTCCAAACTCAGGTGCTTCTCTTCCCAATTTGAGGGCCCTCCAGATATTTCTTCTTCATTAGCAGTAGAAAGGGGTCAAGGAAGATGGGGCTGTAGTCAAGCATCTGGAGGAAGGCAGGTGCAGAGTGCTTCACTAGGCCTGGGTAGTTGGACTCAGCATTTGGAAGAATAGTGGTTGAACTCCCATGTGACAACAGAGAAAAATGGATAGAAGAAATGTCTATGCAGCATTTAAAATTAAAGATTGCAGGGAGATGGGGAATAGAAAATGGGCAATGCAGCTGATCACCTGCATGTGAGAAGTGGTCTCCAGGTGACCAGCTGGTGGGCGGGGGGGGAGATGTTGATAAATAGGAAAACAGTATTTTTTCTCTTCTCCCCTTCACCCATTTTTTAGCCTTGTCAGCTCAATAAATTTACATAAATAGGGCAAGTGAACAGGCTAGTAAAGATGTTAATGGGCAGGTAACTTTCCTGGGCTTAGTTGTAAGGGTGATGTGCATTACAAGCACACAAAGACACATCTTTTAATATTATTATTGTTGAAATTAAAATCCTAGTTCAAATTTCTGTATTGATTTTTAAAAATTATTATTGTGCAGTGTTATCAGCTAAGTTGGATTCTCCCCTTCTTACATTTTCTCAAGCTGCATCTTTTGCATTCCCCTCTCCTCAAAATCTCTGGGCCTTCCATGCTGCAGTTTTTGTTTTGATGGACTGCCTTGTCTCCAAAAAAGCATCATGCATTGTCAAACAGCAGAAATCCATATCATTGCTGACAAGGCCCACGTCTTGACTGTTCCTTTTAGCATACCTTTCCTGTGACCCGGAAGCTGTACGCTGGCTCCCTCGGCCAATAAAGCGAAATGAGCGCCGCAACCCCAAAGTCGGTCACGAGTGGAGCTAATGGTCAGGGGTCCTGTATTTTAAAAAAGAACTGTGACTACTTTCTTTTCTGATGCAATCTGATTTATGCTTCCCTAAAGTTGGGAGCTGGTGGGTGGAGATTAGAACATTAAATTTAGTTTGCAATCTATGAGAAGGGTGTCTTTCTTGGGGAGGCATAGATGTGTTATTATTTTTACAATTAGTGTGTTCATGCAGGGCTGTAATTGATAGCAAGGGGCATTCAATTATGGTGGTATGAAAAAGGAGATGAAAGGACACTTGTGGTGTGTCTCTCGAGCCATGATGCGTGCAGCAGTGAGAAGTGAATGTTTGTGTGCAACAGTTCCATCTGACCACAGGAAGTGATTTGCCTTTACAAAAAAGCCTAGTCAAAACAAAAAAATTCCTTCCAGTAGCACCTTAAAGACCAACTAAGTCAGTTCTTGGTATGAGCTTTCGTGTGCATGCACACTTCTTCAGATACACAGTGTGCATGCACACGAAAGCTCATACCAAGAACTGACTTAGTTGGTCTTTAAGGTGCTACTGGACGGAATTTTTTTGTTTTGACTATGGCAGACCAACACGGCTACCTATCTGTAACTAAAAAAGCCTAGCCCGCCTTTCTTTCTTCACTTTTGGCATTGCCTGGCTCACATAGCATTCCAAAGGGTTCTCTTCACTTTGTGTTTGAGCAAGATAAAACCCACCTCTATATCTTATAAGCTCTAAGCTATACAGAGGTATATTTGATTTGAAACGCAGTTTTGTTGGAGTTAGATTAAATGGACTTATGAGTAAGTCATATTGAATGTGCAAGATTGCACTGAAAATTTTAATCACTTGTCTCGAAAGGTGCCTTTTAGTGGTGTGATAGATGCTGCACAACCTATTCTCCCCATCACCTTTTGAATTTTTTACTCCATAATGTTAGGACAACAGATTATTCCCACTGCTGGGTGCAGCTATCTGAATTGAGTGATTAAATTATTGCTGTTGTTGGTTGTGGTTATGTAATGAGACACCCTTGTGTGACTTCAGCTACTGTGTGCTAACATGTAGATCACCTGTGCCATATTGGGACGATTGTCTGCACAGTCCACTATTAAGAATCTGCCTTTAGCTACAGTTAAAAGAAGTCCTGCTAACTTTTATTTTTAAAAAGAGGTTGCTAAAGTTCACATAATTAGGGGGGAGCATATACACACACAAGTGACATTTATCTTTTAAACTGACTTTCTGGCAACTTACTTGTGAAATTTCAGGTGCAATAATAGTTGGCATGACTTCATTTCCTTTACAACCCAAGTAAATATTTTCAAAGAAAAAACCCAACCCTTTTGAAATTGAAGGTACAATTAGCTCCAGGCTTTTGAGAGTTTGAGGACCTGTTACTGAATCATCTTCATTAGCCATTCTAACAATAGATCTCCACAGCCAAGAAAGGACCCCTCAGCTGGCTACCTTCACATTTGCATAGTTGATTTAAATAGAAGCACTTTCCCACAAATCAGAAACACAACTTCCAATGTCCAAGACCTGCAGCTAACAAGGTTGGTATTTCAACTTAGTGCCTCCTTTCCCCATCAAAGTTGGGGGCAAAATCTTCAAGGCTAGCAACACTTCAGTCTTCACGCAGGTAGGCTTCTTCATCGGTTTCCTCCACGCTGGCTTGTCGACCGGCTGGCAGCAACGGTGGCTCTTCTGTCAGCTTCATGAGCTCCTCAGTTTGAACTTCCGCCAGCTTAGTCTCTGCTTTCTGCGACAGCTGCCGCACCTCTTGCACTTGGGTTTTCACCAGCTGAATGTGGTTATGTGTTGAAACGGATGCTTGATCAGCTCCTGAAAAAGTAAGGTTAAAATCAGCAGTTTTACACCACAACACTGATCGGACTTGGGTCCAGGCACAGATCCAAGGGTGTTCATGGATGGGCACATGTCATTCACATGAAGACATGGCTGTCATATGACAGCAACGTGCAGACATACATAGTTGCAGATGCAGACTTTCCTTGCACCCGTATTGCAGAATTCCTTCCATTATTTTCTTTCACCACATCACAGGACAACAAATCCTGAGGCTGGTTTAAAAAGATCTCTCCAAACATAGTCTGCATTTGATGAAACACATATATGCATGTTGTGCTATTTTCTTTTAACATCTCCAATATGCTTTTGGAAGGGGGGGCGGGGCTTCTATGGTACAACCCAAACTCCAAAATCAGGTGTGGGAACACCCCTACACGTACACTCTTCTGGACCAAAGTGTCTGAGAGACAATTCAAGTGAATACAACTTGTCCTAAGATGCAAATGCCTTGGAAAACAGTGGGGAGCTATTCAGTGATGGGGATATGCTTCAGTGAATAATACCAGACTGATACGCTGCTTCTGCTGCCATCTCTGAAAGGCGCAATGCAGTCATCCACCTGGATTCTAACTTGAGGTACTCCTGTTGCTTCGCAGTCATCTAAAGACAAAAGCTACAATGAGAAACAGCATCTGAACTTGCTTATTCCACCAAAAATAAACATTTTATAAGCAGGTTAGGTTAAATAAAAGCAAACTTCTGATTTGGCACAAATCATTTACAACCACTCTCTTACAGCTGTATATCCGATCACTGTTAAGCCTCCTTTTTCTTTCTTCTTCTTTTTTTTTTAAAGCTGTGTTTCAAGTGAGAAAGGAGTAAGGAATTTGAAATCAGGGCTTTGGGGTCCATATCCAGAATATCAATGCTGGAATACTGGTTCCTGAAAAAGATGCATTGAGCCCAGGTTTCTTGCTGGTTCCTTACCTCTACTCGAGCACCGATGATCACCTGCCAAACTGCATCCTCCTCATTGGAATTCATTTTCCCAAGGAGGTGTGTGTATTTCTGGTACAGTGACACCAACGTGTAAACTGCCTGCAACAGGAAACAACCCATACTCAGTAGCACCCAGTTAACTAAAAGTTTGTGTTATGCTGCAGAATTCAGAAGTTCAGAGACAGAGCACCTTACCGTTGTATACTCTGTTAGAGCTTCAATTAACGCATATGTTGTTTGAGAGAGAAGGGTACCAGTGCTATCGGTTACTAAAGACACAGCTCTTCGGATTAACGCTTCATTGCTAAGTGAGCTTGGATCATGTTTCTGAAAGACAAATATTATGCGTTTGCCAGCTTGCTTTTCAAAATAATAGCTCTTCAGAATCTGGAAACCTGACATGGCTGCCGGCAAAAAAGAAAAAAGCCAGAAGTCATTAACTTTAAAAAATATTTTATTAGCGTAACAGTGAGTACAACCATCAAAAGTATAAATATATATACGAATGTGTAAAATATATAAAATGATAATACTATCTGTTACTTATAGGAAAAAAATGACCTAAAACAACTGGAATGGTAAAACCAGTGTTCGCTCAGATAAAACCCATTTAAATTAATGGACCTAAGTTAGACATGTCCATTAATTTCAGTAGGTCTACTGTGAGTAAAACCTGTTAACTAATTATTGAAACCTAGTACAATGTTTACTTATCCTCAGGCAATTCCTAATAAAGTATGTGGCTCGACATTATCCCATTTTTACATAATTAAAAAGTCTCTACTTTTCACTGAACAGACTGCCAAGGCTTTTCTTCTTTTGTTCTGAGTTTGTCAGATTTATCATATGTCCAATATCTCAACACCTTAGCTCTCCACTCATCTGAAGCATTGGGTTTCCCCCAGTTATAACTAATGGCGATCTGTGCAGCTGTCAACAGATGAACTGTTAGTTCTTTACCTTCTGGTAAAACTAAAACCTTTCCATAACCAAATAAAATAACTAGAAAATGCATTGGGAAAAGCCAACTGTTGTGATTTCTCCGTTAATTATATGAGGGAAAAATAAAGCCGTAATGATACCTTAGCAGCTAGGTGCTGTATGCTTATAATAAGAACCTAAGAAAAGCCTGCTGGTTCAGGCCAATGGGCCATCTTGTTCTCACAGTGGCTCACAAGATGCAGGTGGGAAACCAGCAAACAGGATTCAAGCACAAGAGCACTCCCCTTTCGTAGTTTCCAGCAACTGGTATTCAGAAGCATTTATGCCTCCAACTGTGGAGGCAGAGCACAGTGTTGAACCAGACCAACAAGGATGAGCAACTGAATTTTTAGTTTTTTATTAGCAAAGCACTTGGTTACATGACAAGAATACTCATGCTGTCTACGACTAGCAGACCCGTGCTCTGTCTTGGACAGTTGGAGCTACAGTGTGGCCCCATCCCCTCCTGTCTTAAACTTGAAGTGCATGGATCCTCCTCAACAGCAGCTCTAGCTGTTCCAGGCACTACACGCCTCTCCTTGAGCGGGGTTTCCAAAACCATGACTGTCTCTAGAAGCACCCTGGTCTCTCCAATATCCGAGGCCTCCTGCAGCTCTTCTGTCTCTCATTGTCCTGTCTCCTCTTCCTGACTTTCCTCCTGCACCACCAGTCTCTGCCTCCCTCGGCTCACATATCACCCCCCTCCCGTTCCTCTGGCTCCTGCCCATCCCTGACAAACAGCCACATTTTCACATACTGTTTAAACAGCTGCAAACAAGTAGAGACACAGATGTCAGGAGGCAGCAAGTTCCAGATAAAAGAGTAACAAGGACAGAAAGGCTGGAGGTGTAAATAGGAGAAAAATTCAACTCCAAATGGAAGGGAAATGATTTGTTTTAAAAAAGAGAGACTACCAAAGAATTTAAAAATTAAGTTGAACCTTCGGTCCTGGCATTGTAACCGATAAATATTTCCCAGAGGGTTACCTGTGTAATAGGAATTGCAGACAAGGTTACTCCAAACCCCAGTGCTACCACTTTGCTCCATGGTCCCCTCAATCCTGACATGCAACGAGCTTTACCATTTGCCAAGATGGGAAAACTGTGCCTAGGGGGAAAAACATATCCATCTTAGGTACAAGTGCTATAAGCAATATGAATTCTGGAGGATGAATGAGCAAAGATCCACCATATTTGGAGTCCACTGCCAGCCAAATCCTGCTTACAGTCCTCTCATTTCAAGAGCCAGGCTGTTAGGAAACTGAGCAGGAACTCCTTAACTATACACATCAATGTATTCCTGTTGTGTTTTATGATTTTCCTGATATTGTTAGTGAGCTGGAACTGGTCTGTGACCACAATAATAAAATTCAATTCAACTGTACATCTGTCACTGCAAAACAGTCTACCTCCTCCAGGATTTAGACTATAAAACATTTTCAAAGATACCTTGTACCTTTGAAGATGCAGATATTGATTTCTTTATTTGCTCACGGTGCAATACAAGCAAAATAATCCAAATAAAACAATACTACGTCCAGAACGAGCAGTTAAAAATCACAACAGCAACAGTTAAAAGAGAGATTTGTACAGTGAATACAAACTGGGTTCTGTTGTACTTAGTTGGGTGTTCAGATCAAATTTCGCTTCAATTATCTACCGAGGATTTACTAATTCACTGCAGGGGCCGCTCCTATAGGAGGCGGCAGCACCTCCGGGAGCGAATTCATCCCAGGCAGACGTCGCTATGGAAGTGAACTGAAGCAAAAGGCGCGGCTGGGGGGCGGCAGAGCGAAGTGGAGGAAGCTGGTTCCTTCCCACAGATACCTGAAGAAAGCGTAGCAGCTCCGCAGCCACCGGCTACTCAAGGCCGTCGCCATCTTGGTTCAGTCAAGGCGCAGCGGAAACACGTCATCACCAGCGCCACGGCTCATGCCATAGAGATATTTCGTAAGGCGGGATGTAGCCCTCCGCGCGGGTCCCGGTCTTCACGTTTCGCGCCGTTGCCTTCCTCAGAGACTGATCCCGGCTGGGTCTATGAGGGATTTATACAGCTAGAACGACGACAAAAATCCTCATTATTAGGAAGCCGCCGCCTTCTATCGTCACTTCCGCTCTGGAACGGCTCTGGTTCTGTTAATGTCTTCGCAGAGCAGGAAGGAGAAGGTGCGCGCTGCAGAGATGCGAAAGGGTAGAGTGGCGCTCCTCTATGGACACGGCAAGCTTGTTACCCGCCCGCCGCCACGGGCGACGACGCGCCTCCGAGTCCCACTTGCTGGAAATCCTGAGCGAGATGGAATTGGCGTCGACGGCTGGGGGGACGGAGCGTCCTTTCGTCTGGTCCTGCAGAGTCCATCTGTTTAAATGACCCAGCGGCTGTTTCTTTACCGGAAGTTGAGCTCTGCTATTTTTCTGACTCTAGGAGGTTTCAAGCCGAAGCCCTTGGACGAGCTGTTACGCATGCGTCGGGGTCAGCAGCGGGGGGGGGGGGCGAGAGGGCCGCTTGCGTGTTGGCACGTGATCCTTTTGGCGGGAGAGACCTCCTGGCGCGTGCGCGTGGCGAGCCGCCCCCCGCCCCCCCCGCCCTCGCTGCGCCCTGAGGGGAAAAGCGCGCCTTTCCTTTCGCGCTGCCAGAGGCGGGTTTGTTCTTGTCTGTGTGTCTTTTATGTGGAATAGAGTTTGCCTTAAGCTTATTCTCTAGATTTCGGTCTCAGACTTCCGGAGGAGCTGGCATATTAAAACAGGAAAAGCACACGCAAATGAAAAAAATAATAGGAAAAATCGGAAGAAGCCGAAGAGCAGCATGACAAATCAGCAACAAGCAAAAACCCTCACAAGAGTAAACACATCTACAGATAAAACAGATGAAAACAGGGAGGAAGCAATCATGAAAAACAATTAAACATGAATAGAACACGCACACATAGAGATCACTGCAACAAAAGCATCACAGCACCAGCCCTTTCCTTCTTGAAACAATCAAACTCTCCAAGTGCCGGTGGAAAGTCAACAAGGAGGAAGCCAGTTCCGCTTGCCTAGGGAGGGGGCAGCCACTGAGAAGGCCCTCTCCTGTGTGCCTGTGAGGGTGGCAGCCCAGAGAAGAACCTTCTCTGAAGATCTCCACCCAGGCAGGACTGCATGGGGGAATACAGTCTTTCAGACAGAGTGGAGCTAAGTCAAGGACCTGCAGTCCCATAAAGGCCCTTCTGCACATGCCTGTGTGATGCTTTAAGAAGATCAGAAGAGCCATCTAGTCCAGCATCCTGTTCTCACAGTGACCAGCCAGATCCTGCCTGTGGGAAGCCTGCAAGCAGGACATGAATATAACAGCACACTGCCCAGCTGCAGTTTCCAGCATTGCTTGCAGGTACAGTATTACACTTTAATAAACGTAACATTTCATAAAATGGCATCTAGAGCAGATCTCAGCCCTTCTGATCATCAGAAACATTAACTTGTAAACACATATACATTATACACCATTACAATCGTAATGAACATTTCCCTAAATATAAACTGAAAGGTTTGATGAACATTAAGCAAATTAAAACCTATAGTAGAATAGCTAACTTTAAGTGTTAGTTTCATGGTGATCAGATTTATACAATATTTAATTAGATGTTTAAAATACTACTTCTTTTTTAATTTAAATTTTTATTGAATTATTATGCAGATACAAACGAAACAAAGTATACAAACATTTCAATTGAATAAAAAAACAAAAGAAAACGGAGCAAACGCAAAAAGTAAGAACATAAGCATAATACAACTATAATAGGCATCCCAGAATTTCATTTCTCTACTGAGATACTGACCCTTCTGGGGTAAATCTCTTTTTATTATACTTTTGGTTTTTTGACTTCCATCAACCTCACGGTGGTTCATTTCCTATAACTAAAACAATATCTCTATATTTCAATAAATTCCTCATCTTGGTATAAGGAGACATTTCCCCACTTACGGGTTTATTCTAAACACAACCAAATCTTGGTTGTTGAACCTTGACTTGATAGGTAGGTATTTAGGCATTCCCATTCCTTCTGGAGTATTTTATTTGACCTGCTCCTTAAGGCTTCAGTGAACTTAGCGAGTTCCAGGTACTGGCTCAGCTTTTGTAGCCATTTTTCTCTAGTTGGTATATGGTTACCCTTCCAGTACTTGGCCATTAATATCCTAGCTGCCGTCACTGCATAGAAAAATAATTTTAATCTTTCATTTGGAATATTGTCAGTTAGAATCCCAAGAAGGAATGATTCCGTTTTTTGTGTGAAATGTAATTTTTAGTAATTTTTTCATTTCCTCATAGATTGTGTCCCAAAATATAATTTCTTTCAGGGTTTAAGGTAACAATCTTAGCAGACCTTTTACCATGATAAACAATGTAGCAGTTGAGAAACTATTATATAGGTAACAGAAAGGTTAAATGTTGTCACTTTTTCCTAAAAATATTTTTAATATCAATTTGCATTGATTACTTCAGGTATCCCATGTAGATAACTTCAGAACATTCTGTTTTTAAAGTCCTCCTATTATTTGTGTTTGTTTTTGTTTTGCTGTTACAAGGTGTAGTTATACGTTTTTATCTTATGTTCTGCTCTGCAGTTGTTGAGGATTTAATGCAAACAATCCCAATCTGAACAACATAAATTATACAAGACCCACAGGTAACTCGGTTGCTTTTATTTTTAAAGAGAACAATTGCACTGGGGTTTAATCCTTCTCCAGACAGCATTGTGCCAGAGATTTTGTATCAGAGAGAGAAACTAAAAGCAGAAAACCAGGAGTGTGCTCCAAGCGAGGTAACAAATCATAATTTAAAAAGTCAACATCTGAACCTAGTTACAGCCTGATCAACTAGCTTCTGTTTTTATAGTAGTACTCCCATGGAGAGACAAGAGAAAGAAGGTGAATTTCAGAGGATAAATTTGTAATTGATCTTCTAACTGAAATACCGACTCCTGAAACAATATGCAAAAAGCACAATAAGATCTGCACCAGCAGTCTATACTTCCAGAAGGTTAGAGAAGAGACTTACCATCATTGCCCTCCCTGATATTTGCCTTTTGCTGCAGTCAGCCTCCTCTGGAGTAAGGAAATGGGAGGCAGCTGTAGCCTGAAAGCCAGCAGTATGCCATTTGAATTGTATTTAATTAAGCGAGGCTCCTTCGAGTGCAGCAAGACCAGAACCTTTATTGTTGGTTAACTTGTTTTGCTATGTATTTCTTCGTGACCCCCTGGACCAGAGCACGCCAGGCCATCCTGTCTTCCACTGCCTCTCGCAGTTTGGTCAAACTCATGTTGGTAGCTTCAAGAACACTGTCTAGCCACCTCGTCCTCTGCTGTCCCCTCCTCCTCCTCCTCCTTCATGGATCACTGCCTTGCCATGGTGAAGGGGCTTGAATAACTCAGAGAAACTATGAGCTATGTCGTGCAGGGCCACCCAAGATGAACAGGTCATAGAGTTTTGACCAAACATGATCCACCTGGAGCAGGAACCGGCAAGCCACTCCAGTATCGTTGCCAAGAAAACTCCATGGACAAAGGCAACAGGCATGTATTTATGTACTTAAGCCTATATTGTTTGGAGATTATTATTTTTTTGGTAATGTTTGCCAAATTGTTTTTTGTTTTTGTTATTTTGATAGAATTTACTCACATGTTCTGTACTTTATATATTTGTATATTTCCAACGCTCTTCATTTCAGTGTTCTTTAATGTTTGCTGTGAAACTGCTTTGGGTACAATTCATTGTGGAAAAGCAGCATATAAATAACCTCAATCAATCAACCAAAAAATAATTAAAATAATTTGCAGTGCATTTTATATATCTAAAAGGTGCATAATTAAGCAGGTAACAAAATAAACTTGTCGAGTCTCTAGAATAGAAATGGAATTGTGTTTATTGATTGGGTGTTGGATAGACAGTGCATCTGGGCTCCATCTGTAAGCTGCTGGTGGAAAACATGAGCTGTCACTTAAGCACCAGGAAATAAGTGGTCCAGCCAGCCAACAGCAGCGCCCCTAACAGCACTGTGTAACTGAACAGCACAAAAGCTAGGAGTTCCTTCAGCACCTTCAGGAAATGGACAGCAAACGATTCCTGCATGATTCTGGCTTTGCAATGTGGTGGAAATAAATGCATGGGAATAGTCTGATCTGCAAGGGAGACAGAGACAAAACAAAAGTAGGATTAAAGTTGTATTGTAAAGCAGAAACTGATCTTGTGATATACAACAGTGACCTAAGCCGATATATATAATAGAGCAATCACATACACGTTAACTCATAAGTAAGTTTTGCTGAATTCAAGGGGGCTTGACCACACACTAAGTTGGTTAATGGCTAGAAATCTGTGCTCAGGCCGCTGATGGTCGCAGTACTCTGGGCAGATTTGAAAGTGGTTCTGCAAAATCTAAATTAGGAGTTTGAGACCAAGTAATATGTCATCTGCACAAATGATTACTCCACAAAGGGGTCAGCCAAACATGAGGAAATTAGACCCCACAAATGGATTGTGTGCAGTTGGAGAACAAAACCTCTCAATATATAGCTGATAATGCATTAATACCACCTAAATGCACCAATAAAAAGCAGTCTCTTCCTCCAAAGGGAGGGAGCCTCCTTTAATATTTAATGTTATAATTGCATCTAATGGACAGACTGGCAGAAAACTTTTGCTTTGATTTAGGGTTGAGTACATATTGTTTAGCTTGCATCTTTTTATCTGCCCCAAATAACCAGCATTAAAGTGGGAAATCCATTGTGGTAAAATTGATATAGATAGATAGATAGATAGATAGATAGATTCTTTATTGTCATTACACAAGTGCAACATTGCACAAGTGCAACGAAATTGGATGCCATCCCTTAAAAACAACAAAAGCAACACAACAACAACAACCAAACAAACCACATTCCAGCCACACCCACACCCACACCCATCAAACTCCCAGGTCACACTATCGAGTTACTGCATTTAAGAAGGCCACAGCTCTTGGATAGAAACTATTTTTCAGTCTATTTGTCCTTGACTTGATGTTTCTGTATCTCCTGCCAGAAGGCAGTAGTACAAACAGACTGTGTCCCGGGTGAGATGCATCCTGCAGGATATTGTTTGCTTTCCTAAGACAGCGGGAACCGTACAGTTCTTCCAAAGATGGGAGGGGATGACCAATAATCCTTTGGGCTGTGGTTATGACCTTCTGGAGCACCTTCCTCTTCCTAGCTGTACAGCTGGAGAACCAGGCACAAATACAGTATGTGAGAATGCTCTCTATGGAGCCTCGGTAGAAGGACACCAGCAGTCTCTCACTCAGATTGTTCTTCTTTAAAAGTCTGAGGAAATAAATTCTCTGCTGGGCCTTCTTCGCCAGAGCAGTAGTATTTGCGCTCCAAGTCATGCCCTGATCGATAGTCACTCCCAAAAACCTGAATTCCGCCACCCTCTCCACCCGTTCCCCGTTGATATACAAGGGCTGAATGTCCGCCTTTTTTTTCCTGTAATCCACCACCAATTCCTTGGTCTTAGTCGTATTAAGAGCCAGATTGTTCTCTCCACACCAAGCACAAAGCCGCTCCACCTCGTCCCGATAGGCGGACTCATCCCCTCCTGAAATGAGCCCCACCACCGTAGTGTCATCAGCAAACTTGATGATTTTGTTGCTGGAATAAATGGCTGTACAATCATACGTATAGAGAGTATAGAGCAGGGGACTCAACACACAACCCTGTGGTGAGCCGGTGTTAAGGCTAAGGGCTGTGGACATATGTGACCCTACTCTAACCCTCTGAGAACGTTCTGACAAAAAGTCCAAAACCCAGAGACAGGTGGAGTTGGAGAGTCCAATCGCCTCTAGCTTGGACACCAGTCTATGGGGGAGGATAGTGTTAAAAGCAGAGCTAAAATCCACAAACAGCAGCCTCACATAACTCCCCGGCTGCTCCAGATGGAACAGAGCAGCATGGAGAGTGGTAGTGATAGCGTCTTCCGTGGATCTATTTGCCCTGTATGCAAACTGGTAGTTGTCAAAAGTTGATGGAAGACAGGAAATAATGTGACGGCGCACCAGTTTCTCAAAACACTTCAGCACTGATATACAGCACTACTGCAACATAGCCATCTGCAGTGGTCCTTAAACTTTGGGGAAGTAAGGGCGCTGCACCCTTTCAGTTCCCAGGGCTTTGGAGCTTATATGCTTGGCTGCCCTATTCCATACTGCACATTTTTGCCATTATTAAGATTTGATGAGCCAATTCAATATAAAGATAAAAAAATCCTATTCTTTCTCAGGGTGTTTGTATATGGAAGGGTTTTTTTTTAAGAGGCACACACACATTGAGAGGGTCACAGACTAAAGAAACACACGTTTGTCTCAACAACAGAAAAATAAAGCCAGGAAGCTAATCCAGGAAGATTATTTTTCTCACACAATATGAAAGCTGTTGGAAGTGAACTGAGTTTCCATAATGCCAAGCACCTGCAATAATTATTAAAAGCAATGATCGAATAAATTTGTAAAACTGTGTTTAATAATCTGTTAATTATCTGTTAAATAATCTGTTAATTATTCTTAATATCAATATATGTCTGCTGATCTCATGCAAGGTTTTATTATATATATGAAGAAAACAATATAGTTATCAGACCACAAGTTTAAAATATTTTACACGATATAAACTAATTTAGAAGAAGTTTCTTACCCTGGGCAAATGACGGCATTTACTTAAAGTTGCTCTGCACCTTTGTTTCTGGTCTCTCCCTTTAGCGTCTGGCTTGTGGGAGGCTTGTGATGTAGCTGGATCTTCTTCGAGTCTGTTAATCTGGAGAGGCAGGCATAATGACGCTGTATTTACAAGGCAGCTTAAGTAGGAATGGACTAGGTGTGGTCAGGGACAGGACCGCAGGATATACAGAACTCCTTTGTTCATCTTCATTGTCACACAAAAATATCCCTAGTGGGTTTTTTAAGTGAAAGTTTAATGCACGCAGCCTGGGTGTCTTAAAAATTGCATTGTACTGTATTTCATAAACTGTCATTCCCGCCCCCCACCACTTACAATTGTGCTTTTGTTTCTCGTTCTTCCCGTCCACAATTTTCAGTAACAGTTGTGTGTATGATTTCAGTTATATACTGCAGCTGCTTCAGACAGGCACAGAAACCAGGAGGGCAAGGGCTGGGAAGTTGTGGCCCTCCACATGTTGTTGGGCTCAGTGTCCCCTAAGTCTTAGCCAGCATGGCCAGCAGTCAAGGATTATGGGAGTCATCGTTCAACAGCAACTGAAGGGTCACAGGTTCACCAACCCTGTAGAAGGAAAACAAGTATGCATAATCCAAACTAAAAAGTCCTCTAATATGTATTGACAACTATTGGCCGTGGGCTCAGGTGTAAGGAGAAGGAAAGATAACTATCAGGGTGCCTCATACCTCCACCTCAGCTCCAATGTTTCAGGAAGCTTATGATTTCCTGCACATTTCCTGTTACAATCTTTTTAATGGTCCTGTGCATAGAAGCCAACTCCTAGGAGCCTAGGGGGCTTTGCCCTCCCCAATAAAATATTTGAGGGGGCCATGCCCCCCAGTTGATGGGCATTGCCATTCAAATAGTGTGTGTACACCGCATTGTGTGATCAATTATGCAGGGTGGGGCTTACCTGGGCCGCCACAATATTTTATTCAAGTTGGCACCCCTGGTCCTCTGTCTTGAAGATTAACACCAAAGGCACAAATCCCCTTGTTTAAGAAAAACAAGTGGGTGACCCGTGATGGTAAAGTTGCTGTAATTTGGCCCACTCAGCTGCCTGGTTCTTTCCACTTGGGATGATGGTGTGATTGTGACGTTGCTACCATTTTGATTTTCTCAAGATGACTGGACCACCCAGCACCCTATTGCATCAGAGCAAAGGCATCTCCATTATGTTTTGGATGACAATTCCCATCACAAATATCTCATTTCTTGGTTGATTCCAGAGAGACTGGCACAGGGCCCATGGCTGATTCTTTTATTAAGAGTCCTAATATAGCTCAATTTGCATTGCTGAATCGAGAATAAAAGGCATCTTATGACAGCAGTGAGACAGGGCACACAGACCTCCCATCTCAGAACAGCCATGCCTCCCACCATAAAACTATATTATAAATTATGTGGTTTTAAGCCAACAGCTTTATGTTTCCTGCCATAAACCAATAACACATTAAGATTTTTTTTAAACACACATGCCTTGGATCGACTACACATAAATTGCAAACAATAAAACCATCAGTTACAGTAAAGGCATACATGTAGTAAATTGTTACTTGAAATCAACTAATTTGAATAACTTATTTTCTCAGGGTTTATCCCTGAAAATTGACATATTTTCTAAACAGATTGGGAAAGAGAATGTAATACTGTACTTGCTTAGGTTCTGTTTAGTAAAGGAATGTATCTATCTACTTGTTAGCCTGAGGTTGGTTTCTCAACCTACAATTTTTGTGTGCTAAAAACAGGAGGCTAATTCTCCCCTTAATGCAGCATCTGTTGTAGAAGGAAGTTAAGGGATTGAGCTGGTGATTGCTGAACAACTCCCAGCACGCCTGGAGGATGTGGACCATTTGGATCCCTTCCAATCGGGATTCAGGCCTCATCATGGGACTGAAACTGCCTTGCCTGCGCTGGTTGATGATCTCTGGCGGGCTAGGGACAAAAGTGAAAGCTGTTTCCAAGTTCTGCTGGATCTCTCAGAGGCCTTTGATACCATTGACCATAACATCCTTCTGGAATGTCTAGAGGGGCTGGGAGCTGGAGGCACTGTTATACAGTGGTTCTGCTCCTTCCTCCTGGACAGTGTCCAGAAAGTGGGGGGGGGGATGAATGTTCAGACCCCTGGGCTCTCACTTGTGGGGTGTCTCAGGGCTCCATCCTCTTGCCCCATGTTTTTTAACATCTATATGAAGCCACCTAGAGAGATCATCAGGGGGGTTGGGCTGGGTGTTCATCAGTATGCAGATGATACCCAGCTCTCTTTTAAATCAGATTGGAGGATGGATGGTGGCTAACAGATTGGGGTTGAATCCGGACAAGACAGAAGTACTATTTTGGGGGGACAGGGGGTGGGCAGGTGTGGAGGACTCCCTGGTCCTGAATGGGGTAACTGTGCCCCTGAAGGACCAGGTGCACAGCCCGAGAGTCATTTTGGACTTACAGCTGTCCATGGAGGCGCAGGTCAATGCTGTGTCCAGGGCAGCTGTCTACCAGCTCCATCTGGTACGCAGGCTGAGACCCTATCTGCCCGCAGACTGTCTTGCCAGAGTGGTGCATGCTCTGGTCATCTCCTGCTTGGACTACTGCAATGCGCTCTACGTGGGGCTACCTTTGAAGGTGACCCGGAAACTGCAATTAATCCAGAATGCGGCAGCTAGACTGGTGACTGGGAATGTCCACCAAGACCATGTGACACTGGTCCTGAGAGATCTGCATTGGCTCCCAGTACATTTCTGAGCACAATTCGAAGTGTTGGTGCTGACCTTAAAAACCCTAAACAGCCTCGGCCCTGTATACCTGAAGGAGCATCTCCACCCCCATCATTCTGCCCAGACACTGAGGTTCAGCGCCAAGGGCCTTCTGGCAGTTCCCTCACTGTGAGAAGTGAGGTCACAGGGAACCAGGCAGAGGGCCTTCTCGGTAGGACACCTGCCCTGTAGAAATGTCTCCCATCAAGGCGATAAGCAACTATCTTACTTTTAAAAGACATCGGAAGGCAGCCCTGTTTAGGGAAGTTTTTAATGTTTAATGCTGTATTGTGTTTTTAATATTTGGTTGGGAGCTGCCCAGAGTGGCTGGGGAAACCCAGAAAGATGGGCGGGGTATAAATAATAAATTATTATAAGTGTCAGACCCAGAGTCTTCTACCCCCAGGGGGTTGGAGTCGATGGCCCTTGTGGTCTCGTCCAACTCTATGATTCTATATACACATCACACTTAGAAGTCCATTTTGCACAGAAGAAAAATTGTCACAGCTTCTCCAGAACATTACAGCAACATTTAAAGGCGACTTCTGCTGTAAACACAAGTCTGGTTTCCTGAGCTCAGTCCAAGATATCTTTCCTCTAAACACCACATGGCAAGTGCTTTCTCAGCAGGCTTACTGCTCAAATTGTGTCTGTACACACCCTTTATCAGATAAGTACCACACTCACCTACACTTTAAAAATAAAGTTTATTTTTTACCCTTAATGCTGCCTGCCTCCTTCTGGTTATTTCAGATGAAAGCATCTCTATTTAAAGTGACATGTTTCACTGAGATGCATTATAGCTTAGCAAATGGACTCTAAATTTAATCAGGCACCCTCATTATCGAATTATTATCCTTGGGATAAGCAAGGCCTTCCCCACAAACAGATCAAAATCAAGCTACTCAGGAAGCCATTTAGGATGCAATTACTCCCCCAGTGATATGGTGAAAAATGCCAGCTTTTCCCCAGAAACATGCAAGCTCTTCCTCATGTACAAATCTATAAACTGACCCTGGAAATTTGAAGAAAGCAATGAAGGACACAATTGCCTTTACAGCAATAACTGAAGCTTAATGTGAAAGTATCACGTACTTGTTCTGAAGGAGATTCATTTACTTGTGCTTCTGATACAGAACAATTAGTACACATTAACAATTGCAGAAAGAACTATTTTCCTTGCAAATTTGGCACTTGCATGTTTTGCTTGAATTATAAATTCTAGTAGTTACTTTTCTTGTTTATAGTTGCCCATTCTTTATTGGGAAATCCTTGTTGGTTTCTGCTTCCTTCCCTGTGCAGCGAAATGCTAGTCACAAGGCATTGTTTACATTCCACAGTCAGCGTACTGTTGGGTTTTCCCACGGGAATAGGAGACTGGATGTGACGTACACTGGTTTCCTTTTTTTCACAGTTCTCTCAGTGTTCTTTGTTTTCCGAGGAGAGAGGAGTTGTTGCTTCTCTGCTCTCGCAGAGGCAAGATGCCTGCTTGTAAACTCTCAGCATTGAAGTGTAAATAAAGTAAATTTAGGCATGTGGCATGTACTGCTCATCCTTCTGCTGTGTACGGGACTCTGCAAAAACAACAATCCTGACTCCACGGAAAGCAAAAGAAACAAAATTAATTTAGTTTCAGGGCACACAAAAATTACTTTTAGGGAACTTTTAAGCTCATACAAAAATTGAGTTGATGGAACAGTGCTACAACACTGGATTTGCTTTGTGAGAATGCTTCTCCCTCTGGAATACCCAAGAGAATGTGCTAGAACTTGACATGCAACACAACTTAAAAGTTAAGAGCAAGCAAGTCTCCAGGAGCAATGACTGAGAAAAGCACCTGGGTGTTCAGGTGAACTATCAGGAGAAAGGCGAATCCATCAATTGTGGCTTTTCTCAGTTCTCATTTTTCCCATCTTCAGTTTTCTACATTTCACAATCAGTTTGAGGATTTTTAAAAAGTGTTTATGACATTTCGTCAGCATTTAGTGCAAATTCTTAATATAATTTTTTTGTATGCAATTTTGAGTAATATACACATTTTTGCAAAGCAGTGTCCCCTAATTTAATGCAGTTTTTGTATGCTATTTTCACTAATATATGCATTTGATACACATTTTCCACCAGTACATTTTTTTTTTTGGTACACATTACTTGGGCTGGAGAAGTGCAAATTTCAAAGGTTGGTTATGTTTCAGTAGGTGTGAATTACGTTGATTTGCCTTTAAATACAAACTGAATCAAATTTCTCCACTATCCCCTAATTGTCAGAGACAAAAGTCATGATCCATCATTGTCCCTCCACAACCCAAGACGTGCAAAAGTTCCTACACGTTCCACCATCTCTCTGTGTATCTTTACCAAGATTAAACAAGTCTGACCACAACACTCTGCAACAGCAGTGCCCTGAAATTTAAATATCCGAGATGACTTTGTCTTGAGAACTTATTTCGATGAATAATAAAGACAATTTAATACTTATTTGTATGTCTAATACAACATATACACACAACGGAAAACCGTTGGAACTGCATCTTTATAATCAACAATTGTCTCCTTGAATTTACACATGTAGAACTCCAGCACCCTCAAAAAGGTATCAGCATTAATCTGGCCACTGCTGTCTTCAGAGAGAACCAGTAAAAACTGGAGGCACACCAAAATGATCCTGGATCTTTTTGCAATCCCCACCCATTACATTCACTGTATAGGTTACAAACATACTTAATGTAAAGCTTTTAAGTAAGTTTTTAAGGAAAAGCTGACAGAGATCTAGATACATTTACAGCACACAAGAAAAACTGAGAACTCCCTCGTTTCTGCAGAGAATTGTAGGAGAGGGGGGAATCAGATTTTGTTGCTGTATGTCTCAGGTTGTGTGGAAAGAAAAGCATGGGTTGAGAGAATGGAGGTGTTACCAACAGCATCATATAAATGGTCGGGACCAAAGAACTGAAGCCATTTGTAAACTTACATATTCAGGGTTTTAGAACATGCTTTCAATAGGACTTGCAGAATGGTGGCCTAAGAGGAGACATAGCCATGTACAGCTCTACAAACGTTAATACAACATCGCTTGCCGAGAAAGTTTAAGAATGGCATTAAGAGGCAGAACTCAAAAAATAAAGTGACAGTACAAAGGATGGAGGGGGTGAAGTATCAGGGAAATCTTCCTGAGAGATGTATGGAATTGTGGAATATGTTAATTCCCAAAGAGATGCTTAGAAACGGCAATAAACAGATAGATAGATAACCTGGGAATAATGATAGTGGATGCACTGCAGGGCCCAGTCAAAGCACAGGCCACATTATTTAAGTTTCCTCCCAAGCTTATTTTTCAGAAAGCAATGTAAGGAACCATCTTCAAGGCATTTCATTTCTTTTATCGTTCCCTCTTTCAGAGAGGCATCAGCCTCTTGCAAAGTTATGGACAGAGTCTGCAAGAACACCACGCTTTCTGCCCTGTATCCAGCAGCAAGGCCAGCTTCCATTCGCACTGCCAGGATACCTCTTCTCTGCTTCTTATCATTACACCTATCAAGTTAAGGTGTCTCTTGATCGTTGTGCAGATTCTCGTTCTAAAAGGGCGGAGGCTCCAACTTCTCCATTAGAGATTTGACCCAGCTTGTTCCATTGATGAGTTTAGTTGTTGCAATGACATATTCTGTGCCCCCATCTTCCATTTGAGACAGAAAGCGGAGAGCTGCAATTTCAGCATACGTCACTCCACCCAGGAAAAATACCAGAGTGACTCTGTTTTCTCCATGCTGACCTGGATTGTTTACAAGGTAGAGAGTGGAAAACTGACTTTGAATTTATTTTTTATGCCACACAACACCTACCCAGCCCTCACTTCCCCAAGCTTGGTTTTAGATTGTTTATTTGACAGGAAGGTTTCTATGCTGCAGTTTGGAAGAGGGAAGCTAACCTAGGCAGAATGAAGCAACAGCGACTAAATATGCAACATTTATCACTCAGATACAAGGGAATGCCTACACTGCATTGAAATCAGTGGGAGTTGTGGGAGGCTGAACCCATGCATCTGATCCAGGGCTCCATATGAGCTGCAACATGCAAGAAGAGTGGTTGAAATTGCATGGCCATTTTTTTAAAAAGTCCATACAAACTTGCACCCTCTAGGAACAAGGGAGCCTTTGTTTGCACTGGAGCTCCAGTGTTAACAAGAAGCCACTGTACTGCGGGTGAAGCTGCAGTTGTCATTAGCAAGCCTTTAAGCACACTATTACAACACAAATTGTGTGTCCAAAGATACCTACGTTTTTTTTGAAGCCCTGTTGGCAATTGCTGCCTCTCTTCAAAGTGTGGTCCTGGAAGCATCTTTAACACTTCTTCTATGCTTCGCCACCCTGGACGGGCAAGCAATTGTGCCAGGCGCACACTTAGAGGAGCATAGCCACTGTATACATAAGAGATGTCGTTGGGATTCTGCAGGAAGGATGGAAGGAAGTGCGATCGATGAAGAGCAGCTTCTCACCACAGTGCATTTCATAATTTTTTTAGCAATGCTGTAACTGTGTGATGAAGCACTTACCTGTTCATTGACATCATCCATCCACAGACGCAGAGTTTTCCGAATTGTTGGGTAGTTGTTTCTACTGGTTAACTGGGTCTTCAAGAGTCCAGCCTTTTCTAGATTATTTAAAGTCAGTATATGTTCATAGCCATAAGTCTGTAACAAGAACATGTGTTGTCAGGGGTACCAACTTGAATAAAATATTGTGGGGGCCCAGGTAAGTCCTGTCCCGCATAACCAATCACATGACACAGTGCACACACACCATGTGAATAGCAGTGCCCATCAACTTTGGAGGGCCCACCTCTTCAAATATTTTGTTTTGGGGGGGAGCCCTCATAGCCTCTAGGAGTTGGCTCCTATGTGTGCTGCTTAGTATTGGTTGTATTGGTGGACTGGTAAAGTTGTTCGGATGCCTGATTATTGTTTTCCAAAGCAACCGCTCTATTTCAAAGCGTAATGCTGGTGGTCAGCAAAATAAGTTTAAAGACTCTCTCAAGGCAAATCTTTAAAAATGCCGTATAAACACTGACAACTGGAAACACTGGCCTGAAAGCACTCCAGTTGGATAACAGACTTTACCAAAGATGTCATGGGCTTTGAAGACACTCAAACTCAGGACAAAAGGGAGAAATGTGCTAAGAGGAAGGAACCCTCACCGTGATCAACTCTTGCCCAGAAACCTATGTCCTCACATGGAAGGACGTGTGGAGCCAGAATTGGTCTCCACAGTCACCTACGGACTCACTTTTAAGACCGTGTACGAGGGCTCGCCAAAGAAGAAGAAGGTATTGTAATTTTCTTTTTTTAGAAAAATGTTCTTTTTAAATTTATATTTTATGGATTTTCAGTTACAAATGAATTAGATATTAAAAAGAAGAAAAGAAAGAGTATAAACAATAACAAGTTGCGAGGACTAAGACATCACACACTGAAAGGGAAAAGTATTACAGATGCTATCCCAGTTGTACAGTTGAAAGTACTTGTCATTCCACTATGTTCAGTGTGATGCTTGGGGGGGGGGTGTGGAATTCATGAGGGTGGCAGCAGTTACAAGTTAACTGCTTACTATTTAACTAGTTACAAGTTAACTATCTTACTATTTAATAAAACACAGAAAAGGAACTGAGGCAAGTAGAGAATAGAGGAAGGGGGTGGTACTGAAAAGCATTGGGGGGAGTGTCAATGATACTATACCATATTGTATTTTATATAATATGTATGGATTGTCATTTGACCTGCTTAAGAGATGCACGGTCTATCTGCAAGAAAGCAAAGTGAGGTTGTTCAAAACCATGGACTGATTTAGCATTACCAGTCTTGGGTTCATTGACAGTATAATCATGTGTACAGTTGTACAGTACTTTGGAAGTCAGAATCCATTTCGGAAGTCTGTTTGACTTCCAAAACGTTCGAAAATCAAATTGTGGCTTCTGAATGGCTGCAGAAGCCTGTCGGATGTTCAGGTTCCAAAAGAATGTTCGCAAACTAGAACAATCACTTCTGGATTTGCGGCATTCGGGAGTCAAAACGTCCGAGTTCCAGGGCATTCGGGATCCAAGGTACGACTGTATGTTGTAGGAGTCAATGTGATCAAAGGGAATTCCTCCAAGGTAAGTCTACATAGTGCTGTAGCCCAAGATTTCAATCAACAAACCATTTGATTTAAAGCTAAGAACACAGTGAAAAGTAAAAACAGGAGCTGAGCAAGTCTAGATTGAACCAAGATAGATAGCTATAGATTGGGCCAAAACAACATTTCTTGATATTTTTAAGAAGTTTTTCTTCTGTGCCACCCAATCCTGCAGAGGTAACATTCAGTTTAAAAATGCAATGCCCTCATCTGCATGTAACAGGAAGTCATGGGTCAATGGCAATGTCAGGATCGAGCAGTGTACACAGTCCCAAAAAGTTCTTGCTTTGCTCCTTCCTCGGTGTGAGCCATGAAGCCTTAAGTTATCATTATGTCTGAACCCGGAATTGTGGTTTGTTTCTCCTGAATAAACAACGAACATGAAGCCACTGTCCCTGCTTTTGCAACCATGGTTTATACAAAAGTAAAAAACCACAACCATGGTTCATATATTGATAAGTCAAGGTTGCCTGGCTTGTTGCTCTCACTTGCTCCAGGGGAGGAAAAGGGCAGCATGAACTAGCAGACTGCAAAATCTCAATAAACTATTAACCATGTTTGTTTCTCTTTTTAATTATTATCCTTTAAAAAAATGCTATGCAAATACAAAATATACCCTATCAATAGAATATAAATACATCAACCTTGACATTAGGTTTTAATTACTGAGATGAGTTAACCAGCAGCTGGCCCGATGACTTGAGTTTCCCCACTAAACAATTGTGCATAAAGTTCTCCCAAGAGTGATCTATATTTGATTTGGCTAACCTGGAGAATCTCTCTCTTATAATGATCCAGGACCTTCTGTTTCAGTCCGCTGTTGCACACTGACTGCAGACAAACGAGTCTTAAAATCTTGATCAGGGGATGCTTTTGGGCAATACAGTCTTCAATGTAGTTGTTGACCTAAACAGAAAAATCAAACCAACAAAACTACACCAACTTTTGAAATGGTAGCGAAACAAAATGTTTAGCTCTTATTCGTAGGGATGCAAAAGTGGACATGCAACCTCCTCCATCACAATGTCAAGAACAATTTGCATCAAAGTGAAACCAGCCACAAAACAGGGTGCAATTTTTGGTGAGCAGTTTTTCTTCATCAATAAGAGTGGTTGCAATCTGGGGCAGAAGGACGGCAGCTGCAGCTGGTGTTGAGGATGTTGGACCAAGGAAGTTTAGCTTCCAGAAGATTCAGTGGAACAGAAACAGGTTCCATTTAGCAAAAACGACACCCACCATTATTCCAAGAGATACTAGATAACAATGGGGGGGCAAAAACTATTTTAAGAGCATTTTCACCTACCTTATCAGTGTCTATTCCTGACATAAACTCTTGTTCCACTGTTAAGTTATCAAAGAAGTCTTCTGATGCTTAAATAAATAATAAAAAACAGTAAATGAACACGCTGCATTTGAAAATAGTTTTCAGTCAAGAACAGTGCTGATATCTGGCCACTGGCAGCTTATCCACAGGGAATTTATTAAAGCTATAGCTGGAATATTCTGCAAGCCACCTTGAGTCCCATCTGGGGGAAAGGCAGTGAATGAATAAATAAATAAGTAAAAACTCACTAGTGATATCTTTGATGAGTTCCGCAATAGAAGTGTGGTTAGCTAAAGAGCTTCTTGCTGCTTGCATGTGCGGCAGCTGTGAGACAAACTGTTTGATCTCTCCAACAGTTTTAGCATGGTGTCTTTCCTAGGAAAACAGACCCAGCAGATAACAGTTTAGAGTCAATCCCCAAGAGAACATGGAAATCTTATGTGTCTCCTTTACAATGTTCACTATTTTCAGTTAAGGAAAAAAATAGTTACGCTACTGATGAGAGAATATCCAGTTCCCCATCCAATAATCTTTCTTTGTTGCATAATCAGTTTTGCAGTGTAAAACTGCTAAATGAATGGCAAGCTCTGGCAGCATGAGCAATTTCCTATCTAACCATTTCTAACTAACCGGCATTTTTTCATGCATGTTGCAGTTTTACACATCATAAAAACATTCTTCCTTTTCTAACACCAAAAAAGCCTGTGGGGCAGTAGAAACTGTGCTGAATCAGGAGCTGCCTGGGGTGAGTGTGACCCAGCAGAGTAAAACTCTTCTCTAACCTAATGAACTTCAAATATGAAACCAGCAGGAGACATTGTAATTCACACCGAGCTCATGACAGAGTGGAAAGAAAACCTCTATTTAAGTCCAAGATGCGCCCCTGCCAAATTACTAGAACACACGTGCCTTCTTTAATGACCACCATGCACTCTCATGGTTACAAATTGTCCCTTTGTTTGGATGTTTACATTTTATTGATTTTACGTTTATTTTGTTTCTAAATTTTGCTTTTTGATTTTGAGAACCCTGATTGAAAAGCAGGTTATAAATGATCCAAATAAAGAAATTGGTCCAACATAATGAAGTGAGAAATTATCTGAGTCCATAAGGATGTTTCCTGATGAGACATAAATCTTGTTATCTCAGTAACGATGAAAAGCACAGAGCTTAACTCTAAGGACTAGATTGCCAGAGGTGTCTAATGATCTATTAATAAGGACAATCCAGATGTATGTATTCCACTTCCAGTTTCTATCAGACCAACAAGAAAGATCTACACATCCAAACACATTTATTGAAAAGTGGAATTTGGTTGAAGTGTAAACTATATGAATGGCAAGCCCAGGCAGGAAGATAATAATGAATATGCCATTAACAAGCCTTTTGCTACCCACAAGCTGCTGTTTCATTATCACCTATTATATCTGACAACCTTGCACTCTCTCTTGTTCTTCCAACATAAAAGTGCCAATTATAGCACTCAATTTTAAATGGTTCCTCTTTCAATAGGCAAGTGCAGCTGGTCTGGCCTTCTAAAGGAGCAGAAAGAAATGCAGAAAATGTGACCAGATTACATAGCTCAGAACTCAAGGCATCTATGCTTTTATGTACTATCATACTAGGCCAGGCATGATGGAATTTCCTGAAACTGCACAACATGGAAGCACACACATTTGTGACTGCAAGGACAAAGCCGCTTGCCCAAATTATTATATGGCTACACCATCCCATGAGATATGTGACATCAAGAAGATACATCTGATTCCAACATGCCATAGGAAAGTCCACATGTATGCCTTGGTTGTATGGAATTGGGGTAGGATTCAGTTCCCTAAGAATCTCAGCTTTCATTAATATACAAGCAAGTTTCCATGTCTTATGACTGTAATGACATGTTCAAAAGTGTGCTTTCTGAATTCTCAGAAGCTAATGGGGAGGGTTTCAGTGTCTTCCATAACTTATTGTCTCTCTTCATAAGCAGTAAAACTGGAAGGGTACAAAATGTGGAAGTATAGATTGTGTAGATCTATATACTTATATGCATAACACATATATGTTGCTGATTCAGGTTCTTCTTCTTGGTGCGGGGTTTGGATTGCATAGGCACAAATTTTCATTGTTTTTACAGAACACACAGCCTTGATCCAGACTAGTGCTGAAGCAAAAGTGCAGATCTGACTCCTGATTTGACCAGCATCCTGCAACTGCAAGGTGTATATGGAGCACTTCTGAGGCTGAATGGGCAAGCCAGTTGAATCTGGACTCATCTGTGGGGATAAGATAACACAGGTCGATTACCTCAAATGCGGCTGAGATTATTTTGGCTCTCTTGCTCAGCACCGAGCCCACAGCATTGAAATTCTTGTCCCGGATCTCTGCATAAAGCTCCTCAGCAGAATTCAGCTGCAGCTTCTTGGGCTCTGTGGGGAGATCCTTGCCACCCTCCCCCTGCTTCTTGGGGGCAAACTTTTCTGGAGGGAGTTTCACGTAAGCTGCCAAAATACAAGCCAAAGAAAACAGAGCTGACTTGGCTTTCCAACACACAGAGGAATAAACACTGGGAAATAAGGAAACTGAGCTGTCACTTGGCAAGTGCCAAGCTGGCTCTTGAGGGGCACCAGTTTTCATTTTTCCCAACTGAAACTGATCCAGGAGAAGCATCTTATTTCCCCTCTTCTCCTCTGCTGCCCACTTGTGGAACACTTTCCATACCAGATAATACCACTGGACAAAAGAGCAAAATACTTTCCCATTAAGTCAGGTGAAATAAATGAGAGTTACTAAACTGCTGTTAGAAAACTTGGTGGGATGGGGGCCCTGTGGCCCTCCAGGTGCTTTTGGACCATCTCGGTTGGGGCAGTCCAACAACAGCTGGAGAGCCACAGGTTCTCCAATAGACAAGATGAGGAGAACTGGGGTCATTCTCTCATCTCCAGTGTCTCTAAAATGCTGCTTAAGGGCACGAGAGGGGGAGACCCTGAAAAATCCTCAAAGAAAGAAAGAAAGAAAGAAAGAAAAGCAGAAGACCTACAAGGAAGAGGAGTAGCCTGCCTTGGCTGGGGGAGAAGAAAGGGGACAATGACAACAAAAGACCAATTGGCATATCGTGAGGAAGCTGAGAAAAAACCTGTTACTGGGGATTGTTGTCCCTTCTCTGAACAGAACTGCTTACCTACTCCCTGGCTAAGAAAAGGATGTGACCAGTAAGAAGAAACTGTCCACTACAATGAGAAGAGAGAATAAAGATGTATGTACTGGTCTAAGACAGGGTCTTTTTCCATCTGAGAACCAATTACTCAGAAATTTTGTCACATCCAGGTCACAGCTGCTAACTTACTATTCTGAATTCCGTATATCTCATCAATAAGCCCCTCATAGGTCAGCTGTGTGGCCAGAGGTGACATCAAGTCTATGTTGCGGTCAAGCAGCAAGAGGGTATCAAAGACTGGGAAGATTGGATTCTGGCTCCCAGAAAACTCCCGCTTCATCCTGATCATCATATTTGCCACGTGCTGAAGAAAGAAGCGTTTGGAAGATTATGACTCAGGCTACAAGCAGCAAGTAACACATCAAACATTGCAGACATCTTTGAATATGCACTTCTCACTTCCTGCGGTGGTGAGGCAATCTCTAGATTGGTGTTCTGTCATCCCCTTTGTGCAAGAGACAGACCCAGACTGACTGCTGCTCCTCAACCTCCAAGGACAGGGGCAGAATAACCAAAATCTGCAGCCTCATCTTCTTCATGTCTCTCATATACACCTCATACACCCACACACCCATTCACTATAACACAGAGTGTGTGGATTCATTAGACATTAAAGACCACATGCCTCTTTATATATAAGCAGGGTTAAGAAAAGAAAGAAAAAAGTAGAGCAATTCCAAAGCGATTGTTGTCCATACAAAGAGGCATTCACACAGTGAAATGGCAGACAAGGGAGGCGTTCTAGATCATATTTACCCTTGCGCATTCCCCTTTCCCAAAGATCTGTGGGATTGTTCCATAAAGTGCCTGGAGTGTCATGAGCCCCTTTGCTGCGTGATAGAGGCTGGTCTGGTCATTTTCTAAGTAACACTCCTATATTTTAAAAAAAGACAAAGAAAGCATGGTAAGAAACTTAGGATGCAGGTGGTATCCTCAGCTTACAGCGATAAGCTGAAAATAAAAAGGCATCCTATAAACACTGTACTTTAAATAAACAGGATCAGAAAACTGGCACAGATGACAAAGTGCTTCCTTGTGCTAATGGGTGTGTGTGTCAAACGGAATTTATTCTGCTGGCTCTCCTAGCTCCACAGAAGACCTTCATTCAGTGATCACAAGAAATGAACACACACGTATTAAGGACAGTTAAGGACAGGGATACTCTTTCTCCCCTCCCTTACTGGCAGTGTGGGTCCTGCTGCCAAAATTGTCACACTCACTTCTGTAGGCTGAGACTAGGTAGGGACAAGGTGCGTAAGCTAAGTAGTTGCTGCCTGCTTAAATTGTAATTTTACTGTCTGAAACAGCATTTATATATTCTCTCAATTTCATTTCATATAATAAAGCAAGCTTTCTTTGTCAATGTCTCTCAATAATCTTACTGTAAAGCCATTTGTTTGCCTCTAAGAATTACTGGGCAGTTAACAGGTCTTTGGGATCACCAGCCCCAAACAAAAAGTATCAGGTGTCAGTTTTATTTAGGCAGGAATGGAGGCAAACAAATGTTCATAAACAGACACACATTATGCTGCTAGCAAAAGATCCAAATCTTCTTTGACAGTGTGTGTATGAATACATGGGAGTGGTGGACACGCATGTGAGTTCAGACACATACTGTAACACCCCCAAGGTGGTAAAATTAGCTGTAATTGATTACTATATACTGTACTATATATATTGGCCAGCTTCCTTTTAAAAACCTCCAAGCAGAAGGCAGCCACCAGCTAATTAATTGTCAATGTCGAAGAGGGTTTCCATAGTATTTGTCATATTAAAATATACATACCCCACTTTTAAATCATTTTTTTCAAATCAGTTTATATAAAAAAACAGTATGACCAAAAAAACACTTAACACACCTTAACAGAGCAGCACTAAAATCAGTTGAAGGCCTAGGTGAAATTTTCACCTATCAACCAATAATCAACACTCAGAAGGCAGCTCTCTTCCTGGTTACCAAAACTCAAGAGAAGGGCCTCTGAAACAGTTCTTAATGCGTGGGAAGAAGGAAGTGACCCTCTTAATATGAAACCTAGATCTGTTTCCTTGCAGTTGAAGCTCATGACCTTGACGTACAACACAGAGAATAGTTGCTTTCCTTATAGCACTGAGGTGGTGGGGTATGCAGAAGATCTGGTTCCAGTCTAGACCTCAAGTCAATAGGAAGCCAAAGCCACTGCCAACTAATGACTCCTATGACTGAGCATTGGGGTACCAAGTGGGGGCTATCAGCAGCCAGTTTAGAAATATACCCCACACTGTGCTACCCTATGCAAAGAAACCCAATACTGACTTTGAAGGCGCTTTCAGACTCCATGGATAATAGGTCTCCATCAAATGGAATGAGGTCCAGGCTGTACTCCTCTCTGTGAATGAAGGAGCCCAGAACTCCTTGATCCTTCAGTCGCTGCTCACACAGCAAGCTGCGGCGTGGCACAAATAGGATGTGGAAATCCCTCTGTGGACAACGGACCCTGTCTTCACTAGAAAGGAGACAAGGAGATACCTTAAGAAATACAGAAACTACCAGTTAAAGTGAGAAATTGGCCTTCAATATTCTGAACCAAGTTCATAAGTGATGTCACCTGAGTTCAGGTGTAACTTTTCAGTCAAGGAAAACAAGTAAGGTAACCATGAAGTTTCTACTCAGACTGCAGAAAGCAAAAAGGTAGGTCTGGAGAGCTACTCTACCTGAGCACATTTTCAGCAATTATGTCCATGAGTTCTAGCCTTGGTCTGACAAAGAAAATAATATTCTTGACATCTGCAGGTGGGAGGCGGCCTGGTTTGAGAGTGAACATTTTCTCCACCTCATGTTCCTGGAAGGAGACAAAAGTAATAATAATGTGCAATCTTATTTTAGTCTTTAGAAGTTTATATATATGAGAAAAGAATGGATTTATGGTCAACTCACTACTGGGAGCATCTATCCTTGTGTTTTGTAAACTTGGTGTTTAGGTGGAATAACTACTCACCTAGGACACCAAAAACATTTTCTTCACACCTACTGGATAAAACTCTCAATAGGAAAACACACTATTTATGGCAAAAATCAGACTTAATATTTTTTAAAAATCTTGCCCAATCCTACCTTTAGAAGTGAATATTGTGCAATCAGCCCAAATGGACCTGTAAGATACTCATCCCACACAATGGCCTATGAAGAGGAAAGCAAAGAATCAGCTGACATTTCAAGCTACATCCAATATACAGAAGTGAGTGGGGTAGAGGGAAAGTCTCTGACAATTCTATGCAGAGAAACTTCATTATTTGTATTTCTAGACTGCCGTTCATCTACACCTCTGAACCTAGGCTCCTGCTTTATTTCTCCCTTGAAGGTAAGCTACAGAACAGGAGCTGCCAAACTGTGATCCACAGTTCATTCAGAAGGTCCATGACACCCATCACATTTAAATATCCATTTTGATCTTTAATTATGTTTTTCACATCAATATTCACATTGATCTTAATTGTATTTTTAATACAGTGTAATACAATAAGAAACAAAAGGTAATACAATTTTGAATTCCATATATAATATCTAGCCCAGTGCATTCGAATTGCTAAACAGACAGAAAAATCATTTAAGACAGACAGCAATTTTCAGGTGATTGGGGTTTTGTTTGCTTTTTTACCATTGCCCGAGAACAAACCTTTGCTATAGCTTATGGTTTGTCAAAATAAACTATAGGCTCAGGTTCAGACAAAGTGCTAAGCCAAATCATGGCTTAGCTCACAGCACTGAAGCAACTGTAAGACCAGAGGATGGAAGAGCAAAGTAGCTGCCATCTTCTCCCTGGAAACCTGCAGGTTTGGTTGTGCCAAGTCATGGTTTGGCTTAGTGTTATGTGCAAACCCCATCATCACTGCGTGGGCATGTATGAAAACATTAAGCAGTGGATTCTGAAAGTACATCTGAAAGATCATGCTCTTCCCAGGGAGGTTCAGCTAGTGCCTTCATGATACACCTTTAGGCACCAGGCAAAAATGTTCGTCTTTAACCAGGCCTTTGACTAACTGACATCCTGTTAGTTAAAATGCCCTTTTAAGTGTGTTGTGGAAGAGGAATTATTGGGTTGTCTTTGTTCTTATTTTTAATATGTATTTTGTGTTTTTTATATTGTAGCTTTATGTTGTGAAGCACCCTGAGATCTACAGGTACAGGGTGCAATAATTTTTTAATAATAATAATAATAATAATAATACTAAAATAGCTACACAAAGCACATTACAGTGGTACCTCGGGTTAAGTACTTAATTTGTTCTGGAGGTCCGTTCTTAACCTGAAACTGTTCTTAACCTGAAGCACCACTTTAGCTAATGGGGCCTCCTGCTGCTGCTGCACCGCCGGAAAATGATTTCTGTTCTCATCCTGAAGCAAAGTTCTTAACCCGAGGTACTATTTCTGGGTTAGCGGAGTCTGTAACCTGAAGCGTCTGTAACCAGAGGTACCACTGTATAAAGCTATTCTTGGTCATCTCACCCCTTGCTTTTTCCTGTAAGACCAATTGCAGTCATTAACAGTCGTCAACAGGTTTACCTATCAGGCAATGACCCATCTCCCACCCCCCTTCTGAGTAATCCCCCTCCCCACCCTCTCACTATATATATAAAGGTCTGGTGACTTCTGTTTCAGTGTATCTGAAGAAGTGTGCAAGCACACAAATGCTCATACCAAGAACAAACTTAGTTGGTCTCTAAGGTGCTATTGGACAATTTTATTATTATTTTTATATATTTCTACTGCGTCAGACCAACATGGCAACCTACCTGAATCTATAACCTTAGTAGAGTAAGCTTCACTGAGGTCTTAAGGCCCTGTGAGAAGGCTAGTGCATGTCTGTATGTATGCACCATTTTACAGCCGAATTCTGTGCATGTTTTTTAAGAAATAAAGCTAACTAGGCTCATTAGAATTTACGTACAGTGGTATTTTTAGACCCCAGATGTAGTGGTTTTAGGGGGGGGGGGCTTTAAAACAGCATTCTTAATTTTTTCATAAATGTTTTCAGCATTAGGGCAACAGAAATAAAGCCCATTTTAGTGACAATTTAAGTGAATTTAAAGTGCAAAACGGTGTGTGCTCGGAATATTTCTTTTTAATTGAGAAGCCTTTTGTTTTTTGATCTAACTTCTCGCGAAGGTGGAGACAGCTTCAAGGCCTGGGCCGGGGGGTGCGAGGGAGGGAGAGGCCCAATGTGGGATTCACAAGCCCAGAGGCCGCAGCAGCCTCGCTCCCGAGAGGTCCCCAAGGGAGCAGAGCCCCAAGCCCAGCCCGGCAGAAGCCTCCGAGGGAGCCATTGCACGCCGCCCAAGCCCGGCTCCTCCGCTCAGCCTGTAGGCTTTCTTTTCCGCCGGCGCGCGCTTCGTTTGTCCTCCTTCCTTCGCAAAGGGGCCTTTGGTGAGGCTCCCAAAGCAGGCCGAGGCCCCGCGCCTGGCAGCGGACTCCCGGGGAGGCGGAGGAGGAGCAGGCCGGGCGGCCGGGGGGGGGAGAGGAAGGGGAAGAGCCAGGCGGGAAAGGCCCGGCGGCGCGCGGCCTCCCCTCCCTCCCTCCCTGCGATCCCGGCCGACCTTGGATCCGGCGCACTTGTCGAGGAACTCGCGCAGCTCCTTGCGGCCGGCCTCCCGCAGCGCCATCAGGTTGACCCGGCCCGAGTTCAGGTGCGCCGCCATGGCCGCTCCTCGCCCGCCGCCCTCTCGCTCCGCCCGCCGCCGGCCCAGCGCCGGTCAGGTGGAGCCCGAGACCGACGGGCCGCCTCCTCCAGCGCCGCCTCTTCTTCTTCTTCGTTGACGATCCCGCGTAGCCGAGTAAGATTGTCTTCCATGAACACGGTTTTAACACAGTAAGTGACCGTGGAGGCCACTTCTGGATCCCGCCCTCCTTCCACGGTGGGGACAGAGCTTTCCGGGCAGGAGTTGATCACGATGAGGGTTTGCCAAGCGAGCCTTCCTCTTAGGCGACATTTCCCCCCCTTCGCCGCATCAAGCAGTTGGTCCCTTACCTTTCCCGCCCTGACTTGGCCACAGTGATCCATGCGACGGTCATCTCCAGGCTTGACTATTGTAATTCGCTCTATGCGGGGCTGCCCTTGAAGCTGTCCCAGAAACTCCAGCGGGTACAGAATGCTGCAGCGAGGCTCCTCACAGGGTCTCTGCCATGGAAGCATATTCACCCAGGGCTTTTCAAGCTGCACTGGCTCCCGGTGGAGTACAGGGTCAGATTTAAGGTGCTGCTTTTGACCTTTAAAGCCCTTCACGGCCTAGGACCCTCGTACCTACGGGACCGCCTCTCCCGGTATGCCCCACGGAGAGCCTCAAGGTCCATAAATAATAACACCCTAGTGGTCCCGGGCCCTAAGGAAGTTAGATTGGCTTCAACCAGAGGCAGGGCCTTTTCAACTCTGGCTCCGGCCTGGTGGAACTCTCTGCCTCATGAGACCAGGGACCTGCAGGATCTGATTTCTTTCCGCAGGGCCTGTAAGACAGAGTTGTTCCGCCTGGCCTTTGGCTTGGAGCCCATTTGATTCCCTCCCTCTCTCTTTTTTTTTTTCCTTTCCTTCTCCTCCTGCGATGAGGCTGCATCTTAATATTTTAATGTTCCATTATTTTAATGTTGTATTTTATTTTTGTTTTTAAGTTGTAATCATTCATCTTGTTTTTATTATTGCTTGTAAGCCGCCCTGAGCCTGGCCTTGGCTGGGGAGGGCGGGGTATAAATAAATAAATAAATATTATTATTATTATTATTAGCACGTTTCTCCCTTGCGTCCTGAGTTCGAGTGTCTTCAAAGCCCATGACCCCTTTGGTCAAGGCTGTTCTCCAACTGGAGCTCTCACAGGCCAGTGTTTCCCAATTGTCGGCATTTATACTCCATTTTTTAAGATTTGCCTTGAGACAGACTTTAAACCTCTTTTGTTGGCCACCAGCATTACACCTTCCATTTTTAAGTTTGGAATAGAGTCGTTGCTTTGGAAGACAATAGTCAGGCATCCGAACCACATGACCAGTCCAACGAAGTTGGTGTTGAAGAATCATTGCTTTAGCACTGGTGATCTTTGCTTCTTCCAGGACACTGGTATTAGTTCACCTGCCTTCCCAAGTGGTGTGTCACATTTTTTGGAGACACCATTGCTGGAATCTTTCAAGGAGTTGGAGATGGTGTTTATAAGTGGTGCATGTTTCACAAGCGTACAGCTGGGTTGGTAGATCAAGAGCCTAGACTGAAACTTAAAAGACTAGTTTCAATGGACCAAGAATGGTTTTCATGGCTGGTTCTGACTTTCCCCTTTTCCCAGTGGGAATTCCTACTTGTAGAGCAGAGGCCACGGCTGGTCGGCAGCTGCAGTGCCTGTGTGCTTTGTTCTGTTGTTGTTGTTGTTTAGTCGTTTAGTCGTGTCTGACTCTTCATGACCCCCTGGACCAGAGCACGCCTGTCTTCCACTGCCTCCTGCGGTTTGGTCAAACTCATGCTGGTAGCATCGAGAACACTGTCCAGCCATCTGGTCCTCTGTCGTCCCCTTCTCCTTGTGCCCTCAGTGATTTGTTCTAGAGGGTGCTGTAATGGTTCTAGGGGTTGCTCGTGCGTAAATCGGCGCCACACCTGGCTGGGTTACCTGGGTGAACCCTTTCTGTCCGGACAGCCACTCACCCGTGGCTGTCTCAATTGCTGGCAGAATCCGTCAGTGGGCGTTTCTAGAACTTCTTCCAGCAAAGAAGCTCTTTCACGCCTAGTTGCCGCCTACTCTCCCTGCGCGGAAGCCTTCTGCGCAGGGAGGGTGTGGGCAGCGGAGGACCCGTGCTCTCCCCACTAGTCTCTGGCGAGGAGTCATGGAGCCCCCTCGCCGATTCCCCCATCTGCCCCCCTTCTCCACTGGTGCTACGCTGATTTCCTTCCCCAGAAGATGGGCTGCTTCTCTCCCTCCCAGGACACTCTCCGGAATCCCTCTGGAGCCCTCCCTCTCCCTCTGGCTCCGATGGCAGTTCCCTGACAGGTGCTGTTTCGTGGCACTCACTGGTAGCTATTGGACAGTTCTTTGGATAGTCTGTTGTGGGTGGGGGTGGGGCAGAACTCCAGGGGGAAAGAGCAGGCGGGAGGGAGAAGGGGGCAGGGGAGACTCTAACCCTCTCCCTTTCATTTCTGCAGCACCATGAGGCCCAAATTCAGCTGCAATATGATCAGTGCAATCCTGCGCAGGACGTTGGAGGCCGTGCTGAATGGGGCCGAGGAGGAGGAAGAGGAGGAGAGAGAAGTATGTCCTTGGTTTTGACTTCCCTTCACAGGCTCTTTCTTCTTCTTTGTCACACACTTGCAGAATCCAACCCAGCATTCACACTCTCTTCTCTCTTTTCCCGCAGGAACTGAAGCGGCACTTCCGGCTCCTGCTGGGGAGTCTCCTTATGGAAGCCCCCAACCCTGGCACCCTCCTCCACCTTCTCAATGTAAGTGTCCCGATGGCATCAGGGGTGGTTTTAGGGTTGTCCCCCCCCGTCCCTTACCCAATGGACTGCCCCATTTCTGGGGCCTGTTTGGCCCCCAATTTGGTCCAAGACCAAAACTGGCAAACCCTCATGGTCCAGAAGTGCCAGGGACTCCGTGGTGGGGGCAGTGGGGGCTGCTTTGGCCCAGACTGGCCCCTGACTCTGAGATACTCTTTCCTCCTGCAGGACCTCCAAGGATATGCCCTGGGGAAAGTGGGAAGGCTCAAGAACTAGCGGCCAGCAGCATTTCCTTGCTGCTGGCGTTGCCCGGAAATACCCCAACCTCAGAGTAAGTACCTTGCCTTCTTCTATTCATTTCTTTGGTTAATTTCACCTCCCCCCCCCCCCAAGATCACATCCCCACGTGATCTTTAGCGCAGATGATGTGGGGTGTGTCCCTGGGGGCCAGGATGAGGCTTTTCCTGCCCCCTTTCCTTCTGCTGCCCTTCCACCTCTGCTCAGGAGGCTGCAGGGCCCAGGACCCAGGGAGGTCCTCTGGAACAAGGGACTGGGCCCAAGACAGAGGAAGACCCGTCCTTCCAGACTTGGCACTGCTTCTGTGTTCTCTTGCTCCCATCTGACTCTGATTTTTCTTTCCTCTGCAGATGACAGTAGTTCAGCCGGACCTGGCTTGCTTCCGCCTGAAGCCAAAAGAAGGTAAGCCACACGTTGGAGACAGCGACCTTTGACTAAAGGCCTGTGGGGAAATCTCATTTTCATTTTCATTCTGTTCTCATTCTCATTCTCTTCCATCCAGATGACATCATCATTGAAGATTTATAGGTAGTGCAGACCTTGGGCTCCACTGGACACCCGAGAGAGGCCAACATCCAAATGCACTCAGCAGGTAAGACTTTCTCAAAAGCCCATCTGTAGTTAGAGATGCCCTGTTTCACCTGTGAGAGAAGCAGGCACTCCTGGCGACCTGCTTGCCTTTTTTCTCTTGCAGGTGACAGAATGATGCCGGCAAGACCTCCTTCTCCATCTTTTTATGGCAGCAGAAGGGAAGCAGTGGCTGTGGGACCAGATCAGGTAGGGGGAAGCTGCCTTGTGGGGCCAGAGGCCAAGGAGTGGAACGGTGTCATGGACTGGTTGGGCACAGAGGAATGGTGGGAGGAAGCAGCTGGAGAAGCAGGAAGGGAAGACATCTCAGAGCCCAGGTAGTCAGAGGGAGAAGAGGCCGGGGAACCAGGGGAGGGAAGCCAATGGGTCTCAAACCCTCGGTGAGTGAGGGACTTTCCCCTGTTTCAGAAGACAGGCTCCGGCAGATGGAGCGGACAAGATCCAGAGAAAGCTGTTTGTGCACATTTTGTTCATTTGAGTGTTCCTTTTGCGCCTTGGTTTCCTTCCTTGAAGCCTGCGTTGAGGATAGCCATCGTGGAGCATAATAACCAGTGATCTGTCCATCAGTCGTCAGCACTCGTCATAGCTCTGGTAAGGAGCACATCACGGCGATCTTCAGCTCAGACAATTACATAGTCTGAGAGGTGCCCGTGGTTCAACCGAAGGTGCCAATGAGATGCGCCAAAGCCTTCCTTCGTCAGCCCAGACTTACAACCCTGCGAGGTAGGCAGGGTTGAAGAACCACATCTGACCACAGGTCTCAAGGCGGATCTCTTTCTGGGCTGCCTCCGAAGGCAGTTCAGAAGCTTCAGCTGGTGCAGAATTCAACAGCCACATTGCTCACTGAGGCAAGACGGTTTGAGCATCCTGGCCCGACTGTTCCAGCTGCCAATTAGCTTCCTAGCCCAATTCAAAGTGCTGTTTTTGACCTATAAAGCCTTAAATTTAACTCAGGACCGCAACACCTGAAGGTTGGCAGCAAGAGAATGGGCCACAAGACTATTGTGGTTTTTGTTGAAAGGATTAATATATTTGGAAACAGAGAGATGGATGTACTGTTTTATTGCACGTTATTCAAGGGGACCCCTCTATGCCGACGAGAGAGGAGAGCAGGAGCTCCACATCCCACAAGGCGTCGCCATCAAATGCCTTGATAAGCTTTCAACCTGCTACTTTGTTACCCCCTACTGATCTGAATCAGCAGTCACCTGTTGACCAACAGCACCATTCTACCGTGGAGGAAGTCGATAAACTCAACACTCCCGTCTCTGACCTTATGTCCAATCAAAATATGGAAGTTGATGAAAACCAACATTTCAGTGATCACCTCCCAATAGTGACCACTTTGTCATTGTTCCGGTGCCAGAAGGACTATAAACACTCAGTCCTTCTGGAAACCTCAGCATCGACCAAAATAAGAGGGATCAAATGGTCGGAGGCTGTGGCCCAAAAATACCAGGAATTTTTTCATAGGGAAATCATTGCCTATCTACCTCAAATAACTACTGATTTACAAGACTTCAATTCGGTTTTGAAACTTTTTAACCTTCTTATAACAAACCTTACCACTTTTTTTACATCACCTCCTCAAAAGGCGAAAGTGGCGCATTTCAGTACTGGGGCCCCTTGGTTTAACACCTCTTGCAAACAAGCAAGATCCCTTCTTCATTCTATCTATAATGAATACAAAAACTCTAATGCCCAGGCTCTACCACCCTCCTATTTACAAGCCAAAAGAGCATACAAACAGACTTTAAAGCTGGCCAAACGCGAATGGTACCAAAAGCGTTGGCGAGCCTTGATTGCGGCCTCTAGATCCCGCAGACCACAGGAATTTTGGGCTCTGATAAACAAAAGAGGAAGGAAGTACCCACTGGCGATTATCCCTGCGCCCACATGGGAACAATTCTTGAGTAAATATTTCTCTTTGGCAGAGGAATCCAACTCATCCACGGAATTCCGAGCCGACCATCTACCTTTGTGGCCCTCTACCGACCCAGAGCTGATAATGGACTTGATACTAGATCTGAAAACGGGCAAAGCCCCTGGGCCGGATCTAGTCCCTGCTGAGGCTATTGTTGCGCAACCGAGGTGGTGGGCTGAAATTCTGGCCAAAGTCTTTGATGCAATTAATTCTACGGGGCTTATCCCTAGGTCATGGAAGGAGGCCGTGATCGTACCAGTCCATAAAAAGGGTCCCCCTGCTGACCCAGAGAACTACCGGAACATCAGCCTTTTGTCTATCATCGGGAAAATCTATGCAAAATTTTTGCTGTCTAAGCTGTCCCATTGGGCATACGACTCAAATTTGATTGGCCATGAGCAAGCGGGCTTTAGGAACAATTATTCGACCACGGACCATATGGTAATTATGTATCATCTTGCCAGAAAATATTCTGCCCCGAGTCGGGGGCGCCTATGTGTCGCTTTCATAGACTTAAAGGCCGCCTTCGACAGTATCCCAAGAAACTGTCTATGGAAGAAATTAGAGAGATGGGGCATAGATAGAAGGCTGTTATGGCTTATAACCCAATTACACCACGGGTCGTCGGCTAGAGTGAGACTCACACCGGCGGGAAACCTATCCAACGAGGTCCCAATAAATAGAGGAGTGCGCCAAGGCTGCATTTTGGCCCCACTCCTCTTCAACTTGTTTATTAGCGACATGAAGCTCTTTCTGAGTGAGTCTCAAGCCAACATTCATGCCCCCCGCCTAGCTGATTTTCGCTGCCCTCTGCTCCTATATGCTGACGATGCAGCGATCCTTTCCTACTCTAGAGTCGGTTTATGCAGAGCTCTAAAGATTTTTGCGGCTTATTGCAAACTCAACCATCTGACAATTAATCATGGAAAATCTAAAGTACTGGTCTTTACCAGGTCTCGGAAAACTTACAGCTGGAAGTTAGATGGAGTCCAATTAGAACAGGTTTTCAAATTTAAATACCTGGGAGTCTTTTTTCACTACAACCTAAGCTGGAAGCCACAGATACAGTATTTACTGAACAAAGGGAAAACAATACTTTACACTCTACTCCAATTTTTTGCGGTCGACGGAGCCTCCCACATCCCTTCTGCATTGAAGGTGTACCACGCAAAAGTGGTTTCCACCCTCTGTTATGCTGCCCCGCTCTGGGCCCCAGGGTCCAATTTAACATCGCTGTGGACATTGCAGAATCAGTTTCTCCGTCGCCTCCTGAAACTCCCCATGTGTGTGAGCAATGCAGCCATACATCTGGAGCTAAGGATTGCATCATTGGAGTCTGTCATCTGGAAGTGAGTCTTTGGCTACTGGCTGTCCAGCTGGCATAGGCTTCCCGACCATTACCTCTTTCAGTGCCTCTGGCGGGATGACTTTGTTAATCCGTGGGTAGGAAAAATCCATGCCAAACTTCTGAGCATCGGAATTTCCCCAGCGGACTCCTTAAAGATGAACCTACGCTCAGCCAAAAGCCTTATCGAGCAAAGATTAGCAGACATTGAAAATCAACACAACCTCTCCAGGGGTGGGGGTGTCTGCTCCCCCAGGTATCATGGAATAACCCCACCACTTGGCCTTCCATCATATATGTCATCTCTTTCATCTGTACCACACCGACTTGCATTTATTCGTGCAAGGTTCAATGTTTTTCCATCGAACCTGCTGAGCCACAGATTTTCCAAGGGTTTGGTGTCTCCGCTATGCGAGTGTGACGGGAAAACAGTTGAATCTCTTCCACATATAATGTTCAACTGTCCCTTACATAGCATAGCCAGGACTAAATTCCTGGGTCCTGCTTTACTGCGCTTGGTTGGCAGGCCTGTTGAGTCACATGCCGCACTGCTTTTGCAGGATGCAGATCCTTCTGTAACTCTGCAGGTGGCGAGATTCCTGAATGCGGTTATCTCACACACAAAAACCACCAAAAAACAACATCAACAACAAAAACTAATCAGACAGTTATGATGAGAGTGCATGACGGATCTCGTCTCCAGTTCTCCTTTTTCTGGATCTTTCCGGGCCCCAAGCTGTTATTTGTCACTGCTCAATGACCCACCCTTGCATCGTGGTGTTCCCCTTCTGTTGTTAGATGTATTGGTTTTTATGTTTCTGTACTTTTATGTTTGTACATATTTTATGGGCTAATAGCCGTAAATAAATAAATTTATAAATTTATAAGTGCACATTATTGCCCTACCATGCTCTGCTGTTCTAATGCTGTTGGGATGATGGACATGTTCACTGTGCAAAAGTGGTGCACAAATAAAGCTACAATCTATGTGCCTGTGTACACTTGCACAGGTAGGTGCATTGCCACCCAGGACCACCCCCCTGCCCATCTGCAGTTGAAACTCCTGGTATGGAACTGGCTGTGGAAGCAGCCAGATGTTAGACCCCAGAGGCCAGGAGTCTCTTCGTGGGCAGAACTTGTCAGGTCCAAGCAACCTTGCACACCTCCCGTCAGCAGAGGGTGAGCTGAGACTAACAGATGGGGGGATTACACTCCTGAAGCTGAGGCTCCAATACTTTGACCACCTCATGAGAAGAGGAGACTCCCTAGAAAAGATGCTGATGTTGGGAAAGATGGAGGGCACAAGGAGAAGGGGACGACAGAGGATGAGATGGTTGGACAATGTTCTCGAAACTGCAAACATGAATTTGACGAAACTGAGGGAGGCAGTGGAAGAGAGGAATGCCTGGTGTGCTCTGGTCCATGTGATCACAAAGAGTTGGACATGACTAAACAACTAAACAACAACACACTCTGTGGTCTCTCTTTGACACACACACAAGGCAGGCTTGAGAAACTAGCTCCCCATGTAAGGCATAGAATTCAAAGCCATATTTGTAAATATGAAGAAAAGTACAGAACCATTTTTTTTCTGCTTCCTAATGGGACGTATCTTTTATTTACTCTTTTAAGCAATGATAGTGATGTGTGAATGAGACAGAAGTGGTGGAGGAAGGATTGGTTAGATCCAGCTTCCAAGTTTTTAACTCTGCTATATAAACTATAAGCCAGTTTTATTTTTTAAAACCCAAGAGAACTTGCACAGATGTTGTCTCTTACAGCCTGTAGTGCTGGTGGCAGATGCAGAAGGCACTGGGGAAGCAAAAGTATTAGAAACCTCTCCCTTCAGCATGTCACAAAGTCTCCAGAGCTTGTGTTACTGAATATGTGTCTAAATGAGAACCAGGACTTGGTGGATAAACCACTAACTGGATTTCTTTTAGTGGCAGCACATACGAGTTATAGCCACATTGTGGAAGGACTTAAAGGTGTGAACTTGAATGCTGGGTAAAGAATGTGGTGTATGGCCCTCATGGAAAAGCTGACTCACAAAGTAAGACTGGCAGAGGAACGAAGCACAAATATAGCTTTGCCTGAGAGGGGTAGAACTTCATTTTGTTTACAAATTCTCCAGAAAACCGAAGACCAGTTTCAAAGGTTTAAACTAACTTGTGGATCACTTAATAAAGAAGATGTGTACCATTGCAAGTTGTGGTTTTAATATGAGAATTCACGTTTTAATAATGTATTTTGGGGGTATCTAGGGAAATTAAAAAAACATTTTCTTTGGAAGGATAAGAAAATTGCCATGCATACAACACAACATTTTTTTCCATGTGGCATGTACTGAAAAGTCATAGATGAAGACAGCACCAGTAGTAGGGAGAGTGAGTGCAGTTACCTGCTATTAAACAGATACAGAAGTATGATAAATTGTCTAAGGCAGTGCCAAGAAGATACACTGGTTTGGTATATCCATAAAATAAGGGCTGGGAACATTGGTGGGCTTGGATAGAATGCCCGAGTCATAAATGGTGTCAACATGTGCATTGTAGGGGAGGGGATGATATAGGCCTACTTTTGGGAAGTCATCAGGTATTGGAGCAGGCAAACATTTTCCCGATTCTAGGTTCAGATGTCTTATAAAGGGTTCACATCATGGTATTTCTTGCTCCTACTGGAACCTTAAGCGGCTAGCTTCCCACCTCTTATCAGTGCAATCTGATGCATGTCTACTCAGAAGGAAGTGCTACTGCATTAATGGGGCTCACTTCCAGGTAAGTGTGTATAGGACTGCAGTTTAAAACTCTCAAAGGTTTGTCTTAGAGCAGGGATAACTGACCTGGGACTATCTAGATTTTGCTGGGAGTTGGGAGTCCAACAACATCTAGAAGGCACCTGGCAATATACAATTTAATGATTGGATAAAACTATGGAATGAAAGTATTAAATTCACTGCATGTACTGCATTAAAGGAAAATGTTATGAAAATGATATATAGATGGTATATTACACCAGTAAAACTTGCAAAAATGTATAAAACATGTAAGAAGTGTTAGAAATGTAAAGAAAAAGATGGTACATTTTATCATATGTGGTGGGAATGTAAGAAAGTGAAAAGCTTCTGGGAGTTGATATATAATTAAATCAAAAAAATGTTGAAATATACATTTGTTAAGAAACCAGAGGCCTTTCTCTTAGGAATTGTCAGAAATAAAATAAATAGAAAGGATCATAAACTTTTCCAATATGCAGTAACAGTGGCAAGAACTGGCCCAGAAATGGAAACAAGAACAAATACCAATGTTGGAGGAGTGGAGAATGAAGCTGATGGACTATGCAGAACTTGATAAACTGACTGGGAAGATCAGATATCTATGAGATCAAAAGTTCATCGAGGACTGGGGAAAGTTAGTTGAGTATTGTATAAGTGATAATGAAATAACATTAGTGGCATTTAAAGAAGCTCTGTAACAACATAAGAAATATTGTAAAAAGGGAAAACAGAAATGGGGGGTAGGCATAAAGGCAATAGTAAAATTTGGAAATGTGTAATTAAAGAAGTTATAATTCAGATGATTGGCAGAGAGGCTGAAAGAAGTCAAAAAATGGAAAAAATAATAGAAGTTGTAATGTGGTGTGATTGTATGCTTTTTGATGGAAAATTAATAAAATATAATTATAAAAAAAGAAGGCACCTGGCTACCTACACCTGCCTGAGACACAAGTAAGAACACTTGCTTCTCACACCCAAATTTCCTCTTAGCAAACCTGATGAAAAACCATTGCACCCTAATAAGATGATAAAAAACTTGTTTAGCATTAAGTGATGACGACAAACAAAAAGAGCAGAACCTGTCACAGAGCCGACTTAACACTTTCTTGGGCATGGTCCCAGTTCAACCTGTGCACTGCAGAATTTTTATTTGTTTACTTACCCACTTATATGCCTAAATGGCTTGTAAGCAGTTTGGCATTCTGGGTTTTGTAATCTCAAAGAAAAAGAAAAACAACACAGGTGACAAGAGAATAACCGTTTTATTAAAGCTACAGTACACTCCGTTTAGTTTAATACTGATTTCCCTGCTTTTTTCCCTAACCCTTTTATACATTCATTACTCCAAATTTCCAACAATTACATTAAATTGTACTCATATGCCAAATACTGTCTGTAATCTGGAGGAAAAATACATCAGAGGTGTGCGCATATATATATATATATATATATACACACACACACACACACACACACAAAGTTATACAAGAGTTAAATTCCTCTAATGTACAGAGAGCAGGGAACATATAGCTTCTCTTTTTTACATTTGTTTTTGAGACATTCAAAAGAAGAGAGACCTAAACCAGCTTAAGTGGTGTCACCTTGACTTGGGTTCAGTGACCCACAGCATTAACTCCATCAGAAATTTTACATCCACTTCAATGCATGGCACGATTTCACCCATAACAGCACAAGCCTGTTGGTTTTACATTTTCTTCATTTCATATAAGGTTTTTTTTTTTGCTTCTTAGAAAATCCACAATTCTTAAATATTGAATTTTCTGTTATACATTCATCTGGAACTAAATTCAGACCAAGGGGGAAATAAATAAATTATTTGTTCATTTAAAAAGTCTTGATTTGTGAATGGGCTTTAATAAAAACCTTTTACAGGATACAAATTTGCTGATTTTTTTTCTTTTTTTTGCACACACACACAAAATAAACTCAGAAAAAATCTCCCAAGATTGAGGCTATCTAAAGTTATTAAATTAAGTGACTGTGCTGTGCACAAAGGTCCTCTGAGGAGTTCAGATGAAAAGAAGCACTAAAGACAACAAGAATTTTTCAAAATATAAACCTTTTTCTTAAATATATTTATATATGTACTTATTATGTACAACTCTACAGAAGCTGAAAGAACGTGGAAAGGGAGGTCCGTCCATGTGCGCAGCTTAGAGGCTTTGTTATAAAAAGTTTCTGCACAGTAGCTTGTTGGCTTACCTGCTTCATGATATTTTTCTAAACAAAATTTCACACCATTAAGAAATCTTGCTGAAATAAAGGCACTACTGATCTCTAGGTAGTGCACCAGAGCTCACATATTTTTTGAACAAGAGATAACTGAGCTGTTGAAAATAATAAAGAAGAGCTCATCTCTTAACTCATTCCAGTGTTGAAAACTTTACAAAATCTAAAAACATACAACTGCAGCTTTAAGAGCATAGTGCAAATATGAAAATTAACAGCATAATTTTAAGGTCTTTAAATAAGCTAAAACATAACTAGAGTGTTGCTGTTTCCCCCTTACAGCTAAACAACATGACATATGGGAAGTTCCTCTTTAAAGATAATGCAAACCCAGAAGTTGGAAAAGAAAATGGCAGCAATCTGCCTAGTAAATTATTTATTTCTATTTTCACTTAACTTAGGGCGGTATAAAGTTATTTTGCTATGGAAGACCAAAATATCTCTATGTCTGTTGGTTGTGAAGAGGTTGGTGAGGGCAAGGGTGGCTGTCCTTTTCTTTCCGGCGCCATCAGCCCCTCAATGGCTGGGGGTGGACATGGTCCGACTAATGCACAGAGCAAAGTTTCTTTTCCCTGGTCCTCTCCTGCATCAGAAGGTCTCGTCGTCATTGCAATTTGTAGCCCAGTGCCCAAACACTTCGCAGATTTCACAATAGGGGCGCTCTTCCTTTCGGCTGCCATGGTAAGTCGAATGTGGAGGTTCGTCTAACGCCTGTGCTTGAGTTGGACAATCTTCAGTGTCATGGAGATCAAAACAGTCACAAATGTCACAGAAAAGGCGAGGCTTCTTCTTGATTTGGTTTTCTTCCTCACTGCCAAGATCAAAATTTGATAAGTAAGACTAGAATTTCATTATGTTTTTACGGAGAACAGTGATTCTAAAGAGACAGGAAATCTATAGGAAATAATAAAACAACAACAACAACAACAACAACAATTTATTTATACCCCGCCCATCTGGCTGAGCTTCCCCAGCCACTCTGGGCGGCTCCCAATTGAGTGTTAAAAACAATACCGCATTAAATATTAAAAACTTCCCTCAACAGGGCTGCCTTCAGATCAAAACACTTCCTGTTTTTGTACTGATTTGGGAGGGTTTGGGCCAGCAGGCAAGATCATCTGCCTTTTGCAGAAGCTTTCCACACTTTAGCTTGGAAACCTACACAGAAATACATTACTGCTTGTTGTGAACTGCAGAGATTTCTCATATCTCAACGTATTTGCGGAGGGGGGGGGGAAATAGGGATACAAACAGTCTGAAATTCACACCAAGGTTTTAGACTAATTAAAAAGAGGATTGTCCCGTGTCCTTGACTAGTCTGGGAGTCATGCACAGGGTTAAAATCTTAACTTGTCTATATCCTTGACAATTGTGGGTCAAAGTTTCAGCGAGTCTCAGATGGGGTAGCTGTTAACTCACTTCCTGCCATCTGTATGTGGGAATCAAATTCACTGGGGTGGAGGAAGTCAAAGCTCTATCCACACTGGCACCATGAAAACAGTGGCTTAATCATGACACTCAGCTTAGTAAAGATGAACAGTAAATAAAGGTGCATGATGTGAATTAGTAGTGACATAGCCATAGCATTTAAAAATCCTTTCTGGGCACTCAGAGGTTCCTCAGAAGCTTACCAAGTGTTTGTCAATTAGAAGGTCAATACTGGTGAAATAACTCCCCAAAGATGGCCTGCCCACTATAACTGTGTGATGCACAGTTGCAGGAAGTCCCTGGGGGTGTCTGAGGTCATCTCTCAATTGACCTAGTGGCCATGGGGAGGTCTAAAATGTGAGCCCCATGAACGGAGTGTGCACTCTGCAGATGGCCCAGGATCCTCTGCAGTGCCGAGGTTCTTCAATAGGGTTACTTGCAAGTATACAGTTTGAAAACCACAGTAATACTTCAGGAATTTCTGGCTGGCATTTGATGAGGCCAGTTCAACAGCCTCAATTCTAAAATGCTACCAAGATTTCCAGCTGATATTGTAAGTAACCAACCTGTCATAATTAATAGCTTCTTCCTCATTGCCGTTGAGTGCTGCCTCAGACATCATTTCCACTTTCAATTTCAGTTCTTCATTTTTCCTTTGAAGATCCACGATCACTGAATTTAGAAAGTCAATCTGAAGGGTACATGGTGGAAGAAAGAAGAGACAGGATTATAAACTCAGAATATTTAAGCTGAAGGTTTTAAAAAATACAGCATGTGATGTAAGCAATGAATAGGGCAGAAATTGGGCACAGAAAGAAATTGTGCTGACTTAATTTATTCATAGAATGCTTGTAACTTTTATTTTTAAACATAGAACATTTTTAAGCATTAAACAAATATTAATAAATCTCATGGTATGTAGAGGAGTGAATTGTCAGAGCTGGAAAACCGTAATGCACAGGATAGCAATTCTCTTAGATAAACATGTTTTGCTCTGATGACCTGTTTCTAGTATCATGACAGATTCTGTTTCCATTTTCTCAACACTACGCATAATTTTATACTCCCCTATTATGCTCCCTCCCTTGTTTCTAAACCAAACGAATTTTTCCAGCCCCCTGGAACATTTTGGTTGTCTGCTTCTGGGTCTTTTCTAAGGAGACCTGTCAACTTATCCTGTGATAGCTAAGCTCACTTGGGAGTCTTTGGAGAGGGACTTGATCAAACCTTCCAGTACACACTCCATATGCTTAGAGAACCAGATGCCTCTGAGCAGGGATGAAGGCATCAGCCGGGGACACAGAGGCTCCATGGAGCCACCATGACAAGGAGCTGCTCCTGCTCTTCACAAATCTCTCTAGTCACCCAAGTCACTGACAACCACTGTGTCTTGCTTTAGTGACTTCCAGAAATTCTGCAGTGTGTGATGTAATTTCTTTTGTCTGTTCCGAATCTACTGCCAATTCATTTTATTGGGTTACCCCATATTCAAATCTTATGGACCATGGAGGATTCCTTGCCCCCCACACTATTTATTCACTCTTTCCACAACATACATAAACTTACAGACCTCTGTCACATCTTCTGTTAGTCACCTTGTCTTTAAACCGGGGGGAGCTAAACTTTTTTGGGCCATAAGCAGCATTGACCAACAATCCTGAGAGCTGAAGTGTAAAAGTGGATGTGGCCAATTTTAATTTTTGTATGACTGGTGAGCCACAAAAAAAACTTTTGGCATCAAAGAAACTATGGGAGCACTCAGCAAAATAGAAAAGAAAAATGTAAATGATTTTTCTTTTTTTAATTACTGGGATGCTTTGGGGGCAAAAAGAAAAGTGTTTCGTATCAGAGGACCTGTGGGAGCACCCAGAAAAAAACAGAAAAGTGTCTGTGTGTATGTGTGTGTGTGTGTACCTGGAGTCTTTGTGGGGCAGAACAAGGCTTTTGGCATCACAGCAGGGGAGCACTAAAAGCAGTCAAAACTTGGCTTTAAGAAGGTAATTTATATTTTTTTAAAAAAATGACTAATTTTTGTTTTGGAGCCAAAAATCTATTTGCTTAAATTAAAAGCCCCCAAAGCTGCAACCTTTTTGTGTCGGAGAATTCCTAATATTTTTTTTTAAACTGCCCCTTGTTTATTCCAATGGGTCTTCCCCCCACCATGATATCTCTTTGAATATATGACACCCCCAAGTACTGTCCTCTGGCAGATTTCCTTAACAGTTAACCCTGGTGGTTCAGTATCCAAAAGGCTGGCTCACAACACCCAGGGCATCCTTCTAGGACAGGTGTCAATTTATTCATGTAAAAGTTCCTAGAAGAGTGCAGGTTTCCTCCTTTACTTGGGTACCATCAAGGGGGTGGTCCAGGAGAACAAAACCCTAGATCTTCTGCATGGGTCCTGTCTCTCTGGGCTGTTTTGTATACATTTTACGCTGCTCTGCAGGACCACTGGGTGCACCTGCACTGGGTCTAGAAAATCCTGTGGGCACCCCATAGCTCAGGGTAAGCTCTGGAAGCCAGAGCTGGGGTTTACCCCCCACCCTGAAAGTGGCCCTAAATATGCATCTATCCATATCAATTAGCATATGCCATTTTTCTGCAACCTTGTGCCATGGGCCTGTGCCCTAAGCTTGAATAGCTAGCACCCCCTGTCTCTTTGCACTAAAGAGAGGACTATTCCTCTTACAGAAGGCAAAGCAGAGGAGAACTATGGGGCAGCCGCACAAGGGATAAGACAGTGAGAACTGCCCACAGCAAAAAGCTTGAAACTGACAAAGCTATTTAAAAAAGGAGAGAAAGTGGAAACAAACCATATGCTGATTGGAGAAAAACGTTCCCAGAGGCAGATGAAAGCAAGGGAAGGTGGGGGGAAGAAAAAGCAAGCAAGCATTAGTATGTTAATTATACTATAGTTATAATTAAGCCTATGTGAAGTGTATTACACTGAAGAAGCCCTGGCAGATACAATATCTAAGCTTGCCCTTCCAGCCTTTTACCCCAGTTTGGGTGATGAAGCTGCAGCCTGGATAAGGGGCTTTCCAGGGGTTTCAGGAGGGCCAGTGCAGGAGCCTCTCTTCCCAGCACAGTTGCTCTCTCTCTGCTCTGCAGAGCTGGGCTTCTCTAAAGGTTCAATTAACTTTCCACACCGAAGGGGACGAGTGTGCTCTTTGTCCCTGAGTCAGCAGGAGACCACTGTGTATCGGTTTATTTGTGTGTGTTTTCATTCTTCTTGCGTGGTGTGTCAGACCCTCAAAGTGTTCCTATTTTCCAGGGATGTCCCTGACTTAGAGAAGCTGCTCCGGTTTCTGATTTGATCCCGGAATGTCCCACTTTTCCTTCGGATGTCCCTATTTTCATTGGAGAAATGTTGGAGGGCAGGGAGATATGTGACCCCCCAAGCTGAAGGCAATCCTGTATAAGGGAGGTTTTTTTAATGTTTAATGTTTTATTATGTTTTTATATATATGGGAAGCTGCCCAGAGTGGCTGGGGCAACCCAGTAAGATGCATGGGGTAGAAATAGTAAGATTATATGGAATGGGATGTCCGTATTTTCATCAGAGAAATGTTGGAGGGTGTGTGTGAGCCCTGAGTCTGTGTGTGCATGTCGGCCTTTGTGGGGTGTGTGTGAGAGAGACAGTGGGATACAGTCACTCTTGCTGTATCCAAAAAAAGAAGCCTGTAAAATCTGCTGAGCTGGTAGCTATCAGTTCCTAATGAAACTCATCACTAGGCTGGGTGATATTAGGTTTTTAACGTTGCGGTGCGTCACCAGTCAAACATTGTGGTTTGGCGATATACCGCAATGCTGAAAAAAAGCTGCATTGGCCCCATCCCTTGAGGTGCTGGGTAAACTGCCACAGCTCTCACCACAGGAGCTGAGGCTCTTTCACCCCAGAGCCTTGCAGGTCGGGGCCAATGCAGCTGGCCTAAGTCCGCTGCTCAGCTTGTGGGGAGGCTCCCGCCTGACAGCCGAGTGAGCCAGACCACGCCCCAAGATGGAGGGAGCCCGGACAGGCTCCGCCAGCAGGGCTCCTTTGCCTTTGCTGGCAATGGGAAGGGGGCAGGCAAGCAACTTCCTTCTCTTTGGAGAAAGAGGCCGCTTGCTTGCCCCCCACCAGCTGAGGGAGCCCCAGTCCTTCTCCCGCTTGCGCACTAGCAGCTGGGGAGTGGGAGCAGTTAAGGAGTGCCCCTACCCCACCAGTGTATCGTGCGAGCTGGTGGTGGGTCTGGGGCTCCATAAAACTTCTTGGCTGAGGAGAGCCAGTGAGGAGAGGACAGCTGGCTCTCCTCAGCCAAGCAGTTTAACGACGCATACGGAGGAACAAGCTGCATTGGAGCCTCACCGATGCAGCTTGATTCTCCCTCTGCGCTGGTATGAGGGACCAACTATGATGTCGGTTTCACTCAGTGGTATATGGCTGGTGAAACCGCCGTGGCTCCTGAGTCCCACTGCCTCCAGCACCCGGTTACAGCTTGTTTCTCCTTTGCTGTGCTGGGTGCTGGAGGGGCTCAGGAGTAGCGGCAGTTTCACCAGCCATATACCACTGAGTGAAGTCACCATCGCAATCTGGCCCTCATACTGGTCCTGGGCAATACGTCAATATATTATCCAGGCTTACTCACTGCCTTTTACCCAAGACAGATGCTTGGTAGTCAGTCTGCTCTGATTTGAGGCAGCTCTCCAGAGCCTAAGCCAATGATGGGTGCAGGGACCTGGACCCCGGACCTTCTCCATGCGACAAAAGTGGTCTGTTGCTGAGCTGCAGCCCCTCCCCATTCCAGTATGGGTGGAAAGGATCCATCATAAAAGGAATCAGGGTGCAGTGATTTTGCATATTATGGGGCAGGATTAGAAACTGATATGGATATGTTCTACCCAGACACTGAGGTCCAGCGCTGAGGGCCTTCTGGTGATTCCCTCACTGCGAGAAGCCAAGTTACAGGGAACCAGGCAGAGGGCCCTCTCGGAAGTGGCACCCGCCCTGTGGAACGCCCTCCCATCAGGTGTCAAAAAGAACAACAAGACTTTTAGAAGACATCTGAAGGCAGCCGTGTTCAGGGAAGCTTTTAATGTTTGATGCATTACTGTATTTTAACATTTTGTTGGAAGCCGCCCAGCCAGATGGGCGGGGTATAAATAAATAAATATTATTATTATTATTATTTGGTTTTGGAGGCTATTTCTAATGTCTGATAATGCAATAGAAGGACACTGACAAACTGGAACGTGTCCAGAGGAGGGCAACCAAAATGGTCAAAGGCCTGGAAACGATGCCTTATGAGGAACGGCTAAGGGAGCTGGGCATGTTTAGCCTGGAGAAGAGGAGGTTAAGGGGTTATATGATAGCCATGTTCAAATATATAAAAGGATGTCACATAGAGGAGGGAGAAAGGTTGTTTTCTGCTGCTCCAGAGAAGCGGACACGGAGCAATGGATCCAAACTACAAGAAAGAAGATTCCACCTAAACATTAGGAAGAACTTCCTGACAGTAAGAGCTGTTTGACAGTGGAATTTGCTGCCAAGGAGTGTGGTGGAGTCTCCTCCTTTGGAGGTCTTTAAGCAGAGGCTTGACAACCATATGTCAGGAGTGCTCTGATGGTGTTTCCTGCTTGGCAGGGGGTTGGACTCGATGGCCCTTGTGGTCTCTTCCAACTATATGATTCTATGATTCTATAATAATTCTACTCAAATATTTTCTGATCTGAGAAATGACAAATCTCACTGCTGATGTTAGGCCCAGCTCTTAATCCTGAGACATAGATTAAGTCACTGGGCCCAGAGAAGGGTCGGAAGGGAAGAGACGTGGTTCCACTACCAGAAATTAAGTACGCCTGAGCAGCTCCTATATCCAGTCATACCTTATTCACCCCCCACCAGTGGCTCATCCTTCACTCAGCCAGACAGGCACCACCATCTCTGGGATGCTGCCCTACCGATCACTCTTTCACAGATTGCTTTTCTTTACGCAAATTAAGACATCATTTTTCCCCCCTCCCCATCAGAAACAAATGAGGTAGGAGTCATCCCATGTTAATCGTACGCGTAACCAACCCGTGAAATGCTGCTTTGCAGCCAACAGTCTATTTCTGCATGGGGCCAAGAGGGTATAAGAAATACCTGGCTTTCTTGGTTATTTTCATCCTGGAGGGCATCACTGGCTGTGTCATCTTAGAAAAGAAGAAGAAAAAAACATATGAAAATATTTCCAGCAAATAATCATTACTTATGTGCTGATACAACTGGAATTTAGGAGAGAACCAGGGGGGCGGGGAGAGAAATGGAGAGATATGAGAGAGGGAGAGAAAGAAAAGGAAATCTGGCCTCATATCTATACTCTGATTAAAACTTCCAGATTGGAGTAATGTAGTGAGCTGTACCTAAGACTGCCCCTGGAGGCTACACAAAATCTTCATGCCTGCTTTGAAACTGTAGTGTGGGTTACTAGTCTGGTTCTGAGCACATTTCAAGCTCCTCATTCTTACCTTTAAAGCTCAAAATGGCACGAAGGGACTAGGATACTTGGTTCTGCAAGAACCTGCCCATATATTAGGGCAATGTTTGAAAACCCTGCTCCAAATCTCTTGCCTTCGGAAGTGATGTCTGGGGTGACCAGGGAATACTCTGCCATCTTTATTGAACCATGTAAAGACTTTACAAGGTTTTATTTTAGATCTTTTTTAAACCTGGTGCTCCAGATGTTTTTATTTGATTCCTCAGCTATAAAATGCTGCATTCTGCGACTTATTTTTCAAAGTATTTTGAAATCATAATCAGATCTCAAAGTGATTAGCTTACTAGAGTGAGTTAACAATAAATAAAATACAATTTTTGTTATAAGTGAACTTGTTTGTTCAAGGAAAAGTAAAAGCAGCAATTTAAACCACACACAAATCCCATATTCCTTTTAACAAAGGAGCAAATGCAGCAAAGTTGGAGTGATTTTGCAAAAGGAACATGGTTGAACCAGAAAACAGTTCCGGCTGCAAGTGATACTCTTGATGCAAAACCCAAGTTGGTCTACAAGTTAGTACTGCAGAGCATATTACATGGTGGGTGGTGTGGTGGTGAAAGGTCTTAAACACAGACATGCAACAGGAGTGATGCATTGGATGGCAATATGAGGAAAAAACACTCCTCCCCAATTATCTGAAACCATATTATCCCATCTCTCTGTTAAATGAATTTACTAGGTGCATGGAGTCTCATGCTACTTAACAGTATGGTAATATCAGCATTAAACTGATAATCAAAGTCTCTTGACTATTGAAATGCCTTGCTTATTTCTGAGGGTGCTTTGATAAATGAATATGGGGACCATTATTTCAGGTTCCAGAGTTTCAAAGCCTGCAAGTTATAAATCTGAAACCAAATGCCTGCAAACCTATTGTTTGAAAATCCATGCATGAACAACTGAAGTAGCCCCACTTTTCTAAGGCAGGGAACTGACCAGCAGTATCATTATGCCAATGTACAGAGTAAGATGATTGTCACCACATGTGACAACCACACATTCTGAGCAGTTTATTCCGTGATTACATGCTCACTGTGGCAACCCTTGGGAGAATGGTAATCTGTGTTCGCTCTCCAGTTAGAACAGGAGATGGTCATGGTTGCAGAGTGGACATCTGGGAGGGACGGGAATTCAGGTCTATAAATTACACATCCACTCAAGCTGTTAAACTACTACCATGTGGTAACATTCTCACTGTTGAGTGCAATATTAGGTTCAAAGGGCCCCTGAAAAGCTACAACCCCAAAGGGCTTCTCCTACTTAGTTTCCAAAGATACAGAAACATATTTGAGTACTACAGAATATAAGACAGTTATTTAGGATTCTGTTGCTGCTGGAATCCAGTGATGGCCCTTTCACATCCCAAAGGTTATCAAGCGGTAACACCAACCCCCTACGTAATGTGGCATCTCACCCCTAACTGAACTAACAAGTCACTTAAGTGATGCAGGTTTTTACCACCACATGAAGGGACTTAACTCTGTCATCTGATGGGATCCGAGATGCCATATGCCCTGCAGCCAACTCACTTTCAGTGAGCTGCACAGTGAAGATACAGCCAGCAGACCAGAGCTGGTTTTTACCTGAGGAGCCACGTGGCTGTTTCTGGCTCTCTCTGAGCTTCTGCTCCAGGTTCTTTACTTTTAGTTCAAGTTTCAACTTATCAGACTCCAGAGACTGAACTACGGAATGCAAATTCCTCGCAGTGGCATTCTCTCCACGGAGCACGGTCACCTGCAAAAGTTAAACAAAGAGAGGATGCGGCGGCTCAGGGGAGGGAATCCTTTTCAGCCTGAGGGCCACATTCTTTGGTGGGGAACCTTTCAGGATCCATAAGCACTTTCTGCTACTTCCCTTTCCATGCCCACAAATTCCTCTGCGCTCCTTTTTTTCTTTTCTGGCTGTGCGCATAAATATTTACGGAATGCACCTGAACTGAGGAATATATACATACTTCTGATCCCTCAGATTTGAGCAAAATTTGAACACTGCACAAGGAAACTACGTAAAAAAAAAATTATACACCAGAAGTATTGAAAAGTGTGTGCTGAGAATTTACAATCGCTTTCATTTCTTTTTCAGCATTAGGGTGTTGTTGTTGTTTTTATTGTTAATAATAATTTATTATTTATACCCCGCCCATCTGGCTGAGTTTCCCCAGCCACTCTGGGCGGCTCCCAATCGAGTGTTAAAAAAACAATACAGCATTCATTTTTTTAAACTTCCCTAAACAGGGCTGTCTCCAGATGTCTTTTTAAAATAGGATAGCTGCTTATTTCCTTGACATCTGGTGGGAGGGCGTTCTACAGGGCAGGCGTCCTACCGAGAAGGCCCTCTGCCTGGTTCCCTGTAACCTCATTCTTGCAATGAGGGAACTGCCAGAAGGCCCTTGGCGCTGGATCTCAGTGTCCGGGCTGAACGATGGGGGTGGAGACCATCTTTCAGGTATAACGCTCCTTCAGGTGTTTCAGGAGCTTAGACTTTTATGAATATTCTTCTCTTCTGATCCCTCAGAATTGCACAAGAAAATTTAGAATTGCCTGACTGGGTGTTTCTGCACACATCTTGGGTAGGGCAACTCCCTGCCCTCCAGCTGCTGTGGGAGACACACGCTCTAGGGAGCATTTCCCACAGCAGTGTGGGGGGTGGGTGGGAACTGTGTGGAACCCAGTTCAGCAACTGATTGATTGATTGATTGATTGACTGTGGAAATGGATAAAAGCCCTCCAACCAAACAATGACTCTCATCAGTGCAGGTAAGATTTTTTTTTAATTTTCATTTTTATCATCTACAATATTGTTTTATGTATGTTATAGTACAGTACATTGATTATTGTTTTCATTTTATGGATAAATGGTCTCGTTAGATAGTAAAATTAATGTTAAATTGCTGATTTAGGGGTTGTTTTTAAAAGCCTAGAACGGATTAATCCATTTTGCATTAATTTCTATGGGAAAGCATGCCTTGGTTTAAGAACACTTTGGTTTAAGAACAGACTTCCGGAATGGATTAAGTTCGTAAACCAAGGTACCACTGTATTTGAAAGGTTTTTTTATATTGTATTTTTATATGTCTTATCCCATACCAGCCCACCTCATCACCCGAACTGAAGGGTATATTTTGCAAACCAGCTAAAAGTCAGCAGACGGTGTTTCTAAAAATAGTACCTCATTTCTGAGCTTTTCCAGTTCTTCATCTTTCTCTGTGATCAAGGCACTAGTAATACTGATGGATTTCTGCAAGGATGTTCTCTCTTCATCAATTTCTTTTTTTAAGTCAGATTCTCTAAAAGAGAGAGTCAAACGGTTTCATGAGTTAGGTGAAGACTTGCTCCATTAGTATTGCTTAAAAGGCCAAGTTGGGTGGAGGGAAAAGGTTGATTTTTTAAAACTATTATAGAAGTAGAAAAGGTTCTTATCAGAAGTTTCAGTTCTAGCTTTGCTTATTGAGATTTAATACTTGGCAAAATTATTTGGGATTTTACAGCAGTAGAAATAAAGTGAAAAGTTTTACCTATGTAGATTCATGCCAGAATCTGCATATCATTGCATCCATTTGAATTTAAAGAAAAATGTTAATAGGATTGGGAGATAGAAAACTGAAAAGGAGGGGGAAGGTTGCATAGAGTGAGCCTAATTTCAGACTTTTGTTACTTCTTGGAACCATTATTAACAAGCAACGGAAAGTGCATGCAAAGCTCAGGTACACAGCTGTCATGCAAAGCAGGGGTGAAGCTGGACTTATCAGCTGGTCCTCACTAATTTCTGTTAACATCCAAATTTCCAGAGAATGAACTTTTTGACCCAGAGTAACTGGGAGCGTATTAACAGAGGGTTGGTTGGTCTGTAACAAACTAAAACACAAATGTACAGTTCAAAGGGTTGTAAACTATTATTATTCAGCATATAAAAACACTAAACACCTCTATTTTTTGCTTGCATTGCAACAAGTGTCTTCCTAAGCAAACAGCATGATAGATGGCTATGGAAAAAACCCACCAAGGAGTTGGCTGAGGGGCCTTCAGAACACACTTGCCCAGCTGTGCGGCTGGAAGCTATTTACATTTGCCTGCATCTTAAAATTGGTTTTGTAGCATTTGGATGGTGGTGGTGGTGGTAATGTATACCTGAATGAGGCATTCAGGAAAGGCTTGGCAGCTGAGGCTTTTAAGACTTTCTTCTTAAACATTTGACATCCACTAGTTTTGATAAGAAACTTTTAAAGATGAAGAAGGCAGTCTGAAAATCCAGGCACAAGCACTTGACGTAGCCTAAGTTTACTAAGGGAGCTGCCACTAAACAGGGAACTGGTGGAGAAAACAAAGTTGCCTTCAGATTTGTTCAGTCACTTGAAGCACAAGAATTTAAATGCCTTGGCCTTCCAACATTTCTGCATCACTGACTCCACGCATGAATCACAGTGGGCCCTGCCCTTCGTAGCAGTTCTGACAGCCCCAGAAGGCCACAGGCCAGGACCATGACTTGGCGAAGAAGAGAGGAAGAGTCACTTTCTGTCTTTCCCCCGACAATTCAAGCTGACTCCGCAGGGCTCCTTCACTGACCTTCTCACCACCACAGCGAGCAGCTGCTGCTGCCAGGACTGGCCCTTCCAGAAGGCAGAGTGAGGCATTTGCTTGGGGGGGTGGCTTTAAATGTGTGCCCTGTGGTCTGCCCAGCGGCCCCTAAGCTAGCTTGCTGCTCTGCGGTTCCACCATGAATGCTGAAGTAAGAGCCAACTACCAGTCTAGTCAGGTTTTGTGCACAGAATGGGGAATGCACCACCTTTCCCTTTGCCTCAGGCAGCAAAATGGCTTGGGCTGCTCCTGGCTGCTGCTCTTCCTCCTGCTTCCTTTCTGCCACCTGCTTGCCTGCCCGGAAGAGGCCTAATCGGCTGACAGGCAGCGGCCTCTGCTCCTGCCACCTCTCATCCCCACGGCTGAGGGGGCCAGAGGAAGAGGCAGGTGAACTGCCAAGAAGGCTGCAATGGTGAAGAGCCAAGGGGGCTCGTGTTAATGGGTTCATACTGGGCCCTCAGCAGATGACCAACAATATCAACCCTTGAGGCAGGGCCCGGTTACTTTTCTGAACGTAGTCACAGAAAACAAGGCCTCTAAAAGGTGCACTGAAAATAACGGGATGCTACTGTGCAATTCCTACTTATTTAAATAGGGCCTGAATGGGAGAAACTACAAATTGGTTCAATCCCTTTACTGGGAGAGTAGGCCTGTTTTTTGTTCTTGTTTTGAAAGACAGCCAACAATTGCTATTGGAGGAAACTAAAATTGAGCAGAGGTAGCCAGAGAAAGAGAGAGCAAGAGAGTATCTCATGCACATCCAGATGGAGCAAAATGCAAACTGAAGAAAGGGATAATCAATAGCCCTAAACCAAAGGTTGTTAAGTGTCCATGGTATCTACAGTTAGTGAGAACCACGATAACCAGCGGGTGAAATACAGCACAGTCCTTGCAGGAGCCCAAGAAATATGGCAAAAACAAACAAACAAACAAACAACAGTGATAATACATCACAGAATTCTATTTGAAGTTATGCAGATGTTTAGTCTTAGTCATGGAAGCAGCAACTGGAGAATCTGGGATGTACAGACATGAAGGCACACACCACAGCTGGGTCAGGATTGTTGTTTTTTAAGACAGAGAAGGAATTGAACAGAATCAGGCCACAGCCCCGAACAGCTACCCAGAGTGTCTCTTCTAAATATCAGAAAGGCTGTCTTTTGTTCCAGAAAAGCTCCATGGCATTTAAGTCTGCCTTTGATTCTGCAGAATGCTTGTTGAGCACATGAGTGACAGTTCCTATATGTCAAGCATTGACCACTGCTCTGCTAAAACTAACAGCAGCATGCCTTGCATAATTACTGGGGTCGTCTGTGCATCACTGGCTATAACGCTGAACTGTGTGCATTCAAGGTATGTGCTTGAGTGTAAGTAAAAGTGTGTCCATATAGGTAAACTCTGCACGCACAAAAAGCAAGTTGTATTCACAATATTGGGCTAGTTTTGCATCATTTTTGCACTGGCTTACACAATTTGAGAAGAAAGGAAATGGCAGGAGGACACAGAGAAGAGCATAAGCTTCTCCTGACAACCATGGGGACTAGGAACATGATTGAAAAGCAGAAAAGAAGAGCCAGGATTATTAAGATGCCAGTCTTTGCACTAGACAGAAAACATTGTGTTTCAGGTGTGTGTGAGAAATGCACCTAATTTTGGAGGTGTTCACAGCTTATCATACAAACTGTTCTTCTGGCCAGTGACATTCCACACTTGCACATTTCACAAGCCCTTCTGCAAGTGGGAAAGCACATGACCAGTACACACACACACACACACACACACACACAAACACAAACACACACAAATTTATATTATTATTTATAATGCAACTACTTATGGAAGTGGCAAGTGCCATCCTAACTGAGGGTCTCTCTCTAATGTGAGAGACAAGGGCAAATATATGATTCACAGCTACAATGCATGCACACATCATCTAAAAAGCATGCTTTCTGCATCAGAGCATTTCTTTACTCATATGCAAATTTAAGCAATTAACTAGAACCCATATAATTAATTAGGTAAACTATTTCAAATCAGGTGACAGGCCTAATAGATACACATTTCAAATGCCCTTTCTTCTCAGACACCTCTCACATTTGTTCTCTTCCACCATGACTTTGAAAAATGCCTCTTGCATACACCTCCAGACACTTCAACTGGATCTGCCAGCACAGAACCCCCATGATACATAACAGAGGCCTAGAACCATTGGGCTCTTAAAGGTAAAGGTAAAGGGACCCCTGACCGTTAGGTCCAGTCGTGACCGACTCTGGGGCTGCGGCGCTCATCTCACTTTATTGGCCGAGGGAGCCGGCGTACAGCTTCTGGGTCATGTGGCCAGCAGGACTAAGCCGCTTCTGGCAAACCAGAGCAGTGCACGGAAATGCCATTTACCTTCCCGCTGGAGCGGTACCTATTTATCTACTTGCACTCTGACGTGCTTTCGAACTGCTAGGTTGGCAGGAGGAGGGACCGAGCAACGGGAGCTCACCCCATCGCGGGGATTTGAACCGCCGACCTTCTGATTGGCAAGTCCTAGGCTCTGTGGTTTAACCCACAGCGCCACCCGCGTCCCATCTTAGCATCAGGCAAAATGAGACAGTCCACCCTCGGGCGCAGTAAGGTAAGGCACAGCAAATAATCATTTTATTATGTTTTTACTAACATAAGGGGAAATAGTTTTTTGGAAATTCTGCCTTGGCACCAAAATGCTTGGAAAACCTCTGCCAATATTTATCCTTGGGTTAAAAAAATGTGGCCATTCTATGGTTAAATTGGAAGATGTGCTTTGAATGACAAACTATATATATTTCTATGTAGTTGTGTGTATGTTTATGTATGTATACACCCACACACCCACACCCAGCAATTTGAAAGCTCAGTCATGCTGAGAAACCTCATCCGTTTTCTTGTAGGATGGGAGCACAGTTATTATCAACTTGAAAAGTATAGTTTCATGGCTCAAAAGACCCATTTAACAACAGTTTCCAATTGGGTTATTAGGGCAGGGCTCATGACCATTTTGTACGGTAATTCCCATGTTTTGTACCAATTTTTTTTAAACATTTAATGTTGCAAGGGGCTCACCCCACCAGAAGCATCTCCTGAGCAAGTTCCACTGAAATGAATGGGATTTGCTCCACTGAGTGAAGTAGATTTGTGCAGGAGACATTCTTAGTGGTTTGTCCAGAAGCAGCTACTAAACAGATAACATGGGTGACTCCAATAACCCCCAGCTAGAAGCACACCCAGATTCTTCGCTTGCCACAAAAGAAACCAAGAAATTCAAATAATGAAGCAAGTACCTTAAAGTGATACTGGGCAAGCTTTAAAAATGCAAGATAACAAGAACCACATGTTAGAAACATGGAAGAGAAATGCAAAATACAGTAAAGGAAGAACTAAATTTGCACTGAAGTGGATTCTGTTGTTGTTGTAAAAAAAAAAAGATTTAATACTGCTGAGTATTTTACGAAACGAAAAACAAAACAAAAAGCAAGACACTAAGGAAACAAAAAGGCAGCCGAAAAATATGTACAACAATTTTTATTGGCGAGGAAAAAAAAGTTATTTATTGTAACGTGGATAGACTTTCTTTAGTCTTACCATTAAAGACACACAGATATAGCAAAGGAAGCAAGGGTAGGAAAGGGGAGAGAGAGGAGTGAAATGAGTATTGAGAAAATAGCGCAGGCTCAGAGACAAGTCAGACAGTTAGCAAATCCACAATGGATCTAATGAGCTGAAGCAACACTGAGCCCCCTTTTAGCTAGAGAGTCCCAAAATTCTCTAACTCCGCCTTCATCAACCTCATGCCCTCCAGAGGTTTTGAACTACAACCAATAGGAATCAGTGGCACTTAGCTGACTTTGGCTTACCCAGGGAGAGAGGGAAAGGGGCAAAGCCAGGGGGAGCGCCCCAGGGGCTCAGGTGGTACATGCACCAACCTCGCTGCCACCTCGCCTCTCGCCCTCCCGGTACCCTGAGGGCTGCTCTGCTCCCTGTTGTTGACCCTTGGCTGCGCTGGCTGGGGCAGATGGAAGTTGTAGTCCAAAATATCCAGAGGGCACCAGCTTGGAAAAGGCTGTTCTAATACCTACTTTCACAAAGACAATTTTGGGGGCAGGAGAAGAAGAATTATTGTGGGTGAAATGGTGATGGGATGGGCAAGACTGCTCCCTCCATGAGGTCTCTCTATATCAACTGACCAAAGATCTCTTGTTTTTGCATCACAAAACCCGAGAGGTTAGGCAGAAAACCTACTGCTAATTCCTGAGCCATGAAAATGAACTGTTTGGAAAGTCCCTGGTTAATTTAACTGTCTCAATCACTACAAAGATACATAAACTACAAGGCACCCTGTAAGCATACTTCAGAAACAAAACTCATTCATGTTTCTATGCAGTAAGTTTGATATTTTTCTGTTACAATACTGAATTCTACCAGTGTAACTGCTGGATACTGAGAGGGTTAACTGCATAGCATAAGTTGAAAAAGGAAAGCACCAGTAAGCCAGAATATTCATGTTTGCTAGGATGCTTTTTTTCTAAATTAGTTATCTCCTGAAGGTGTTAAAATGTCAATGTTAAGATGTTTCACTCCCAGCTTTTTAAGTTGTTGGCCTCTGTCTGTCTAAAGAGACAATGGACAAATGTGCCATTGGGGTGGGGGGGGGTTTAAAGTCAAACTGTTAGAGTTATTTGCCTGAAGTGGGTATAGAGTTTAGCAATATTTTGACAAAACCACTTAATGAAGACTTTTGAAGCTGATCCACGGGGAGGCTTTGCGCAGTTTCCAGATCTGTTAAAGTGATTCAAAACTCTAGTGCTAAAAATGGCACAATTATCTAGGTGCTGAAATGCAGAGAATAGAAGGGAACATCTATCAGAGTATGGTACATGCTAGATTAAGCAATGTTAAATGTTTCTTAAGGTCAAGCCTTTTCACACAAATTTTAGTGATGAGAAGGATGAAACTTTTTGCATGTATTTAGTATTCCACATGCATTGTCAACAGCTGAAGGGTGCAGTCCTGGGTTATTTCAACTAAAGAAGGGTAGATGGAATCAAACAGCTTCACTATGGGTTTATTTAATCCTATTTTCCCCAATTGTCTGTAGGTGCACACACCCAAACACCCTCCCCCCGTGAGAAAGCTTACCTCTTTTTCATCTCTAGCAACTGGTTATTAAGGACAGATCTCTCTTCGTCCAGCTGAAAGAGAAAATCAGTCTCATTTACCATTTAAGAATCAAACAGTGCTACTTTCTAATTCAAACATCCTGCAACTTTCCCTAATTTGCAGATTGTCTTCTCTCCAGAGGTGGAAAAAAAAGGGGGGATCCTCTGCAACTTAAGCCATTTTCACAGAAATTTGTTATTTTCAGCAGGCGCATGAGGCAACGCTGCCTCTTCCCCAACTCCTCCTCCCCTCTTCACATGCTCTCTTTGACCAGAGGGATTTGTTGAATCCTGACAGGAGAGTCCTCCTCTGCCCCTTTTAATCCCACAACAGCAGCCAGCCAGATCACACACACATCCCCCCCCCGGCCCCCAGATCTCCCTAGTTATAGCCATTCCCCTCCATGTCTCTCAGCTCTGAGCTTTGGCCCTCGGTTCCCAAGAGAGGTTGATGCTTGCGCTCTCTCTCTCTCTCTCTCTTAGACCACAAGGGAGAGAAGGAAAGTGCAAACCATGGGAGGTTTGGCCTAGAACAGACATCATATTGTGCCGAGAATGTGCTTGAAGTCTAATATAGCTATTTTCAGTGACAGCTTCAGAGGACAGCTCATCTGCCTCCCCCGCACAGACAGGCTGCACATGCTACTGCTCTCAATTTCAAGGCTTGCTGTAGAGGCAAGAAAACTGAAACTCCAGAGGTAGAAGGAGAAGAATTTGGAAGGGAAAGTGCCTTTGTTCTGAAGGATGGAGGATACAAGGGCTTAAATCGGAGGTAAACAAGGGCAGCCCATGAAATCTCCTTCTTGCAAGCTGCAGAGATGTAACAAAAAGGTAAAATTCACACTTGTTGCTCCACCCACCAATGCCATGCCCCCCCAATTGACTTCAAGGGGCATCTTTGGCAATGGAGCCCTCAGAGGTCTCCTCTGGACAGCAGACTTCCTCAGAATAGAGGGATGTTGCGAGATGACAGGCACCCCCACTGCACCTTCTGAAGACAATTCTTCCAATGGGTTTTCCCAGCTAGATGAACGGTTCTCTGCCATGGGTGTCTATTTTGTATTCTTTCGATTTAAAGAAACCATGTATTTGTTTTCCTCTTTCTACTGTACATTGCCTCTCCTCTGATGCACTTGTGTGGAAGAATATTAATAAATTACTAACTATAATAATAATAATCTGCCAGTTTAACCTCACCACCGTCTGAAAATCCTCATAATGCCCTGGAGCTCAGTCAGTATTCACGGAGGAACAGGTCTGCTGTGCACAGTGTTTGATGAAAAAGTATCAGCTCCCTCCCAAACGGTGCAGCCAGACTGCATGTACTTACCACTTAGGAACACCACATCTCTACAGATTATGCGATATAAATAACCACCACAAAAGCTCTGAATATGACATACTTATTTTACAATTTATTTTTAATATATCCAAGAAAAGACCTTTGCTTCTTGCTGAGAATTTCTGGCCGTAGCCCTTCTCCCTACCCCCATCAACTGAAAAAAATTGCATATGCTACCCCCCGCAGGACCAAATGGATTATGGGAAATTCTTTCAGCAAAAAATACGTAGAATGGAGGATTAATTTTTTTAAAGTAATAAAACTTCCGAATTTTAAATTAAGGGCTGCCACACAAAGATTTGAAATACAGTGGTGCCCCGCAAGACGAACGCCTCGCAAGACGAAAAACCCGCTAGACGAAAGGGTTTTCCGTTTGCAAGTTGCTTCGCAAGACGAATTTCCCTATGGGCTTGCTTCGCAAGAAGAAAGCCCATAGGGAAATCTCCGGGGACCTCTTTTAAATGCTAGCGGTGGGGAGCAAAGCCTTCCCCCCCCTCCGGCCTTCAGAAGAGGTCCAGGAAGGCCGGCGGGGGCCGAAAGGCTTTGCTCCCCACCGCCAGCATTTTAAAAGCAGTCCGGGATAGCAGGGAAGCGCTTCCCGCTATCCCGGATGGCTTTTGAAGGCAGCCGGGGGGAGCAAAGACTTTTGCCCCCCGCCCGCCTTCAGAAGAGGTCCTGGACCTCTTCTGAAAGCCGGCGGGGGGCAAAAGTCTTTGCTCCCCCCTGCCTGCCTTCCCGGGAGAGCGGAGAAACGCAGCACGTCTCTCTGCTGTCCCGGACGGCTTTTGAAGGCAGGCGGCGGGGGAGGCAGGCGGGGAAGAGGCTCTCCCGGGAAGGTCCAGGACCTCTTCTGAAGGCTGGCGGGGGGCAAAAGTCTTTGTCCCCCCTGCCTGCCTTCCCGGGGGCTTTTAAATCGCCCCGGGACAGCGGAGATTTTTAAAATGTTGGTCTCCGCTGTCCCGGGAAGGCAGGCGGGGGGGGGGGAGCAAAGACTTTCGCCCCCCGCCGGCCTTCAGAAGAGGTCGGGGGACAGACTGTCCCCGGACCTGGTCTGAAGGCGGTTTCCATAGGAACGCATTGATTGATTTTCAATGCATTCCTATGGGAAACCGTGCTTCGCAAGACGAAAAACTCGCAAGACGAAAAGACTTGCGGAACGAATTAATTTCGTCTTGCGAGGCACCACTGTACTGCAAGTCAGAAAATTTCCCCAAGGTAAGGGTCTAATATATGATTGAATATCCTTTAATTAATTACAAAGCAGCTAATTACTTAAGCAGCCATGAAGAGAACACCCATATTTCCTCTACTCAAATACACAAACTTCAGATGTAAATATGAAACACTGATGAAACAATACCAATTAAATCTGCAAAATGCCTCAGGCATATACAGACTCACTAACAGATACTGGCCAGAATTTATATTGTTATCATAGCAGTACGAATCAAAAATACCTGCAAGGTAAGTGGAAGAGTCATCTTGCTAGTTTTAAAGACATTAAATCTCACTCCGAAAAATAAGCTCATTATGGACAGCTTTCATTTACTGCTTTCTTTCTAACTTCCTCTGGACAAAGAAAGGCTGGCCATCTGAATTATGCAAGCCCTTCTCTGACGTACATTCTAAAGCAGAGGTCTTCAGGGACCCTTTCCACACTGGCTTCTCCGCCATAGAACCAGAGAGTTCTTTTAGGGCACACACGCATGGCTGCCAGGGCAGGAGCCTCCCACTTCCTGAGATTTCAGGGCCAAACCTGAGACCTGGGGGCGGCTCCTGGAGATGTCATGGATCAGGCCTCAGTGATCTCATTAAGCACAGTCATTGTTATTTTCAAACAAAAAACACAAGGTCCAACAAATGAGCAAATAGGTCACTCATTGTAATTTAAGTCAGAAATCTTAGTGAAAGGGGGTACAGTGGTACCTCGGGTTAAGTACTTAATTCATTCCGGAGGTCCATTCTTAACCTGAAACTGTTCTTAACCTGAAGCACCACTTTAGCTAATGGGACCTCCTGCTGCTGCCATGCCGCCGGAGCATGATTTCTGTTCTCATCCTGAAGCAAAGTTCTTAACCCGAGGTACTACTTCTGGGTTAGCGGAGTCTGTAACCTGAAGCGTATGTAACCCGAGGTACCACTGTATTCCCAGGTCCAGCTGAAGTAAGGGAGTCACTCCTTCTTTCCTGCTTAGGCAGCCTGGGTAGGGCAGCCCCACATGGAGATTCAAGCCTGCTAGCTGGGGGTGGTGGGTGTACCTTCAGGCCCAAGGGGCCTGACAACCGTACACACACTCAGTTTACATGGGTGCTGATCAGGTTTCATCACTGCTCTGTGTGAGCTAACAGTGCGCCCTAGAACATCTTGCTGAGTTATAGTGGTAATGATAAACCAATGGACTTGGCTGCCATTACTGATCTTTTTGATAAGGTTCCAAGGAACATCCAGGGTTGCTCACAGCACTGTTGAAAAAACCTTAGCAAATGAACATGTTTCACTTAGGTTTTAGGGCTAGCCAATTCACATTCCTTGGCACCCTAACTTGGTAGGTGGATATTCTTCCTAGGCTAACACTCCAATTCCAGTTACCAGATTTCTTTACTCTAGGACTTCTCTGCCAACAACTGTCATATGCAGCAAGGGAAGGTGAAGAAGAGACAGAAAGTCCTTGGACCAGATTTAACTTTGGGTTAAGCTCTTTCTCTTAACCAATTTCCACAACACCCACCCACCCGGAAGCCCCTTCCGAAGCCTTATGTAATGGGGGCAACGGAAATGCAGATAGGTGAGCAACTTCTTTTTATTGCAAGAGGGCCTGTGCAGGAGAAGGGACTGGCAAATTGTGCTTCCTGGTGTGATTTTGAATTTTAAGAAGTTAGAGAGGTAAATTTAGGCTGCCTACACTTCAGCAATCCTTACCCACCAACTTGGTAAGCTACTCGCTTCTGCTGGGCTGGGGGTGCTCCTGTATTGAAAGGGAGCATTGGGATGCCTTGCAGAAGTGGCTGATCTGGGCTAATTAGCTACATTAGGCTTTATCACGTATTTAGCTCCATGACTACCATGCCTTGGGCAGACACCCATTATTAGTGCCCCCTCTTTATCCAACAATTTAAAGTTGCTTACAAATCAAATTTAAAATTCAATTTAAAAAAAATATGTATGTCTTCAAGCCATACCCAGAGTGCTTTGTTGGTACACGTCCAGCATCGGAGCCTGTGCTTGCAATAAGGTCTACATGCTATTTTAGCTCACATTAATTAGTCCAGGGACCCCTGCAGGTTTCCCCAAGAGACAAAAGGACAAGAATTGCTGTAAGAGGCTGAAATGTAATGCCCGGGCTCTCTGCCTCCTCAGTGTCCCAGTTTCTTCTCAGCTTCCCAACTACTGCTCATATAGTTTTCAAGCCCAAAGTGATACTAATGACAAAGCTTGGGCATTTTGCATATCCCTAGGTTGCTGAGGACATCTGCTTCTCTTTTGAATAACCAAGTTCCTAGTCCTCATATTTGCAAATAAAAGCTTGTAGATGAATCCATGCTTGTCTCCTACTCATTCCTCTCGCACAAAAACCCTAACCCAAATCAAAATATGATTGCAAATTACTTCAAAACATGATGCATGGCAGCAAAATTAGAAAGATATTAAGTAGATGTACCCAGATACTTGGTTCTGACTACAGGTTTTGGATCGTCTTGTTACCTCTGCAATGAATACACTTACTACCCAATGAGGAGAAGAATGAAAAGATGATGACAGATTGTGTGAACATAATATGCTCTCTAAGGTGTTGGGGCCATTGCAGAGTTTTTCTTAGATCCCTGACTTAGAAGTTAGCTGAAAGTTGCTTGTATGTGATGTGCAAAGGCTGAAGCAGAACACAGATCCCTCGAGTCAGCACCAAGTGTGTGATCCTGGCCAACTCCCATTCATTTCAACAGAGATTGTGCGTGAAAGGCCCATACTATATGTATATGTTAATAAATGGTATGAAGTAGATTTTATACAGCTACTAAATGACCACACATCTATCCCAAGCAAATCTCACAGCAAGCACAATGAATCTCATTTGCACACATTCCAATTCAAAATAATCAAACACAGCTTTCAATACTTAAAAACAGTTTTGCTCACTTGCTCAAACATCCCTTTTACAAATTAGTGCTGGGGTGTGTTGTCGGTTTGGGAGCGGGGGGGGGGGTTCAGCAAGCAGCTTCAGAAGGTCACAGTGATGAAAACCCCATTATAGAGATATTAATGTAAGAAAAGCCACTGACAGAAAGGCTGACCAATCTCTAAAGCCAATAGATGCAGACCCCTGCTAACAATCAACACTTCTTTCCATCAAACCTCCTCTCTCCTGCAAAGGATTATGCAATTTTTCCCCTTTCTTGGATATGTTTGAAGATATTATGCTCAAATACTTTAAAACCCAATGGAAGAGCCACAAACGTAGCACCCTGGAGATAGGCTGGCTTTCCTGTCAGGGTGGACTTTTGCTAGCTTCAGCCGCCCACAAGAGATCACACCACAATAAATTTTATAAATAACACTGAATTCATTTTAAGTTCTCGTTGCCTTGTTGCTGCTGCTGCTTTCCTGGCATTTATACCCTGAAAGACAATTTCTCTCAATCATCAGCATGTGCCGAAATCTCTCTCTCTCTCTCTCTCTCTCTCTCTCTCTCTCTCTCACACACACACACACACACACACACACACGGAAGAGCATGGCTAGCTCTTAAAAACTCGCTTGCAGCAAACTCCACCCCTGGAAAGTCAACGTGAAAGGACATACCTTCTGGTGACTGGGGACTTCCCCCTTGCCAAGCTCCTCGGCAAGTTTAATGTTCTCTTCTTGCAAGACGGCAAGCTGCTGGGACTTCTCAGCCTCTACCAGCTTTAGTACTTCTCTGTGAAGACAGAGAGCGCATGGTTACCATAGGAACAAGAAGGGCAAGGGAGGGGAACAGTGGGAGAGAAATCAGCTTTGCAGCTTGCAAAAAAAAGGAAGGGAGAGAAAATCTCATGCTTGATGAGATATTTAATAAGGTGACGACCCACATCCCAAATGCCCTCCTCTGTCCAGCATCGATCTTCAAAAGGAAGGCAGTGGATGCTAGGTGTGGAATCACTTCTTTTTAAATGAATTACTTTCCATGCCATTTGAAACATTTTTTTAAAAAGCAAATACACACATTTATCATAGCTGTAAGTGGGCTGGGTCAAGTATAACCGTGTTAAGATTCTTCTCTCATGAATGGTGTGAGCTGAGAGAGACTGAAGAAGAGTTCAGGCAGCAGACTGCCACAATCCCCCCCAACAACAACACACACACAACCAGCCCCCAGATGTTGCAGCAATTTGTTTCTAATTAAATCCCCGCTCAACAATCTTGCAATAGGTGCGGGTGAAATATGCAATAAGGTTTACCGTATTTTTCGCTCTATAAGACACACCTTTTCCCTCCTAAAAAGTAAGGGAAAATGTGTGTGCGTCTTATGGAGCGAATGCAGGCTGTGCGGCTAAGCCAGAAGCCAGAACAGAGAGAGGGAGCGCTGGTCCCCGTGCCCTGCGGAAGCTTCGCGCAAAGCTAGACCAGATAGAGGGAGCGCTGTGCAGCGCTCCCTCTAGCTATTCTGGCTTTTGGATAGCCCCCGTGAAGCCTCCATAGGGCAGTGGGACGAAGGCTCCCTGCTGTCCTGTGAAGGCTTTGCCTTCCGCTTGCGGGAAGTGGGGGGAAGGGACAGAACGTGCGACTCTGTCCCTTCCCCCACTTCCCAGAAAGCCCCCAAGAACCGCACTCCCTTTAAAGAGCGTGCGGTTCTTGTGGGAGATGGGGGAAGGTACAGAGGGCAGCTTACCCGCCGGCAGCCTCTTCCGGGCAGGGGGAGCCTTCATCCCACTGCCCGGGAGAGGCTTCAGCGGCTATCCCAGAAGCCAGAACAGCTAGAGAATTTTTTTTTCTTGTTTCCTCCCCCCCAAACCAGGTGCGTCTTATCGTCTGGTGAGACCTAGAGAGCGAAAAATACGGTATATTATATATAAAGACAACTCACAAAGTGGCAGCTATGTTATTGTCAAGACTTGTTTTAGGGCTGATTTTGGTGGGTTTTCAGCGCTTTCTACTCCCCACTCCTAACTCTCTCCCTCCTCTCCCAGCTTTTTGCTTCTCTGCTGCTTGTGAATGGCAAACATTCCACAGCCATCCAGAAGAAAGAGGGAGATGAAAATAAAATAAACAAAGTCAGTTGTGAGACAAGATCAACCAGGTACCTTGGAGGGTAAGAAGCAAAAGCCCACAAATTGCCTTCCACAGGTATATGAGAACATTTATGGCTTGCACTACTACATTGCTAGTGGCAAACAACTAGAGCAGTGGTTCCCAATTAGGGGTCCAGGGCCCCCTGGAGGTCCACGGAACGCACCCAGGGGTTTCACAGCTCCATCTCTTGCATCCCCCTGAACTACATTTTTGTCATTTTTGCATGGTAATATCATGATGTTTATGGTCTGTTTTAGCACTGTGCAATTGTTCAATATATCGGCCAAAATTGGTTTTGAAATCACACCGCGTTAACGATTTTGACTCGGCAAAATGACACAGCAATATGAATTCAGGGCAGCCAATTCCAAGGCACCGCTGACATTGCATGATGATCTCAGCCGATAACGCTGCTGATCTGAGCTGCCTTCCCTCATGCTGAGGGAGACCAGGGCAACTGATTGCGAGGCACTATCTTCCCCTTATGCTGACGGAGAACAGGACAGCTGATCGCGCTCACGTCAAGACACAGTGGCACTACCTTCCCCTAGCACTCAGGTAGAGCAGCTTTTCTCAGTCAGCAGGAAAGCAGCAGCAGCCACAGAGAACATGCATCTTCACTGGCTGCCCCGCTGATGAAGGCTCCATCCCTATGCCCTCCGACTCAAACCATGTGATGAAGGTGCCTCCGTTTCCTCTCCTCTCCCCTCCCATCATCTCTATGGCTGCTCCCTCCCTCATCCCCACGCCTGATTTCAGACATTGTAATATATCAGATTATCGTGATGTTTAGTTGCTGATATATTCCGATGTTGAAAACCAGATATCGCTCAGCCCTGGGGTTTGTTTGTTTGTTTGTTTTTTACTATGTACCTAAAATCCGTTGCTTATTAGGGGCCACCTCATATTTTGTTCAAAAAATTGCTTTGCAGAGGTAACTACCACAGTTACCAAAATTTTCTAAAGCAGGGGGTCTGTGGCTTGGCTTTTGATAAATAGGGGGTCCTCAGTAATTAGCTAATTGGGAACCACTGAACTAGAGAGAAGCAGTGCAGGAAGCATCAAGAATCAGCACAGTGCAAGCAGCACACCATCTAGTGTGCTCCTGGGTTAATTTCCATCCACAGAGGGGTCATAACCAAAAGACTCAGCCACCCAGCTCAAATTAAAAATGTTTTATGGTGAACGATCAGTGTCAGCAACACTGAAGAGCCCTGAGATCATCTGCATTAGGAGTTCCAACATCTAAGAGTTTTCTAGCTGTTTTGGTTTGTCACCTCAAAAAGCAACCATGCACTTGTTCTGTAAGTGGTCTTGAGTGATGCTTGGATTGCTGGAGAGTAAGACTGAGGCCCACTAATAGACATTTTTGGAGAAAGAATAATAGAATTGTAGAGTTGGAAGGGACCCTAAGGGTCATCTAGTCCAATCCTCTGCAACGCACGAATTTCAACCAAAACATCATGAAAGATGAGCATCCAACCTCTGATTAAAAACCCTCAGAAGGCGGAAGAATCCATTCCATTGTCAAACAACTCTTATTGTCAAATAGTTCTTCCAACTGTTGAGTCAGAATCTTCTTTCTTGTAACTTGAATCCATTGGTTTGGTCCTACCCTCCAGAGCAGGAGAAAACAAGTTTCCTCCATCTTCCATGTAACAGTCCTTTAGATATTTGAAGACGTCCATCAGAACTCCTCTCAGTCTCCTCTTTTCCAGCCTCTTCAACTGCTCCTCCTAAGGCTTGGTTTTCAGACCTTTCACCATCTTGGTTGCCCTCCATGTTCCAGTTTCTCAATATCCTTCTTAAACTGCGGTGCCCAGAACTAGACACAGGACTCCAGGTGCGGTCTGATAAAATGGGACGATTACTTCTCTTGATCAGGACACGAGACTTCTGTTAAGCCCTTTTGCTGTTGCATCACACTGTTGACACATGTGAAGCTTGTGGTCTACTAAGACCCCTAGATCCTTTTCACATGTACTGCTAGTAAGCTAGGTGTACCCCATCTTATATTTGTGGTTATTCCTGCCCAAGTGCAGGAATACATTTGTCTCTATTGAAATACATTCTGTTAGTTTGGGTCCAGTTCTCCAACCTTTTAAGGTCATCTTGAATCCTGATTCTGTCTTCTGTGGCATTAGCTGTACCTCGTAGTTTGGTGTCATCTGCAAATTTGATGAACACCCTCTCAATTTCTTCATCTAAGTCATGGAACAAGAACGGGCCCAGGATAGAACTCTGCAGTACCCCACCTTCCCTTTTTTCCAGAATGATGAGGAACCATTAGTGAGCATGCTTTGGGTTCTGTCAGTCAACCCACTACAATTCTACCTAACAGCTACTTCCTTCAGTGCATATTTTGCCAACTTCTCTGCAAGAATATCATGAGGGACTTTGTCAAAAGCCTTACTGAAATCAAGATACACTACATCCACAGCATTTCCCCGATCCACCAAGTTTGTAACTCTATCAAAAAAAGGAATGAAATTTATCTGGTATGACTTGATTTTGAGAAACCCATGCCTTCTATTGAGCCAGATCAGTTGTGCCCAGTATGGCCAAGACTGGCTTGGCTAGACCAGCATTCAGATACAGGTGTCCCCTTCCCCCCCCAAAAAAACCTGGAGAGTCACTCCAAACGTTATGTGGTAGCAAGCATGTTTACCACTGGGTGGGGAGCCAAGGCCAGTTTCAGTTCCTTGGCACTTGTAGCTGTGTGAAACATGCAATTGTAAAGGCATATTTCACCTCATCTGTCTCCTGAGAAATCTCTATGTGGGACAAGAAGCTACAGTTAGAACTGAATATGGAACAACTGACTGGTTCAAAATTGGGAAAGGAGTACGACAAGGCTGTATATTGTCTCCCTGCTTATTTAACTTATATGCAGAATTCATCATGCGAAAGGCTGGGCTGGATGAATCCCAAGCCGGAATTAAGATCGCCAGAAGAAATATCAACAACCTCAGATATGCAGATGACACAACCTTGATGGCAGAAAGTGAGGAGGAATTAAAGAACCTTTTAATGAGGGTGAAAGAGGAGAGCGCAAAATATGGTCTGAAGTTCAACATCAAAAAAACGAAGATCATGGCCACTGGGCCCATCACCTCCTGGCAAATAGAAGGGGAAGAAATGGAGGCAGTGAGAGATTTTACTTTCTTGGGCTCCATGATCACTGCAGATGGTGACAGCAGTCACAAAATTAAAAGACGCCTGCTCCTTGGGAGAAAGGCGATGGCAAACCTAGATAGCATCTTAAAAAGTAGAGACATCACCTTGCCAACAATGGTCCGTATAGTTAAAGCCATGGTTTTCCCAGTAGTGATGTTTGGAAGTGAGAGCTGGACCATCAAGAAGGCTGATCGCCGAAGAATTGATGCTTTTGAATTATGGTGCTGGAGGAGACTCTTGAGAGTCCCATGGACTGCAAGAAGATCAAACACATCCATTCTTCAGGAAATTAGCCCTGAGTGCTCACTAGAAGGACAGATCGTGAAGCTGAGGCTCCAATACTTTGGCCACCTCATGAGAAGAAAAGACTCCCTGGAAAAGACCTTGATGTTGGGAAAGATTGAGGGCACAAGGAGAAGGGGACGACAGAGGACGAGATGGTTGGACAGTGTTCTCGAAGCTACAAACATGAGTCTGACCAAACTGCGGGAGGCAGTGGAAGACAGGAGTTTCTGGCATGCTCTGGTCCATGGGATCATGAAGAGTCGGACACGACTAAACAACAAACAACAATTTCTTGCATGTATTAACACATCAAAAGAGTTCTGTGTAGAGCAGCTAGAGACGCTTTAACAGGGTAGTGTAGAACCTCCAATCCATGGGTCTGAAATATGTCATTCAGCATGGGAAAGTTCTATCGATGGTTGGTGCAAAAGAAGAATCTGGAGCACCCTCTAAGTACATTCCTGAGAATTCTGTGGCCTGGGTTTCTTTCCACTTCTACCAAAAATCTGACCACATAGATAAAGGATAACTCTAGGACAGGCATCAATCAACTCAATAGTAATCTCCCACCTTCAGCATCTTGCAATAAAATCTAAATAACATTTTTCTATATAGTTTTGAACCCTGACTGATTCAATCACACTTGTTCTGTTCTGAAATCCAGAGCAGCATTCATTCCTGGCTCTTTTTGAACCATACACAACCCTGGATATAATTATCTCCTCTTGATGTCTCCTGAGAGCAAATAAATTGGTTTGGAAATCAAGAGCTCCCCACCATCAAATAGCTTCTCAAATATGCAAATATGGGGTTGGCTTGGTTTTAAAGAGAAACGAGGGACCACTGTGAGTTGAATTTGAAGCATGCAGTGCTTTGCGTGACAGAGCCTGCCTCTCTCTCTGCCCACAGAGACTGCAAAACTTGGCTGAACCTGCATCTCTCCCACAGCTAGTCGTGAAAAACCAACATGTTTGTTTCTGCTCATGCAAAATGGGGGGGGGGGCGGGAAATCCCACACAAAATGAAACAAATCATCACTACCCTGCTGGAAATTAAAAATAAAGGCTTTTTTGCAAACAAAATCCCTTATCACTTAGCATTAAGCGTTCCACATTCTCTGGTATCCGTGCTTGGGGTTGTTTCTCTAAGTCTAAGGCAATACCAGTAATGCTGTTATCAGGATTAGTAACAAGCAGAGCAATGAAAAAAAGAAAGAGATCAGCTCTGTGTGTGCACAATGTGGGGAGAGAGGAAAAGCCCCATCTGGAAAGTGCTCATGCCCCCAGGTGGCCAAACTATGCATACTTTCAAATCAGTAAACACAAACACAGCAGTTGACATAACATGATTTGTATTAACAATCGGTATCGCCCAGTAACTTTCAGTGACCCATAACTGCATAATTTTTACCACTACAGTGGTACCTCGGGTTAAGTACTTAATTCGTTCCAGAGGTCCATTCTTAACCTGAAACTGTTCTTAACCTGAAGCAGCACTTTAGCTAATGGGGCCTCCTGCTGCTGCCGGAGCACAATTTCTGTTCTCATCCTGAAGCAAATGTAACCTGAAGCGTACGTACCACTGTATCTTTTTTTAAAAGAGTCCTGTGGCACTTTAAAGACTCAACATTGGTTTTTGTGGACTGCTGTCTCCTGTTACCATGCATCTGATGAAGTGGACCCTCGTTAAAAACAAAAACGTTTGTGCCTTTAAATAAAGATATTAGTCATTCTTTGTTATCCTCATAAGTTTCAGAAGGAAGAATGGTTCTCGCTACACAATTTCTCCACTATTTTTTAAACAACTGAAAACATCCCTCATACACCACGAACAAACATTTTGTTTTCACGAATAATAAACGGAGTCTCACATAAAGAGTAAGAGAGTTAAACACTTACAGTTCTTTTCTCATCTCTTCCATTTTCTTGCTCTCGGTTTTGAGGAGCTCCTGAGACTTGCTCAGCTCTTCCTTGCTCTTCACGGCGCTTCCTTTGAGGGCATCCAACTTGGAAGAGAAAAGAAAGCAAGGAGGAGAGTTGGCTTCCTCTTCTGGGGGACTGAAAGGACCAAGGGGGCTGAGGCATTTCATTTCATTTATTTATCCATTTTTAATACTGCTTAATATAGTAAAAACTGCTAAGTAGTTTACAGAAAAATAAAAATACAAAAAACAGTATCACTTTCTTTAGATAAAAACAAGGTAAAGTACACAACACAACATTGTTGCACAAATAAAACTGATCTGTGTACAAAACAAAACAAATTAAACAGGGAGAATCCAGGAAAGACTGGTAAGCATTTAAGCTTTAAAGAGGCGTTTAAATGCCATTATTCTTTCCATGCCATGAATTACCTGAGGGAGGGCCTTGCGGGGGAGGGGGCTCTTTTCATGTTGTCACTAAATGACAATCTGCTGGTCATCCCTCGACCACCAGGTCTCTACAGAAGACTGGCTTGCTCTGTACCAGAGGAGGGGCTCTCATCTATTTTGCTTTCTTTTAAAAGCAGCTGGAGGATTACATGAATTGGACTGAGACTGTAGCAATAGGCGAGGCATTTTTTATTATTAAAAAACAACAACTACAAGTTGTTATTTAACACATTACAGAAAGCAACTTGTTTTTCAAAATGGTGAAAATAGCAGTCTAGGGGGTGTGTGTGTGTTAGTTTAGGGAACTAGTATAAGAAAAGAGGTTAACCCTGCATTCTGCGTCCCACAGTGTAACAATCTTCAGCCAATTAGGAACCCTGTGGCTTCTTTTTAAAAAACCTGAAAGATTCAGGAGACTGTGTCATGCGTTTCCAATGCCTTGTTCAATACCTTGCCGAATCTGGCCATACAACAGTATTCTGCCTAAGGCACAACCAACAGTAAATACTAAACAGTGCAGAACAGGGCTGCTTCAGGTTTCAGGCCATCAAAAGTAAGGGAGAACAAAATCTAGGGTTGCTGAATGCTTTAAATATGATTCAAAGGAGAGGACTATAAAGGCAAATGGGGAAATATATTAACCCAGTGAAGCAATCAAAGTCCCAACACATTGCTAGGGGAGCAGGATAAAACTTACATAAGCATTACTGCCATAGAATTATAGTTTTAATCTGAATCTAAGGTAAGTAATGCCTGCTTGGAATCATTTTAATATAGCTACACTTGTCAGAAAACAAGAGGGTTGTACACCCCAAAGTGCATTGGTATTTCAATTACTTTTCCATTTTTTAAAGTTGTGACACACCTCAGAGTCTGCTTTAAAACAGGTTCAGTACAGTATTGGCAGTATAATCCTTTCTGGCACCTTCCAAAAGTAAAATGTATTAAGCTTAATAAGCTACAAGTTCCACCAAACTAGCAAACCAGCTAGCTTATAATTAGATAAACCATCTTGCAAAGAAGTTTTACCATAAAACTTCTAATGTGAATTAAGAGCCCCATCAAAGGAGAGATATTAATCAAACATTAATTGGCAGCAACGATGAAAGGCAGACAACCCTAATTTTACATCCCTACACATTTAGCAGCAGATGACGGATGGAGTGTGCCCAGACAAAAGAAAGCCCTCTACCCTGAGCTGCTACAGTACCTTAAACAGAGGGAATCAAAGAGAGAAGCACTGAGCTGGCGGTGCTGAGACTACCATCCTTTCAATGAATCTGATGTTTCTGGTCCAAACTGACCTCGAGCCTTTATTTATGGCGGTTTCATTTTCCCTGTAAGAGCTTGCTAGCAGCTGGTAAGCCTAGTCTGTTCACATGCACTCAGCATTGTGTTTTATTATGTAACAGATAATCTCCAGATGCTCTGTAAGAATTACAGAGCTGCTGGATTTTAATTTTAATTTTCAGCTATCTAGCAATCAACCATTGGCATTAGCTGACTTCAAGGTCCTGAGTGCTCTATGATCTCCAGTAGCATTGATGGCTGCTGCTGCTGTAGGGAACAGGAACACCAGGCTGGGGAAACGCAGCTTCAGGACTTTCTTCCGTCCAGGAGCAACGCCACTGTCTGCGGGGCACCAGGGCAGCTGACACACCCTCCACAGTCCAGAAAGTGAACTGAGTAATAGGGAGACTTTCAAGTTTAAGTGTTGTTTGTGGCCAATTAACAATACTGAAGGAAATCAGATTGTAAATAAAATAATCGGAGGCTGTGCACTGCTTTCCTTTTTATGGGTTTCCTACATCATGCTCCCAGGATAAGGGTCCAGAACCAAACTGCCTGAGATCTTGGAGAATTGTCACCACTCAGAGTAAACAGAATGGAGACCTCTGTCTGACTCTACATAAACCAGCTTCATTTGTTCCGAGGTAAAATTATTTACAGATACCACCAGAAGATACACATTCTCTATAATGTTCAGCACACTGGGGCAAAAAAAGGGAAAAGGGAGTGGCATTCCCTCTACCAAAGGCTACTAGGATTTAGGCTCTGGCCATTTGTCATTTGATAACGAAGAAGCTGCCTTGTGCCCAGGGGGAGTCCACCCAGTAACATCTGCTCTGAATGGCAGTGGCTTCTTCCTTATCATCTGCTATATGACCCCTTTTCTAAAATGGAAATGCCAGACACTGGGCCGGGGACCTCCCGCAAACAAAGCACCCATTCTGTCACTGAGCTACGGCCCCTTCCATCTCATGGTGACTGGATGCACTATTCAGAAACATTTCACTGACCTGCCCTTGGATACCCAGCTATCTGCAGGAGAGATTTAAGAACCAGGCTCTCCGGCTTTGAGTGACACACATTTTATCAAACAGCCAGGATTTGGGTTTGCTTACCTCCTTCTGCAGCTTCTGATTAGCCTGCCTGGAATCCTCCAGGGATGTCAAAGTTTCCATCTTCTCTTTATGAAGGACTTCCTTCTCTTTGGTCACCTGCTCAACTATCTGCAAAGCATCTTCTGCTGTTTGTGCAGTCTACGAGATAAAAAGCCACATCAAATCCTGTGCAAAACCATGCCAGACTCTGGATACAAATTTATAGATTGCCTACTCCACAGATTGTTCCTCAAGCCAATGGGATTTCTCTTTAGCAGCATGTAGAGGCCACATAAACTGACTGCAAGCCGCTTGCTAGTTGTAATCACAAGCACTCCATTTCTACCTGTGTTTGCATCCCAGAACTTTGCAAAATATATTGAATTAAATCTATCAGTCATCTTATTCCATGCACAAATTACAGTCCCATGCTAGTGTCAGTCTTCAGGTGAGACTGGTAGCCCTAATTATGCCATCCTTTTAAATTTTGTAAAAAAAAAAAAAAGTAGTTCCAGCAATATTCACTACCAACAGATTTGTCATTTGTCCTCTTTGCACTTTCATAGTACTGAGATATCAGGACAGCAGCCCTGCATCTGAATTTGGTAGAAAACACTGAAGTTAAGAGATGGGGCAAATATATGGTTGCAAACTTTTAGTACTGTGATGCCTTTTGGGGAGCAAAGCAAAAGCTTCAGACCCAAGAAAGATGATCTGAAATAGTCCTTGGAATAAAAACTTTATGGTTTATGAAGCCCAGAGAGGAAGGTCTCAAAATTCCATTTTGTGCTCAGTTGGTAGAGAATGCAAAGCCTACTGTGAATAAAAAGATAACAGACATTGCCAAATCCTTTGTCACAGAAGCTATTCTGCTTGGACAGTGAGTGTCCTGCTGCCTTTTATCCAATTAAGAGTAAGAAGGCTTTGGAGGAAGTTTTAACAACTAATTTTTGGATAACAATTTGAGTGTACATTTAAGGAGGTTCCATGTGCCAATACAGGGGTCTGTAATTTTAAGCTCCCGCAGATCTGGAAACCTGCCTTTTTATTCACAACTGAAAAATTGCCTTGCAACATTCAATAGCTGTGAGGCCCTTGAAAGTTGGGTGTGATATTTTCTCCTCCCCTGCCTGATTCTTACAGCAGGTGAGAGGTTTTTTTGATATTCACAAAGAGGTAAATACTCTGTGAGCAAGATAATTAAGGAGGGTGTTCAGACTGAGCCAAGGTGCTGGATCGTGCAAAATTAAGTGCAGACACCGAAACAACTGGAGTTAGTGTTGGGTGTTAGTAACTATACTCGACTGATTTATCAGTGTCTTGATACCTCAAATCTTTGCATTACCGCATGTGCCTGAAGATTCTCGAATTCTTTCAGTTTCAAGATAAGCTCATCCTTTTCTTTCTGGAGCACCAGGTTTTTATTCTGAGATGCCAAGAGGCTGGCTGACAGCTCACTGTTGACCTGTGCTAGAAGTGTTACCTCCTCATGAAGCTTATAGTAGTCTTCAGAGAACTTTTCTTTCTCTTTCAAGATTTCTTCTTTTATTGTGATCAGATGTTTCTGCTCGGAAAGCAGAATCTCATTCTCCTGAAGAAGTTTAACACGTTCCAGTTCAGATGTTTCATGGCTGGAACGGAGATCTTCTAGGATCTTGGAGACGCAGCTTTGCAGTTCCTGGAGCTCAGCTTTGGACTTCGTCAATGCCACAAATTCACCCTTCAACTTCTCAATATTGGATGCGAGTTGATCTGTTTCGACCCTAAGGATCTCCTTTTCCTTCATAATTTCCTCCAGCTTAGATTCAGATTTTAACTTCTCTTGTTTCAGTTTATCCCTCTCAGCCAACAGCTCCTTGTTTTTGGATGTTAGCTGTTCCTTCTCACTCTCTAACTGGCTGACACTGTTATGAAGCTGTGTGTTCTCTACCACAAAGGACTCTTTTTCCAGCTTCCTACTGTCCCGTTCTATTATCAGATTATCATGGACTGTTTTGAACTCTTTATTCAACTTTTGACATTCCTCCTGCAACCGAACCTTCTCTTGGCTCAGTAGCTCTTTCTCAGAAGAACTGCTTTTAAATGAAGCTGCTAACAGTTGCTTGGCATGAAGCAAAGCAGAATACTCATTTTCTAACACTGTTTTGGCACTCTGGGTCTCTTTCAGGATTTTGGACAGCTCACACTTGTAGCTGGCAAGCTCTTGGTTTTCTTCCGTTTTTTGGTCAAGCTCTTGCTTCAAAGTTTCAACACTGCCCTGGAGTCTGGCCTTCTCTTGAGTGAGCATCCTCTTTGCAGAGATGTCCAATTCATGCTTCCTCTTCAAGTCGCATAGGGCTTTGGTCACAGACTGCTTCTCTGCCAGAAGCTCAGCACATTTTGCTTCCAGAATGGCCTTTTCCTTCAGAAGGTTCTCATTCTGCTTCTTGAGCTTTGAGGACTTCTGAGAAGCCAACTCCTTCTCTGCGCTCATCTGGCTTAGCTTTTCATTTAGCATCCTCTCGGTAAGAGTGGCATTTTCAGAGACATTAGCCAGCTTTTCAGAAAGGGCCTTGTTTTCATTCAAAAGCTCTTCTCTTTCACTTGAAAGTCTCCTCTCAGCAGAAAACAAGGCTTCCTTCTCTTGCAGCAACTGAATACATTCAGAGTCTGTTGACTCCCTACTGGCCTTGAACTCCTCTAGGAGCTTCGAAAGGCTGGCATGAGCAGCCTGCAGTTGAACCTTGTCTTTGGTGACCTTTTTCAGCTCCTTATTTGCTGCTTCTAGATCAGTGCGCAGGCCTTCACTTTTCACATCAAGCTTCTGCTTTTCATCTAGAGCCTGCTCTAAGCCTTTATGCAGCTCTTCCTGGCTTTTCAGGAGAGCCTCCTTATCTGACTGTAGATCCTGGCTAGTCTGCAATAAATTATCCCTTTCTCTTTTCAAAGCCACATTCTGGTTTTCAAGATCCAAGTGTTTCCCCAGAAGCAAGTCCCTCTCAGCAGCCAGGGAAGTGACTTCTTCAAGCAGCTCCTTTTGATCCCTGGCCATGTCTTCATAAGAACTCTTCAGCTTCTGAATGACGTCATCCTTATCTTTGAGAAGAGCAGCATTTTCCTCAGAAAGCTTTCTCTGACAATCCTGGAGCTCTTCCCTTTGGCAGACGTGCTTCTGACATTCCTGTGCCAAGGCATCTCTATGGGTCCGGAGCTCATCCACCTGGCGAAGGAGAGCCACCTTTGAGGTGCGTAGAGCATCATTCTCTCTAGTGATTTTAAGAAGATCATCTTGGGCTGCCTCTATTTCTAAGAGCAACTTTCCTTTCTCAGAAATTAATTCATCATTTTTAGTTTTTTCCTGCTGCGTTTTATTCTCAGCTTCTTGTTTCTCCTTTATGATTTTTTTGTTCTCCAGGTTAAGTTCTTCATTCACTGTCCAAAGCTTTTCCTGATCTTGTTTTAATAACCCAATCTTGGACTCCAACTCTACAAGTTTTGATAACAAGGAACCTTTTTCTAATTTTAAAGCATTCCCCTCCTGTGCCAAGGTTTCTTTCTCTGATATCAAAGCCCTCATCTCCTCTGACATTAGTTCAATCTCTTTTCTGGCTGCTGCTAACACAGAGGTTAAGGACTAAAGAAACAAAGGATGGGGAATAGGGAAACAAAAAACAAAAAATGAAGTCAAGCAGACTAGTGCAAAGTGTGGATTAAAGACAAATAGCGTTACTGTTGTTTTTTAAAAACAAAAGTATATAATGACACACACACAGCCCTGCTGAATACTTCCAAATCCTTTTGAATGCTAAACAAATGCCATTATATTGAAATGTCTTAAGCTCACAAGTTGCATGGTCTTTAATAAACTTTTGAGCTCACAAATGATCACACAGCCCAACTATCAAATGAGTGCTTAAGGCAATGCAGCAGCTGGAATATAGAAGGGGATTCTAGCTAGACAAAAAGCTGTAATCATGTGTTTGCCAAGGCAGGTAAAAGTCTAACTTATTTAAAGGCAGCAAGATTAGATCCTTTGCTCAGTTTCCACATCTGCTGCAATGTCAAAACGAGATTTATATTTCAACATGAGCAGTAGTGATGGCACAATCTTTGACCTACTCTTTGCAGCTGAAATATAACCCCGCTTCCAATTTTGAGAGGAAAGAACTCTGCATGTTGTGCCTGGACAAGTTGTCAATGAACATGAAACCCAAAGAAACAAGGCTGAGCTGGTGAATGAGCGAGGGCACAACCACTGACCGATGGCACTCTGACAGGGGAAACTTCCCTGAACTGCTCCATAAGGAGAAGGGGATAGCTCAGTTGGTAGAGCATGAGACTCTTAATCTCAGGGTCATGGGTTTGAGCAAAAGATTCCTGCACTGCAGGGAGCGGACTAGATGACCCTTGTGGTCCCTTCCAACTCTATGATTCTGTTATGATAGCTAATGTTAAAAGTGTCCCATCTTTAAAAGGCATTTTCACCAGTTTGTGAGCTGGCTGTCATTCACTCAGCTCCAATTTAAAATGATTTTTTCTGAGGTGTTAAAGTCCTACAATGGTGGTATTAATGAAATGTCAAATAAAGGGGAAAAGCTCAGTAGTCTCAAAGTTTAATTTATATCAGCTTTGGTGACAATGCAAATCCATCCTTTAGAACATGGCAATTTACAGCTGTATTTCAAGTTTTTCTCCCCTATGTGGAGAGCATTTTATATGTACCTTATTGTAGTAATTAAATGCAAATAACCATATAGTATTGGACCTCAGCTCATAGCCCTTTGGCCTGTGTGTCAACATATACATATGCAACTACCAGTGTAATAAAACATAAAGCTCAAAGCACATAGGCAATGAATAGGAGATGAACGCAAGGAACAATGTCAAGGAAATGCAAAAAATAAAATTTAGGCTATTCAAGTCACACTAAGGACAATGTGGAACACGGACAGCATTTTGCAGGGTATCAAGCAGTAAGAAATGCCAGTAAAACCCACCACCTCTAAAGCTTGTTTTGCCACTTCAAATGGGATAAGGGATTTTTAAGCATCCAATGAAAATAATTTTTTAAAAAAGTAAAGTCAGTTACCTACAGAATAAGGGAATGAGAAATTACAGGACTACAAAGGATCTAGAATACATTTACTTCCTATGTCATTGAACTGGGCCTAATTGCACTTAAATTTATTCTTGGGAAGACTTTGTCCTTCTTGAAAATTTTAAAAGTAATAATACTGGGCATATTGCATCCTCTGAGCAGCTTCTCTTTCTAAAGAAAGGACATAAAATCTGTAGCCAACACCTGAGAATTACACTGGCCTGATGAACAAATACAAAAACCCTAATGCTCAAGTGTTGGTCACCTCTTGAGATATGAATTAGCTAATTAGCATTGACCTTTATGCGATTTAGTGACCCATAAGGCAGTGTCAGGCTTCATTTTGGAAGCGTCAACATCAAAGCCTCTCTGCAAACTGTACAGGAGTTCCTGTTCCCAGTGGCGGAGGAAGCCTCTCAGGCACCTGGTGCGGGGCGAGGGTGGGGCGAACCGCCCATGGGGGGGGCAAATTGCCCATAGGAACGGATGGGATGGGGCACATGGCGCCCATCCCCCCCCCGTTGTTTGCTTGCCTGCCTCCTCCAGCCATCCCACAACGCCCGACCCAGGGGGCAGGGCGATCATGCCTGACTGGGGAGCATGATCTGGTGTTGCGACACAGCCTGTAAGTGCAATTTGGCGCTGTGGCCAGGCCGAGAGGCAAAGTTCGGTGCAGCGGCCCGGCCGGGGGGCATGATCTGGTGTTGAGGCCTGGCCAGGAGGCATGATTCATTTGGTGCAGCCCAGCAGGAGGTGCAACCTGGTGCGGATCCGCCGGGGGAGATTTTGTCACACCCTGCCCCGGCTTGATACCCGGGGCAGACTGCACCCCCTGCACCCCCCTTGCAACGCCCCTGCTTGTTCCATTAGGCTTGGGAAGCCAAAGTTCAGTCTGACAAGGTACCAGTCATACAGCTCCCTCATGGGTGAGTGGCTCAAAAATTGATGCCTTTCCCATGTCAGCTCGATGGGCTAGTCAGCTATGGACATATACTGACTTAAAAGAGCCATCAAGCAAATGCAGAGAGTTTGGGACAGTGTAATTGAGCCACCAAAAAAGTCCAAACTTTGGCTACCTGTTTCAGAGAAATACACACCTTTGCATGCTCTGCTTCCTTTTTCAGCTCCTTGGTCTGTTTTTCTAAGTCACTGTTCACCTTTTGTGCTGTTGTCAATAGCTGTTGCGTTTCCTGAAGTTGTTGCTTAAGCTCCTTGATGGCTGCATCATGCTTGGCAGCCATCTCTGAATGTGTTTTTTTGTGCGTTGTCTGCAGATCTTTATACTGATTTTGGCCAGTCAAAATTTTCTTCTCCTGTGAATACAGAGAGCCAATACAGTTCAGCACAGTGTCCTGCTCCCTTCCTATACAGCTAGCCATGGTGTTCTGCAATTGCTTTCTCATCATGTAAGAGCACATTTTTCTTGAATTAGAGTTGAAAGAATAGCTGTGCTAAATCTAGCGTAAGCAGTGTCTTTGAAGCCTTGTGGTTTATTAGGTGTAAAATAGGTTGTGTGTGTGCGTGTGTGTGCACGCGCGTGACATAGAGAGAGCTTGAAGTAAGTAACATTGGTGTAATGGTTTCAAAGAGATGAAGAGTCAGCATCAGCGGTAAAGCAGCAATGTTTTGCAACATAAATATCTCAAGCTACAGAACGGCTAATTAGGTTTGAATGTTTTAAAGAGAGAGAAATTGAGTTAGCAGGAGCAGTGATGCATTTATTCCCAGCATCACTATTTACTTGAGCCATCAGTAGAGAGCAAGAATGCTTGTGCTGGCCTAGAGTTGCTTCCTGGCCGCTCTGGAGAAACGCCCATGAGCTGCTCTTACCAGGTTGCTTAATTTGTCCTGCATCTTTTGCAGTTCAGCCTGATGCTTCTTGTGCGCTTCCTGTTGCTCCTCTTCAGCTTTACGTGTCGCCTGCTCCAAATTTTCCTGCAGCTGAGAAGCTCTCTCACTTGCCTTGGTGAGCTGAAGCTGAAGCTCCTCTAGCTGCCTAAAATGAATCATAACCAAAAAGAAAGAGTCAACTCTTGTAAGCCTGTGCTTCATAGCACAAAAGCATTATCTTCCTTTAAAAAATGGCACCAACCTGAGAGGTACCGGAACTGAGTTCCCCCAAGTTCCTGCTGCAAAAAAAGCCCTGCGTGTCCCTATGTGTCTGTTCTTACCCTTGCTTTTCCCTTTCCTCCCTCCATTGTCTTCCCCTCCAAGAATAGATGGCAAAGTCCATAGGGCAGGGTCAGGTTGTTGTTTTTATACTGTGACCATGTTGCTTTTTTAGGATGCAAAGGACAAAAACAATTTGAATTTTGCTTACACACTTTTGAATTTCAGGTCGAATGGCAGCAGACAGTGCAGGTATCACTACCCACTGATCATACAAGTGGACATGTGAAAATGTTTTGCAGAGGAACAGTAGGGCAAAGAGGAGCATATGCTTCCATTTTCTACCTCCCTCTGCATTCCCTTGCCGTAATTTACAGATGTAAACTAGATACAGGTTTACAAAGAATTCAAGGAAGCTTCAAGCCTCGAGCTAAACAGAAGCAAACAAAATAAAAGAGCCTGGCTGCTATATCAGACCAAGGGCCCCATTCAGTCCAGTATCTTGTCCTCACAGCTGCTGACCAGATGTCTCTAGGAAGCACACGAGCAGGAAGTCAGTCCCATCCTACTGTTGTTCTTCAGCCATTCTTATTTAGACAAGCCGACCTTATCATTACTACGGAAAACCCCAAAGAAAGTTTACCAAAAGTGACTGAGATAAATAAAAATCAAACAAAAGAATTTGGGCAAGCGGCTGGTTTTCAAATTAACTGTAAAAAAACCACAAATTTGTTAGTTAAAAATATGGGGCCAGAGGAAAAAACCGAAATAAAACCTTTCAGGAAGAAAAAGATAATAAATTAAGCCTAAAGAAATTTGAGATCTGAACACAACTAACTGGCTCCAATATTTTCAACATAAGGAAATATTTAGAAAAGACAAACAAAAAGGTTTTGCAACAGAGCAATCAAGATTAGAGAAAGATTTAATTCAATCGAAAGAAAAACGCCTCCTTGATTGGGTGGGAAGTCAAGGAGGAGGAGGTAAAATCAGTTATGGTTCGATGGGCCCAGGACTTCAGTTATAATATCCAAATGGAGGCGTGGGAAAGACTTTGGAAGGTAGAAATAAAATTCACCGCATGTAAATTTCTGGAAGAATTTCTTAAAGAAAATCTGATTAAAATGTTTTACCAATGGTACCTGACTCCGGCCAAATCAGCCAAAATGTATAAAAGAAAGCGCCTTCATGGATCACTGCCTTGCCATGGCAAAGGGGCTTGAATAACTCAGAGAAGCTATGAGCTATGCTGTGCAGGGCCACCCAAGATGGACAGGTCATAGTGAAGAGTTTTGACCAAATGTGATCCACCTGGAGCAGGAACCGGCAAGCCACTCCAGTATCCCTGCCAAGAAAACTCCATGGACAAAGGCAACAGGCGTATAAAAGTTATGACACTGGAAGATGAGCCCCTCAAGTCGGAAGGTGTCCAACATGCTACTGAGGAAGAGCGGAGTACAAGTACAAGTAGATCCAGAGCTGATGAAGCGGCTGGGCCAAAGCCGAAAGGACGTTCAGTTGCGGATATGCCTGGAAGCGAAAGGAAAGTCCAATGCTGTAAAGAAAAATATTGCATAGGAACCTGAAATGTAAGAACCATGAACCTGGGTAAGTTGGATGTGGTCAAAAATGAGATGGCAAGAATAAATATTGACATCCTGGGCATCAGTGAATTAAAATGGACGGGAATGGGCGAATTCAGTTTGGATGACCATCATATCTACTACTGTGGGCAAGAATCCCGTATAAAAAATGGAGTGGCTCTCATAGTCAACAAAAGAGTGGTGAAAGCTGTACTGGGATGCAATCTCAAAAATGATAGAATGATCTTGATACGAATCCAAGGCAGACCTTTTAACATCACAGTACTCCAACTTTATGCACCAACTACTGGTGCTGAAGAAACTGAAACTGACCAATTCTATGAAGACTTACAAGACCTTATAGAAGTTACACTAAAGAAGGATGTTCTTCTCATTATTGGGGATTGGAATGCTAAAGTAGGGAATCAAGAGATAAAAGGAACAACTGGCAAGTTTGGCCTTGGAGATCAAAACGAAGCAGGGCAAAGGCTAATAGAGTTCTGCCAAGAGAACAAGCTGGTCATCACAAACACGCTTTTCCAACAACACAAGAGACGACTCTACACATGGACATCACCAGATGGGCAGCATCGAAATCAGATTGATTATATTCTCTGCAGCCAAAGATGGAGAAGCTCTATACAGTCAGCAAAAACAAGACCTGGAGCTGACTGTGGCTCAGATCATCAGCTTCTTAGAAAAACCACTGGGCCGGTAAGATACAATCTAAATCAATCCCTTATGAATACACAGTGGAAGTGAGGAACAGGTTTAAGGGTTTAGATTTGGTGGACAGAGTGCCTGAAGAACTATGGATGGAGGCTCGCAACATTATACAGGAGGCAGCAACGAAAACCATCCCAATGAAAAGGAAACGCAAGAAAGCAAAGTGGCTGACAAACGAGGCCTTACAAATAGCGGGGGAGAGAAGGCAAGCAAAATGCGAGGGAGATAGTGAAAGATACAGGAAATTGAATGCAGATTTCCAAAAAATAGCAAGGAGAGACAAGAAGACCTTCTTAAACGAGCAATGAAAAGAAATAGAGGAAAACAACATAATGGGAAGAACCAGAGATCTGTTCAAGAAAATTATCTGAAGTATCTGAAGAAGTGTGCATGCACACGAAAGCTCATACCAAGAACTAACTTAGTTGGTCTTTAAGGTGCTACTGGAAGGAATTTTTTTTTGTTTCAAGAAAATTAGAGATATGAAAGGAACATTTCGTACCATAATCAAGGACAAAAGTGGTAAGGACCTAACAGAAGCAGAAGACATCAAGAAGAGGTGGCAAGAATACACAGAGGAATTATACCAGAAAGATTTGGATGTCTCGTACACCCCAGGTAGTGTGGTTGCTGACCTTGAGCCAGACATCCTGGAGAGTGAAGTCAAATGGGCCTTAGAAAGCACTGCAAATAACAAGGCCAGTGGAAGTGATGGTATTCCAGCTGAACTATTTAAAATTTTAAAAGATGGTGCTGTTAAGGTGCTACACTCAAAATGCCAGCAAATTTGGAAAACTCAGCAGTGGCCAGAGGATTGGAGAAGATCAGTCTACATCCTAATCCCAAAGAAAGGCAGTGCCAAAGAATGCTCCAACTACCGCACAATTGCACTCATTTCACATGCTAGCAAGGTTATGCTTAAAATTCTACAAGGCAGGCTCAAGCAGTATGTGGACCGAGAACTCCCAGAAGTGCAAGCTGGATTTAGAAGAGGCAGAGGAACCAGAGACCAAATTGCAAACATGCGCTGGATTATGGAGAAAGCTAGAGAGTTCCAGAAAGACATCTACTTCTGCTTCATTGACTATGCAAAAGCCTTTGACTGTGTCGACCACAGCAAACTATGGCAAGTGCCACAGCAAACTATGGGAGTGCCTGATCACCTCATTTGTCTCCTGAGAAATCTCTATGTGGGACAAGAAGCTACAGTTAGAACTGGATATGGAACAACTGACTGGTTCAAAATTGGGAAAGGAGTACGACAAGGCTGTATATTGTCTCCCTGCTTATTTAACTTATATGCAGAATTCATCATGCGAAAGGCTGGGCTGGATGAATCCCTAGCCGGAATTAAGATTGCCGGAAGAAATATCAACAACCTCAGATATGCAGATGACACAACCTTGATGGCAGAAAGTGAGGAGGAATTAAAGAACCTTTTAATGAGGGTGAAAGAGGAGAGCGCAAAATATGGTCTGAAGATCAATATCAAAAAACGAAGATCACGGCCACTGGGCCCATCACCTCCTGGCAAATAGAAGGGGAAGAAATGGAGGTAGTGAGAGATTTTAAAAGACACCTGGTCTTGGGAGAAAAACAATGACAAACCTAGACAGCATCTTAAAAAGCAGAGTGTAGATGATAGAATATATAGAACTAGCCAAAATAACTGGAAGTTTAAAAGATGATTCAAAATAGAGATTAAATAAAGAATGGAATGTCTTTAAAGAGTATTTACAGATACATTGTAAAAATTTAAATGCTTTGATGAGTCTAGACTGAACTTTGCAGGACAGTATGGAATACGAATAAATCAAGTGATAATTAAAATCAAGAAGTGATAATACGATATTGAAACAATATTGAAACAATACTTTAAAAACAAACAAAGAATAAAGTATTTTTTTAAAGAATAGACAAGCCTACCCAGATGTTTAGAAAGTTTGTATGAGTTCAAATTAGTTTTACTTTACTGGCATTTTAACCTTTTGCATGTTTCTAATTATGGTTGTAAAAACTTTAGTGGTTATTCTTTGTAAACCAATTTGAGGTTTTTTTCCTACAGTCAAGTGGTATAAATTTTATGAAATAAATAAATACATAAAATTGGTATCCAGAGGCTTCCACCTCTGATCCTCCATCAAGATTAATAGCCATGGATAGCCTTATCACCCACGAATCTGTCTAATCAAGCCCCTTTTAAAGCCATCTAAGTTGGTGTCTCCCGCCACTGCTTATGGCAGCAAATTTCATTGTTTCAGCTAAGGCTAAGCACAAGCAATTTGGTTCTCTTCACTTTAATTTTCAGCCCTGGCTGGGTGACGAGGTGGTACCTGCACACTGCTCTCTGTCCTCAATGCACACACAGTTCGCAGTTCTGGACTGCTTTCAGATTGGGAGGGTGGGGATTTAAAAAACGAACAAACAAGACTTTCCTGCTTACCCCTTTGACATGCAGAAATCATTCCTGGCCATACCCTAGATTCCTTGGCAACCAGCATGTCCGCACAAGGGACACCTATTTTGCTGGGGGCAGAGCGATAAATATTTCTTCTGTTGAAGCAGACCGTTTGTCCATTTAACCCAATACCGCTCTACAGGTCTTGATCCAAAGGTCTTTCCCCATCTGTGCTGCTGAATATCCTTCTAACTCCATCTTTGGGAGGGAATGTAGCCCAGCGCTAGAGTACATGACACGTTGGGTTGGGCAATATCTGGTTTTCAACATTGTGACATATCACCAGCTAACCATCGTGATATAGTGATATATCATGATGTCTGAAATAACACTGAGAAGGGCTGAAAAAGCGTCTGGGCTGTGGAGGGAGGAGTGAACAGGAGGGAAGGAAGGAGGTTGCCTGCTTGCTCGGGTGAAGGAGCTCCTCCTCCCTCCCTCTGCAGCCTGGCCTCAGCCGAGGGGAGCCGGAGAAGGTGCTCCATCCGCCTGCCTGCACCTTTGGCAGCCTCTTCCCTCCTGGCTGGCTGCAGGAAGAGCAACCAACCGAAAGGAAAGAGGCAGCCCACTTGCTCATGCAAAGGCAAACACACAGGCAGGTGAGCAGCCACTTTGAACTGGCAATAAATTGCGGCTCACTGGCCGCTGCCAGCACAGTAGAGGCAGGCAGGCAGGCAGGCAGGCAGACAGCTGGGAGTTAAATGCACTGTGCTGGCAGTGGCTAGGAAGCCGTGATATATTGCTAGCTCAAAATGTCTGAAACCAGTATCGCAATCTGAATTTCATTCCAGTTTCAGACGATGAACTGAAATATCACCCAGCTCTAATGACATGCATGCAGACTGTTCTGCTTCCAGGATCTCCAGGCAGGGCTGGGAAGGACCTTCAACTTGAGGAAGCTTTCTGAACCTGAGATACCAAGAACTGACTTCCGCAGGTGATCTGCCACTGAGATCCCCACCCACCTTGCTCTAAGGTTTGCTTTGCTTACTAGCCAAAACACATGCAACAAAACAAAACAAAATTCCTTGGTTAATGTTGCCCACATTCCTTGGGTTGAAATCAACAGACCACACATGAGGAACAGTTTAGAAGTATTATAACGCAAGAGCCAGATGCACAACTAAAGAGAGTTTGGTAAGATGAACTCATCCTCCTCAAAACAAAATCAGAGAAAATGCACAGCTCCTGGCAACCAGGTCAAGGATAGCAGAAAGTGCCAGGAAAGGTAAATTACTTCTCTTTTTGCCGGAGATCATCATTCATCTTTGTAAGCTGTGAAGAACTGTCTCCTGAGGATTTCATTATTTCGGCTATATCGTTTTGGAGTTTGGCTTTAGCCTCGATCAGTTGGCGCTCTCTCTCTTCTCTTTCTTTCATTTTCTTCTCCATGGCTGAACAAGGAAGAAAAGTGATCAACCAAGCACATAAACAGTATATTCAAAAACAAACCACATGCCCTGAAGACGTAAGAGATGGAAAGCAAAAACTTTAATGTAAAGTAAAGATCTATCTGTGTATCTGATCTCCAAGAATGCAGCTGACTTCAAATGGAAAGTTACATGTGGAGTTTCAAACTTGGAACTGAATGTAAACGACAACAAAAGCTTTGACCAACAGGATGAATAGCACAAAAACAAAAGTCTATCTGGAGTTAAGCAACTCTGGAGAAATCCTGCAAAAGAAAAACTTGTTTTTTTCAGTGGAGGCAGGACAGAATCAGAGAGGGGCTTCTGCTAGTATGAAAGATAGTTTGCAAAGCCCCGTCTCAGAGGGTGGGTGGGAGCCGACCACTAGGAAGGAGAGGAGCACCAGCAAGTCCAGCCCAGAGGCTGAGGAAAGGGGCAGAGACGAGGGGTCCTGGGAAGGGGATCTGACCTTCCAGCAATGTTGTCTAGATCTAGGGTGGCGACAAATGTCTAAGCAGCCAGGAGGCTAAACTTCAAGATCTAGGCTTCATTTTCAAGAGGCCAGGTGTCACATGCCCTGTGGTGGATTTCTTGATGCTGTTTTTAGAATTGTCTTTCAGGTTGCATTAAAGGTAGGATAAAATTACCAAAAAGAAACCTGTAACATTCCTGTTGTTTGTCCAGAATTTATGAATAAAATAAAATGTGCCACATGTAATGGTTGGAACATCACATGAAAATGTACTATAAAAAACCCCAATATTTCAACCTAGTCACCTTCTCTTACCTGCCAAGTTAGATCTCAGCTGATCCAGTTCAGATGACATGTGTGCAAATTGTTGTTCTTTTTGGTTTAGTTTTTCAACAGTTTCTATGGGAATAAAATGTTAGCACTGGTTAGATTTTTAAACAATGTCACATTACATTTAGAATAAGGCATGTATGATAAAAGGAAGCAATTCTGTCTGTCTGCCACACTCATTTAAAAAGATTTAATTGCATTCTTAGGAACCATACCTTGCATAGATTTTTGTATACTTTCTGCCTCATCACCAGCCTCAGTAAATTTTTCTTTCTGGGAGGTAGGGAAAAAAAATCACATTTAACCATTTGGCTTAATATGGTAAGGTACTACATTGATTTTTTAAAAGATATACTGTAATTGGTTCAATACACCTTTAAGCCAACAACACAGGATCTTCACAGCACCTCATTCTTCTTTACAGGGCATGTGAAAAGGACATGAAGTCACCTGAAAACTGTGGACAACAGAATGACCTTTGCTACAGACCAATGGAGAAAACTCTGACTTGGTGTATTTCGAGTCTGAGAGAGCATCTGGGAAGCAGAACTCCTCCTTATTTTATGTTAAAACCAACAGCTTTGGGTTTTCCCAAATCTGTAACATGTGGGCTGTTGCACAGACAGATGCCTGTACCCTATTGAATGATGTGCTGTTATAAAAAAAAAAAAAACATTATGGACCATGTGTTGTTATAACACTTTTCTTGGTCTGTGGCAATTGCCACTTAGTCCAACATCACACTTATCCATAAGTGCACAATAGACTGGGAGGCACGAGGAGTGAGTACATCGTTGCTTCTATTTTCAGATATAAGCGTCTGTGTGGAGTGTCAGCCACTAATGGAGATGTCTTTGCTTTCTGTCAGATGCTCATAAGGGCTGCAGCCCAGCACTGGGACCCATGTTTTGCATGCAACTAATTGTGCTGCAGACTGCATAGAAAGAGCAGTGGTCCTACTCTATACAATGCAGCTTCCTAGGTTAATAAAATATTGAGCTTTTAATACTCCCAAAATTGCAGTGACCCTGAGAAAGGCAGACCAGCAACATGTGGACCATGAGCAACGAGTGGGAAACAAAAGACATGGCTCTTGCCCAGATACAAAGATACCAGTGGAATCCAATAGATGGTGCAGAAAGGCACTTCATTATGTTTTTAGGATTTACTACAAGGCAACATTTCAAGCCACAGAGTTTTAATCAACAAGAGAGCTAATAGTTTCCCGTCCAATTTTGCCAAAGACACAGGTGGATGTAAAGATGACTAGATCTGAAACTTCCAATAAATCCCAATTATAAAAGCTGCAAAGCATAGCTCAGGGGGTGCAGGTGAAATTTCCACCAGCTACTTACCAAATCTTCAAGCTCCTTTCCCAAAGAATCTTTAAGCTGATTTACTTCACCCAAGTGATTTTCAAGATCAAGAATCTTTTGCTCTTTCGCTTGTAGTTCTTTGACCAGACTAACAGCCTAGCAAGGATTATTATGTTGTGTGAAAATAAAAGAGTTACAAAAGGACAAAACAAAGGATTTTGTTGAAGTATTAAATAATAATAAAAAGGAGTTAATATTAATAATAAAAAGTATTAAAAATAATAAAAATAAACAAAATGCATGAATATAAACTAAACAGAAAATGGTATGTAAACTAAATTAGAATTGTGTTCGGAAGTATCATGTATATTTTCATTTTTGCATTAGGAATATAATCATGATTACTGAATTTTTTAAATTGTCTTAGTAAATACTAAATACTAAATGGCTAGTCCACTGAAATTAATGGGGCCTACTTCTGATCTTAAGATTGTGCAAGTATTTGCTTTGATCACACTGTGAAACAATAAGCATTTGTGACATTGGACATACATTCATTCCCATGACTGAAATTATGGTCAGTTGCAGAGGTCATGAACAGCCTTCTAATGATAAAGGTTTAACTGTTCAGCTTGCAGGAAACCTGCAATTCCACAGGACTTTAAAAAAACAATTGATGCCTGAAAGGAAATATGTAAAAGCTAGTATCTAAGTTATCATGTGAGGAGGTTTTGTGAGAGGGCATTACAAGCACTGTTATTATCACAGTGTTTAATTGTGCAAGAAGGAAACCTGCTAGCTATTTGCTCTAGTTGGAACTTGTAAATCCTGAGAGCACCTGGTGCTACAGCACTGCTAAAGCTAAGCAGGTGTCCACATGCTCAGTAGCTGCACAAAGCACCACTAGGAGCCCTGCATAACTAAGAACAATAAATAACTAGGAAAATCAAAACCTATTTTTTTCCTAATTCAAGAAAAACAACCTCTCTCTCTTAAAGATCTTTCACTTCTCTCATAGGGAAATATAGTATTTCTGTTGTTGCTATAATATTATTCTATATACTGCTTATATGCCAAAATGGCTTCTCGGTCAAGGCAGAGGATGGAGGGAGCATCGGAGCCCAACACTTCCTCTGCATCTCACCCTGGGCAGAATTCCCAGGAGCCAATAAGCAGTTCAGGCAGACTCTGAACTCTGGAGTTGCAACAAGCAGATTTCTAGACTGGATTAAAACTCTGGTAGGTTGCAATACAAACAGGAAGTGTGCTCATTGCTGCCTGAATAGTTAACACATATACCAAAATAGTACTCAAAATAAAAACACACCTAGCCCACCATCCTATTTTTCCATAGTGGCCAGCCACAAGCCCACAGCAGGCCCATAAGCAAAACATGGGCATAAATGCATTTTCCTGTTGGTTCCCAGCAACTGGAATTCAAACCAGCAGGCAGCATCTAGCCATCATGACTAGTAGCCCTTGACATTTATCCTTCAAGACATCGCCTAAGCACCATTGAAAGCCATCTAAGCAGTGGCCCTGAGAGCCGTCTTGGGGCAGCAACGACATAGTTTAGGCACTGCATGAAGGACTTTGTTCTGTCTGCCCACTGATAGATATGTTTTATGTCTGGATTTTTAAAAACTCATCACTAAATAATATTTCATAACACCTTTTCTCTAAGAACAGACTACCACAAAACAGCATAAATAAAAGTTTTTTAAAAATGAAAAAAATAAATGGATGGATGGATGTTGGTACAAACCTGGCTACTTTCATTATTCCTGTCATTCTCTAAACTCTGTATCTTTTTTTCAGCTGCCTCAAGCTCCTTGCTAAGCTTCTCCAGCTCCAGTTTACCTTCAGAACTTGCCATCTGAAGAGCATCTAGTTCCAAGAGCTTTGTTTCAGTGCCTTTGATCTTTGCTTTAAGATTATCAATCTCCTTGGCTTGTTCTGTGCACCTGGCCTGGAGCCCCTCTAGTGTCTTTACCTTTATCTCGGCCTCCTGCAACTTGTTCAGTGTGTCTTCCATTTCCACCAAATGCTGATCTTCAGCACTTTCTAATTTGGTGTTCAAGACCTCCAAGCTTCTCTCCTTGTCCTCTGTGACTTCCAGCAGCTTCTCTTTCAGAGTTTCAACCTCCTTTAGGAGATGCAGCCTCTCGTTTTCTTGCTTTAGTTTCAGGTTGGATGTTTCGCGCTGATGCTCCACTCTCATCTTCTCAATCTGGGTCTTGAGCTCTGCAAATTCAGCTGTCTGAGCCCCAACTCCTTTGCTGAAAGAGGTCTTCAGCTCTTCCATTGCTTGATGATGTGAAGCAGTGGCAGACTCCAGCTTGGATTTCCATAACTCAATCACATCTGAATTCTCCTTGTGGGCAGCATCCAGCTTCATTTTCAGGGACTCGTTCTCTTTCAACATCTTTTCATTGGATGCCAACAAGGTTTTAATTTCCTTATGGAATGACTCTTCACTGATTCCAACCTTCTCTTTCAGTGACTTCACCTCATCCTGATGCTCCTTGCTTAGCAGTGCCATCTTCTCTTGCAGTGTGCTGATTTCTTGCAGCAGTGAGAGAGACGTGTCCACGTTGCTGACTGGCTTACTGGACTCTAATCTTGCTCGTAACTCAGTTACTTCTTTCTGCCGCAGTACTAGATCTCTTTCCAGTTCCATTATCCTAGATTTTTCTGATACAGTGGCCACCTAGCATCAGAAGCATTAAAAAAAAAACAAAAGAGGGCAGAAATGGTTAAAACAGTGGATTTCATTTAAGAGTGGAGAGGTTTGCTGATCACTTCCTCAGGACAGTAACTTGTCTTTTCTAGCACTTCCCAGGAGGGTTTCTGGAAGGTTAACTAAATCTTGGCAATCTACCGTATTTTTCGCTCTCTAACACGCACCCGACCATAACACGCACGTAGTTTTTAGAGGAGGAAAATCCGTAGGCATGCCACCCGTAGGCATTCTCTCCATAACACACACAGACATTTCTCCTTACTTTTTAGGAGGAAAAAAGTGAGTGTTATGGTGCAAAAAATACAGTATTTTAAATTTCCACCTTTGGTGATATTGCAAATTGAAGTCAAGGGATGATAAATTAAAAGCTACTGAACATGTGCCTATAACAGCTTCATGACCATCATTTAGTTGTTCTTTTAAAAAAGTCTTTGCCTCCAAAAGCACATAGTGCTCAGGTATATTAAAAATTACACTTTAGCTCCAACTGATCTGTAGGTTATCTGACTGAAGTTAGTGATAATACAAAACAGGTTAAGTCAAAAGCTTAGAACGGCAGCACATTTTGACAGTTTGTAAAGCACAAGGCAGATCTAGCTCTGGCTGGAACTGGAGGCAGAATGTGGTCATGGCCCTTTCAACCGTACTAAAAGGGGCCTTAGATTAACATTTCCTTTACATTTTTAGGATTATACTAAAAACGTATACAGTGGAACCTTGAGTTGTGGACGTTATCCGTCCCAGAGGCACGTCCACAACTCAAAGCCTTCGCATCCAGAAGTGCCATGTCTGCGCACATGAGTGGCATGATTTAGCACTTCTGCACATGCGCGAGCGGCAAAACCAGGAAGTAACTGTTCCGGTACTTCCGGGTTGCCATGGGATGCAACTTGAAAAGACGTAACCTGAAGCAGATGCAACATGAGGTATGACTGTATGTGCTGGATAGGACTGATTAAGTGTTCTAGTCCAAATCATCCAGGATGGTGAAGAAGGATGTAAAGCATCTAGAATAAATGAAAACAAGCTTTTCATAAAATCCTGGCTGTGGTAGACAGACAAGAGTTTCCCTTCCCAGTCCTATAAACAAAGCTACCGCCATCCAAACCCAAGCTCACTCTAAACTTTGTCAAGTCTCTCCCCCCCCCCCCCCAAGAGACTCTGAACAAGTTTCACGTGCTAATATCTGGACACTGGCACATTCCTGACTGGGATGAAAATGATCCATTTGGTTAAGAGTCTTAATCAGATGCAAAAGAAAGATGATTTGATAAGCTGCAAGTACGTTTTGGAGCAGGATGCAGCAAGTTGACATGCCTGAAGTTAAGAATCAGGTTTTGACCTCCAGAAGTGAGATGTCTAACTGACAGAGGCTCAAAGTTAAAGAAATGCTTCAGGTTCTGGCCACAAACTATTCCATTTCAAAGCAAAATATTCAAATAAAAGTTGTGTTATGTCTGCTAAAAAGTACAAAACAGAAGTTCAGGGCACAGCTACAAATATTTTCAAACCCTGACTGTCTGAAGTGATCCAGATTCAGATGAAGCACCAAGGGTGTAGGGGGAAAGTTTGCCTCATCTAACTTTACTGTCTTCAGCAGAGCTCTTATTGGAAACAGCTTAAGGACTGGGGATGCTGCTTCTAACCAAGACAAATGGCAGCAGGTGTAGAAATGGATAACGATACAACTCCATCCCCTCAGGTTCTTCACAAAAGGTCACGTTTCCGTACAAGCCCCACAAGTAACCAAAGCGGCACTGAGCTATCCAAGAACTTTTAAAGCCCTTTCCTTACAACATCAATCACTGCAGGAAGAATCACCACTAAACTGAACCAAAACATCAAAATTAGTCTTCACAACAAACTATTTTATCATCAGCTGAGGAATGACTGTGTAGAATTGCAAGGTCTTCACTCACTGTGGATGTGCTTTTGGATGTGTTATTCTCTACTCTTTCATTTGAAAGTATCTTACCTGGATTTTGTTACAGTAAGAAAGCCATTTTAAGAAATTAATTGTATGTTTAATTGTACCCAACACCACTGTACTCTTAACAGTGTAATGGCAGTAGAAGACAGGGTGACATATCCAATCTTCTCCCCAGACATCTTATGCCCATTCAGCTTCAGCCTCAGGAACCTTCCCCATCACGGAAAAACCCAAAACCAAAATCAGGTCTTGTTCATTTAAAACAGTGAAGTTCATTACCCTAGTGTCTTCTAACTCCCTCTGGAGTTTCTCAGCTTTGGTCTTTTCAAAGAGCAGGCTCTGTTCAAGCTCCTTAATGCGCGCATGCTCCAGTTTGGTCTGCGTCTGTTAGTAAAAAGGGAAAGGAAGAGAACACAACAGTGCCACCATCACATGCCAGCACAAGAGGAAAGAGGAGCTACATGCAGGATGTGCCACCAGTTGTCTTCTACCAGTGATGAGCAGCAAAAGAGGCATGTGGGTAACAAAACCAAAAAAGAAAAAACAAACAAGGTGATGTTGCAGGTGAGAAAGACCGACTTGAAAGTGTGTGACGACAAATGGCTGATATGTTGAGAGAAAAGATGTGCACACAGAGAGACAAAGGAGCATGGAGAAGAAGAAGAAGAAGAAGAAGAAGAAGAAGAAGAAGAAGAAGAAAAAGAAAAAGAAGAAATGGCAAGGTAAAGTCATGCAGCCAAAGTTATTTATCAGTGTGACAATTATCAGCACAAATTAGAATAGTTAATGCTTTGTAAGATGTGATTCAAATACCTGAGGGCAAAGACTTGTTCTGTGCTGTTCCAGAGGGCAGGACTAGATCTATGGCCTCCCCTAAATTATTGGAGAAGAGATTTTGGCTGGACTTCTAAACAGCAGGAGTAGTTGGGCAATGGAACTAATGAACTACGTGGGGTTCTCCCTCGCTGGACCTCTTCAAGACAAGGCTAGGCAGCCATCTGCTGGGGATGCTTTTGCTCTGGATTTCCTACATCAAGCAGGGGACTTACTTGATGGCCCTTCAACTCTCTGAAGCCCTTCTTCACCACTGCAAGACTGCTGGTGCTCACTGGGAAATGCTGACTGGCTTTTAAAAATAAATAAAGGCTTGTGGTAGCAGGCAAAAGATCTTATGGATAAGTCTGAATACATCCCTAGAGACCTACAAGTTTTTCTGCTCATGGTCTTGCTGTACTTAATAGTTTCTACTATTAAGAGAAGAGTAGAAGATTAGAGATTCACTTGTCACCCAAAACGCAGAAATTGTATGAATTGGCATTAAGTTCCAGATTTATCTAAGCGGGGGTGGGGGGTGGGGGGGGTGACTAAAGGTAACTTGGATTCCTTCCAAAGATTGATCTAGGGTTTCTCGGGGCATCTTATTAGTGAATTACCACAGGATGCCCACCAAAAAGAACTGCTACAAAATTGATCAGAAGTGATAAAAGGTAGGGCCCCCTTCCCCAAGGCAGAGAGCTGGAAATTGCTTCAAACCAAAAAGTGATGCAGGAGGATTTGGGGATTTTGTGATGTGAAGAGACACAATTGCCTTGAACAGGTATCATGTGACATGCCTATGAATCCTGACCATAAACAGGTGCTGCCATCTGTGGAAGATCAAAACATTCACACTGACACTATAAGTCCCAGGTTCCCTCCAGGAGGGTCTTGCAACCCCCACATGCCTTCTCCTTTCCTTCTGGGCCCAGAGAGGCACATGGGAGTGCATAGTGGCAGCAGCCGTGAGCAGGAGGAGGCAGGCTCATTTGGGGAGGGGAGCACTACACGGCACCTTGTCCAAGGGCCCCTCCAAACCTGGAACCAGCACCAGCGAGGGGTGATGTGCTAGGGCATCAATAACCATCCTTGAAGTGGACTGCAAGGAAAACCTAGTTGCTGGGTCAAAACAAGTACCAAACTCCTTGTTGAAGTTATTTTTGCCTATAGAAGCCATTTTCTGCTCACCTCTTTTGCTGCAAGGTGGACAAATGAATGGCTGGACAGCATCCTAAGAAGCCCTGAAGCCTTCAGTTGCTGACATTTAACTCAGAATACTTGTAAGCAATATCTGCTTTTAGTACAGGAACATAAAAGAGCTCTCCAAGAAAGCCCTGCATTATATATAGATGACAAAAGTATTTAGCAGTTATTTACCTCATGACTAGCATGCCAGGTAGAGGAGTCACCTCCAGAATTAATTACTGGGTGTGAATCTGGAAGGTCTGGTTGGAGTTTGCCCTCTCTGAAGGCCTGGCAGGCTTAGCCAGATCCAAGAGAAGGTGCCTTCGCTGTGAGCACCTAAGGCCAGTCCTGAACATGCAGCTAATGAGGTGGGGATTGGGGGACAGGTCCCGAGGGGGGCTAAGGGGGTGTCGTGCTGTTGAAGGCACAGCTGGGTGAGACAAAAGAGGGCCATTCCCAGTGGCTGCACCCAGATTACGGAACAGCAGGTCCTGTAACGGGCAGTCGGCCCCCTCCTGTTCTTCCCCACTTACCAAATGCCATTTTTCTTAAACAGGCTTTTTTGTTGATGAGGCAGACAATGTTTCTTTGGTCTTTCAACAGCTGACGCTGTCCCGTTTTTGTCATTATTTTATGAAACAGCAGTATTTTATTTTATAAGCTGTCCTGAGTGGTATTTTTACACCAGAAGGGCAGGGTATAAATGTTTCAAATAAATTGATTTGAAGAGCTCAATTAATTAATAGAGAACTTGTTTTTTATGTGTAAAAAACAAATGAGGAATTGCTAACAATGAGGTATGGCTAACCTTTTACCACTTGCAGCACAGAATATTTCAACCAACGGAAGTTAGAAAGTGAGTAAAACACGGTGTTGGCGGAGCATCTCTGAAAAGTTTCACCGGAGAGCAGCCATACTGCATTTGCGGTGCAGGGACAATTTGTGGTGATGGGACAATAACAGCCATGATACGCAGCAGTCACCATCTCTAGTATACCAACTGGAAAAGATCAGTCAGTCTCAACCCATTCCAAGTATACCCAAAAGATTGGATGAGACGTATTTCTTTTTATTACCTGCCATTTAAATAGCACTTTTCTACAGCTGTGTATAACTAATGAAGAAGCCACATATCATTAAAATCAATTAATTTAAACAATATTACAACCAGTAACACTAAAGAGGAGGTAGAAACAGAACAATTAAGGCAAGTTTTTTAAAATTCTAAATGCCTACTAAAATAAATACTTCTTAACAGCTCACTTAAAGTAGGGGTGGCTAAGCCATGATTCTCCAGAGGGTGCTGAGCTATAACTCCCACTGTCGGTGGGGCTTGGACTCCAACAACATATGGAGGGCCACAGATTACTCAACCGTGATCTAAAGGCAGGAAAGGAAATAAAGTGGCTGACTTGAGCTCTCCAAAGAGAATTCCATAATTGTGGTGCCGCTGCTGATAATGCCCTGTCCTTAGTATGTGCCAATGGTAGGGCCCACGGAGGGGACCAAAGAGTGCCTCTGAAGCTGCTTAAGGACTCAGGCAAGCTTGTATGGGCAACACAGCCCTTCAGGGAACCTGGTCCGGGATCCCTCCTTCAACAGTCTCCCCTTGAAAAAGATGGTCCTCTCGATAGGACCATCACTGGACTAGATGTAAATCATTGCAGCGTCTGACTCTTCAGTTTCCCAGATAAAGAAAGGAGCAAGAAAAAGGGGATCTAAACGAGTCACTGGGTCAGTCCTTCTTTTCCTTCTTCATACGCACACTGCTGAGCTTGCAAGGCAACTCTGCAGACAGGCACAAAAGCACCCTGGGAAAATCAAACTCTTCCATGGTAAAAATCCAAAAATTAGTTACAAGGAAGAACTGTGAAGAAGAAATCACCTTGTTCTACTGGGGTTTTTTGGGGGATGGGGGTGGAATTTGGTCCCATGTATGGCATTCTCTTCTAAATTCTGTTTTAAAATTGCCTGTAGGCAAATGATAGCTGTACAGTTTTTTTTTTATTTTACTCACGAAAATGTGAGATTATGCTGAATTATGCTTTCCTCCAAGGGATGTTTCTCAAGACAGCTAATTTTTTGAGGTGTTGTTTTCAGTTTTACATCAATGGCTCCCATTTCTCCAGATCTGATACAAATCAGAAAGAGGCAGGGATGAAATCTCTAGAAGAAAAGCAGCAGCTGCCCTTGTGTCTTACCTGCTGCAAGTAATATGGACACACACAAAACTGGGAGTATGGAAGAAGATAATTTTAAAAAATACACTCTAGTTTTGAAGTGTGAGGCCTGCATCTCTGCAGTTACAAAAAATATCCCACCCACTATTTTGGGCCCTCAGTATAAAATCTATAACTTTATTTCTGCATAAAAACTCCCAGAGGGGCAGGTGCATTAGTCGGTTGCAGGGGGGAAAATCAGTGTCCTTTAGCACCTTAAAAACTTAACTAATTTATTTTGGAATAAGGTTTCATCATGCAAAGTGGACTCCAGGACTCTTTCTTCTTTCTGCGTAGAGCTGACAAGCTTTTTACTAGCTGTTGCCTTGTGCTTCTCCTAGCAGTTTGGCCTTCAGACATTGTAAGTCAACAAGGCAGTTTTCCCTTTCAATACCATGAAAACCTTCATACCCTAAATGTATACAATTATGATGTTGTAAATGCAAAGGAGCATCAGACAACTAGGAAAAATATTTCTGCTCTAGCACCTTTCTACAGGTACAAACTGGAATAAATGGGGTGGTGATCATTCCAAATCCCCTGTCCTGGGAGGCTGAGAACCCTAGAAGATGTGGCATCAACCTTTTAGCAAACGCTCAGATAAAAAGCCAGCAGCTAGCACTTCAGCAAGCTTCCTGGAAAAACAAAGACGCCTAAGCGGCAAGATGCCTGCTACCATACATTAAAAGTGAAAGGAGGCAACCAGCATATAAAAGAAATCAGAGCATGAGGAAAGCACAAAGTATCCAAAAAAAGAAAAGGGGGAAAGGGACAGATTGCATGCAGATTTATTTGAACACACCATGGCCTGATTTTGAAGAACAGAAGAGACCAAGTTTGCTACACTTAGCTCTGTGCAAATGGAACATGGAAGAACGCACAGCTGAAAACAAGCTTCATATTTCTATTTTGTTTCGGTTGCGTCCCTGGGGATCTTAGAAAAGCCACTAACTTTTTCCCTTTGCAACAAGCAAAACAAGTCAAGCAGGGAAGAGAATCTTCCATGTAATGAAGTGAAACTATTTCTCTCAAACATTTAAAACTGAACAGGCGGGAGATATGCTAATTGAAGGATAAAATTTTTATCTTCTCCTTTTTGCCTTTCTCTCTTCTCATGGAACATGGGAGTCTCATCTCCTGAACTGCCATCCACTGAACATATGTCAGAGCTCCTAGGCTGGCCAACAGAATTTTGGTAGAGGCTAAGCCTTTTGCTGGTTTTAAACAGAACCCAGGATTAACTGCCTACAAAAAAAGATCACAAGGCTTTAGAATTAAGAGCACTGTGTGAAGCTTGAGGACTGGGTATAAAACACAAACCAAATCTATGAATACAGCATTATTTTTTAACAAGAATTACACAAGATCCTACATTTAGAATGCTGCCGTGGTTCTCACAACTACATGCACACAAACACGGAAGCTTAGGCCCCAACAGCAGATTATTTCATTAGTGGTTTAAATACATCATCATCAAAAAGAAGTTTTACTGGTAAACTGTCTGTGTTAAAATGGGTTGGGGGGAGTATCTCCACACATTCAGATGTCCTCTTACATTCTCAGGATCTTCAGAAATCTGCCTCTTTTGCTATCAGCAAAATTAAAACAAAGAAAATTCATGGGAATGCTTAACACTACAGTTTAAATACAGTGAAAAAAGTTGGTACATTCAGTCTGAAGACTGGGATGGATTTATAGAATTGCACCTCTTTCTCTCTGAAATGATTTTCCTCTTCTCCCAGTGACCCCATAATACAAGAATTACCTGAAATTGAGAGAGTGTTCACAAGCACACCCACCCATGGAAACTGTTGGATACGGAAGTTCCACAGGTTGCCAAAGGCTGTTGGGGGGTGTGCCTGCGTGCAAATGTGTACACATGCACAAGGGGGGGGCGGCTAGGTTCACAGTGTGATCTTTTCTTAGAACTTATACATAAACTGAATTGTATGCTATGTCCAGAATACAAAGTGGGCATGTAGCCAATGTGTTTTCCAGCAAAACTGATTTCTAAGACTTTTCCAAGGTCAACTTCATATAACACTGTACTTAAAACTTCTCACTGTGGTGATGATGGGGAGGGAACAGCCACTTTTCAATGAGAGAAAGTTAATACATTTCCACCCTTTATTAACCTGAGTCCACAAAAAGTAAAGATGGGTAGAAGTCATTGAAATAAATAATAAAATTATTGGGGGGGGGTTGTATATACTGATAACACAAAAAGGACACAACACTATAGGCTGAAAAGAGTAAATGAGTGTTCCATGAATTCTAGATAAAGTGTATGAAAGACTAATGTAAAAGTTGAACTAAAAAAGATTTGAAATGGACATCTCAATACAAGGCTAGCATTTCCAGATTGAAACTACTTGCGGCTCTGCAAGTCAGTTTTGAATTTTGCACTGCACATAATACAGGGGGAAAGGCAGTGACTAAACATTCTGTTTTTTTCAGACTAAGCAAGAACATGTTAAAGAAGCTTCAAGATAGCCGACGTTATAAATTAAGAGCCAAAACAGCAATGTAAGCACGGAGCTTTTCTGCTTAAGCCCAACATGCAAATCAATGTGCCTACAGATTTTGGTAAAATACGTGTATTGGCAATGAAGCAAGAAGATGCTCAGCATCCACATTTTATCCAATACTTGAATAGAACATAGTCTAAGAAACTAAAGCCATTGTCTAGAAGTGCAGAGTGATATTTACTATAAATGATGGACTGGGCTATTTACTGGCGCCTTAATGTACATACCAAAATATACCAACTTCAGCATTCATTTCAGTAAGGATATAGCTATTCACTGCAACTTTTAAAAACTTTAGCATTGGATTTTTAGTTTGCAATTGTAATAAATATTTTGGAGTGGTGCCTGCAAAATATATAAATGATGGAACTAAAAACATATGGATGAAACTAAGTTACTTGTTCAGATGCAGGATGAAGAATTAGGAAAAAACCCCATCAGTACTCCTACAAGCTACACAACTTTAGAATATATTCCAGTAAAGAATATAACAGTATCTCTATTTGTCTTGTGAATTTCTGGACTGTCAAGCATAAAATCCTGTAATCTTCGTCTGTTTATAATCTGCAATAGTAGTAGCTAGAATAATCCTAAGCCATACAATCAACTTTGCAGAGCTGGAGGCATTTTACCTCTAAATCGCCTTTTGTAATAGATTCCTCTTCTACACGGAATTGGAGGTCTTCAACCTTCCTGCAAGGAAGAAGAGAAGGAAACAGATCTGCTCACTTTTTTGAGGGGGAGGTAATAAAGCATTACAGCTACCTTATTTTACTCATTCAAATTTATATACCATGTAATAAAAGAGCTCTAGGTGGTCAACATAAAGTATACAACTATCAAATAAAAAAAAACTATCAAAAGAAACCAAGTAAAAAAAGAATAAAACTATATAGCATAGATTAAAACTGAGCACTACACAAAAGAAAGAAGTCTAAGAATTAAGAATTAGAGCTACCCAAGGGGAGGGGCACAACCCAAAGAGCAGGTGCCACCACCGAGAAAGTCACTTCTGTATTGTCATTACCAAGTGACAGTCTCCTGGCCATGGAAAGGTACAGACTAGACGCACTATAGAATTAGAAGGAGGCAATGGATCCCTGCTCCCTTTATGGAAAACAAAGGCAATTCCGGCTGGGGCATGCATACAGCATACAGCATCCATTACTTCTGCAGCCTCAGGGGGGACATCTGATGTCAGGTGACATCAGAGGGCCAATCCTCTTCCACTGTCTCATAACACCAAGCCTTATGAGGAATGTTTGAAGGAGCTGGGTATGTTTGGCCTGGAAAAGAAGAGACTAGGAGGAGATATGATAGCTATCTTCAAGTATCTTAAGGGCTGTCACATGTAAGATGGAGCAAGCTTGTTTTCTCCTGCTTTGGGAGGTAGGACTCGAACCCATGGCTTCAAGTTACAAGAAAGGAGATTCCAACTAAACATTTGGAAAAACCTTCTGATGGTAAGAGTTGATTGACAATGGGACAGTCTCCCTCGGGAGGGTGCAGGCTCTCCGTCCTTGGAGGTTTTTAAGCAGAGGGTGGATGGCCATCTGTCATGGGTGCTTTAGTTGAGATTCCTGCATTTTAGGGGGTTGGACTAGATGATTCTATGAACAGTCAATGCCCTCTTCAAACACAGGTTGTTGCTGAAGGAGAACATCTAGTACTTCCTCTTGGATGCCAGGTGTCCACCCAACTGCTCAAAGGACTTGCCAGTTTACACATCCAAGTGCCTGAGACCATGCTATTTTTAAAAGGTGTGTCAGTTCTTTCAACTGTTCTAGATATAATTCTTCCCTTGGTATATGTTACATCCTCCAAAACAGGCCATTGAGGCTAACAAGTGGATTGTATTACACAGCTGGTCTATACACAGCACATCTTTGTTGTTACACCTCTGGAAATTTATACAACTCAAAGCCATTTAAATATAGAGAAATGTTTATCTATGTCTTTGGCAATCCCTGGAAGCATGTGGGAGTTCGCAGGGAAAATATATCTTCTTTACCTTAACCACAGTGAAATTCATAGCCAACACATTTCCAGAGGAAAGGAGCAGTTCCGATGAGAACACCGCTCTTCATTGCTGCAGCCTCAACAAAGGGTGAAGTGGGTGAAAAGAGGTAAGCTGCTGCTGAAGACTGGCGGAGACCGCATTTTGGGTGCCATTATGAGCAGAAATTGGGACGCAGGTGGTGCTGTGGGTTAAACCACAGAGCCTAGGGGTTGCCAATCAGGTCGGCGGTTCGAATCCCTGCGACGGGGTGAGCTCCCGTTGCTCTGTCCCTGCTCCTGCCAACCTAGTAGTTTGAAAGCACGTCAAAGTGCAAGTAGATCAATAGGTACCACTCCGGTGGGAAGGTAAACGGCGTTTCCGTGCACTGCTCGGGTTCGCCAGAAGCGGCTTAGTCATGCTGGCCACATGACCCGGAAGCTGTACGCCGGCTCCCTTGGCCAATAAAGCGAGATGAGCGCTGCAACCCCAGAGTCCGCCACGACTGGACCTAATGGTCAGGGGTCCCTTTACCTTTACCTTTATGAGCAGAGATTAGTCACATGGAGAACTGACAACCTACTGGAATGGGTGTGTTCTGTCTCCACTTTTGGATGCATTATGCCTCTGAATACCAACTGCTGGGAATCAGAAGTGGGGGGGGGGGTTGCTATTGCTCTTATGTCGTCCTTGTGGGCTTCCCAAAGGCAACTGTATGGCCAGTGTGAGAGCAGAATGCTAGAATGGATGGCTCCCTAGACTGTTATGTTAACCCACCGGGAAGTTTTCTTGTTGAACCATCATGGAAACAAGCAAAGGCCATGAAAAAACACTAACAATCAACTCATTCATTTCAAACTGTCTTTCACAGGAGTTCACAGTAGATTGTTCTCTATATTAATTAGCCATATGAACTTCTTGCGCTGGGCACCAAAATACCTCCCACAGGAAAGCCCTTGCATGTGATGAAAATCCTATTTACTACATCGTGTGTGAGCATTGCATGACATTTCTCTGAAGTTACTCAAAATTCTATAGTAAACACAAGACCCATAGCAGGAGCAGAATTCTACAGGTTTCATAGAATCATAGAGTTGGAAGGGACCCAAGGGTCATCTAGTCCAACCCCCTGCAATGCAGGAATCTCAGCTAGTTTGTCTGTGGGATGCAGAGAGACTCAATTTCAAATCTGCACTTATCAGCAGTTTCTGATGACTCCATAGTTTTTTCTGCTTCTGAGGCTGCTCAGTTACAAGTTACAAGGGTATGTGGAAGTGGAGGAAATACTAGATGTCCGAAGCCCTGAGTATTTCTTGAGCTGCAAAATGCCAGTTCAGTGAATGTGTACCAGCCAAGTACACTGGTACTATTAGGTTGCTTGGCAACTTGCTCAAGGCCAACCAGGGACAAAGTTAAAGCAGTCACTGAACTGGAATTTCCATGACTTGCAATAGTTTATGCCTTACTGCTGTACAATATAAATATAAAGCAGTAAGTCTGCTCAAAAACTTTCTGAAGAGTATTAGTACACTTACAAAACTGTTTTCAGATGCAAAATTACCTCCCACCTTTATCTGGTTCATCTCTAGAACCCTGCAAAGTTAGCTATGCTAATATTCCCAGTTTTTACAGAAATGAGGAACAGAGATTAGACAGCATATTCCCTCCTCCCAAGGAAGACAGACAAGAGATTTCTAAAGAAATAATCATCCTAATCTAGCTGCAATTCCCAAGATGATTTGAGGAAGGCCTTTACAGCTAAAAGTGGAATAAAACTGATTTGAGCCTGTAGTACAGATACAGAGAGGGGAAATTTCTGGAGGTTACACACTAAATCAACAGCAAAGATGGAAAAGGAACCTAGCCAGCCTCGTTTCTTCTCTTCTTCCTCACCAGCCCCACAATCTTTTTGTTCTCCATCAGCATCACCATCAAGTACTTATAAGGATGATTTACTCAATGCCACACAATGAGTACCAAGAATTATAATTTGTTCTAAAATGTCAAAATACAGCTTTCTGCATACCTTCAAATTACAAATTTAGCATACCTTCTTTCTTCCTCCAGTTGGTTAAGCAGTTCCACCTTTTCTCTGTCAGCGGCTTCAACCAAAGCCCTCAACTGGTCCATCTTAGCCTCCATTTCCAGTATTCGCTGATGAACAAAGATGCATATTAGACAAGCCACCCATTTACTTAAAATCAGTATATGTGGTTTAACGCCTTGAATTTGCCTGCATCAAGAAAGTAACAACATGCCTTATCAAAATTGAGCTAATGCAGAATTAATGTGTTTATCCTGGCCAGTGCAGAAAGTGTTTGGGGTTGGATGGTAAGGGTCATTTTTTCCATGTTAATGATGGAGTCTCTTTAACAGACCCAAGCAAAACTTCTCTCTCAGTTTTTGGCAGAGCCTTTTTACTTATCCATCCTCTTGCACTAGGAAACAGAACAATCCACATTTCAATGGGTAAAGGGCCTACCTGATCATGGCCATCTCGGGCCAATGCCAGCTGCTGCTCTACTTCCCCAACATGGCTGGTGGCCTTAGCAACCTCTGCTCTCTCCAGGTCCCTCTCAGCCAGGAGCTGCTCAATGTGCTGCTGTTTCTCTTTCAGTGCTTCCTGCAGAGCAGTGGTGCCTGAAATCTTCCTTGCATATCGTGAAGATGTTTCTGTCAACTTCAAGGATAAGACATGCATCTTTAAGAGCCTAGCTACCACCTTAAAAAGCATTAAAAGCACACTAACTCAGCACACAGAGTCAATCTATCCTTTCTTCTTATATACATACAAATGTAAGACTGTCATCATGCAGCCCCAATTGGAGGATTTGTAGTGCTTCACCACAATCTTAAAAGTGGAAGAGGAGGGGAGCAAAAGAAAAGGCATGTTTTAGAATGTCAGTTTTAAACAATAGCAGAGGTTTGTATAAAACAGGAATGGAGAGAGACAGAGGAGCTGTGAGGATATGGGGCTTGAGTGAGTAAAGGTAAGTGAGGTGGGGGCAGGTGGGACTGGCAAGCAACGCAAGGAGGGGCACCAGCCTCTATAAGCAGCATGAATATGCATACGTTTACAGGCAGATCTTCCATCATGGGGCAAAAACAGGCAATGGGGAGGTGAAGTGAGGGATAGGAGAACCACCCTTAGATTATAAACAGTTCACAGGATCCAACCCATGTGTATGTTTGTCATTCAAGACCACCACAGTACAAACGGACTGATTTGGTCTGAAGTGAGAGGGTAGATAGCACATTCTGCAATGGGTACCACTTTAGTCCAAAGAAGTGGACAGCTTAATTAGCAGTCCTAAGTGCATGCCTATACAGGATGCTTCCCTGGCTTTTGGTATGTGCTTTGTTTGATAGATTACCAACAGCAAGAGCAGCAGAGAAGTCTGCATTGGAGCAGCGGCCGTGGGGCCAACATCACTGCCTCTCTTTGTCCAATCAGCACATGATTTCCATCACAGAGGGCCTTCTTGGTAGTGGCATCGACCCTGTGGAACACCCTTCCATCAGATGTTAAGGAGATGAGTAATTATGTAACTTTTAGGAAACACCAGAAGGCAGCCATGTATAGGGAAGCTTTTTAAGGTTCAATGTTTTATGTTTTTATACATGTTGGAAGCCACCCAGAGTGCCTGGGTCAACCCAATCAAATGGACGGGGTTCAAATAAATTATCATCATCATCATCAACATCAATGCTGTGTGGACATGGTGGGTGTGGCATGTTGGAAAGAGAAAAAATCAAGCTTGAGTTTGCATAGATGGCTTCTGACCACTGGGACTTTGCTGCATCAAACAAGTATATCTAGAACACAGAGAAAATTCAGAGCTGAAGCTCTCTTGTGACTACTTTTTTAGGGGTACGCCATTTCTCAGAAGAGTCTTAGTCTGTTGCAGCAGAAATGACAAGTTTTGCTACACCCTGAACATCAACAATTTTATTATATCAAAAGCTTCTGTGAACCAAAGTCCGCTTTACCAGATGCATGAAGTCTTAACAGGTATAGCATATAGTTTTGGGGGTGGGTGGGGCTGAAAACAAAGTATGGAAAAATATATATATCATACAGCCAAACTCTTCAGAGGGGCAGGACGGGCTGTGACCTTCGGCTACCGGCATGCAGTGTTTCCTTGGCACGTAATGTGGGAAATGGCCCTTAGTATCTGTCCCAGATTCCTGTTCTGTGTAAACATAACATAGTATGAATGTGCTGTGGTGGCCCTGGAATGGAGGCTGATGGAGTGGAGAGATGTGACACTGGCACCAGTCTTCTGCTAGTGATGTCATAACAGCCACACAAGGCGGCCAGGCATGCCGTTGGCACCCAGTGGAACCAGCTCTACGAAACTGCTATAGCTCCATGCCGGCCCTTCAAGGGTCATTCACACCAGTAGCAGATCTGGGACAGGGTGTGCCTACTCCGTGGAACCAGACAGTGGGGGGAGGAAGATACCTGGCCGCCAGCTCACCAGCTTCAGTGAGGTATACCTTATAGGGAAATTTTTGCCTGAGAAAGCTAGTATTTACTTTCCTGTTCAGTTTTTCATTTTAGTAGCTCAAGAAAGGAAGCAAACATACCTGTGCAGCTAGACTCTTAATGCAGCAAGGGGAAGATAGGAAGCAGAGGGTTCAAAGGGAAACAAAGGGCTGGCCTCAACCTAAGATGCGAGCCTCAAGAGCAGATTAGCTTGTTAAGCTGCTAAGCATTCTTTGGCCTGGCTGCTGGCTAAATATAAAGAGTGTCCTCCTGTTAAGCCAAAGAATTCTCTCACTTATTCAAGTCAACCTAGGATCACATGCAGCAAAAAGCAGTTTGCCAAGGCCTTGTGGAAAAAAATATTCTTGGGTCCCACTTCTGGGTACAAAATATGCATCACCAGTTCTTGCTGTCTTTATTGAAGCATCTACCCTACCAAAATTGGAAGGAATCTTAAATGGACTAATGAATAGAATTTTTGGGAGTGCCATTTTTAAGATCCTGGTGGAAATTGGAATTAACCTGCTCAAATTGACTCAGTAGGCTCTGTGATTAGTTAACAGTTGTCCCTTGCTCAGAAGATTCCATCACCACAAATCCCAGCAGAGAGTGAATCAGAGAAGCAAGGAATTATTTATGATTAGGCAGCCCTTACCCTTTTATTAAAAACTCATTTTTTGTCACATTCACTTTGCTGAATGGCTAAATGCTAGTTCTATTAACAATTCTACCCATCTTATTAACCAAAATATATTGGTTCTAATGGTTTTTTAAAAACCATATGTTGTCAATGCCATCTGTTCTAATAGCTGGCATGGAATAGTGCATGGAATAACAAACTGCAATAGATCATTGTTACCAAGTTATTAAGAATGGTCATATGAAACATAAACAAAACTTTCTGTGATGTTTGGCCTAATTTTAATCCATCAGTATAAACTAATTGGCAGAGCTGCAAATTTCCATTTGCTGCAGGTGACCAAAGGTTAGAATATTAAAAGTTAGATATTAAAGTTAAGCATTTCATCTACAGCATATAAGATTTTAACATAATACAAACTCTACACTTTTCTTGTGTCCAGATCTTATAAGATAACATGGTTTAGAAACTAAAGAAAGAGGCTTCAGCCCACAAAAATACTTCTGACTTGAATACGTACTCAGCAACTGGGAAGTTACATATAACCATGATTACTGTAACAAAGAGGCGGAAAAAACTGTTTTCAAAACAGTGTTGAAAAAAAGTGTGTGGAAATACAAAAAAGAAAAAGACACACCATTCACACACACACACACACACACACCCCCAATAATTTCTCTTTAAACTAAGGAGGGCCAGAACTGAAAACAGGAATGAATGAAGCCATGGTACCATTTTAACAGTGCAGCCCCATTACGCATCTGAGTCCAGTTGTCCAAAAGGACTTAACTGGCTCATAAGTGCATTCAAGACTGAAGCCTAGGTCTGTTACTTGGAAGTAAGCCCTACTGGCTCCAGCAGGAACTGCTTCCAAGTAGGTGCATTCAGGCTTTCCGCCCAGTTTTACCACAAACTGCATTCCAGGGGAAGTTATGGTGTAGATCCCAGGCAGGTTATTCAGAAACCCATTTGTTTCATAATTAAAACATATGCCTCTTTCTTATTTTAAGTAGCAACTGTTAGTTTGAGGTAAACCTTAAGTCTACGAGCTTAAAAATAATCTAACTCTTCTATTCTCCAGGGCTAGCTAAGATTCTTTTCATGCATGCTTTAAGCGAAGACAAAACAGAAGAAAATGGACCATGGAAAATGGGCCGTGTCTTTCCCAAGGAGCCAAGCACAGGCCACATGCAATGCCAATCTCTGTAAAGCATGCAGTCAGAAAGTAAGCTTACTAGTCCTGTACGGCTCGGCTTGCTGCTTACTGATGAGGCCACAGAACTCAGTGAGCTGACGGAAGAGGCACTTGGGCTGCGCTTCAAGCTGGAGGGCATTGGGATGGCTTTCCTGACCGCTGCCTTGGCTTTTGCCGGTGTGGTTGATGGGAAGCCAATCTTGGTAACTTTATGGACAGGAGCAAACAAACCATATTTGGGCTGGCATTGGAAGTACCTGTGGGGGAGGGGAGAACACCATTAATGAAAGCCATACTCCACAGAGAAACATAATTGCTAATTTATAGTTCTATTCAAGTCTGTAAAAATATGTTGCACATGCAAACATTCACAAAGACACGTCAGCCCTAGTCATAAATACCTTTGGTCAGAAGCAATTCAGTAAGATGCTTACATGTTAAATTGCCATACAGTCAATAGGACTACAGCAGTATATGAAGAAATGCAATTGCTCTGTTATGGCTTGGAGAGACTATGTTTTTAATTCAGCAGATTTTATATATATATTCTGTTTTAACTCATTTTAGGTTGTTGGTTTTTAAAAAAGGTTTTAAATGATTGTACCCCTCCTTATGCTGGTCTATGGTCATAAGAAAGTGTTGTTGTTGTTGTAAAAGGTCCTCCTTGTCTACATCAGACTGACTCCGCGTTGCACGACTTAGGGGGAGAGCTTGAAAATTAGCATCACCTTGATGCTCACTATTCAGCATTTCCAGAAATGTTTAGTGAACAGTTTGCACTCTCCTTCCTTCACTTTTCATAACCTCTCATACACTTCTATTTTAAGAGACCCTTCTGAGCGATCTGCATGCAGGAGGCAAGTTTTGGGGATGGTGTGTGGCCACAGAAATGCAGAAAATCTGAAGAAGCCATTTGTACCAGAAAAGGGGAGTGGGGGAAATGGGTAAGTAGTAAGTGCCCATGCTTCCACCTGGGGCAGATGGCCCCTGTGCAGGAGGCAGGTGGAATGGTTGTACAGTGGAAGGAGTTGGGAAACCTTGTGAAAATTCTGTTAACCCCACAGTTTCTAGTATTACCTCCTTTAGGAACTGGGCCAAATATCAGTTCCTGTTTACTTTGGTATCCATTTAATGTGCTGCTACATCTTATGCATGCTTATTCCAAAGGGGTGCCATATATTTTTGTCGCATGGGAAGCCATCAAATGGTCTGAAATGGCAGCTTTCACCCATGGTCATGTTCCCTTGACAATCCCCCTGCCTCGCATCTATAGAAAAAGTTACTTGCTGTGTCATGGGGGGAATGTGGGACACAAGATACACAAGATGCAAAACGGGAAAGGTGGAAAAAGAGGGGGGGCTACTAACAAGAAAACTAAGGAAAAAGGAAAGGCTCACTAACAAAATAGGAGTTTGAAGGTGACTCACAGAAAGCAAGTTCCCTAAGCTGCAGCTGGAGCAGTACCATGTGGGTAGCTGCTCATTCCGCTCCTTGATGCATGTGCAGTTGAGATTAAAAAGAGATTTCTCTTGAGTAGGACGTGGAGTGAGTGCAAGCTCCCTGGCTAAGATGCTGGAACAGACAGAAGTTGGCTCAGCACAGGTGCAGAGCCCTTGTGTGAAAGCAGAGAGACAGTGATATGCCCTCCCGGGGCTTCCTGGATTTTGAACTAACCTTGTTCCAGCTACTGCACCATCGTTCTTCCCTAGGGGTTCATCTAATTCAACACCACACCATTCTCCCTTCGCAAAGTCAGTCTCCCCCAGGAAACGGACTACGCCAGCTTTTGTTCCACCAACCTGATTGCAAGGAGAAAGAAGGATTTTTTAACAAAAGAAATTTCCTTTTAAAAAAGAAGTACCAAAATTAAATTGGAAGCACAAGATTTACTTTGCATATCTAATCATTTTCATTGCATTTTCATATTTAGCTAATTTTTAACCTACTACCATGCATTCACCAATGCACACCCAACAATTATTCCAAATTGGTTACTTTGTTCCTCACACAACTCCTCAGAGACTTTGACAACAGATTAGGCATCTTGGTTTGGCAAGACGACCAAACTGGCAAACCAGGTTTTCAATCAACCAGCAACCAGAATTAGAAACCATGGTTTGAAGTGGGTTTGCAAAGCATGGCTTACATTCAAGTTTTGTAAACCATTGTTTGGCCTCCAGAAGCTGTTGTGCCATAGAAACAAAACTGTAGCAGGGATGGAAGCAAAATGCCCACTTGCATATTTGGAAGCTTCCATTGTACATTTGCACAACTGAGACAAGACTGAACCACTGCAGATGTGCCCACAACAAATTGTCAGGAACTGCCATTCTCAGCACATGTCAAATTCAAAATAGTAACTAGTTCCTCAAAGAAATATATTTCATTCAGCTTAGTTATTTTGGACATTTCTTTTCTTTTTTTTTTGGCAGAGGAAGCTACCTGTTACAACTGCCAACAAGCACAATAGACCAGAAATGGCCCTTTTAACCTTGACAGGAAATCTGAAGGCCAACCCACCGACACAAACTTTCCTAATACTAAGAACTTCTAATAAATTTATACACAAAAATATAAATTAAGTTTTATTTTTAATAAATTAAGGTGTCAGGAGCACTTTGTGTTCACAGCACCTACTATATGCACAATTTGATTCAGGTTACAACTTCTCCCAGGCCTTTGGATAATTAAACAATCTATGGCCTTTTAAGCTGGGGGGGGGGCGCGAGTATTGTTTTTGTTTGCTGCTATGTTATGTATTTTTGTGTTTTTATGTTATAAGCTGCCATGTGATCCTCAGATGAATCCTCAAATTTATTTATTTAATAAGCTGTTGTTGTTGTTGTTGTTGTTGTTGTTGTTGTTGTTGTTGTTGTTGTTGTTGTTATGGCTTTCTCCCCCTTGATACGGGTGGTATAATTTATGCTCTAAACCTTAAGAAACAATAAGGCAGAAGTGGTCAATGTATGGAACAGGAATTTATGACAAACCTGAAGACAAACCAGCCAGGGAGGGGGAAAGAGGATCTGATAATCTCGTGAAAATTCAAGAGTCCTGTCTACACTTCAGCCCAACATTGCTGCCTGTTCCCTAGAAGAAGAGGCCAGGGCCCAAACCACAGGAGCCTGCATTCAGACTGCAGCATGCCCTGGAGAAATATGTCAATTAAATTTCAACAGCTTTTGCAGAAAAAATTACGAAACATAATCTATTGCTAGTACTTAGCTCAAAAATAGTATAGTTGGTTGACATGCTACTATGCTTTAGTTTTGCTGAATGGGAAAACTTAGTTCCGGGAAGTTTAAATGTTTGATGTTTTGCTATGTTTTTATATGTGTCATAAGCTGCCCAGAGTGGCAGGGAAACGCAGCCAGATGGGTGGGGTATAAACAATTAAAGTATTATTATTGTTACTGGTATTATTCCCCTTTTCTAGAAAGTCCACTTGACAAATTTAGCAAAAACAAGGGCAATGTTGCAACATGATTAAAATAGCTGCACTAGTGTCCTTCACTCAAATGGAGGGAGTGTGCTAAAAAATTGAAGAGCATAAGAAGAACTGCCAAATCTTTTTTTAGCAGAGCATGACAACCCCATATAATTCAGAAAGGGTGATATAAAATAGTAATGAGCCAAAGCAGCTGATCTGGCAAATCACTGGGACTATTTTGCAGCCTGGGGTGACGAGAGGAAGAGTTTAGTTTGGTACTCAGTCGTGTTTTAATCACAAGCATGGATAACACCATGATTAAACTTCATTTGTCAAATTCAAAAGTAGCACATATTTCCCACAATGTGGACTCGATCTCTCTTTTCTACAAGCACATAAAAGGCTTCCTGAGGAGAACAGATGGCATGAACAAGCCTAGCAATGTAAACAAGTGTCTTTAAAATTCTTCACCTGCAGAACACAAAACTGACTGTGTGGTATGCAGAATGCAAGAAGGCAATGAAAACAGTCCAGATCCAAGGATCCCCAGGGATGCACCTTCTGATGGTGGAGACGTCAGGTGCCATCTTGGTTGCAAGTGGATGGCAGTCAGGTGCCAAATGCGCCTGGCACCTGCCAAATTTCAAAGGCTGTCTCAGAGTGAACAAGGCTGGGAGAGAAGACCTATCCTAGCAGGGCCGGCCCACTCATGAGGCAAGGTGAGGCAACCATCTCAGGTGACAGGATCCACAGGGTCAGGAGATTCCAATGTAGATCTTTATTCCCTCTGTTTCCTGATGTAGATCTTCACTCACCAAATCTTCCCTGGCAGGGAAGGAGACAACATTTTGTGGTTTGCTTGAGATGCCAAAATGTCTTGGGCTGGCCCTATATCCCAGGCATCCAGGGAGCTCAGAAATTTGGAGCCTATATCCTAGGCTTTTGGAATAGTCCCATGCACGAAAACAGGGCACAGGCAAAACATCTAAACCAAGAAAATGCTAGATTTACAAATGGGTTTATTGGGGCATGATGCATTTCACAGACAAGAACCAACTTTATTTAAAGCACAAAATGGACTGAGCTGAGAATGACGAATGAATGTGTAAATGCTAGAGCACTAGCGAATGGATGGGTGGACTCACACACACCAGTGGTTTAAGCCTCCAGAGTGTTTATCTAGTACTGTATTTTTATGTTGTGATCTGTCCTGAGTTCTGCAGGTGAAGGGCATTATACAAATTTAACAATCAATCAATCAATCAATGTAACAACAGAAAACGTCACTCGTCACTCAACATTACCAAAATTATCCTGTAACAGCTATTTTTTTCTGTATTACTGATCTAAAAATTATATGCTTGATGTGATACTATAGTACAAATGTTACTGCTATTTAGTTACTATTGCCAAACCTCCATTATATTTTAATCTGTATATAAACCACCTTTTTTGCTGTGCACGACAACTGTGAAATTTAATGTGGACTTTGCCTTATCTATCCATACTCTGAGGAAGATCAATAAAATGAGAGATGAGCTGAACAATTCACAATAAAACCAAAAGCTGCCTCTTTTTAAGCCCCACCCAAGCAAGAAAATCTGCTTTGCAACATTTTGTGAACATCTGGCAGCACAAGTTTCTGCTTTAGAACTCATCTGTAGCAATGGGCGATTTTATCAAGCTATGTCAAAGCCATACAAGACCCAACTGTAAATCCTACATCAGGAGCAATCTTGTTTAGAGACCACAGAACTGTATCCAAATCCAACAAGCCACAAAATGATTTAACTGTTCATTCCCTGTTGCCCTGCCAGCTTCTGCAACAAGACCTTATGTGAAGTACACATGCACTATGGCCTGGTTGCAGATTTAATGTGTTCAGTCTTCATACAGTGATATAAGAGCTTGAAATAACATTTGAAGTGAAAAGCAGTTCCTTAGTCTAGAATTCGGGGATAGCAGTGAGGTAGCCAATGCACTTGGTTTGCCACAGGATGCCTTTGTCTTGATCCAGTAGAGTTCTTCTTAGGCTCTTAATTCCAGTTGTGATCCTTTGACTTGCTCCTTTATTGCCTTTATTCTTAACTTATAGATGCAACCACAAGGGCTAGACATTCCTTTCAAAATATTAAGAAATTTTAGTTGTCTACCCAAAAATATATTTGGGAATCAAATGCCTGTGCACAGCTGCACACTTTCCTTATCCCTCTTTCATCCCTAAGTAGAAACTTCTGCTCTGGACCATCACACCATCTTCTGGGCCGTGCATGACCCTTCCTGGATGCCCCACCTCCAGACATAAATAAAACCAGTTCCATTTCTTTCTGCAAACTACAGAAACTTCATCTGAACAAGCTGTTGAAAAACACACAGTATTAAGAGTTATTCCTTTCAAAAGCTCTGAAGTGCTTGTGATACAATGGCAGGAAAGGCAAATGTTTTAGATTGTTTCCATTTGGACATGCTTTAATCAAATATGGGTGCCCATTGGCTTCTAAGAAGGACAAACGCTTCATCTGGTTGCTGAATGCAAAAGCAGACATATCACTGACTTTTCTATGCTCCTTGTCTTCTAGAAGAGTATCACTTGGCTGGAACTCCATACACCCTGAAGCAACAATATTCTCAGAACCCTTTTACTGTACAAGGAAAGCCACAACCTCCACGGACTTTTAAAAAGCAGATTCAGCCTTTGTGTACCAGGATCATTTAAGATAGCTCTTGTTACACAATATTCAGTGTGACCATTTAAGGCAAGGTCCTCTCAGGTGAGCTATATTTTGACTACAGAAGCACACGTTAAGAGAACTTAAGTACATTCACCAAATTGGGTCAGAAGCATCCCTCTTCCTTTGACAAGAACCAACTCTGAAGGAAAGCCACAAATGCTTATGCTCACATCTGTCATCAAATATCCTCCTTAATGGAATCTGAAAATGAGAACCATCTCATTGGGCTGTTTGCTCTGTGTTCATTGTAACAGGGGAGTGAGGTGTGGGCAACAAGCAGTCCCCCCAAAGTATACCAAAAGCCCTCAATGGCAAAACAGGTGAAAGATAACTAGCGGTATGTTATGACGGCTGTGAAGGTGCATGAAGGCTGCAGCAGTAAGAACATACCAATCGTTGTGATACTCATGCTATTGGAAAAGAGCCTTTCTGCAAAGACTGTGCATGGATCAGTGTGCACTGATCTCCACACATAAAACAAATTAGCGCACACGCGTCTTCCAAAACCCATAAAAAAAAAAGTCTCATGGAGAATAGCCTGTACAAAAGGTGTGGTAGATTTTGAAGAAGCACAAATTCAGGACAAAAGGGAGAAACAAGCAAAGAGGAAGGCACATTTGACAAATCGTCTTCATGATCATTCCCACCCGTAAACTATGCCCACACTATGAAAGGATGTGCGGATCCAGAACCGTCCTCCACAGTCATTTACGGACAGACCACTAAGATTGTGTTCATGGAAGACCATCTTCCTCGACCACGCAGGATCACCGAGAGAGAGTACAGCTACTACAAGTTAAAGATTACAAATAGGAGATGAAACAGTTGCTCTGGTGGGGAAGGAGCTCAAATAATAAAGCTAACCAGCAAACTTATCTATCAAAGCACTGGAAACTATTTTCTTACTGAAAACTAATAAAGAAATCATGTTATCTCAAAAAATTAAACAAAGTATCCTATTCTAAATGATGTAGCAATTTAACTGCAAATTAAAATGATCAGATTTACACCACTAGTTAAGATATCAACATCAAAATGTTTATTCGGCTTTACGCCCATCATGAAACACAACAAAACAAATCAATAAAACAGCGGACTCGTACAAACCACAAATAGTATAACACAACTCACAAGGACAGATATTAGCCATTCATAAGAAAAGGTTAAGATATCTATGTAGTAGTACCAGTAGGAAACTGGACTTAAGGCTGCAATCCTACACACTTTTACCTGGTAGCAGATAATCCTATTGACCTTTATGGGGCGTACTTCTGAGCAGATATGTATAGGATCACTTTCAATGATTAAACTGGATTTTTTCTTGCTCAGGTTATACATGTGTTAAAATTCAGACATTAAAATTCTCACTTCAAACCCACTTACTTCCATTCTAAAATATGGTGCCATCGCAAGAGCCTATATAAACAAAAGCTGTAATTCTAGACAGGATGGATCCTTACTGCTTTTGACAGGCCAAGGCCATGATGAGAATGATAACCAAAATGATTCCCAAATGACAGGCCCTGAAAGGCTTTCCAGATTGCTCTTCCCATTGACAACCCAGTCAAAGCATCTACTTATATCTAACAGGTCTCAGATTAAGTTGTGCCTTTTGGGAAGAAACTGCCAGGTCTGCAGAGCTGTGACAAGCAGGCAAACAGAGTCACTTAACTTGTCTAAGAAAGTAACAAGAAGTACTGTAGACAGAGTTCATGGAATGTTCCTGCTGTCAGTGTGCGCAAGGAACTTGAACTGGGCAAGCCCAACAGCATTTATGTTGCCTTGAGGAAGAACGTCCTTCAGACTTGCAGCAGCAGGTCCTGGGCTGGTCTTCCCCAGCACCTGCCAACACCAATTGGCCTTAACTGCCCACAAGCATGAACAGCAAACGCAGCTGGAGAATGTCTGGGTCACAGGATACTGAATGAGAGCGGGGAAAACTTTTAAGACCCAGGAGAAGACTTTGCTCTGACAAGTTTCTGAACTAGCGGGTTACATGCCATAGACTTATGGTCCTTCTACCTTTGGTTTAATTCTAGTGACTTCTATGGTTTGATTAAATCCCTGCCATTTAGCCACAGAATCACCTGAACTCGACTTCTTAGCTACAAGATGTGAAATGCAGGGGAGGCACGAGATTGCAATTCTCAAACTGTGCTGCTGCAAATAAGTTGTTTCAAGTATCAAAAGGTCCCTGTGAGCCCAAAGGGTTGTATCCAATGCTTGGACCTACGCAAAGCAGTTTCACTGATGTTAATGGACCTGTTAGTCATCTCCATTAATTTCAACTGAACTACTCTGAGCAGGAGACACAACAGATACAACCCAAAGATTTTGCCCAACTCAGAGGCTGCCTGCTGCATGATCCTACTTCCTTCCAACCAGCCTCTGCTGGACAGGCAGGTGGTCCTGCCATATCTGCATTTGGTAAGCCTGGATCATGCAGTCTCTCCTGACAAAGAGATGTTGCTTCATTGCCTGTCCTTTGTGGAGGCTGCCTACTTATCCCACCCACTTCTAAAAGGCCACAGATGGCTGTTTCATTTATATATGAGAAAAATCTTCCGTAAATTAAAAGATCTTCACGTGAGTCCTAAACAACAGAGCTGGCCCCTGGCAACCACTCTGGGTAGGGAACACAGCAATGCACCTGCAGCGTCCGCCACCCAGAAGTCTCTCCCCGCAGCAGCCACCTGCCTCAGCTCTTGATGGCCTACAGAGGAAAGCTTTCAACAATGATGGCAGTGAATAGGCAGGTTGACATGGAGGCACAGTTTGTTGGTTAGTGGAAAGAAAACAAACTTACCAAAACTCTGTCCCCCATTTTGAGTTCTCTTTCTCCTTTCTTCAGAGAGCCAGCTTCAGAAAGGTTTGATATGGATTCGCTTGCCGTTTTGGAAAGATTGGTAATTTGAGAAGTGGGGAGTTCCTTAGCAGTAGGAGGGGATGTCTTGTGGGGAATACCTGTGGGGGGCAGGTGCGCTGCTGCAGAAGGTGAAGACACGAGGCTAGCAGCTGACACAGAGGTTGGCGAAGTCGCCCGGGAAGCAGGAGAGGCCTGCGTACCATTGGCTTCATCCTCAGTCACTACTTTCCGTGTTAGCTTAGAGGGTCTCGTAAAAATTCCCCTCAGAGGCTCACACTGGAAATAGCGAACTCCAGCCACAGAGCCATCGTTCTTGCCAATGGGTTCATCCAAAACAATCCCTGCCCACTGTCCAGGAGCAAATTGTGTTTCTCCCAGGAATTGGATAAAACCAGGCTTATTCCCATTGACCCAAACACGCTCCCCGATTCTGAAGTCATCCACAAACTCATCCTGTGCTTCTGAAGTGGGTGCAGTTGGCATCTTCTCACAGGCTGCTGTCTTTTCTGACGGGGCTAGAACCAAACACAGCAGAGAGAGTCAGACATATTTATTCTGAAGCTATGTATGTCTGCTTTTGTATCCACACTTCAGTCACATCACCTAATCAGAGTTTCTAGTCCCATCAGACCAATAAGGACCAGGTTATATAGTCAGGTCAGTATAATGCAGTGTTGGCTGGAGGTCAACCTCCCACCTCCCTGTGAAATGAGAGGATATCATGTCCCAAAAGTTTGGAGGGGAGCTGGGAGAACACACACACACACACACACACACACACACACACACAAACATCCAACTGACTCCTGATTTTGCAAAACATCTTCAGAAATTCACCCCACCACATGGCAGCTATTAAAAATTAAGCATGCATCAGAAATGTGCACCATTACATTTTTATCAGAAAATGTTAAAAAAGGAAAAGCCACATCCCTCATCGTCCTTACCAGGAGCAGCTGATGCAGCTATTTTCAGCAATGTGCCTCCAGGCTTGCTGATTTTGGTGGGGGCCTTAAGCCCACTCGGTTTTAACATACTCATCTTCTTGTCAGCGTTTGATCCCCTCTTGTCTGCAGTAACTATCTTTTCCCAAACATGGATGCAATATGGATTTCTACGCCGTTTGCCTCCAAGTTAAACCTGTGTATATATTAGAGAAACAAAAATTTAAAGATAAAATGTACTTTTTGGTCTTAAAGAACTTGTAAAGAAACTTCTGGACACAAAGCCCACAAGCCTCAGGAAGAATAAAGGAACATTTGCAGGGCAAGGTTGGCTATTGCCACATTGGAAGCCTATTTCATATTAAAAACAAGTTGATTTTTTTGAAACTTAATTTCCACATTTCATCTAAAGGTTGCTGGGGGGCGGGGGGGGGGAGGGAGAGAACAGAGCCCTTTATGACATTACTAACATTACCATAGAAAATATTCAGCTATTTGGGATGTTCAGACAATTCTATGTATTTATAAAGTGCTGTGACATTGCAGAGCAAAAGGCACCAGCAAGCAAAGGGGAGTAAAAGAGTGAGGGTGGGGTGGGGTGGGGTGGGGAGGGAGATGGCACATGAGGCCTGTAGAGGAATCAATGCTTCTAGAGAGCTGAACAACAGCAACAACAAAACTCATGATGCGTTGCTCAGCAGAGCATTATCCCTTGGCAGCTAATGAAGAGAAACCCCCCTCTTCTCTCCGGGAATTCCTGGCTGAAGATCACAAGACATTCTACAGGCCCCCATGCAGCCCCCCAGCACTGCAGCCAGAGTTATAAAGGAGGCTTCTCCTCCTTCCCAGTTTCTAGGAAAAGTGAATGGCTTTGATTTAGAGGCCCACTAAGGCTTTACAGAAGGAAACAAGTGGCAATATTATTTTTCCTAAATCAATTTTAATCAAGCATTCCTCACTACGTGCTGAGGACTGGCTTCCTTTAACTGCAACAAGAAGGCAGCGGATTGTTTCTTTTTAAAACTTACAGTGCACTGGTGATCTAAATGTATCTTTGGCTGTTTGTCAACACACAACTTACGCCAAAAGGTCCTTGAGAGAGGCATCATTTGTGTGCTAGTGGTTACAGGTGGTGGAGGTGAGAACAATTAAATCACCTACAAGGAGCACTTAGAGGAGGCAGAGAGGTTTTGAAATGGTTTCGAAAAAGCAACTTGGTTGCTCAACTGTTTTCTCAGAACTTGACATACAGGTTATGGAATGCAGATCCTGGTCTCCAGTGTACACAGAGTGTCCTGGCAGCAGCACAAGTCTCTGAGCTTGCAGCATTTTTAGGTCATCCTCTAGGACTGCTAGCAATACTCTGGCCTGGCATGGAAATGTATTATAAGAGGACAGAACGCTCCTCAGTAGGAACAGAAGCAAACTCTGCACACATCTTCCACTCCTCTTGCCCCCAGATGCGTTTCAAACTTTTGTTTGAATATTTATTGGGAAACAAAAACAGGCAGCTTCTTTCACCATTTTGTGCAATGTTCAGGGACTTGCTGCTGTTTAGCATAAAATCTGGATCAGAGCCTCCCAAACCGTCCTGGGACTTTTCCCCTCCTCTCTCTGCACCCTAATTTCCCATTATATCTGTCTGCATGACCCTCACTCCGTCAACTCTGTGGCCTTCAGCTGCCCTATTCTCTTAAGATGACCCTGTTCTTCTTTGCTGTCCTCCATAGCAATATGCCCACCGCCAAAAGCTAACTGTAAAGTGCTACCTTTCTTATCATTTATTTTATTTAAAACGTTTAGTTCCTGCCTTTCCATTAAAATGCCTGAGGCAGCTTACGATAGGAGTTAAAGTAAGAAATTCAGAAGGTAAGAGATCAGGAGACAGCACATTAAAAACTAAAAAACCAGACTGCTTTAGCCACCCATGGTTCGGCTGCTAGCAAGGCAGGCTAGCCATCCTGACTAGGTGCCATTCAGGGGGCAGCAAAGGAGGGGGCTGTGGGCTCACCTGGAGGAGGCTCGCCTGGTGCCCAACCTCTTTATTCCCCAAGGCATTTTGTATTTTGAAACATTAGAAATGAAGTTTTTAACTTTGCTACTTTACTTGTGTGTTGCATTGATTGTTATTTGGTATTTTTAATAGGTTTACTGTATTTTTTTGTTTTAAGTATGCTGTAAAATCATCCTGAGATAAATTATAATGGAATTTATATACCAAAAATAAATATGTTAGCAGAGTTTGAAGGCAAGGCCTCCCCGCTCCAACCCTGCTTTGTGCTTTGCCTTAGTACTGAATTGTATGCTCTTTGAGGCAGGGACCCATCTTCTTCTGCTTATGTTATTCTGTGAAGTGACACATATACTGAGAAAGCCCTATACAAAATAATATTAAAGTCAGGGCTTGGGTGTGCATGGATGACCTGGTGATGAGCAGGGGGGCAGGAGATGCCTACGGTGGCGCCAGAGTTCCACAGGTGCCTCCTACCCCACCACAAGAAGAAGTGTGGAAAAGTAGCAGCAGCCAGGACCCCAGCTTTGGTGGGGCGGTTGGGGGAGAGAGGGGGGCAACTTCCTATTTCACCTACAGTGGCAAAATGGACTGTGCTGCCCCTGCCTCTGATCATAGTGTGTTCTTGGTTTATGAATGCTGGCTTGCTAGGGAGCTACAAACCAGGGTACTGGATCTGGCCATCACAGGTAGGTAGCCTAGTTTTAATGGCAGCTCTCTGGTCCATTTCTCCCCCTCACACCAGGGGAGGAGCACAGCGGGCGCACTCAAGCAGCAAGTACCAGCACACTGCCCATTAAGCTCCAACAATCCTGCAGCCCTGGCTTGCCGTACTGCAAGAAGGCAGTCAAGGGGTGAGTTGTGAGATCGGCCACTTGTTAATAGAGTGCATAGTGACAAGGGGAAATGGATGAAAAAGTCCTTTAAAAGCATAAGAGAATTTATAGATGGTCCCCAAGAACAGATTCTCCACATGGAAGCACTTCTAGTCCCTGGTATTTCACAGGCCCTTAAAAGCCACAATTCATTTAGTTTAATGCCAGCACTGTAAATCCCTTGAGCTAAAACACCCCCTGAAACCCTTCAAATGATAATTCCAGCAGATTGACCACAAGAAGTGGTTAAGGGGGGAGGAGAATAACTGGCATGCAGAGCATTAACAGTTCATCTGCTAGGGAAATCAACAAGAGAAGAAACCATAGCCCAGTCACAAGGAAAGGGGAGGAACTTAAGCAGCAATTGATTTCCATTGATGCTTATATGGCTATCAAGGAAATTACAGGGCTAAAATGAAACCTTATATTCAGAAACTCAGGTTTTCCCCTCAAATTCCCTTTAGAGGGTCCAAACTTTAGATGTTCTGCATGGTAACCCGCATTCTACAGCATTATTTTAATTGAATGTCAGTGTTCAGGATAAATGCCCCTCACTATCTCATTAATTCTAAGAGCACAGCAGCAATCCTATGGAGTCAGGGCCAAGGGTCTCTCTAGGCCATCTGACAATCAGCAGCCAGCACCAGATACAAACAAAAAGCAGTTGTCTCCATACACTTTCCTTGCAGCTTTGAGAAATCCAAAGTTCAGGGACATGTTGAACAAACCCAGTAAACCTTGTTTAAGCATAACAGAATCAAAGGTCTGAAGAGGATCCAAATACCGTCCAACCCTAGACATAAATCTCTATGCACTGTCCCATTTCTCATGACCCCTCCTTGCAGCCCTTTTACACATTACCTCACATCCTCAGTATTACCGTAATTTTCACTCCAAAACACGCACTTTTTTGCTCCTAGAAAGTAAAGGGAAATGCCTGTGTGTGTTACGGAGCGAATGCCGTCAGTCAAGCAAAGCGGGAGCCGCTTGAGGGCACCCTTCTTCTGTCCCGCTCTCGCTTTGCTTGCTTTACAGCCAGGAGGAGGGGGAGGAGGAAGGGAAGGAGAGCCATGGCAGCACAGCGGGCAGCAGCCGCTTGCACGCGAGGAGGGACAGACGGGAGCCATAGCGTAGCCAGCAACAGCTGCTGCAGCCTCAGCTAGCAAAGGTCCGTGCGCTCTCTAAACGGAGCAATGAGGCTGCAGAGGGACGGCAGGGCACAGGAGGGCTCTGAGCCCCGAGCGCAGTGAAAAGCAGTAAAAAAGTTTTTTAAAAGGCTGCTGGGGACAGGAGGGCACGGGATGAGGGAGAGGGGGAAAGTACGATTCTCCCAGCGTCTCAGCTGATCCGCTGAGCAGGACTTGGGTTGCAGGAGATTCGCCATTAGCTGCGTAAAGCAGCAAAGAGGGAGAGAAGGAGGAAAGCGGGAGAGGAAAGGAGCTGCTTACACTGCTGTAAGTGGCTGCTGTCCGGTTGGCTCCTTTAAAGCAACAGTGCTCTTTCCCTCCCCCCTCTCCGCTCAGCTCGCCGAAAAGCTCCTTTTCCACACACCCCACACGTGTTCCTTCTCCCCTTAAACCCCTCGCCTGCATTATTAGCCGCATCCTTCTCCACACACCCCACACATGTTCCTTCTCCCCTTATACCCCTCTCCTGCATTATTAGCCGCATCCTTTTCCACATACCCCACACATGTTCCTTCTCCCCTTATACCCCTCGCCTGCATTATTAGCCGCATCCTTTTCCACACACCCCACGCGTGTTCCTTCTCTCCATAGACCCCTCGCCTGCATTATTAGCCGCATCCTTTTCCACATACCCCACGCGTGTTCCTTCTCCCCTTAAACCCCTCTCCTGCATTATTAGCCGCATCCTTCTCCACACACCCCACACATGTTCCTTCTCCCCTTAAACCCCTCTCCTGCATTATTAGCCGCATCCTTCTCCACACACCCCACACGTGTTCCTTCTCCCCTTAAACCCCTCTCCTGCATCATTAGCAGCATCCTTTTCCACACACCCCACGCGTGTTCCTTCTCCCCTTATACCCCTCGCCTGCATTATTAGCCGCATCCTTTTCCACACACCCCACGCGTGTTCCTTCTCTCCATAGACCCCTCGCCTGCATTATTAGCCGCATCCTTTTCCACATACCCCACGCGTGTTCCTTCTCCCCTTAAACCCCTCTCCTGCATTATTAGCCGCATCCTTCTCCACACACCCCACACGTGTTCCTTCTCCCCTTAAACCCCTCTCCTGCATCATTAGCAGCATCCTTTTCCACACACCCCACGCGTGTTCCTTCTCTCCATAGACCCCTCTCCTGCATCATTAGCAGCATCCTTCTCCACCCACCCCACGCATGTTCCTTCTCCCCTTAAACCCCTCTTCTGCATCATTAGCAGCATCCTTCTCCACACACCCCACACATGTTCCTTGTCCCTTGAATGCTTTTCCTTCGCTCGCCACTTAAAACATGGTTACAAAGCACGGATCCACATGGATCCTCAGGATTTTTGCACTGGGTCACCCCAGGTTCACCATCAGATCACGTAGCATATCCATGGCTACAGCCTGCACCAAAAAACACACACGCACCCACTGTTTCATGGGGCTGCAATGGCGCAAAAACGTGGTTACAAAGCATGGATCCACGTGGATCCTCAGGATTTTTGCATTGGGCTACCGTAAACTCACCGTCAGATCACGTCTGTGGCCACAGCATGAACCACAAAAATCATACATCCACTGTTTCGTTTAGAATATTTTTTCTTGTTTTCCTCCTCTAAAAACTACTTGCGTGTTATGGTCAGGTTAGTGTTATAGAGCGAAAAATACGGTATTTAATATTAAAAGGAGCAAAGGTTAACATAAGCTCCAAGACCAGGGACTGATTATTAATACATTTATATCCCACCTTTCACTTCAGTGAGCCCAAGGAGGTGTACACGGGTCTCCTCCTTCCTGTCCTCACAGCTGCCCAGTGGCAGTAGACAATAACTTCAAACTTGAGCCTCTCATGTCCTAGTCCATGGGTAGGCAAACTAAGGCCCAGGGGCCGTATCCGGCCCAATCGCCTCCTCAATCCGGCCCATGGACAGTCCGGGAATCAGCGTGTTTTTACATGAGTAGAATGTGTCCTTTTATTTAAGATGCATCTCAGGGTTATTTGTGGGGCAGAGGAATTCATTCATTCCTCCCCAAAAAAAGAATATAGTCTGGCCCCCCACAAGGTTTGAGGGACAGTGGACCGGCCCCCTGCTGAAAATGTTTGCTGACCCCTACCTAGTCCAATATTCTAACCACTACAACACACTGCCCGCAAAGATTACCTTACTATACCATCCAAAACAAGCAAGAGAATCAAAGCCATTTTGCCAAAAGCTTTGCTTTTGCATCATTTAGCCAAACTGCCTATTTGCCTTTCTGCTTTCTTTTCATATGTTTGCCTTCTCTCCCTCACCATCTCACTTTCACTAAGCTGCTAGTTTTCTTACATGCAATAAGCCTGCTTTTTTGTTTAAACATAAGGCAACATTTAGAAATGCCACCCCGTCCTGGCAGTCCGGAATGATGCAGTCTAAGGCGAGCTTTGCCAAGTGATCTTGCTGAACATATAGATCAGCACAGCAAGCAAAACACCAACAAAATCTTTCAGCAGGCTACCTCGTGTGGGGGTTAGGCTGTTGTTGTTCTTTAATAAATCTGTATACCAACCTACACCCATAGGTCTCAGGATGGTTCACAACATAAAAGTATAATATAAAAAACACAAAATACATAACAAAAGTAAGAACAAAGACAACCCAGTAATTCCCCCTTCCACAACACATTTAAAAGGGCATGGGATGTCAATCAGCCAAAGGCCTGGCTGATGAAGAACGTTTTCACTTGGTGCCTGAAGGTATATAATGAAGGCGCTGCCTGAACCTGCATGGGGAGAGCATTCCCTGGGAGACACTGCAGAGAAGGCCTGTTCTCATGCTGCCATCCTCCAGACCTTTCATGTGGGAGCACACAAAGAAGGGCTTCATAGGATGATCTCAGGGTCTGGGTAGGTTCATATGGAGAGAGGTATTGTGGTCCTGAGCCATTTAAGGCTTTATAGCTCAAAACCAGCACTTTGAATTGGGCCCAGAAACTAATTGGTAGCCAGTGCAGTCAGGCTAGGATCAATGTAAGATGCTCAGGCCATCTTGCGCCAGTGAGCAACCTGGCCACTGAATTCTGCATTAGCTGAAGTTTCCAAACCATCTTGAGAGGCAGCCCTACATATAACACATTGCAATAATCTAACCTAGAGATCACCAGAGCATAAGATAACAGCAGTTAGGTCAGGCTTCCTCACCCTCGGCCCTCCAGATGTTTTTGGCCTACAACTCCCATGATCCCTAGCTAGCAGGACCAGGGGTCAGGGATGATGGGAATTGCAGTCACAAAACATCTGGAGGGCTGAGGTTGAGGAAGCCTGAGTTAGGCTATTCCTGTCCAGAGAAGGGTCAGATGGCTACGAGCTGAAGTCACTTTCATTAGCTTTTTCAACTTCACAGAATTGTAGAATTATGCATCTCAGTTTTGCTTGTCAAACCCACAAGAACATAATGCACCAAATGGATCACTGAAAACAGTTTGATTCAGGTACCTTGAACACTTATGTTGAACATGATACCTGGGGTTAGAGGAAGTAATGCTGCAGTTCAGATTCAGCTGATTTCTTTGTGATGATAAGAAGTGGGTAGTTTGTTTTTTGGAATATCTCATCTCCTTAGCCTTGGAACAGATTTCCTTCCATGCCAGCAGAGTACTAGGGATTTTCCCACTCACCAATTTTCCCTTCACCCACTCTTTCTTCATTCAAATGCTAGTACTGAATGATAACTAGTCCAGGAGCTAAACCAACTCTGTGTATTGTCTTCTCAAAGGAGTCATCAACTCCATAAACTGTAGGATAGCTCAACATCTCCTAGGCAATTAGGAAAAAGAATTGCATGAAGCTCATTTAAACAATGCATTGAGAGTAAAACTGATTTAATATGGAAAAAGAGGGATTCAAAAGGTGGAAAAAATGTGAAATACACTTTCACAAATGCATGTTAGGTCACCTAACATGTCTGAAAGAAGACAGGAACACCAATAAAAACTACAGCCATACAAGCCAGCTTTGACTTCGCTTAGAAAATAATGCAGCTTCCTAAACTGAGGGAGCAGCCTCAGAGTCCTCTCCCCACAAGTCTGTCAAGTCCAAGGTATCAAATGCCCACCAGGTGCTGTTTTTAAGGGAAAGGGATCCACTCCCCATTGAGGTTCTCACACTATTTTCAAAAAGCAGGCAGGTCATATTCTGCTTCCCCACCCCTTCTTATGCCAGGCAGAAGAGGCACATGAAACAGGCCGTCCCCAGATCTTAACTGCTTGGTGGGCTTGTACATTAATATGTGAGCATCTAATTTTTGTCAGTCTTAATACAGTAAGGTTGGCAGTCAAAAGCAACGCTAAGTGGAAGCAAACTATTGGGAAATTAAATTTTAAGCCCAGCAACATATTACAGGCACAGGAAAATATAAGACAGATGGAACTTCTCTGATACAGAAAGCAGTAGAGAGTCCAGGGTGTCAAAAGAGCAGAAGTGGAATTATTGCAGCAGGTCATATTCAGGTAAAAAGTTGCAACCTTTAAGGATTTCTGCCACAAGGCGATGTTTTGTGAAAGTAACAGTTGAACCATATGCAGAGATATGAAATAACAAAAAGTCTATTTAAAGCCTGAAGTTCTGGTCATTCTATAAGTTACCTACCCAAACTGAGATATGGTTGCTTTATTTCTGTTATTCACAACACTAATATCTAAGACAGCTTCCAGGGGATCAAATCCTTGAGTGGCTTGGGAAAGCTTCAAGTGCTGCAGCCTGAAATTCCCTCAGCTTGTGCTCTTTAATTAGTGCACGGTTAAGTCCATGAGGGGGTGGGCTCTCTCCTCACTGCTGCCTTTTGTATTATGACTTCATTGTCTCTGACCTCATAGCCAAGCATTCAGGAATGTCTGCAAGAACATGCCTTGGAATGCCACTGCTGGTCAGACTCAGTAGAGACGAGAGGGGGAATGTTTCTCCAGCTTCTGCCATTCCAGGGAAAGGAAGGAAAAGCTCCTCGATGCCAGCCTTGTTACTGCTTTCTTTAGAAGAACAGGGGCTATAATTCCCAATATATTACTTATATATTCATAGAATCATAGACTTGTAGTGTTGGAAGGGAGCCAGGGCCCCTGCAATGCAGAAATCTCAAAGGTGGCCATCCAACCTCTGCTTAAAAACCTCCAAGGATGGAGAGTCCACAACATCCCAAAGGAGACCGTCCCAAGGGATTCCGTTAGAATCTCCTTTCTTGTAACTTGAATCCAGTGGTTTGGGTCCTAGCCTCCAGAGCAGGAGTCCCTCCCCTACCTTCCCAGGGGCAACTTGAAACCTGCGTGCCCTAAGGGAAGGCAGAAGATAGGAAGCCCAGGTGAGTTTGTGTCATCAGCTCCTGAAGATCATCAGCTGGCCTGAGAGGACTCTGTTGTTCTACATTAGTATTTTTAAAGTGTGTTATGTCTTGAGTGCTTGACAGAAAGGCAGTATTAATGAAAGCGAGTCTGGGGCTTGTTGACCAAAAAGCAGGATATAAATGTTTAAAATAAATAAACGGTTATACAATATTGTTGTGTATGGTTATAACACAGGAAATTATTTTTTCCTGACAGAGGGAAACAAGTCAAAACAACAAACCTACTGCACTTCTACTATAACTTCTGCCATAATGATGTCGATATATTTGCTCTTGCCTGTCGTCACACAGTAATTCACATGAGTGAAAAGTGGTGGCTGCAGCAGTCTGCTGGCTCTTTCCCCTGCCAGCCTCGGGGGCCCTGTCCCTGGGATCCAGATCCACAGGCTGGCCAGTGCCTCTATTGGCTACCTTCTTCCTCCTCAGCCAACCTAGGGATCCACTGCCACCACCAATTAGCATGAGGAGTTGGCAAGGGCAGAAAGAGGAGCCGCATGGAAAGGAGGAGGCCTCCAAAAGTGGTGGCCAGTTGGCCTCAGAATCCACAGGCGTGGCAGAAAGAGGTAGAAAGAGGAAGGATGGACTTCCGGGTTGGCGCCATCGCCGAATGGCGGGCTCCCTCCGTGCTCCGGAGGGAGCCGGCTCGGCAGGGGTTGGGTTCTACCGCGCCGGCGACGCGGGGACCCTCAAAAGCCATGGGCACGGAGCCCCATGGACATGGTGACTCGGCTGGCACCTTTGCGCCCCTCCCCGGCCCGCGAAAGAGCCTTTTTAAAGGCTAAGGAACGGGCGCCTGGGGGGGGTGTGCTTTGAGTCCGCCGCTTCCCCTGCCGAGCGAAGCCGCATGCCATTCGGTGGAGAGCACTAGCTTCTTCTATTGAAAATTTGGATCCAAAAGAAAAACCCGTGAGTAATTGGACTATGGATTAAAAAGAGGGATAAATTTTTAAAATTTGATGCGAACGGGGGAGGTGGAAAAAGGAAGTCAGCCCCCCCTTTATTGTAGAAAAGACAAAACAAAGGACTTGACAACTAAGATCGAGTGTAACCCTATCTTGATGAACTAACAACTTCGCGAGGGAAAATTATAAGTTTGAGCTGGAGGAGAAAAGGAGAATTTGCATTAAAAAGCAACCCCCCCCCCCCCCGGAATCCCTGGAGCGATCTGCGAGAATACCTGGAGAAGAGTAATGGAGGTTTTGACAGCTGTCAAAGAGCTGTCAAAACGGAAGAACAAAATAGAGACGGTGTTTTGAGGACTTTGCCAGTTACATTTGGATATAAATTGGATACAAATTGTTTCAAATAAGGATTAACAAGCTATTTGGACTGGTGGATGTGATCTGGAAGGGAACTCAGTTACTGTAATCCATCTAGAGGAGCTGAGGGATATTGCATGTGTTTTTGCTAGGAAACTTGAACAGTTGAATAGAACTTTCAACCTCCTGGGAAACTGCAGAAATGGAACATTATTTTGTCTACAGAGGTCTACATACTACAAGAAACAATGGATTTATCTGTTGGAAAATGAAAGGGACATGACGTAATGTTTTGCTCCTGAATAACAAGCCTCTGCAGAGGAATTAGAAGCTTTTGGAAAAAGAACCTTTCTGCGGGAGAACAGGGAAACAAAAAGGAGGAGAGTGACCGACAAGAATAAGGAAACAACAAGAACTGGACAGAACTGGAAGTGGGGACATTTGGGATATCCAGATTTGACAAGCTTATGGAAATAAAATTTGGAGTTTTTACTCCTGGATACAAAAATCTGGATAGAAGAAATGAGCCCCTTTTTGAGATAGACTCCTTCTAAGATTGGACACTTGTGATTAAAAATGACTGGTAAAGAATCAGAGAGATATGGGTTTAGTGAAATGTGGGAACACCAGGAAGATATTAGAATTGGAGGGATATAAGGAACGCAACAGGGAAAGAGGGGAGGGAAATTTGGAATCCAAAGGCGGTAAAATTATTTTTTCTTTCTTTTTGTATTTTCTTTTCATCTGCACTATATCTGAAAGGGGGGAACTCGTGGAAGGGAAGACAGATCTTAGGGGATGGGAATTTGAAAAAATTGGGTTATTGACGATGAGTGTAATTTGGGGATAAGAACTTGTTGAATTTAATTGTTTATTTAGAAGATTTGGAACACAAGAGGGGGGGGAGGGGGAAGTCCTGGTTATTGGAAGAAGTGTATAAATTGGATTTAATTTGTTTTAATTTGGAAAATCTTAATAAAAATTATTTAAAAAAAAAAAAAGAAAGAAAGAGGAAGGATGAAGACGTTCCGATGGGTGGAGTGGGGAGGGTGAGGGGAGGGAACAGGGAGGGGTCAGTGAGCCCAAGGAGGTACACACCTGTAGACAATGACAACTGAATGACTGACAGAAGCCTGAGCACAGTGGACCAACACCAGCTGATGACAAGGCTCCCCAAATCTCTTTTCTGATGAGAGCAGCTTTTGCATCTCATTTGAAAACCAAGGACCCATAGTCTGGAGGAAGAATGGGGAGGCACACAATGCCAGATGCTTGAAGTCCAGTGTGAAGTTTCCACAGTCTGTGTTGATCTGGGGAGCCATGTCATCAGCTGGTGTTGGTCCACTCTGCTTCATTAAGTGCAGGGTCAACGCAGCCGTCTACCAGGAGATTTTGGAGCACTTCATGCTTCCTTCCGCAGACGAGCTTTATGGGGATGCTGGCTTCATTTTCCAGCAGGCCTTTGGCACCTGCCCACACTGCCAAAAGTACCAAAACCTGGTTCAGTGCCCATGGGATTACTGCGCTTGATTGGCCAACAAACTCGCCTGACCTGAACCCCTGAGAGAATCTATGGGGCATTGCCAAGAGACATGAGAGACATGAGACCGAGCAATGCAGAAGAGCTGAAGGCTGCTATTGAAGTTTCCTGGTCTTCCATAACACCTCAGCAGTGCCACAGGCTGATAGCATCCATGCCACACTGCATTGAGGCAGTAATTGATGCAAAAGGAGCCCAAACCAAGTACTGAGTACATATCTACTCAGTAGCTTCTACTTCTCAGAGGTCCAATATTGCTCTATTTGCAATCCTTGTTTTGCTGATTTCATTTAATATTCTATTTTTCTGAGATTGTTAATTTGGGGTTTTCATCAGCTGTACGCCATAATCTTCACAATTATAACAAATAAAGGCTTGACATATCTCACTTTGCATGTCATAAGTCTATCTCATATATTAGGTTCACCTTTAAAGTTGAATTTCTGAAATAAATGAACTTTTCCACAATATTCTAATTTTCGAAGTTTCACCTGTAAGCCATCTATACTCAGCTATCTACACACCTGAGCTGCCGCCCTCACTGTACTTTTATCAGATCTTGCCCTTTAGAGACAGTTTAGGTGTTCTTTCCCCAATATTAAAGGTGACTTGATATTTCAGCATCTGCCCTTAGGTTCTGAATAGTTCCCCCCATTTGATGCTGTCAACTCTTCTGGTACTTAAAAACAAATTAACATCAGCTCACTTCCTTTATTTGCAAGAGGTGCTTGCCCTTTTCTGTTCCTCTTTCCTCCTCACTGGAGGAGTGGCGTGCAGTTTTCTAAGTTTATCAAAGAAAAACTGAGTGCTTTTCAAAACCTTTTCCCTTTACACTAAAACATTTTTTTAAAAATCCTAACATAACCAGCGTGACAGCAGGAAAATTCACAATATAAAGTTATTATTTACTAGTTCAGTAACTAACATAAGTTTTTATGCATCTCAGAAATTTAAAAAGATGTAACTGAAATTAAAATGTTTATTTTTAAAAAAACAAATTTGATAAACATTTTTGTAATAAATCCTCAAAGAACTTTACAAAATTAATTTTCTTAGTACAACACAAATAAATGGCATTTGGATGGTTTTATAACATGAATCTTTCATACAAGCTACACAAGCTACAAATTTTATCCCTCTAAGCGGATCCAAGAGCTCCTCAGAAGCTTACCAGGGGTTTCTCAGTGTAGAAACAAGTCATGGTTAAAAGCTCCTCTTAAAAATAGCTTGATCACAACTAAAGAGCCCCCCTGCAGCAAATAGCTGCAAACAGGATCCTGAGCAAGTTCTAAGACGAACACAGCTCAGACAGAACATGTCTTGAAATCCCCTGCTTTTTGCAGGAATGCTGCTACAGACGTACACAAGCAAACTGATGTGGAAAGAATTCCATGGCGGTAGATAATTTAGGAGATCACTGGTCTAAGGCAGTACAATTTGCACACTGCATTAGCCAACAGCTCACAACACACTGTTATATCCTATGAGTTATGGCATGCAGATTTGGACACAACAGCTTGGTTTATGCATTACACTAAACTACAGTTAAAATAATGGTATAATGTGAACAAGCAGCATGCTGGTGCCCCAAACACCATGTTATATTTGTTGTTATGTGGAATATGGGCTTGTGGTTTGTTTCTCTCCAAACAAACCACAAATGAAAGCCAAGGTTTATCTGGACAGTGGGGGGAAACCATGAGTCCAAATTCCATGAAACAACAAGCCAGACTCTGGATTGTTTCCTCCCCATTGCAGAAGAAGCAACAGAAGCAGGAAAGGAGTGAAGAGCAGACTTTTGAGCACCAGCACAGGACCAAAAAAATGAAGTCAGGAGAAAAGATTGGACTTCTCCATTTTTAAAACTCAAATTTTTAACAGCTGATATAGCAACAGCCAGTAATAATACCACAACTAATTAACATGCTTGTTAGTAAGTTAGGGTTTCCATTTATTATATGTCTTCTGCTATTATTCCAAAGCAGGAACCTCCAGATTCTTACTAGAACTGTAGTTCATTATATATAAACCACAGAGTAACTGGAGGATTTACATATAAGGTATAACGTATGTGGAGCCAGGATAACAAAGAAAGTAGTCATACACTGAATCCACCCAGCATGTTGCCTCCAAATGGGAATTCTGAGCAGACAAAGCCACTCTTAAATATCCAGCCTACTGTACAAGCTTCTGTCTGCTAAAGATAGGGGGGGGGAGTCTTAATACTGAAACTGTTTTATGCCACCATAGGTCACCCTAGGCCTGCTTGTACAAGAACTATTTTTTGGGACAAACAAAGATACAGTACATATATATTCTAATAGGTAAAGATAAAGGGACCCCTGACCATTAGGTCCAGTCGTGACCGACTCTGGGGTTGTGGCGCTCATCTCGCTTTATTGGCCGAGGGAGCTGGTGTACAGCTTCCGGGTCATGTGGCCAGCATGACTAAGCCACTTTTGGTGAACCAGAGCAGCGCATGGAAACGCCGTTTACCTTCCCGCCGGAGTGGTACCTATTTATCTACATGCACTTTGACGTGCTTTCGAACTGCTAGGTTGGCAGGAGCAGGGACTGAGCAACGGGAGCTCACCCCGTCGCAGGGATTCAAACTACTGACCTTCTGATTGGCAAGCCCTAGGCTCTGTGGTTTAACCCACAGTGCCACCCGCGTCCCTATATTCAAATTGCTATGTGTTAAATCCCTGTGCAAACTCAAAGAGAGAAATCTCAAAGAGAAATCTCAAAGAGGCAAACTCTTTAAAATGTACCGTCAAAAGATATATTCTAAGTCATAGAAAAACATTAAAACTTTTTCATGGTACATCTAAGAATGCCTGCATTAAGCAGTGGCGTAGCGTGGGTTGTCAGCACCCGGGGCAAGGCAAGTAATTTGCACCCCCTAACCCGTGGATTTGCGCACCCTAACCCTAACCCCCAGATGTTGCGCCCGGTGCAGCCGGCCCCCCTGCACCCCCCACGCTACGCCACTGGCATTAAGACATTCAAAAGCATGGCAGACTCCTGAACTAGAGAGGTGAAGTATGGGAACAATCCACCAAGCATTTCTCCTATGCAAGCCCCATTGAAAAAAATGGCTCATTCATTCAAATGTTTGGTTTTTGCTCAAGTTCCATTTATCATTGAGGGGCCTGAGTAGGAAACACTCTCATTTGATGGCAGCCTACATCTTACATTTACAACCCCAATTAAATTAAACAGATTTGTTCTCATATCACCGGATGGATCAGGAGATGCTTACTGGAATGCACATGGACACCACTGCCTTCCATGAGAGGACCATTTTTTTCGTCGAAATGTGCATTCCTATTTGGGCACATTTTAAAACACACATCGTAATACAAGTATCTGGAAAACCAAAAACTGAGCATTGAACAAATCCTTTTCTTTTCTTTTTTATACATGATATGAAAAAAAGAATCAGAAAGTTAAAGTAGAATATTATTTTTAACAGCACTTGAAAAATTATGAAAAAGTAATAAAATGCACTTTTACCCCATGTAGGAACTATTCTCCTGATCTGTTGTTGTTTTAACTTAATTTTTGACACTGGTGTTAAATTAATTTTGAAAAATTAACTTTGAGGTTATCAACCTCCTGCCTGCCTTTCAGCTACCCATCTAGGACTACTATTACAATGCTAACATACATGGAGAGCCCAGTGGCACACAATTGCTTTGCACCCAGGAGCAGCCATTGTAGCCCCAAACAGCTGCAAGGGGAACTTATGGCTTGCCTTTGCATGCCTTGCAGCCAGGCTGGCAACTGAAGGGAGCCAATCAGCCTCGCCGGGGACTGAGGTTGGGCCCTTCTGCTCTGCCACTCAGCTACTGCCCTTCCCAATATATAGGATACCCTCTTGGTGGGTGGCATTTTCTGTCCTGAAGCCCAGAGTCGGATGGGCCGCCCCCCCCCCAGCAGCCAGGGGAGGTTCATCATATCCTTGCTGTGGTAGACCTCAGCAACCATCAACCCTGGCTGTTGAAAAGGCTCATCAACCAGCAGGCAGGCTGGTAGATAACTTGGATTCATGCCCAATGCCTACCCTAAGAAAGCTGTGGCCTACTTTTATCCAACTCAGGTTGTGCTTGTCTTCTATTAATACTTCTTCCCATACCCCTCCCAGATACAATGTGCATGGGTCCACAATATGGCATTCTGGGTTAGGTATGTGCAAACCAGAGACGAATAAAACTTGATCTTGGCAACAGATACAGACACACAGTGCAAGAATATGCAGAACACAGCATGCTCAAAACTTACTTGTTTGCAAAACTTTGCTATTAACTATTCCTCAATAGAACATATCCGTGGGTGCTAAATTCTTGTGTCTGATTAATGTTAGGATTTAATTAGGACCGGTATGTAGAATAGCTAGACCCAAGTGTGGTATCAGGGGTAATAAGGTGTGATGGAACCACTCACCATACTCTGTAACAGCACATGTAAAAGCAAGTTAAGCAGGCACACTTCCTGGGTTGTATATTGGACATTATAATCCTAACCCAATCAGCAAGTGTTAATGAAGTCAGACAGACTTCTTTGTGAGAAGACTTCTTTGCAGGCCTCCACTTTGTGTGTGTTTTTTTAAAAAACAAAACATTTTGAACTGCTGTAGATGGTTGATGATGGGCCTGTAAAGTAATCTTTGTGCTATTTCAAAACAGCAACTTGAGAAAATTCCTACCTTTAATTAACAGGGGAGGTAAAACAGCAGATGTTTTTAAAAGTCTAAGTAAAGTGTGACCTGCTAACACCAGTTCAATTTGCCAGAATCTGTTGCTGCTTTGTGGATGCTGTCACACAACCGTTAAGGGAGGCATGGGGGGCTTCAGCCTCCGGAGGCGAAACAGGCTGGGCCACCCCTGCATGGTTTTTGTCTGCAGGTCCTTGTTGTCCGTATAGTTAAAGCCATGGTTCTCCCAGTAGTGATGTATGGAAGTGAGAGCTGGACCATAAAGAAGGCTGATCGCTGAAGAATTAATGCTTTTGAATTATGGTGCTGGAGAGTCCCATGGACTGCAAGAAGATCAAACCTCTCCATTCTTAAGGAAATCAGCCCGGAGTGCTCACTGGAAGGACAGATCCTGAAGCTGAGGCTCCAAGACTTTGGCCACCTCATGAGAAGAGAAGACTCCCTGGAAAAGACCCTGATGTTGGGAAAGATGAAGGGCACAAGAAGAAGGGGACGACAGAGGATGAGATGGTTGGACAGTGTTCTCGAAGCTACCAACATGAGTTTGACCAAACTGCGAGAGGTAGTGGAAGACAGGAGGGCCTGGCGTGCTCTGGTCCAGGGGGTCATGAAGAGTTGGACACGACTAAATGACTAAACAACAGCAAGCTCCTGCCCTCTCATTTTGGTGGCATGGCAAAAAGATAAAAGTAGACACAGTGCTGAGGATATGAATTCCCAAAGCTGATGGGAATGCGTATCTCATCCCTATCAGTCATAAAATCAATCATTTGATGAGCCAGGAGGGAGGACATGGCATCCTGGCTGTGAGTCCTGGAAAACCTGCTTGTTCCCTGCCTTGCAGGTCTTTTTCTGCCTGGCCTGGGACTGACTCCAGCTAAGAAAGCTGAAGCTGCTGAACAGACTCTTGGGCTGGGTTTTTTTTGGGGGGGGGGTGATTTATGTGGAAATTGTTCAGTTTGGTTGGGTATCTTTTAATGTTTTATTTATTGTCTGACTACTTTCATTATGTGGTAGTTATTTATTTTCTTCTTGCTGTAAGCCACCTTGACTATGGTTTGAACTGCGGAAAGGTTACATTCAAATAAAATTATATATGTTTCCATAACCTTGCCACCTGATCTGATCTGCATATGCATTAGCTCAGGAGGTGGGTGTGTGTGCATGTGAGAAAAAGAGTTGGATGTGGCCACACTGACCACTGACCTGCAGCTCCCCGAGAGCAGGGTCAAGTAGGCTGAACCAAGCCCTCAGGCACCCTGCATCAAATTAACCCCAACATACTGATTTCCGGATGAATCCAAAGCCTTCTCCTAGGTGATTTTAAGAACATATTCTATTAATAAAAATAGCTAAAGAGCTCCATTAGTTAGGGTGAATTTTTAAATTCCTTTCCCATTTCCTCCCTGAGAAAACACTCTGCAAAGTGCAAAAACAGCACCTACCCCCTTACATTAGATCCAGATTTCTCAGGTTATGAACAACAGGGAAGAATTAGTCCCTTAAAGATTAAAAGAAAATTTCTAATTCTTCAGGCTTCCTTTGCATCTATAATGTCTGTTTCTAATTTAATATTCCAGCACAATTTTGAAGGGTTTGGAACACGTCAGGAACCACTCAAGATGCAGAGCAAGCAACCAATTTAATTAGAACTTGAAACAGCTAATAAGGGTGAAGAACGAGAAGGGGGGGGGGGGGGTGAAGGAGATCTGTGTTCTACTGCCTTTCAATACTCTCGTGCTCTGCTCCCAGCCCCTTGAGCAGTGCAAGAAACAGGGCTGGCTTCCATGCTCCAGAGACACCACTATCAGGCAAGCTAAGAGTGCTGTTCACAGTTAACTCCCCCACTAGCCGAAAAAATGCCTCAGAGAAGCTGAGATCATCGCCCATGTGCTGCAAGCAAACACTTCATTTAAATACCCAAAAGCCCTTTTCCAGCTGAGGCAGCTGGAAACATGTTAACCCAACAACTTAGGAAATACTCCCCACAGAAACGCCAAGGGTATAAACAAAGGTGGCTTTCATGAGTCACACACCTCCCTCTGCCAATTCCCAGGCACTAGAGAACTTGCACCCTCATTTTAACAGAAAAACTGAACGTTGTTCATCCTTTCAAGCAGGATATACAAGGAAAGGAGAGCAAAATAAGGGACAAGACAAGTTTATTGACAGGGAACCAACACGATGCTTCTTCCTCAGCCACCACCAAGCAGGATGAAATGAATAGCATAAGAGGAGACAAACTGTTTGGCTAGTGAACACTTCAGTTTAGGGAAGGGAAGCCTGGCCATTTTGACATTTTTTGGCTTGTGTGCCAAGCCCTCTTTGTGTTAGATCACTGCTTCCAAGGAAACCCCCCAAGGAAGACTCAAGTGAATTAGACACAAATGAGGTCCCAAAATATACCTATAGTTTAACCCCCCCACACACTTTCTGTATCTAGCTTTTTAGGGTCCACTTGCAGATGTGAAAAGACTCCTGGGCAGCTAACCCATGTCTACACAGGTTTACTCACAAGCAAGTTTCATTGACGTTCATCACTCAATGGTCTGGAAACCAAGCGCTACAAGGCAATTGGGTATGTTTAGCTTGGAAAAGAGAAGACTGAGAGGAGATATGATAGGCCAGATATGGGCTATTTAAAGTTAAGACGAAGAATGATAGGAGATGTTTGTAAGGCATCTTGTATTTCTTGGCATCTTATTCACGGCCTTTAGGATGTTAGAAATCTCCAAGAACTCTTAATGCAGAGGGGTCAGAAGATAGCCCACAGTTTGTTGGTGGACTACCTAACAGCAGCTGGTTACTGGGATTCTTGCAAAGGAGGTAGGACTGAGTGGGCCTTGGGATGGTCCAGCAAGCCACCCACTTCTGACTTAGGCAAGAAAATGTACTGTAGTCTCTCCTCAACTATTAAGAGATCCTGATCTTTTATGCATTCATTTTGATAAATTAAAAATGTATTGCTGAACACATTTTTCTAGTAAAAAGCAAGCCTTGTATGTTTCAAAGTCTGCCTTCCCTTGTCCTGATTAACTTGGAATCATACCTTAGTATTTACTGATCATACTTTTCTTGTTTGTACAATAAAGGGGATTTAAATTTGAATTCCATCCCCCTTTCATGTAGCATAATGGGATCATCAGGAGTTACAAGACCTTCATTAGCTGGGCGGGGTGGAAATTACCTGGTACTCAGAAGTGGGTCTATGTGTCAATGCCCATTTGCCCTGTATATTTTTAATACCATTCATGAAAACATGACACATACCGTCATCAGGGATTCAGCTTATTAAGAAAACTCTACACTCATGATTTCACCAGCTCAAGGATTAAACAATGCTAGTTATTCCATGGCATGGAGGAATAAACTGGGAGGAGGAAGAGGGAGAAACAGACTGACTAGATAGAACCCTAATCAGCTTCCCTTACCTAAAATTACTAGTTAAACTATATGTAAAATACAAAGCTTTGAATGCCTTTGGTTACATTAACCCTACTTTGAAAACAGTGTGCAATTATTTTATTTAGATGTGTTTCTCTTCCAATTATTCTAGTTGGGCAATTTAGAAATACTGCACTAAGTCAACTATGCATCCTTCCTTTATTCAACTGGACTCAAGTATCAAAACATAAAATTAGAAGAGCCGGTTATGAGTATGGTATCTCTTGGCCCCAGATACAGGCATACCGAAGCAGGCCTTGATCATAAGCCTGGTTAGGACTGACCCTTTACAGCATCACAGTCCCATGGAGATCATGCTTATCCCCTTATTTCCACACTTTAATTTTCAATAATAGATCCAGCAACCCTCAGTAGAACAAAAATGTGGCCCTTGTTTGTTTTTAAAATGAAAAGCTATTACGCATCTGATGCTGCTTGGGACACTAAAAACAATTTTGACAGGCTGCATGAGCTGCCATTTTACTGTTACTTTAAGAAGTACAGTGGTACCTCCGGTCACGAACTTAATTCGTTCCAGAGGTCTGTTCTTAAGCGGAAACCATTCTTAACCTGAGGTACCACTTCAGCTAACGGGGCCTCCCGCTGCCGCCAGCGCGCAATTTCTGTTCCCATCCTGGGGCAAAGTTTGCAACGAGGAGCATCTACTTCCGGGTTAGCGGAGCTTATTACCCAAAGCGTTTGTAAGGAGGACAGTACGTAACCCGAGGTTCCACTGTACAAATAGAGGGAACCCTTCCAACAGTAGGAAAACAATACTATCTTAAAGGAAATTAAGTCCCCTTACTTACTTTCCAACTCTGGGTCACTGCACATTTCTGGTGCATTCACATAGTCAGAGGTATGACAGCAGTTAAGTATTTACAGATTTTAAAGATTAAGATACTATAGGATTAAGGGCAATATGAGAGGGACATTTAATATGCTCCCATTTACGTAACCTACAATTCCATTTCAAACTTGAACAGAAACAAAACACAACCCTTTCATTGTACTAGACATGTGCATGCTCTCATGTGCACTCTCTCTCACAGGTAGGTAGCCGTGTTGGTCTGCTGTAGTCGAAGCAAAATAAATATTTTTTTTATTTTGTTTCGACTTCTCTCACATTCACACACAGGATTATAATTTGCTAGATCATTTTTTTACAAGGCTAAATTTACATGATGGCAGAATACGGTATGTTTTACCTGCTTTTATTTACTACAGAATCTAGTTCTCCTACATTTATTACTAAAATGTGGATTCACAGTCATATTGTAGTTTTAAAAGTCACAAAGATGCTAAAACACAAAACCTCAAAGAGCAGAAGTTACAAGACGTACTTGAACTTAATCAGAGTTATTTGATATTTTCCCCTTGCACAAAAGCTATATATACGGAGGCATGAAGAAACTTATTTGCACCATGCACAAGAGTGAGGGAGAAGCATGCCACTCTTAATTTTTTTAATCACAGGATATTTAAGCTCTAGATGCATATCAGCAACGGAAAGATTCTTAAACCACCAAATGCTTGGCAAGGATAACTATTCTAGCCAGCTGCCCATGCAACAAAGTCCTGGTCATGTGCTAATTTCACTTTACACACATCTCTCTCACACACCAAGCACAGGTGATTAATCGCTTAAAATGAATCTGAAAATTGAAAAATCAGTCTCTGGTAATAAACATTGTCTCTGAGAAACAACTTAAGGGTAATATAGCATTCTAAACATGCTGTTCCTTGCAATCAAGGTATTTCCAATTGTAAAAGCATACATTCCTAGCTGCTCTATAAGGAAATCTATAATCTCAACACTCGTGGCAGGAAGTTCTGTACTTACTCTGCTCGTTTGGCCAATGACACTTCCACCCAACCAGTGATGTCATGCAGCAGACTGCTCACCAGTTGATTGCTGCATCTCTCCACCCAGTTCAAATGAAACTGCCTGCCTCTCGGCTTACAAGAGCTTTTGTGTTGGAAGGAAGGGGATCAAGGAGGAAGCACCTTCCTTGCTAACAGCAGTAATCTGGAACCCTTACAGGGTCTCCAGCACAAAGCAGATGACCTCCACCTCCCAATGCTGGTCTACCTCAGTAGTCTCCCTCTCTCAGGCCAGATCGCTGCCTGGGTACCAGATCTGGAAATCTGCTGCTGTCACCCGAGGCAAGAGCAGATCAGATGACTGAGCACAGTCTGTGTGACTCTATTAGCAGACTGACAGGCAGAGCTCAGGAATGCTTCTTCTCAGAGCCAGCCCAACCATGAGGCCAGACCTTAGGTGGCAGGATCCACGGGGCAGCAGATCTCGATGTTGATCTCCCACCCCTTGTTTCTGATGTAGCTCTTCCCTCGCCCCTTCTTCCTTGGCAGGGAGGGAGGCTCCATTTTGGGGTCCACCACAGGTCCCAAAATGCTTTGGGCTGGCCCTGCTTCTCCCACCCTCCTTATGGTGGGCTGAGAGGCAGAACTTGACAGCTTTGAAGCCCACACCCCTCCAGGCACACATTCCTAAAGTCTGCATGGAGAACAAGGCTGGCGAAGGGGCACCGCAGGGCCTTTCCAACTCCAGTCTGGAGAAGCAGATACAGAGCCCGACCTGTGCTCAACCTCTGCCACACTCCTTTTGCAACCCTATTAGCTCAACAGCCATAGACGCAAGCCTCCATGCCAACTGAAAAACATAAATAGACCCCCATTTACGAACTAAACATTTAACCTAAGAGTATTAAAACATCAGGGGCTCTAAATACAAAACACCCCCCACTCCCCCAAGCTTGCAAAGGAGCCTTCAACACCTACCAATTAACCCCTTAGTGAAGGCTGAAATTGGCTTCGGCTGCTACCTGGGGGGCAAAGAAAGCTTCTCATCCCGATCCTCCCAGGACAAATAAGAGTCCAAGCTGGAAAGCAGAGTCGGCCCCCTCCCCGCGCCTCAAATATCACATTTTACCCCAACAAAGCAATCAACCCCCGGGGCTGCAAAATGAGCAGGTTATCCCGTCCAGCGACGCCTGGCAAAAGCGATACAGGCTGCTGCCACAGAAGGGGGGCGGGGATCCCCCAAGCCCCCCCCCCCGCCACTCCTGACAAAGAGTCTCGCGCAGCGCATCCCTCGCCCACCTGGACGGAGAGGAGCCCTTGCCCAGAAAGGGGGAGCCCCTCCTGCTCCAAGCCACCCCCCTTCAAGCGGAGCGGAGAGCAGCCAGATCTCCCCCAAGAACCAAGAAAGAAAGAATGCAAGCGATGCTGCTGCTGCGGGGGGGGGGGGGCAGGCACAGCTACCAGACGGCAGAGCAACAGACCCCCCCCCCCCGCAAACGCCGCGGTCCCTGTGCGGGCGAAGCAGGCAGGGAGCAGACGGGGAGGCGGCGGTGGGGCCCCTTCCTCGAAGCCGAGACAAAGCAGGGGACCCCCCCCCCGCCCGCGCGCGCGCCCGCGTATCGGAGGGAAGAGAGAGGCGAGCCCGGACCCCCCCCCCGCCTCACCCCGCCAGACGCGCCGGCAGCGCCCTCGGCTCCCTCCCGGCAGCGGCGCCTCCTGGCTCTTCCGCCTTCCTGCCTGGGCTCCGCAAGGCGGGCGGGCGGAGACGCGGAGCCAGGCCAGCCCCGCCGATGCCGATGCCGCCTCCTCACGTGCTGCGCGCGCCGCTCTGCGCGGCTCTTGGCCCCCCTCGGATTCTCCTCCCCGACGGCTCCGCCGCAGGCGCGCCAGGCCCTCCTTCCCACGCCCCGGGGCCTCGGCCTGCCTCCGCAGCCCACCTTCCAGCTCGCCGATCCTCCCCCCGAGGGGGTTTTGCTGGCTGGCGGGGCGGGGCGGGGCGGGGCGGGGCGCCTTTTTGTGGCTCCCTCAGGTGCCAACATGTTTCGGGCCAGAAACTTGGGCGGCTTGAAAAGAGGATTCGGCTAATTCATGGCGAAGGAGCCAAGAGGGCTCTTGCAGCCGGTCCCGCTTGCGGCTTTCCCAGAAGAGAGGTCTGGTTGGCCTCTGGGGGAAGAGGATGCCGTCGGCCTGATCCAGCTGAAGGCTCTTCTTTCATTCGGCCAAGTCAGACCTAGTCCAGGATTGTCTCCAGGGCTGCCCCTCTGGGCTTCAGCCTGCAAGGCAGCAGCCCCTCTCCCAGAGCCAGAGGCCGGCCGGCCGGCCTTCTCTCGCTTTCCCGTTTCCCCAGAGTAGCGCCCCTTACGCTACTTATGCTTACATCCTCTTTCAGTAGAAGTTCTCTTTTAAAAATTCCCTTCTTTCCCCCACTTTGTTTCCTCATAGGCCCACCCAATCCTAAACATAAAATAATAAGCTATATCAATATAGCTTCTTCCCCACCCTTTCTCTCTTCCCCTTTAAAAATTCCTACATTTTCACTTTCCTTCATAGAGAAACAACCAACCCTATTGATTTCAGTGAGGCTTCTGTTTCCCCTACAACCTCTTTTTGTAAAGCATCCATTCCTGCTTTTCTCACAACGAATCAGCAAGCCATATGTACATCCTATTGATTTGAATGGAATATTTTCATCGCACACCGGCTGGCTAACAAGTGGAATCTGACACATACTTACCCTGCAGTCAGTCCTACTGAATTCTATAGGGCTTATTTCAGCTGAAGCAAAGTAGCAGAGCAAAGTAGCGGACAGCAGAACATAGCAGGGTGGGCACATTTCTTTGCAAAAATCCACTGATTTACATGTAAGACAGCAGAATAGTAGGTGTTGGTTTTTTAAATAAAAGCAACAACTTTGTTCTTCAGGGAGAAATTGGCAGGAGGATTCATCAGCCAGAATTCCCACCTTAAAACACACCAAGTGCTATTGGAAAACATTTGCAACATTGTCAAAGAAAATGGCAAAATTGATTATTTAACTGGTCTTCAGGGACATGAGCTACGGTGTGCCATATTGAACCATAGCACTAGAATTCAAGTTAGCATGGAAATTCATGCCACATGAAGACACCATGAGTAAGGGTTTTTTAAATTAACCCTTTTCCTTCTAAATATGGTTCTGGGCTGATTAAGAAAAACACCTTAATGGGATGCTTTACTTTTATTCATCTGCATCAGTGACAATGAGTAGGATCAATACAGTATGCTTTTTATTTATAGTAGTGATGGTGAAAACGCAGAAGATATGTAATAAACAGTTTCAGAGGGAGGCAGCTCTTTGTCACTTACAACAATGGAAAACCCACAGCTACAGATAAAATGGGAGCAGTCTCTTTATCCTCAGTGGCCACATGGCCATGAAATTCCTGTGTCTTGCGCTCTTTGAGCAGATATATACATCACCACCCCCTGCTCTTTCCCCCTGCAATTGGCCAAGCAGAATCTGAAGACTGAGAATCGCCCCCCCCCCCCGCCCCGCAAGCCCCATAGCAATGCAACTACCTTCTGCCACCTTTTGTTCCTCTTTTTGCCTACAGATATTGTATAACTAGCATAAGCAACAAGAGTTTACAGAGTGCAATTATTCAACACACAAACAAAAGGGGGATCAGGATAGGTTTATTCCTGTCTGGGGTTTTTTGGGGGGGGGTGATTATGTACTTTTTGGACAAAATAAAGTAATTATGGGAGACTAATATTCAAGCAAGTACATATATGGATGCTGCTTAAATCTTCATTTTTTTTTCTCTTGTAACACTCTCAAAATGTTCAACTCCACAGAATAATATCATTATTGCTGGTCCATTTTAAACAGTTTCAGAGGGGCACCAGCATACTGTGTTTATCAATTTTACCTGTTTGTATCAGCAACAATTGTAGATTTTTTTTCTTGAGACAAAATGTATTTGTTTCTTCATCTTTCCAGGTAGTCACCATCTTCATGACAAAGCAGTAAGTAGCCACTTCTCTATAGATAGCTGTGCAACAATTAAATATTCTTATTTAGTGTGTACAGAGGAGTAAGAAAAATGTAACACATTTAATTGTCTGACATTACTAAATATAGAAGAACAATAGCATGAAGTTAAGGAAATTACTTGGTTCAGGGCAACCTTCCAAAGAAGTCCACAAAAGTTATGGACCCATAAATGTTTTTAGTAGTTAACACACATTCTGTTAGTCATTTGCAAGAAAACAACCCCTCACGAGCCAGATGATGCTTGCAAAGCTGGACTCTGAATCTCCAGAGGTGCTCAAACTAAAACAAATTAAGCTGGCAGCAGAGCCATTGGGAAAATAAACACAGGATCAGAGCAACAGCAGAAAGATGAGAGGAGTTTCAAAGTACACCAGGAACTGCATTATTTATTGTATGGGTCTTTGTGCCTCTAAGAGGAAAACAGGATAAGCACTTCCAAAATAAATTTGAGCTGTTTTGCTTCAAAGCATTTGCTCTTGATGTGTGTGTGCGCGCGTGTGCGCACGCACCCACCATTATCTTTTGGTAAAAAGGGAGCCAGAACACTGATTGCATTCAAAAGCACATTATGACCTTGTGCACAGCAAAGAAGCAGTAAGTTGGCATTGCCAATAAATTGATCGAACAACATGGCAATTCCTTCTTCTAAAAGATGCAGCGAGCGCTTTCTAATGTGCGTTGTTAAATATTGGTTACATCTGCACTGTGTAAGCGCTTCAGCAAAAGTGGGAGTGAATGATATTATGCAACCCTCAGCAGATGTTCTTTTCACTCCTGGAGTCAATATGGCAAGTGCGGCCACATTGACAGGCCAGGACAGCAAAGTTCTTTGTTCCACAATGCACAGCACAGGCTTCATTCTTATGCTCCTGGCAACGAGACAGAATGCCTTCATCCCTGAAGAAGCTGAAAGGGAAACTTGGAGGTTTTGAAAGGGTGAATAAACACATGCAATGGACTTAGAAGAATAAAATATAGATCAGCAACACGCACACCTTTTGCAAGCTATTTGCGTTACAATCCTGCACACCCTTTGACTTGGGAGCAAGCCTACTGAAAATAGAAGTTTCAAGAAGACATAAAAGGAGCCCAGCTGGATCAGACTAAATAAAGGTTCATCTAGTACTGCCTGGCGTGCTCTGGTCCATGGGGTCACAAAGAGTCGGACACGACTAAACAACAACAACAGTGCTGCATCCTGCTTCCCCAAGAAATGCTAATCAGAAGGCATCAAGGGCAGGAAAGGAAAAGGCCATGTCTGCTGTGGCTAACCAGGGCCTGAGAGTCCAAAGCCTGCCCCTTCAAGAGGTTCTATATAGTTGTTTCTTTCTCCACATCCAGCCACCTTAGTTAATGGCCATTACCACTCCATGGGGCAACTCAATCCATTAATTTTGTAGTTTGAGTAACTATTTTCTTTTGTCTGTTCCAAACCATTCATTACCCTGGGTGACCCCAAGTTCTAGTTCTTTGGGATAGAGGAATGTCTATTGGCTTTCTCCACACCACACATAAATTTATAAACCCGTTAATCCCCATTGTAGACATCTTTTTTTCCAAGCTGAAAAAACACAAAGCCCAGCCTTTGGCAACCTGGTGCCCTCCCATTCCCATCATGTGTTATGCTGCCTCTTTTAATAGTAGTGTTCCTTGATTTTTATTTTTCTGCTGTTTTTCAGGGATTTCTTAAGATGCAATTCAGCGGTGGAGGAAAAAAACACAGTTCTCAGACCTGTGATAATAGATCCAATACAAAATAGTAGAAAGCACATGACAAAAGTGTGGATGGACCGTAACTTAATCCCCCTTTCTTTCAAAGGGACTTAAGTCACCACTTTAGCTGGGTTGGAACCTTTGCCATTCACAACTCAAATCATTTAAAGTAGTCCAACAGGTCTGCATAAATCACCATCAAGTTTATGTGGTAGGAGAGCTATCAGCCAGGTATGAATGGCATTAGAAAAGTTGTGTGGGAAAGCTTCAAGGCTCACATCACTTTTACTTAAATCAAGCATTATTACTCACTCACTTTAATTACCTGGCCTAGATTGCCATAGAACACACCCACAGCCTAAGGGAGAAAATACACACTTGTTAATAAAGTCAGCCATGAAGGTCTCTCACTGCAATAGACAAGGGTTCATTATGTAATAGAGAACTGTAAAAGATGTGAAACTGAACAAATATTTTAAAAAGCAAGAAAAGACAGGAGGAATGAAACCAGAAAAAATAACAGTACTATTATGTATGTGCACAGAAAGAGGAACAAAGTCTAGCTTTGGTAATATACTATTTAAGAGTTCTGGACAGAATGTTAAAAATAAACATACACATATATGGCAACAGATAGAAATTAATTTCCCTAATATCTAAATTTAAGTTGCCTTGGAGCAATAATGAAACTATAGGGATGCTAATTACTCAAGCACTCAAATATTTTGTATATATTTTCAAATAACCTTTGCAGCAACTGCTATGCTACAAAGTAGGCCAACATTTTAATTCCTGCACTTTGCAGGTTCAGACATGAGATGAAGATTAGCACAGAATGGTAGTAACTCAATGGTGGAGCGTATGTCTTGCATGCAGAAAACTTTCTCCAGGGAAGTTGAGAAGCATAGTTCAAAAGATCTGCAGGAACACACAAACACACATACGCTACTGGTTCTCAGGCCTCTTTCCTAGCATTGTGTTTGCTAGCTGAGCAACTCCATCAAAGAGTGAACGCCCCCAATTCCTCAATTTAATCCCTGGCATCTCCAGTTTAGAGCATTCTATGGGAAAAGCTTGCACTGGAGACCAAAGAAAGCGGCTGCCAATCAAAAGTAGGCCACAGTTGACACAAACCAGTGATAGCATGGGCAAGTTCAAACAAAGTTAGAACTGCTCCACCCATTTAAAATCTCCTGTAATGTAGCCAATTAACCCTTCAGACGCAAGCACTTCTCAGAGTTTGCTTTTTATTTTATTTTCAGTGATAGGTCGGTCATGTAACCTAGAATGCATGATATTAAGAATATATTTATTTATACCCCACTGCCATTTTCCCCTGACAGGAATGAAAGCAACTTACAGATAGAAACAAGAACCACTAAAAACATACAAAAGAAAAACAATATCTGAAAAACAATTAAACATGGATACAATTAAAAACTATGTACTTTCTTATTAATAATACTTAATCAGTACATCTTCAATTCCCTGTTCAGAGCCCCAGATGAATGCCAAAGAAACAGAAGTGCCAAATGCAAGACACTGAGGTAAATGGAAGGAGCTACCTGCCACCCTGGAAAAAAACACTGGAAGGTATGGCACAAACCCAAGACACGCCCAGGAAGGGCCTGGAGTCGTCCTACTCTCATCCAAGGAGGAGCATTCATGGTACGTGGATCGTTAGAGGATAGTGCTCAGTGTCAGACGAGGATCTGAAAGACCAGGAGTCATAGCTGCACTCAGCCATGAAGCACACAAAGGCCAGTCTCTGCCTCTCAGCCTAATTTACCCCACGGGGTTGTTGTGGGGATTAAATGAGCGGAGAACCATGTATACCACCTTGAGCTCCTTGCAGGAAAATATGTGATAGAAATGTAAAATGTATCTATTGGGCCCTTCTCTGGAGCAGCCTTCCTTCAAATGCTGCCTCAGCTGGGGCATATGTCAATTTTATAGTGCCTGGAGAAAGGAGATGGAGCAGCCTTTGTAGCCATCAGTGGATTTCCAGCAAGGAGATGTTAGTGGAAAAGATGAGAGAAGCAGCTGGAGCTCTGGTAGAAGGCCTACTAAGGAACAGATGGTGGTTATTATGTCCTATGTAAAACCTCAGAATTCAAAGAAGGTGTACTTTCTTTTTCCCAAGACTATATTCGCCCTCTCAGAGGGATGAGTGGGCTTAGGGCAAAAGGAATGGAGAACAATTTCCTATAAAGGCTGAAATAAAGAGTAAGAAAATAGATGAAGGAAAACCATGTTAGCTGAAGAAGGAATCTCTACTCAGCGAGGCAGGCAAAGGGAGGGGGAAAGTGTAGGAAGAATACAGCACTTCCACGGATTCTAGGCCCCGTCTTGCCTAATCCATGGTTGTGGTGGAGGCCTCACACATACCATTGAGAATTACCATACACATCATTGGAGAATCCTTTAAGCAAGTGAAGTAGAAAACTAATTTGACATGGCACAGCATGTCCATATTTGAAAACAGCTAGCTCAGCTATATTTTGAACCATAGGGCAGGTTCCTCCAAGGGCCAGGAGGACACCAGTCTTCCAAATAACCAAGGTGCCTGCATTGGAGCCTTTGTGCAAGGAGGAAAAAGGGCACTGACGGGACAGCTGCACACAAACCTGCAGTGTGCTCCTGAGAGACTATCCATGCAATGCCACACCTTCATTTTCATGGCAAAAGAAAGGTAGCATGCAAATGTACAAGCAGCTAATTATGCATTAATTTTTTGCCATATGTATGCATGCAACTTTAGAGAAGGGCATTCAACTTATTTTCCAGCTGAGGGCCTCATTTCCTCATGAGCAACCACCTGGGGGCTGCTTGTGGTGGGCAGGGCCAAAGGAGGTGAGAAACAGTGTGATTTTTACATTTGTACAGTAGGCTACACCACACAGCTCTGCATCCAGGCAAGCAAGTGGCTGATTTTTACCATTCAAGAACATGCAAAAGCACTTGAGGAGGGAGTGCAGCAGAGCTGGTGAGAAATGTGGAACGGGGAGGGCTGCGTGGCTTGAGTAGAGTCCCAATGGCCGAGGCCTGGGAAGGCACAACTGACCCCCCAGGCCTAAGGTTCCCCACTTCTGCTTTAATTAATATATATATTTATATATATATATATATATATTAATATATAATATTATATATAATATATATATATATATATATATATATATATATAATATTTATTTGTTTGTTTGTTTGTTTGTTTGTTTGTTTGTTTGCAGAAAAGGGGAGTATAAGATTCAACCACAACAGGATTTTCATATTCAGTTTTCCAGCGGTAGGTTTTTCTAGTCTACCTAAACGTTTACATACAAAAAAGTTACGAATTTTTTTTTATTAAACCTCTGTACAGAAGCATCAATATGTATGTACAGCAAGTTCAAATATGGGACATTACTAAAAAGAAAGAAGGTAGTACTAAAAAAAATCTGACCCACATAAATTACTTATAAAACTCTTCAAAAAGGGGAGGGAAACAACCCCTGATTATTCCCATTTCATTGCTACAATTTTTCTATTTTAAATGAAGGGGAAACCATGTAAAAGGTTGAGAACCTTTCAAAAACTACTGAGAATAAACTGGTTTACAGTGATGCAGAAAGCACAGACAAAATCCTCCAGTTGCCGCTGCTCTAACTTCACAAGTCAAACAGGGTCAGAAAGATTAACTCATATTCAGGAAACATTTTCAGAAAAGTTAACTCACTTGGTAGCACTTTCTTGTATTAGCAGAAACATTGGTTTTAGGCAGCAACAGGCCCTGAAGTCAAAATGGAAGCTCTGTACACTGCACTTTTTAAAACAAGTAACATAATTATAGGAGGAACAAAGCAGGAGTTTCAATGTGTCTGTTCTTACTTGGTCATTATTTATAAAGTAAGTACAGAGTAGTATCCAAAGTTAATTGGCCAGTCGGTTTCTTTTGGGTGCAACCGTGCTGCAGTAGTAATAGGACACCTAAGAGGAAGCCTTCTTGCTTTTCTGCTGGTTCCTAGGAGAGTTCTTTAGCACACTTCTTATTCGGAGGTAAATCCCAGTAGATTCAGCCATATTGTCAAATTCAAAAGGTGTTATCCCAGCAGCGAATTTGCTCATGTCAGGGACAGGGCTGGCATTTTTGGACACCTCAGCACTGATGACCACAGGAGAGTCACTGTGGCTTACCCTGGACACTGAGGTTGAGGAGCAGTTCTCAACACTGCCTTCAGAATCCATCGGATTCGGTTCTTCATTGTCTGTCAAATCAATCAGTTCATCACCTGAAATCTGTTTCTTTTCAGACTCTTCTGCTTTGAGTACCTGTTCACTGTTGTCTGAAGTCCCAAGTTCCAATACATCCAGCTTCTTGCATGTTATTTCTTCTGGGAAAATGTCTGACTCAATTCGAGACGGTGATGAGGCTACAGAGTTTCCTGTTAAAGGATTCTCTCCAGGTATGTCAGAGTCACTGTTTGCACTATCTGCTTGCTCCAGGGCTGCCCAAATGAGGCGCTGCTGCTCCTCAAGCTCTTCCAGAGTCAAAGTGTCTTCATCCATAGCAGAGCCCTCTGCTCTCAGTGGAGCAGAATCACTGGAAGGAGTCAAAGGTGGAGTATCACGGGTAACTGGTAGGGGAATACATGGAGGAAGCCGGGGAGGGGTAATGTTGGGGGGAGTACACGGAGGGGTCCCACGTGGCAATGGGGGAGGAGTGGCATTCAGTGGTGACCCTGGAGGCAGTGGAGGTTGGAACTGGAAGCTATCATAACCAGGAGAACTGTGTGGAGCTTCAAAGTCTGAAATCAGAAAAAGAGCAACTGTTAGTAAGCATCCCTATCCCTATCTTGTTTTCAATGGAAGCTGGAATACAGGTGTGGTGGATCATAATTTTTAATAGGGATGGGAAGAAGGAATTTTAAAGCTATTTTATGAACTATATTTATTGCACAGGTTTATTAGTATTGAAAGGCTTACCAGAATCCATCTCCATGTCAGCTGACGATACTTCAGCACTGTTTCCTTTCTGTCTTTTTGGATGATGAGCATTCTGGTGAGATGAAGATCTTTTATTGCTGGACTTTGGGCTTGACTAAAGAAGCATCACAAAGGAACAAGAGAGATTAAGAGTATTCAACATAATTATGAAGATACATTCATGGAAGGTGCTCATGTGCTCTGTGGGCCACAGCCATGGAGAAGAAGGCCTCACAGGGTCACTTTCTCTGAGCTTTCAATGTTTATTTTTTTAAGCATTTAAACAAAGGCAATTTCCATCCCTTTTCCTTACTGCTTCTGACTTCCAGAAGTCTGGCCAATAATTCTAAAGGTACCAAAAGAACTGGAAAGCACTTGGAAATTTATATACTCTACACTGCTTGGATTTAGGTTTGTTTTAAAATGTATGTATATATGTACTGCTATTTTGCAAAATAAATACTAATAACTGCCTCCAGCATTCTCTGTCTGCTAGCATAAAGCTCCTGCACTAGCAGATGGGCAAGTTTTAATGTTGCATAACCAAGGAATCTATTGTGCAGCACATTATCAGCAACCTGCTGAGCACTCTCTTGCACAACATTCTGCTGGTGCAAAACATTACATCAGCAGAACAAGTATTCCTCTAACTTATGCCACACTGGATTCCACTACACTGGATACAACCCTAAATTTAAATCTGCCCACTAATATTTCTGGTTATAGAACTGCACACTCTTTATTCACATTATCATAGGTGGTTAAAATGGTTTGAAAGAGTTCAAAGCAATCAACTGCCATATATTGAAAATATGTTCCCATCAGGGACCCTAGCTCTTATGTGATTTATGTTAACAGATTTCAATAACTCCTATTGCACTCTTCAACCCTGAAAGGGTTCCTAGAGACAGGCTAATGGAAAAGTAACTAATTGAAACTAATGAGCAAAATATGACATAAAGACACCAGAAGACAAGTATCAAACATGGCAACAATCTACAGAAATGTACACCTATACATGTTCCTCTTACCTATGTATGCTTTTTACTATCATAAGTTAGAGAATTCTATGCAGAACTAGAAATATGATTGTTAACTGGAAACATCAATACACACAGCTTTCACAAGCACATTTAAATATAGTCACCGATAGATAGGTAGAAAGATAGTGGGCAAAGATATCCTTCTGCTGACTGGGCTGAAGGGGTACGGAACCAAACATCCTCCATTCCTGCAATACAGTAAAAGAAGATGCTGATCAACATGCAGGACTAGAAAACTTGCTTGCATATATGTGTTTAGCAAAAAGAGGAAGAAAGCAAAGAATGAACTGCAAGAAAAATATTTAATAAATGTGTATTCCAAACACAGAATTTACAACAAGTGAGGACATAATATATCAATACAAATTAAAAAACAAGACAATACAGCTTAGAATATAAAAACATTGGGAGCTGAAATACCAAGCTAGTGTTAAAAAGTAGAACAGACTAAAATGCACATGAAAGGTCTGCATGAAAGAAACCAAAGAGGAAACCCCTCCTCGGGAAGGGAGTTCCAAAGTTGAGGAGCGACTGTCAAAAAGGCCTGGTCTATGGTACCCACCAACCAGATCTGCATTAATGGTGGGCCAGAGGAGAGGGCCTTTGAGGACCATCTCAAGGCCAGGGCAGTTAACTGTGTTGGTCTGCCATAGTCAAAACAAAATTTTAAAAAATTCCTTCCAGTAGCACCTTATAGACCAACTAAGTTTGTTATTGGTATGAACTTTTGTGTGCATGCACACCTCTTCAGATACAGGCCAGGACAGTTCATGTGGAAGCAGGGAGTCCCTCCAAATAAATTTTGAAAGGACTGTCAGATACAGATAACGTGTAAAAGAAATTTGTATGTCACTCTTTGGAGGAAGGAGGTGATGAAAGTGTAAAACTAGTCACTTACATCTGTTACTCCATTCGGAGTGGACATATTAAAACCTGGATAGTTTATCAACTTAGAGACATCATAAGTGACACGCCAATTCTGTTGGTAATATTCTTCTGCCTCTGTTTCACCACCAGGAGATGCTGTAACAAAACACCACAAATAGTTACTGATACTATTGACAAAAGAGGACTTGGCACATATAATGGTGGGCGCTTGTTGCTTCTAACCACTTTGACAACAGGGTGCTGGAATGCACAGATTCTGTGATAAGAAGCAAAACAACATTGTATAATTAATCACAAAAGAAATAACCAGTCATTTTTTATGCACCACATATTCAGAACTGAAAAATTTAGCACCACTCCACCAGAACCCCAAGCTTGGGTTACGGTACTTATTTAAGGTTGTAGTCAATGCTAGTCCTACTCAGAAAAGACCCATTAAAATTAATGAACATGACTTAGGCACACTCATTCCAACAGGTCTACTCTGAGTAGGACTTCATTGACTAAAAATCTAGCAATTAAGTCCAAGTCCCCACAATGCAGGAATCTCAATCAATGCATCCAGATTGTTCCAATGAATTTTAGTAACAATGGAACTTTTTCTGCAAACATGGGGGGGTGCCCTAAGCCACACACTCGTCTTATCACACATATAATAACTGTTTATTATCGTATTTGGACTTGTAATACTGAGTAATAGTCCCCCATTGCTGCTGTCTAAAAACGGCTTTGAAGGTAGGAATGGAATCACTGTACAAGAGTGCCCCCAATTTCCAACCCACAGGTCGTTTGAGAAGGATGCTGTGGTCAATGGTATTGAAGTCAAAAAGAATCAACAAGGTTGCACTACCCAGTTCCTTTCCCAAGAAACCAGGCTGGCCAAGGTAGTTTCAATGCCTTGAATTGAATTGGGTCCAGATAATCTAATGGTATTACAGAATTTCAATTATTATTGGAAAGAATCAATAGGCAAACATCTCATATAACAGGGTGTAACAATAAGCAACACTATTTTAACTATTTTCTTTACAGTCAGAAACCAGAAAGGTGGAACACTTTTCGAAGTCAAAAGCCAAATAATGGACAGGTATCCTCTTATTGGGACGCAGGTGGCGCTGTGGGTTAAAGCCTCAGTGCCTAGGACTTGCTGATCAAAAGGTCGTCGGTTCGAATCCCTGCGGCGGGGTGCGCTCCCGCTGCTCGGTCCCAGCGCCTGCCAACCTAGCAGTTCGAAAGCACCTCCGGGTGCAAGTAGATAAATAGGGACCGCTTGCCAGCGGGAAGGTAAACGGCGTTTCCGTGTGCGGCTCTGGCTCGCCAGAGCAGCGATGTCACGCTGGCCACGTGACCCGGAAGTGTCTCCGGACAGCGCTGGCCCCTGGCCTCTTGAGTGAGATGGGCGCACAACCCCAGAGTCTGTCAAGACTGGCCCCTACGGGCAGGGGTACCTTTACCTTTACCTTATCCTCTTATTACGAAAAAATAAAACACATTTGCAGTAAGGTAATGAGGGCCGTTCTCACCACTAAACTTACCTTTTCCATCGTAGAGTGTTAGTCCAGATTTTTCCATTTCTGCCTCCTTGAGCCAACCTGGGGGATAGCCCAGTTGCCGCATTCGATAGATGAAAGGAGGAAGAGTCTTATCAGTGACACCAAGTGCATCCTGAAGTTCCTCACTGCAATAGGACAAATGACATCCTGTTAGAAATAGGAAGGGGCTGAACAACCCTATTTGGGGAAGTTGTCTGCTACATTTTAAGAAAACAAACAAGAGAGATTTGTATCCTGATGGAAAACTAAAGGTCACGCTGGAATTATATAAGAAAGCTGCAGAGTTGTGTCCAGCTTGAATACCGGTATATTTGCCTGTTGTTACATATAAGTGACTGATTTTCATTAATTTCATGAGTATGTTTTCCCCTCATTAATTGTTATAATAATGTATAAAAATAATAATTTATTATTTATACCCCGCCCATCTGGCTGGGTTTCCCCATGTTACTCCCATACTAGCCAGGTCTTGATGAAGCTTTATTGCTAAGGGTTCCAAAATTAGAGCAAGTACTCATTTTTAACAGTTTGCAATCCTTGAAGCAGTTTTATTTTCTTGGTTCTTCTTCTGGTTGTTTGACAGTGGAGAGATCTTTCTGATGGGTGAACACTGCCGCTCCTCCTTTGGCCCATTCTCCTATTTCGCACTATTTGAGATACGATGTACACCTTCTATCTGGGTTCTTTTTCTGGATCTTTGCTATCTTGTTGTTCTAGATATTCAGCTATCTCAGGAACTAATGCTGCCGGTAGATTTGTTCTCTGAGATTTGCTGCTGAGAATGTTGAATTTCCTGTAGTGACTACCAGATGGAAATGAAAAGCCCAGTAATATCATATTCCTGCTTCTTGCAACTTGAACATTACTGGACACATTTCTCTTTTATTCTCTGTTTCCAGAGATAAATCCTGAAGCACTGTAACTGGGTGATTTTCATATTCTTCCTTTCACATTTGTTAAAAGCTATCCAAATCTTGTCCTTTTTGAATTGGTGAAAGCACTTAACAGTGCCTCACAGACTGATAGTGCTCTGTGAGCTCTCTCTTGTCCCCAAAGGTAGCTCCAGTGCTTTTTTCTATACATATATATATATATATATATATATGCAGGTTTTGGTGTCCTCGGGTGTCTTCCCGTGTAAAAGTTGGGGTGTCTAGGCGACGTTTCGACGAGGTCTCACTCGTCATCTTCAGGCTGGTGCTTTCGGCTTCTTGTTACTGGAACAGAACAAGAAGCCGAAAGCACCAGCCTGAAGATGACGAGTGAGACCTCGTCGAAACGTCGCCTAGACACCCCAACTTTTACACGGGAAGACACCCGAGGACACCAAAACCTGCATTCCTGTACCCGTGAAAATCTACGAAAGCAAATATATATATATATATATATATATATATATATATATATATATATAGTTTAGGGGTACTCTCATTTTCCTACTCATATTGAAATACTGCCACTCAATGAGGCCAAACTTAAATTCACAAAATGTTTAGGGGTATGCATACCCCTGCGTTCCCCCCAGAAAAAAAGCACTGAGTAGCTCTTAGGTGGGTATCACACTTTTGAATCACTGAAATATGAAGTCCATAATACTGTCTCCTTCTGCCCCCTCTTTAATGACTCTCACATGTAAAGTAAGCTTTTGGGCTCTGTTTTCCACCTCCTCTAGCTTAGATTTTGTATCCTTATTTTCTCAGAGGAGCCGCTTCAATTTTTTTCATCTAAGTGTACCAGATCCATTGCTGCTGAGATGGTTTCGGTGGTGCCAGCAAATTTCTCCACTATTGCATCTACCATTCTTTCCAAAGGGGTTATCAGCTCCTTCCATGTCTCCATAATCATGGTTTTAAGTGAAATATGCTGTGCTGCAAATTCTTCTATGAGTATTGTGTCTAAGTCTTTTCCTGCTGCAGCTTCAACTGTTTTAGGTGGGGCAGGCACCTCACCTTACTTGTAGTCCACACCTTGCTTTTTCTTTCAGCATAAAAAAATTGCACTCCCTTGTCTTGGGTGCAATGTGATCATGAGGCCGCTGCAGTGGGCCTTGAAGTCTTAGGTGCAGACCTGGGTGGAGCCACTGCAGGTGCAGATCTTGGTGCTAGTAGCAAATATTGAAATGAGAGTGAGCAAAACATTTTAAAGGTCTTTTCAATATTCGGTTAGATTTAGTAAAAATCAGGTACCTGAGGGCAGGAGTTCTGAGCCATCCAGTCCCTGCCCCCATGTTTTAAGCTTTCTCCAACTTTGTGCCTTCCAGATATTTTGGACTACAAGTTCCATCAGCACCAGCCAGCACAGCCATGTTGGTCCGTGCTGATATGAATTGTAGTCCAAAGCTTTCAAAGAGACCAGGTTGAGAAAGGATGGTTTATATTCAGTGAGAGAGAGAAAATACCTAATTATTCCTGGTTTGAACCTTCCAAACCGTTCTTCAACTTCTTCTGCATGGTACCGCTGTTGGAAGTTTTGGTTTCCTGCTTCCCCACAAGCATCCATAAACTGCTTCCTTTTTTCACTTATACGGGCAGCATTTCGTGGCTAAAATGTAGTTAGAGGGGGGGAAATCAGGACAATACCAGCTACCAAGTTACACATACAAATTCCCTTGATTCACCTGTTGAATAACAGTCCGCCTAGTACTATACAGAGTTGGACTATTTGATACTTAAAAGTTTTGGCCTTCCAGAGGATATATGTTGCTGAATACAATTGTTTAAACTTGTTTTTTAAAAGACCCTAGAATATTTTAATAGGGACATACGTAGCAAAATATGTGTCTTAAGATATAAAACATATCAACAATATTCAAATGGATTATACAGCTTTATCAAAACCCAACTGAATCCTTTCAAATTAATCTATATCTGATTATCAATGTGCTCTGAGGACAGAACATCAGAAGGAATATTTTACCTGTGGACAATCTTTCATTTGGTGGTCTTCAGAGCCACAATTGAAGCAGTGAGATTTTGGCCTGCTTTATAAAAGTAAACAGTTTATAACACTAATATTTAATACTGACTTAACAAAATGTGGGTCCATTACATATTTCCAACAGCCTTTTTAAAATGTCACCCATATGCCTAATATACCAAACCCAGTTGTGACAGCACAGAAGAATGCAGGAGGAAGTATACTAACAGCAATGTCATCTTAATATTTTAAACATTTTGTGACTATGCTACAACAGCCTGACAAATAAATAAAGTAGTATGTAGTGGAAATTTGGATGTTGGAAAGAAAAAGAAAAAAAGTGCTCTGATCCAAGACATAATAGTTGGACTTCTTGTTATGGACTTTGTGGTTTTGTGCTCCTTCTTTCTCTTGCAACGCCTCCCACAGACCAGACCGCAATTTGCCATGACACTCAAAGCAGGTGGAAATGGTGTGCCTGAACCACGGAAGCCCATTTTAAAGTGTGGCTTCCAATTCAGGTTTGAAGGGAAACCATGGTTTGTGAGAATCAGGAAGTGTGAGAGGAAACTGAATGGGTCACTGCATGAACTACTTAAAAGTCTATCTTAAGATATGTCAAGGCACATGGCCCTCTCCAATTATAAAGCCGAAGAGTAAAATTTTATTTTTAATTGTTCATGAAATGTTGGCTCAATCTATTATTCTAATGCCCTACTTGAGGACTCATCTAGTTAATTCTTAATTAAAGTTAATAAGCCTGTCTCGTAGCAGATTTTATCTGTGTTTCTATCAAATTAAAGGGGGGGGGAATGGAGTTTTACGAGAGTTATGAGCAGGAAGATGGACAGCGAGGTCTGAGTAGCTCTTGCTAACCTGGTGTCCTCCAGCATGGCTGTGCTGGCTGAGGTTGATGACAGCTGTAGCCCAAAACGTCTGGAGGGCACCAGGTTGGCAAAGGATGCTATAGTTATTTTGGATGTGCCTGAATAAGGTCTTCAAAGCACCCAGAACATTCCAGCTCCCTCTTCCCCTATACTTTTGGTCATAAGAGGCTGCACTTCACACTTAATATCACAAAATGCTTTAAAAGTGGCAAGCTGTTACATCATGAAGGGTGCTCTTTATGTCAGCAATTTAATCTGCACTTTGCTCTCATTCTAAGTCATATCCATTACTTATCAATCACAGCACATTTCAGTTTTTTAACTAGAAATTTTCATAGATTTAGAGAAATACAAACCTTTTAGGCTTTACTTGTATCTCCTGTCCATCTAGAGAAAGAATCTGCGTGAAAACTTGCTGGTATCTTAAGAATTCAATAAGGAATTGCCATTGTAGAAAACAGAACAACTGAGGTTTACGTGTCTGTGTATGCATGATGGCTATGACCCAGAAGTGTTTTGGTATAAATTGTTATTACAAAGTTTACTTTTGTTTGTTATTTGCTTAAGAAAGGTAAGATGAGACTCATAATCAATACCATGAAGGCAAGATTCCGCTTGAAAGGATGGCTCCACCATTGTTGAAAGCATGCTATCTTTTAATAGTAGGGTTTAGCCTGATCAGTGTAGCGTGTCAGCTGCCTGACTCCACTATTGAGAAATATAGCATGGAAGCCCAATAGCATCTTTAAGCAGAGCAGGAAATCCAATCACCAGAAATAATGTTTCACCAAAAAGGGCGTGCCCTGTAACGTATGACACCACAATTACGTAGTTAATAGACTCAAAATATGTAGATTGAATCTGGTTTAGTACTGATTGGATTAAGTTGCATTGTTAGCAGGAAAAGAGGAGGACATTAAACTAAATAGGATACTTGGGTATTTCCCATCCATCTGTCAGGTGAGGGTTTTCATTTAATATAGGCTGCCCCAGTTTATCAAGACAAAAATTGGTAAAATAGAGAACACTTCCTACAACCTGTAGAAAGAGTCAAAAAGTGTCAGCATTTCATTAGATTGAAAGACAACATTCCTTTTTAAAAATGTACTTAAATATTTCACAAATATATATATTGATATAATTAAGTACATTACAATAAAGGTTCTCCTGTTTTAAGGTTTTACAAACAAGATCTTATATCTTACACACCCATAACTAAAAAAAGCCCAGCCAATTAATATGAGTTACAACAACTTAACAATAATTAATTACAGTGAGAATTACATGGCTCTTTAAGCATCTTGTCAACCCTTTTCTAATGCTATGATTCGGAAATCTAAAATGTAGGATTCAAGCACATACACCACAGAGCAAAGGCGTAACTTACACTAAAGGCCTCCTTGATTTTTTTTGATGTATTTGAGATAGTCACTTTATGGTCTTCTTCCAACATAAAACTAGAAGGCTAATAGAAAGACAAATCACAGTTTGCGAAACTAAGATTATATTTATCAAACAACAAAGTATATAATTATGAATGTTCTCCTACATAACTCATTGTGCCTGAACTCACTTCCAGAACATTTGTATCAGGAATAGGGAGCCTTGTGCCCTCTAGAGGCTGTTGGGATTCCAATGCCATCTGTCCCAGCAAGCATGGCCTATTGTCAGGAATGATGGGCAACTCCAGAGCTGAGCAATATCTGGAAGGCAACAAGTTCCCCAGCCTACAGGATTCTTTTAAAAATTCTTGCATTTATATCCTAACTTTCTTCCATCAAGAAACTCTTCCCCCATCCCCACCATCCCTTCAAATTTCAGCTAAAAATCCACTCTCTTTGCTTTCTCTGAAGTCTTTACCTTAACCTCCTATAAGCATAGCGGTGCCCTCTTCCACAAAGTGAACAGGGAAGGCCATGTGTGCACAAGTGCTCTGAGTGCACACTGGATGGACATAGATCAGTGGCTGCTTTGGATGTAGTGGCATCTCAAGCGAAAAGGACTTCAGGTAGCAGGGCTGGGAAAGTCTCCTACCTGAGGCCTTGGGAAGCTACTGTTAGTCCTAATAGACAATACTGGGCTAGGTATTGAACCAATGGTTTGACTCAGTATTGCCTATCTTCACATGGAGCAGTGGCATCATACACTGTGCTACTGAAGAACATGACCAGTTAGCACATTGCAGCAGGACATTTTTGACAGACCAGTCATATGAATAGAAACACGTTATTTCTCGAAAACGTAGCTTATGTGCTTCTCTTATGCTTTTAAGGAAACATGGTGCACTTTTCATCAATAACAAAGGCTATTAGGGCTAGTCTACTACAATAGTAACAATGGATACCAATAAAAGAAAAGGTTTAGATCATTTCATTAATATATAAATACCTGCGGCTTAACATTGAAGTAGGTCTTGTCAGATTCAGCACTTTGTTGCTCCTCATATTTTTGAACTAAACAAGATATGAAATCTTCTATTTCTTGATGATATTGCCTATACAAGAATTTTCAAAATAGATATGCTGTCTTTTTTTGTTATAAAGCATCTCTCTCACAGACTGTTCAAGCTGAGGATTTTGTTCTGCAATTCTGCAGAAGGAAGAGCTTGTAGATCAAACTTTGAGGGGAAAGGTACAGGCATTTGTCCTATCCAGTGTTTTGGTAGCACTGCAGAAATTCAAAATTCCTTTCATGTAGCACACATTTTCTTTAAATATCTGTAGGGCAATAGCGTTCAACGTTTTTTAGACTAGGGACTACAACCTACTATGTGGGAACTTTAATTTAACTTTTTTTAAAAACCCACATATGACATATTTACCCAGCCACCCAATGTTTCCAGTTCTCATTTGAACACACACATACACACAACCCCCCCCCCTAAAAATTGGGGTACACAGCTACAGACATGACACACCTTATATTGGGGGACAGTAGACTAGTGGGTTCTGACCCACCACTCAAAGCTCAATACTCTAGAAGGCACCCACGATACAAGCATTCTGAACTTAACCAATATAATATATATATACTTACTTTGAAACAGTATTGTTCATAAATAAAATTTGTAACAAAGGACCATCAAGTTTAGAGTCGTCAATGGTAAGTCCACTAAAAAAAGAAAGCATAAAGCTACCATTACATTAGGTAGTAGCAGTTCAGACGGGCCCACATGCCCCTTTGACATAGTTTGGAAGTATTCTGACCACATTAAGATACTTTAATATATGTAGGGACGTGGGTCACACTGTGGTCTAAACCACTGAGCCTCTTGGGCTTGCCAATTGGAAGCTTGGCTGTTCGAATCCCCGCGACAGAGTGAGCTCCTGTTGCTCTGTCCCAGCTGCTGCCAACCTAGCAGTTCGAAAGCACGCCAGCGTGAGCAGATAAATAGGTACCACTGCAGTGGGAAGGTAAACAGTGTTTTCATGTGCTCTGGCACTTGTCACAGTCCTCTGTGCACCAGAAGTGGTTTAGTCCTGCTGGCCACATGACCCGGAAAGCTGTCTGTGGACAAACGCTGGCTCCCTTGGCCTGAAAGTGAGATGAGCACTGCAGCCCCATAGTCGCCTTTGACTGGACTTAGCCATCCAGGGGTCCTTTACCTTAATATGTATATTTATCTTTTTCTCTCCCCCACCCCCATTCTTAGTAATAAACATCTCTCCTTACCACAGTTTGTTAAGAATAGTGCATACTAAGCCAAAATTATTTTCTTTTGATTACATGCATACCTGAAGGAGTGTCTCCACCCCCATTGTTCTGCCCGGACGCTGAGGTCCAGCGCCAAAGGCCTTCTGGCGGTTCCCTTATTGCGAGAAGCAAAGCTACAGGGAACCAGGCAGAGGGCCTTCTCGGTAGTGGCGCCCACCCTGTGGAACGCCCTCCCATCAGATGTCAAAGCGATAAACAACTACCTGACATTCAGAAAACATCTTAAGGCAGCCCTGTTCAGGGAAGTTTTTAATGTGTGATATTTTAGTGTATTTTTGGTTTCTATGGAAGCCGCCCAGAGTGGCTGGGGAAACCCAGCCAGATGGGCGGGGTACAAATAATAAATTATTATTATTATTATTATTATTATTATTATTATTATTATTATTATTAGATTCTACAGCTTAATATTAGTGAAGAAGTGTATGCACTCTTCCCTCGTGACCACTCAATACAAACAAATGACAGGTATTTTCTGCTACATCTGAAGCAAACACCCAGAATCCATAAAACCATGCTGCTAGCTTAACATGCTCAAGGAGGCTTTGTGCCCCACCCCATAAATGGAGCAGGTCAAACCACGTTTTAAAAACTACCTAACATTTTTAAAAGTACTAACATAAAGTATGAATTACATCATACATCTAAAACATGGCACGCCAGTCTGGAACCTGAAAGGGGTTCCACAAGCAATTTATGCTTTGGCATTGTGTGGGTGGGTTGGAATCACACAGGGCATGCCCAAATGCTTACACATATCTAAAGTGCCTCTTTGGAGCCTATCTACTTTTAAACAACGTACTAAAAATCACAGATGATGAAGCAATTTACACATACCTTGGTCGAGTCAGCATATTCAATTTTCTTCTGAGTTCATGATGTTAATTATTTGTTAAGGAATTTCAAGTCATGCTACTATTTCAGAATAATGACTCTGGAATAATTTATGACTGCCCCTGTTCTGCACTCTCAATCAGTAATAATAATTAGAACCAGAGCTCCAGATGTAAGTTTATTTGACATATAAAAAGTAGGTATGAAAGTTAAAGGAAAGTACATTAGCCTCCCCACTTGTGAATCAGAGTTGCTGAAACCCACTCATGGTACTCAATGTACATGAAGGAAGGAAGACATCACAAGGGAAGCCTGAAGATGGCAGAATTGAATGAATACCTTGTCAAACGCTTCAGGCCACATCCTTCTAGGGCTGCTGACATTTATGTCACAGTTCTGCTAAAAGAAGAACTGTACTCCTCCCTGGTACAATTCATGCTTATGAACAGTGCCGCCTTCTTTGAAATCTGGTATCCTGTGCCCTTTAAAAAGCTGGACAAGTGATATATTCAACAGGTGCTGTTCTCCCCACCCCAGCTTTGTCATGTGTCCTCTGTGTGTGTGTGACCACAAAATAATTTGCAGAGGGACGATGACAAGCCAGTGTAATCTAAGAGTGCTGGGTGTTCAAATCCATGCTCAGCTACAATGTTTGCTAGGTGAACCTGGATAATTCAGCACCTCATGTACTTCACAGGATTGTAGCCAAGGAGAAAAGGGGACAGGGGAGAACCATACACCACTTTGAATGGAAGGAATTTAAAAAGTCAGTGAGGCAGACTGCACGACATAGTGCTCAGAGTACTGGCCTAGGACTGGGAGGACCCAGGTTCAAAGTCACACTCAGCCATGAAGGCCCCTGTGTGATCTTGGGCGGCCACTCTCTTGCAGTCTATCTTATCCCACAAGTTGTTGTGAAGATAAAATGGGTGGGGTGGTATGGGATGAAGTAGTACAAAATTAAATTTAAAAAACCACAGCAAAGTTCCAAGAGACAACTTTTCAAGTGCATAGCAGTATGTTGCAGCAAACACAACACAGACAGGATCAGCAGAGTGGAATTCTGGTCAACTCGAGGGGGCAGCAAATTGAATAAATTCAATTTATGGCATTTTTACTGCCATAAAGGAGAAGAAATGCTTGTGGGAGTTTCTGTCCAAAGTGTCAACATAACTTTGCCAGTCTTGTGTCTTATACACTCCAACAGGAGCAGGGCAGGGTGAGAGTTTCATTGTTCCTGCTCTCCCTGAAGCACAGTGATGTGGGGTGGAAACTTTTTTGGGTGCCAGAAATGATTTCTCCAGTAACAGTGAATGGAGGCAAACTACAAATGCATTATTAGGTAAGGCTGGCAGCTTCAACCTTCTTAGCACTGCTTATAGAATATATTCAGTTGGTTAGCTTTACTGCACACAGCCAAAGCAGCTTATGAAATAAAAGTAAAACAAATGTACACAATTAGATCACTCTTTAGAGCAACCTTTGCCTGCCTGGTGCCCAGATGTTGTTGGGCTACAACTCCCAACACAGGGCAGCCAAACATTTGCTAATGCAAAGTACCTGAGCATTTACTTAAGTATCTTTTTGCAAAAAAACCTCATCCCCGCTCAGGCAGCAAAAGGTCTTGGGCCGGGCCAACCCTGAAAACAGAGACTTGCGGAATAAGCTCTCGTGCTCCAGGGGCCGGACCGTGTCGCTGCTGCAAGAGGCTAGTAGTCCCTGACACTTTCTGCAACTACAGCCGAAGCCCACGGAACTGAATCCACCGCAAGCTCGAGATTACAAATGGGGTGGGGAGGGGGGTTACAAGGGCTGGGACCCCTTTGCGAAGATAGACCCCGAGCCCCTTTGAAGGAGGCTCCGCTCGGCCCCGTAACGGGCGGGAGGCGGCGGGGCCCCTGGGCAACGCCAAGGGCCTCGAGGGCTGCCGCCTCTGGGCGGGATCTGAGGGGAGGGGGCGCCCCCAGGCCGGCCTGCTTCCCCCGCCAGGATATTCTCGGCCTGCAGCTCCCTGACGGTCTCCTGGCACTCCCTCAGCCGCTGGCGGAGCTCCTCCGTCTCCGCCCCGGCCTCCTCGAAGCGGGCGTGGGGCGGCTGCGCGGCCGGGATGGGCGCCGCCTCGCCGGCGTCCAGCTGCTGGAAGAGCTCCTGGTCCCCGAAGTCCACCTCGGCCGCCATCTTAGGTCGGGGAGGGAAGGCGCCGGCCGCGCGTGGCCCGCCGGCCGCACAGCCAGGCGCTGCGAAAGAAGTTGCCGCCGGGCGGAGAGGAAAGGCGGCGAGAGGCCCCGGCCTCACCTCGGAAAGGGCCGCAGTTGCACGCAAGGCCTTCAGTCGGCAGAGCTCTTCGGTCAGACGACTACAACTCCCACAATGCAGCGAGGCCGGACGGTACCCGCCGCCCCGAGGGAGAGCGGCTGGGGGCAGCGATGCATGCTGGGATTGGCCAAGCACTTCCGCCCGATTCTCAAGCTTCCGGCAGCGCAGGCTGGCGGAGATTGACTCGCAATGGGGGGGGGGGGGGAGCTGCAGCTTTTTGTTCAGCCTCTTCCTGTGTGCTTTTTTCTTGCAGAGGTTTCTTGGTAGCTCGGCTAATATACTTGCGTAGCTTGGGTAGGAATTACTAACTTGTACAGCTAGGAGGAAAACGAGTCCCCCTTTTATCCATGCTCTCCAACGTACTAGCAGATGTCTTCACTAACAGAGTAGCTACAATCTCATTTTTCCAGGGCATCACCACTTTCAGGAGTGGCAAAAAGCTCAAAGAACCTGGTTACATCACAAGCAGGAACCAAGCAACTGACCCTCCTCTTCTTCCACTATTGTCAGGTCTCTCTCATTAAAGCACAGGGCAGCAACAGACCATCCAAGTTCAATCACTAGGCATGTTCTGATAGAGGTAGAAAAGATACCCTGGCAAGCCACTGCCACTTAAAATGCGTTTAGCTTATTTTTTAGTTGCTGTTTGGTTAATAGTTTTACAGGTGATTTGTTCATGATATGACTTACGCTGTACTTGTGTTCTATTATGTTACTATTATGTTACAATTATGTTTGTAAGCCACTTTCCATTCAAATTACTCAATACATCTATATTTCTGGGTACAGAAAAGCATACAGTAATCCATTGACGCAATCCACCACCAAGCACTCCCTACCTCTTTCAGTTATTTCCCTTTGAATAAATTCCACAGAAGTCTGTGGGCTTCAATTTCAATTTTAATCAAACTTACTTTTGTAACTCTATAGCATATGAAGCCCTTGGAACTATCGCAAGAGTACCACTTGAGAAAAAGAGCATGAGAATTCAATCTGGGGCAGACAGTATCAAAATTCTGCTACTGTTCCAGACCACCCATGCAAACTAGAATGCTAGCTTTGGGGAACAAGGGCTCAATAACTGAACAAGAATTATTGACAAGTGATTCTGCAAAGAGATTACCTATTGATTTTACAACACTTCTAGTGGTAGTTTCAGTTCTATTCTTCAACAGCTATCCTAATCTTATTTAATAATAAACATTTTACTCACTAAAACTGAGGAGACATGCCACATTACATGGGCATTAGAATCTTAACATGCAACAAAAGTTACAGTTCAAAAGTTGCAGTGCAACATACTCTGTTGCTATGCAACTTTTTTTTTATTACATTGCACAGCCTAACTAGAAGATATAAAGCCTCCACACAGCATATTATGAAAAACATGTTTTTCATACAGGTCACATTGCAAATGTTGAGCTTGTGGTGATAGTTTTAAGTTGCCAAAAGCTTTTATCAAAACCTACTGCTAGAATAAGCAGGCACGGGACATGGTAACATTCATCTTGTTAGATATGGTATGGTTTACTTCCACTTGTTTGGGCAGGTTGGAATAAGACTAGAGTGAGCCCAGTGAGAACTCTGCCTAGAGGAGAGTATCTCCTGAGCAAGGGCTTGCAGTAGCATAATGCAGGAACTCATGAAAACTCAATTTTGCTCTGCTCTAGTTATGTTGAAGTAAGCTTCTTTCTAGAGATAAAGTTATAATGAATTGTACAAAATTAAGCTCTGAGCAATTCATCCACTGAACTTAAAAACAGTACTATTTGAGAAAAAACATTTTTATTAACCAGGTTTTTGCACTGCATTATGCACCCACTGGCCCAGTCTGCTAGAGTAACACCTACACAATGTGTTTTATGTTTCAAGAGTTGAAAATAACTGTACAAGGTTAAAGTACAAAAGTACACAAGACAGTGGACACAAAATATCCATGTATGAGTTTATCCTCACCTGTTCTGTTTTGAAATACAGAACTAAAAATGTCCTCCTACAGCTCTGTCAAGTATAATGGAAGTGAGTATAACCTGATTACAACATGGAACACCAGTTATCACTGATCTGATATTTACAAAAATTGTAATGTCAATAAATTAAAGTCAATGCAACACCCCATGCAAGCTAGAATGCTAGCCTTTGGTGAACAAGGACCCAATATCTGAACAATAATCTTTGAAAAAGTCCCAGGCTTTAAGATCACGTTCTTTCAAACAGCATCCATTCCTCGCATCGAAGATGTGAATCCCAATCCCATCCCTCTTTGGGTGTGTGTCTGTGACCTTGCCATTTCATATTGTGCATCTAGATTTCTGAATACTTCTTCCTGCTGTTTCAAAGTCTTGTAACTTTCTTCATCCACCGAACTACTACCACCAGCTTCCTCTTCACTCTAGAATTGAAATAATATATTATTATTTTTATTAAAATATGTTAACAGATATGTCCTCTAAACTAGTCATCTATTATTCTGGCAATTCATTCATTAAAGCATCTTTTCTACAGCTGGAATTTCCAGAGCAAGTAAATGCAGAGTGCAAATGCATGGGGAAATATGTTATCAGTTTCAAGGATATATAGCACACGTAACCGTCATTAATTCATTTTGGTGTAGGTTTATAGAAACATTTTGCAAAAGAATTTGCCAAGAATTTAACGTTTGAAGATGTAATCTCCCTTGGGTCAACCCAACACATTTTTACTTTTCCTTGGAATATTACAGCTTATCTAGTACTTGTCATGGACTGGCTGGATGCAGAGGAATAGGGGGAGGCACCAGCTGGGGAACCCCCAAACTAAACCCCCAGTTTAGTGGTGGTGCAATGATGGAAGCTGAAGAGGCAACAGGGCTTAGTGAGAAGGGAATCTGTGGCAAAGAGAAGTGCAGAATCAGAAGCAGCAGACTCATCTGAGTCACTGTTGAAAAAGTATTGGGTGGGATCTCCCCCTCCTGCTGCAACAAGCTCCCATCTCCCCCCCCCCCCCCCCGGTCTCCCAGCACCAGGAGAGACATGAAGTGGGCGGAATGAAGGCCAGCACACCGCCACCATCTCAGATTGCTTCGGAAAGATCTGGGAGAGGAGGAGACTTAACCAGCTATGGGAAGGTGAGGACATTCAGTCCCCACAAATGTCTCATGTGGAAGACCTTCCGAAGAAGAGTTCCTGTGCTCAATGGGTTTGGTACTCCTGAGCAGTTACTGTTTCTTCTAATAAAGAGTTAACTCCACTTGTGTTCATATAAGTGTATTACATTTAATAGCACATAATCTGTGTGATTTATTGCTGGCTCACTCTTAATTATTTCTATTTTGAAGTTAGGTTTTGTGGGCTCATATACCTCCCCTGATTATACTGGAGGCCTACTGAACTGGCAATGTATTAAACTGACCACCTAGTTCTGGGCCAGAATCTGCGGTGAATGGTGTCTTGCTGTATATGCTGATTTGAACCGCTTCGAGAGAGTCGTTTAACCTGAGCTCTTACTTGAAAGCAATTTCGGTTATGCGTTTTTCTACATTTCACATACCTTAATACCCATTAATTTTCTAAATTTGACATTTTGGTCCTTGTTTCCAAAGTTCAGTTTCTCCCAGATTTCTGCAGATTGCGATTTATCCTATAGAAACACAAAGTGATTTATTACATACATATATAACACATAGGTAAATTTGCAACTCATTTTGATTTATAGATCTGATGATACAATTGGGGGAACTGTTTAAATATACAGTGGTGCCCCGCAAGACGAACGCCTCGCAAGACGAAAAACCCGCTAGACGAAAGGGTTTTTCTGTTTTGGAGGCGCTTCGCAAAACGAATTTCCCTATGGGGTTGCTTCACAAGACGAAAAAATTTTGCGTCCCCCAGCGGTCTTTTTTTGCTTTTTTTGCCCTTTTCCTAAGCCGCTAAGCCGCTTATCAGCTGTTCCGCTGATAAGCCGCTTAACAGCTGATCGCTGGAAGCCGCTTGACAGCTCTAGCACTAATCCGCTAAGCTGTCAATGGGCTTGCTTCGCAAGACGAAAAAACCGCTAGACGAAGAGAATCGCGGAACGGATTAATTTCGTCTAGCGAGGCACCACTGTACTAATAAGCAAGAGGTCCTAAAGTATTTCTCTCACACTCTTGTTTTAACACGTTTCCTTTGGAACTGGAACTCGAAACAAACAATCTGGCTGCAAGCCTAAAACTTTCAATAATGTAAATAAGAATGTTGCAGGACTGCTGGTTTAGTGAAGATTAAGCAAATATTTTTAATCCCAGCACCCTTAGGACAAGTGCCCCTTCTGAACTTCTCATAGAAAGTCTTTTTTGACAGCTATTCAACATGTCAACTAGACCACCTACTGGCTCTGTAGACTTTAAGACACTTGAGATTACGATGGCAGATGCTCGTTAGAATTCTGAACATACCAGACTTTTAAAAGATAAAACAATGGTTACACTGCCAAGTATGACCATTAGATGGCTAAATGTTCTGTGTGCTACTAAGAGGCCCCTCTTGCTGACATGTGGCTTGTGCCCATTGCATCACAGAATCACAGAACTGGAAGGGACCCCCATGGGTCATTTAGTCCAACTTACTGCAATGCAGGAATATCACAAGTTATGTCCTTGTTGTCAACAATTCCCAAGGCACAAAGTGGAATAATTAGACAAAGAAAAATACCCCTTCTTTTTTGCCTTGCCACAGCATTTTCCGCTTCTTCTCCTGTTCAGCAAACTTCATGGGATTTACTGCTGCTGGATTATAATAGCTTGGAACAGCTATTCCTGTCTCTGCCAGGGCCTTTGCTTGCAGGGCTGCCATTTGAGCTGCCATAGCTATCTGAGGAGTGACTTGTGTTCCAGAAGCCAGAAGAGCTGCAACATTGATGACAGAAGTGCCGGTGGCAGCAGCCGCTAAAATGAACATTAACATGTTATACAAGAAGAAACTTCCAGAATTTTTTTTTAATCTCAGAAACATGGACTAAGTAAAAGTTTCATCTTAATGGGCATTAAGTACAAGCTAGCCAATTGAAAGACCTTAGACAGCCTTTGCTAGTTCTCTAAGCATTTGTCTGGTGATGCAACTATTTTTAGGGACTGTCAAAAAAAGAGAAAAGTTTGAATAGAGAAGTTTCTGTTGCTTTATTTTAAAACAAATGAGGTTTCTTCTTTTTATAGCTTTCCAATATGAAGCTATAAATATTTCCACTACTATTCATTATGTTCTAGCAGTTCATAAAAACAGAATTACCAGCAGCCATTTCTTGTTGCTTCTGTTTTTCAACCAGTTCTTTCTCTCTCTGTTCTTGCAGTTTTTTTGCTCTTTCCAATCTAGGAAATATGCAAAATAAATCAATTGATCAAAAGTTATTATTTCCCCCCCACATTGATCTCTTTTCCCCTTTGTTTTTTATACTAACAATTCTTATGTTATTCCTGAAGGGCATTCATAGAACCTAACGGAGTGGTTCTGTGTTGCACGTTTCTAGCTTTCACTATAGCAAAGGTACTTTTCATCAGATAAAAGCGCAAATTCATCAAGCAAAAATGTTGTGAGTACACTATGCTTTTGACTTCATCTAGGTATCAGTGCCTAAAATAGCTCTCCACATTTTAATATGTTAAAATTTGGTGCAGGGGTGTGTTGAGAATGACAATGGTCCCCCCCTCAAAGCTTGCATGCTGTGCTTCTACTCTAAGTCAGTAAAAGGTAAATAGAGTAAGTTCTTGGCTTCTATAAACTTAAGGCCAAAAAAATCATAGTACCTTCTAGCTAATGCTTCCTGTGCATCCATTGCTGTGTTTCGTCCCCTAAAAGGAGGTGGACTTGGAGTTCGGCTGTGACTTCTACTGAATCTTCTGGGCTTTTCAGGTCTCTTCTTTCTTTCTCTGCAGGTAAAGGTATTTTATCATGTAATTATTTGACTGTTTGACCATAAATTAACTGTATCTACCTGCTCTTCAGAGTGCAACTTCCAACTGCTAGCACCGACTCTATAATTTTTATCTCAAGGAAAAAAGAAAGAACTTAACATACCTGCTCCTGCTCCTAGTTCTGCTTCTGCTCCTGCTCCGATGCCTGTGTCTAGATCTTGATCTAGAACGTGATCTTACACGTCGCTTTTTATCTCGGCTTCGAGATCGTGATTTTTTTCTATCACGGCTTCTACTACGGTGACGCCTGCAAACACATCCCAAACTTCTGGTAACATTTTCTAGCTTTATTATTCACATTTAAAAGCAACAAGATGCAAAGGAAACCTGCTCATTATCTTCTACTGAGAGGTCACAAAAAGCTGTCAGTTTTGGGCTCATCTACAAATAGTGTAACTTCACTTCAAATGATGTCAGTGGCCTGAACACTACTAAGTATTTTCATTCTGGAAAACAAATTTGTGGCATAACCTAAAGGTTTGGCAAAAGGGTTACAGTAAACAAATCCTACATATGGGGAGGGAAAAGAGCTGAAACACTGGCCACTTGATCCTCAAAATCAAAAAAGTTACAAACAGTAACACCAACCCATACAAAAAACCGATCTGGCACATCTGTGATGTTGCACCAGGTATGCTGGAACAAAGGATGAAGGTGTAGCTGGGCACGTCTAACAGAACAAGAGCATAAAGAACACTGAAGCATTTCCAAAGTAGAAATTGTTAAGTATACCTTTCACGAGACCTAGATCTTGAATGACTTCGTCCCCTTGAGGATTTCCTCTCCTTGCGCTTATGCCGTTCCTCACCATTTTCTGAAGTGCCCAGGCTGTCTCTTCCTTTATCAGAAGAGTGTTCTTTGTCGTTATGGTCTTCAAATTTGTGCTTCTTCGAGGACTTCTCTTTGGACCCATGTCTTCTTGCCTGTTTTAAGAAGAAGTTGGTTCTTTCAGGAAAATAGTGCAACAAAGAGAGTTAGTATGGGCATCAGCAGATAAAGAATGATATGTTGTGATGCAACATTAGTAACCTTAGGAGTGAGGCCCAGACAACTGTGATGGCTTTTAACACCATCAGCTACACAATGTTGCAGATCCTCGCTATCATTCCTCCTCCCATTTCCCATCCCACACTTTTCAAACATTTTTGTACCGTGTTGTTAAAGCAACTCACACCATTACCAGTTTCACAGCATTAGATAGAACAACAGCCTCTCTAGTGTTTGATTACCTCATGCATAGTGACCATGTTTTTCCACCCCTATGCTCAAAAGCTGGATGGGATAAGCATACACAGGAGAACTGTCTAAACGTTTTACGTACAAGCTCATCAGCAATTAAGAAAGCTTGGAAGTACATGCACTGGCCAACTTTCTAAGTATTATAAATAAGTATCTCCACCCTAAAGTCTTACACTATAGAGGTCCAATAAGACCAACTGTCATGTTTTGAATCTGCAGCAGTCTGTGTGCTATTTTCTTTGAAGAAATCTCTTACCGTATAAGGCCAGTTTACCCAAATTTCTTATTATCTCAGTAACTTTCTTTCTTTGTAAGTTAATTGTATATGGATAGATTTCTACTCTAAAGACCATGTGAGTCTTTATTATTTTTTAAATCCCCAAACTCACACCCAAAGGTAGAAGTAAAGGTAAATCCTAGGTGCTTCAACTACTACTTTGTTTCTTCCAGGTGCAACTAACCCCACTGAAAGATAATACTGCACATGAAAGACAATACTGCCCATCAACAACTGCCAAAGAGAGTTGGCTACGCAAAGAAATATCACCTTCCTACTCTATAGAGATTTTAATACTTGTTCATCTTAGACATAGTAGGTGGTGAGTTTTTGTTTCAAGTAGTTCGTAACATCAATTAGATCCATTTGGGCTACTTTTTCAGTCACTTGTACAACCACTGAAGAAAGATCATTAGAATTTTGTTGTAAAACAAATAGTGCAAAGAGTCCACTTATTATATACAGGAAATGGGCAAGCCAGCCCGCAAACATGGAATGAACCCTCCACAAGGTAGAGGCAATCTGTGAGCTTCCTGCGGTGGGCATGCCTCCACACAGGTGCAATGCCCATACCCTTCTGCCCTTCTTCCTTTCAATTGTCTCACTAGAACCATAAAAGTCAGTGCATTAATTCAACAGCTATTTAAATGTTACAGATTTTAAGACATCCACAGCAGTTTCAAATATCACCACCAGTTACTCCCCATTGAATTTAAAAGCTAATGTGTACAGGTTGTACATAAAGAACTTGTACATAAAGAAACCAGCCTTTAAAAACAAACTTTTAACATGTAATCCTCCTTCTACACATAATTTTTTAAGTTTAGTGATTTTCTTACTTTAACATAATGGAGCAGTCTTCTAAATATACACTTTGTATTTAAAACCACCATAATATCCCATAACCGATTTAAGTTGCTTTTTAAAGGGAAATATGAGTTTGAATGACTAATAGTTACCTTATCATGAAGTAGGCTTATAATTTTGCTATCTGAGTCTGGAGCGTCTTCAGTTCAGTCTCTTCGCGCATTAGCACGCTGAGTATGATTTATTATAGAAATGTTATCATGTGATCTAAACAATATAATCAATTTCACAAATACTCTAATTTCTTTTTAAAACAGAGCTTCCATTGGGTAAAGAGAAAAAGGTCCCTGGCCCCACATTAGAACTGGCCCCATCTCTCTCTAGCCTAACACTACCCCATCAGAAGTTGGCTAACCTTCTGGCTACTGCTAGGGCTCCTCCACTGATATTACTTCACCACTGGAGGCAACTGGCTTACCTAACCATGTTATCACTACCACTGCCTCATCTCAGTGCCCTTGCCTTTGATTTACTTTTACAAACCCTGCCAAATGCACTGGCACCATAGGAAAACTTAAAATATTAAGTGGATATTTAAGAACTAAGTGGATAAGATTGGGGGCAGGGAGAACACCTTTGCAAATTATTGAGGAGAACTCTGGTCAATGGAAGCTCTGTGTGAATCAAATATACCAATCCTATTTCTCCAAAGAAATGTTTATTGTGGCTGTTTCCACAGTTAATCTGTCAGTGAACTTTTGTCAACTGTTACCTTTTTGTCATAATGATGGCTTCAGTCATGCTTCTCTCTCCAAGCACATTTTTCTGAATTATCATTTTTTGTACTTACCATTAAGAAATTTATATACTAAGATTTACACATGCTATGATGTACTTTTAAATACATCTTGTACAATTACCTAAGCACTACAAAGTATTAATTACCTCTTTGCTTCTGCTCCGACTTCTGTATTTTTTCCCGTCATTATCTAAGGAATAAAACATTATTTATTGTCAAGTAAAGGTGCTTGGAAAAGGATTTTCATTCTTTACAGACATGCCATTCCCAGTCATACCCAGTACTTAAAATATTTCAATGGTTTACATTTCTATTTCGCCAGAGTGGTGCATGCTCTAGTTATCTCCCACTTACTACTGCAATGCGCTCTACGTGGGGCTACCTTTGAAGGTGACTCGGAAACTGCAATTAATCCAGAATGCAGCAGCTACACTGGTGACTGGGAGTGGCCGCCAGGACCACATAACATCAGTCCTGAGAGATCTGCATTGGCTCCCAGTATGTTTTTGAGCACAACTCAAAGTGTTGGTGCTGATCTTTAAAGCCCTAAACAGCCTCGGCCTCAGTATACCTGAAGGAGCATCTCCACCCCCATCGTTCAGCCCGAACAGTGAGATCCAGCGCCGAGGGCCTTCTGGCGGTTCCCTCAATGCAAGAAGTGAGGTTACAGGGAAGCAGACAGAGGGCCTTCTCAGTAGTGGCGCCCATCCTGTGGAACGGCCTCCCATCAGATGTCAAGGAAATAAGCAGCTATCCTATTTTTAAAAGACATCTGAAGGCAGCCCTGTTTAGGGAAGTTTTTAATATTTAATGCTGTATTGTTTTTAACACTTGATTGGGAGCCACCCAAAGTGGCTGGGGAAACTCAGCCAGATGGGCAGAGTATAAATAATAAATTATTATAATATAATTATTATTTGAAATAGCATTTTCACATCTATGTTACCTTTCTATTCCTCACCTACTCCAACTCTCAATCCTTAACATGATGCTGAAGCTTAAAGTGTTGAGAAATGTCACATTTTTAAGAGGTTGAAACATAGAACTCAAAAGGACATGCACACAAATCTAAAACGTTATTGTTTACTTGGAAGTTGCAATAATTTGAACTGAATTCAATTTTACCTCTAAGTAAACATGCTTAGGTTAGCAGCCTAACTACACACTACCACTAAATCACACGTTTATGCACCAGCAAGTTTTTATAGGGAAAACACTTAACAGCTAGAGGCTTCCATACCTGACTTTCGTTTTCTCTCTCTTGATCGTGAACGTGACCTTGAATAATGATGTTTTGAAGTTCTAGGAGAATTAGATGCATCTTTTTTCTTTTCTCTATCAGGAGATGATTTCTCTGGGGCTATTGCCTCTCGCTCTGTATCACTAGCCTATGATGAAATGAAATATTGTTATTATTACATAGTTCACCACCACTCTATCGCAAAGTAACTTAACTGCCTGAAGCATTCTAGACCACTATTTTTTAATCATCACAAACATCCAGAAACTAGTTAATGTTGAATTGTCAAAGCTATATATTCCACTAGTAGGAAATCCACAGCCACTAGATAGGGTGTTAAAATACCCAAATTCAAGCACTACAATGTTTTCTACTGCAGAAGAATGCACTTTCCAAATAGAGTCTTATTTTAAGCACATTTAAATCCAATATATAATACTTTGTATTTTTATGCTGTGAACTGCCCTGAGGTCTACTGATGAAGGGCAGCAGTGTTAGAAACTGGGATAGGGGAAAAAAGCTAGTTGCCCCCCCCCCCAATGCAGAACCACCTTCTATTTTTATAATTGTAGAGAATGTATTTCGTTCTTTTTGAAATTAGTGGTATTTAGAGGGTTGCAACCAGCCATAGCAAAACAGGTTGTATAGAGAGCACAGTGGGATTTAGGTTTGGGAATGTGTAACACACTATAACTGCAATGGTAATTTGAGGTGGGGGCAAACCTTCAAAGAAACCAATGATATTGAAATGGTGGAGCATCCCCCTACTTTTTTAAATGTTTGCATGAGTGCTCCTGTACCATTTACAGGGGAATGCTTTCCTCTACAGAAATAAAAACATTAGAATTTTTAAAATAATCACAATACGTGGGCGTGAATGGACAGAGTGAGACAATGTCCCTTACCGGCAGCTCCACCTATCACAGAAGCTATGACTTTGCAAACTGAAAGAAAAAAGGTTCACCCCAGTGAGAGCCACTGTGGTGCAGGGGTTAGTGTGTCCGTTGGAAGAGTGCACTGTTGGAAGTTGGTTCCAGGAAGCTAGACCCTATAAATGCTTACTCAGAAGCAAGTCCCAGTGTATGTTCTGATGGGACATGCTGTGACGTAATCCTATATACAGTGGTACCTCAGGTTACATACGCTTCAGGTTACAGACACTTCAGGTTACAGACTCCGCTAACCCAGAAATATTACCTTGGGTTAAGAACTTTGCTTCAGGATGAGAACAGAAATCACGCAGCAGCGGCACGGCGGCAGCAGGAGGCCCCATTAGCTAAAGCGGTGCTTCAGGTTAAGAACAGTTTCAGGTTAAGAATGGACCTCCAGAACGAATTAAGTACTTAACCCAAGGTACCACTGTATGTGGTTACAATCCTTTTTGGAGATTCTAATGAAAGCTATGGACACCCTACCCATAAACATGCACAAAGTTTTGCATACAATTTATCTTATTAAATTGGGAACAAATCATATTGGTGCGCCTGGTTCACAGGACCCTTGAAGTGCATCCATGGACCTCATGTTAAGAACCCTTGCTCTGTATGATGCCAGCCTTGTGCTTAAGCACTAGCCTGATAGACATAGATGACACAAAGCCACATATTGGCAAGCACATGAAATTCCAGGCAGGTCAGTGAGTGAGAGCACTCTGCCCCTCCTTTGCAGGAAACACAAGAAACAAGAATCTCCCTCCAGGTCCAAGAGAGATCAGCAGCAGGGGGTGGGGACAACTTCTCCACCGTCCCCACCAACCCCCAGACTACTGTACTAACTTCTGTGGGGCTTCCTTACAAAGCTGGAGTGAGTTCCACTGAACTCAGTAATGTTATTAAGCATAAAAGGATCAAGTTGTTAGCGATCCAATAATAACAACAATTCTGTCAGTTCTGCTGAGGTTTAAGTTGCACAATTTTTCAAGTTACCACATAATGGCACATTTCCTTCTCCCACCCCAACTCATGTTAGGGCTCTCCCCAAAGCCCCATATACCCTCACCCTCAAAATAATCCCTTTCCTCAGACTCTATATTTAATTTAGCATTGTTAATTTAACTAGCTCTCCCCTGCTTTCCTTATTTACAAAGTGTTTAATAAAAACATTATATATAGGTGAGCATGAACCGTGAGAACCTTCTTGCATTTACCTGGAAAGAAGACCAACTGAACATAGTGGGCCTTTCTGTGCAAAAACACATGGAACCCAGCCATCAAATAACAGCCACACTTATAAAAGGGCCTAATATCACATATTGTACCACTCATACAGACTTTTTTTAGGGAGGGAAAGAGACGGTGCCACTACCTTGCGATCTAAAACAGTCAACAGGAGTGTGGAGAGGAGAGGAAACCTCTTAGAAACATGTGCGAATATATCATTACTAATTAAATTTGTATACTACCCTTTACCACAGATCTCGGGGCGGTTCACAACATAGAAATGCAGGCTAAAAACGGAAAATACATAATAATGAGGGAAAACACTCGCAAACCAATAGCCGCCCCCGCCCTCGCGCCATCAACACCAAAACCCCAAGAGACGCGGAAGCGGAGAAGCCGAACTCGGGGACGCTTCCAGGGCCCGAAGGCGGAGGGGCTCCGGGAGGCGGGCGCCATCTTGGCTGGCGAAGACGACGGCGCCTCCCGCCGCCCAGCTCGGCCTCCCCCTCGGCCGCTGGCCGCGGCCCCCGAGAAGGAGCGGCAGGGGCTCACCGCCATGTCGGGGGTCGGGAAAGGCGGCCCCTGGCCGGCCCGGCAGCTCCGGCTCCTCCCTGCGGCTCCAACGCCCGCGACGCCTCGGCTGCTCGGCGGCGGAGAGCGGTCAGGGATGCCCCGCCCACCTCCCAGGGTTCCCGGATGTAACCCGGGCCCCTGGCGGGAGGGAGGAAAGGAAGAGCGCCTGCGCGAGCGAGAAGCGCGAGAGACGCAGAGGCATGAAAAGAGCAGAGGGGACATCCAGGTTGTTCAGCGACGGAGATCCTTGGGGTGCTTATGCGTTGCAGGGGGGGGGGGGGTTGACACTTGTTACTTACTTGATAAAAGCTTCCCAACTTATTTTTATGCACATCGGATCATATTGCATACACTCTCTCAATTTAGACTGGCAAATTAAAACAAGCAATAGAGTCCTTAATCATAAATTATTTCCTGGGGTAAAATCCTAACAAGTTCAAAGTTCAACCCTAAAAAAAAGCTCAACAACTTTGGGGTAATACCATAAAAAAAGCTCAACAACTTAAATCCTAAAAAAAGGCCCTCTTTGAAAAAAGTTTGGACACCACCACTGCAAGTTTAAATAAAACAAGAGCCAAGCAGATCTATCCTGTTTCCACTTGCGGTTTTAATTTAATCCCATGATCGACCAAGATCAATCCCACGATCTACTGGTCAATCGTGATGGACTGGTTGGACATGCCTGAAAATTTTAGACCACAGTGCTACCTACCTGCATCCCTGGAGATTGCCTAGGATAGGCCATTAAGGAGAACAAAGGGAAAATGATGATTCATTAGGTATGCCAGAGAGAGAGGCCCCTCCTTCAGCACAGAGTTAGTTAGAAGACAAAAGGAAGGAGTTTCAGAGAGTTTAGGCTTGGGTTTTTTCAGAAATGTTGCAGTCTGTAAAAATCATTAAGCTGGAGAGAGGGTCACAGCCACGTTTTGGAGCATGTTTGATTTCTGTTTGAACCCTATGCTGCGATTATGGGAAAAGCAAGAATATTGTGGGGTGTCAATGCTGTAAACTCCATTGTAGTCTTATATGTGTGTGTAAATAAACCATATATCCTAAAGACAGCACAGTCTCTGCTGTGCCTCATTTCTGTTAGAGGGAATCCGGGTCCAGATCGGAGGTCACAAGCAAAAGACTTCAGCCAAGAGACAGAAGCAAAAACAGCAGCCAGCAGGCCTGATAACTTTATTCTTAGAACTAGACTTCTGACTACAACAAAGACAAAACAGCAAGATGCCTAGAATTGTGGTTACATCATTTTTTAAAGTCCTTTATTTCCCTATATTTCTTGGCATGCTCTGGTCCATGGGGTCACGAAGCGTCGGACACGACTAAACGGCTAAACAACAACATATTTCCAATAAAACATGCATCATCAAAACATCATAGGTATGTCACAGAAAAGGTATGGTGTCAGGCAGAAATCTGAGATCTAGACATGTCCCTGTCAATCATGCATGGTTCAAGTACTCACTTCTCACAAGTTAATGAAAATATCTACATATCCTTTTGTCAGGAAGGCCTCCCTCAGCATCTTTATTTCTTCTTCCTTGGTCTCATATCCTTCTGACAACACCTAGTCTGGTCCCTTTGTCATAGCTGCTAGCACCTGTTTGGGAAATTGGGAGGGATATCCTGAGTAGGGCTGCCATATTTCAAAAAGTGAAAATCTAGACAAAAATTGAGTTGTTTTGTTTTGTTTTGCAAAATTCCAAATAAATTGGACATTTTTTAGCTATTTTGAGGGAAATCAGGAAAACCAACACTGCCAACAACAATTGCCGGATTTCCCCGGACATTTAGCTGATTTTCACCCAGACATTGTTTCCAAAATATGACAACCCTAATCCTGAGTATGTGATGGTACATCTTGAGGATTATGGCCTCCCTGCTCCTTCTGCCATGAGTCAGGTCCCCTCTCCTCCATCCCTGGATCACCACCTTTTGGAAACAAACAAAAAAATTTTCTGGCTAATTTTGGGTGAGTTTATATGTTCCAGAAAGTGGGGTTTCCTTGCTTTATTATGGCACTGGGAACCCAGCATAGGTTGTCTAATGGAGAGAAATGTATAGAAGTCACTGTGTGTGTGCATGTACTACTGTGAATGGGAGTCCTTTATTTTGTCATCAAAGGATATGCAGCAGGGGTAGTGGAGCATACAGATGGGGTACTCTTCCAAAAGGAAACTTAGACCTTGTGAAGGTGCCTGGAACCCCTGGACTCTCACACCACTCAGAGATTCTGTGGCTTGTGACAATATAAAGGAAAATGGGTTGTATTTGCAGACTCCTGTACACAGCGGAAGGATGAGCAGTACGTGCCACATACTTAACTTTACTTTATTTACACTTCAATGCTGAGAGATTACAAACATGCATCTTGCCTCTGCGAGAGCAGAAAAACAACTCCTTCTCCTCGGAAACAAAGAACACCGAGAGAGCAGTGAAAAACAGGAAACCACTGTACGTCACATCCAGTCTCCCATTCCCATGGGAAACCCAACAGTACTCTGACTGTGGAATGCAAAACATTGTCCCGTATCAAGCACTTCGCTGCACAGTGAAGGAAGCAGAAACCAACATCCTCCCCCTTTCTGTGAACATCACTGGGCAGCGTGTTCGTACAATATCAGTACAAACCCAACTTCTGTACATAGGTACAGTGTTGATCCCTTGATACAATCTTGGACAATACATCAGCAGGAATTTCATTACCTGGCATATAGGACACCGTTACGAGTCCCTTCTGAATACATTCCCTAGCATGTTGCAATTTCAATTGCAAGTGCTTCGTGCTTTGCTTACAACCTTCAGAATTCAGCAAAGCCAAACATGCTTTGTTGTCCTGGTAAACCTGGATTGGACATTTGACAGGAATTTTCATGTCTTTGCACAATTGTAACAACCATTCACAATCTTTAAGTGAATAATACAGTGCATTCAGTTCAGCTTCACAAGTACTTAAGCTAATTGTTGTTTGCTTCTTGCATGACCAATCAAATAGACCCTGATTGTACATGTAGCAAACTCCAGACGTACTTTTCCTGTCTGTAGTGTCACTTCCAAAACTTGCATCTGCAAATATCTCAAGACCACCAGACTTCTGATTATTAAATCTCAGTCTTTAATGCATAGTGCCTTTCAAATAGCGTGCTATGCGTTTCAGAGCTTTCCAATCCTTAACACTAGGATTGTTGACTTGTCTGCTTAGCAAATTACAGCTAACAGCAATGTCAGGTCTTGAACATCTGGCAATGAAGTTTAGCTTGCCTAGCACACTTCTGTACAGTGTAGTGTCAGAAAATGCTTCTTCAGTGTCATCTACCTGATAACCTGTTGTCATCGGTGTGTCTACAGAGTTAGCATCCATCAGGTTTAGTTTGCTTAACACATCAGCAATTTTCCGTGACTGGTGTACTAGAATGTTACCATTTTGATCTCTCTCTATTTCCAGAGATAGGTAGTTGTTTACCTCACCAAGATCTTTCATGTCAAAGTGCTCTTTCAGTTGAGCTAGGGCGTTATTGTACATTGTGACATCTTTCCAAAAGAATAAAATATCATCAACATAAAACAAACAATACAGCTTCTTTTGCCCCTCCTCTTTGACAAATACACATGGATCAGCTTTCCCTTGCTGAAAACCTAGAGAAAACAATACTTCAGTGAGTTTTGTGTGCCAACACCGTGCACTTTGTTTGAGACCATAAAGGGACTTCTTTAGAGCACAAACAAATCCCTGTTTTACCTGTACGCCATCAGGTGGAAGCATATAAAGTGATTCACCTAGAGATCCGTACAAAAACGCTGTATTCACAACGTGGCGACTAACGTGTAGATTTTCCTCTGCAGCTAGCTTGAGCATAAGCCTAATGCTCTCATATCTCACTGTGGGTGAGTAGGTCTCGTGATAGCCTTCACCTGGTACCTGTGCAAAACCTCTGGCTACCAATCTGGCTTTGTGTCTGACTAGCTTGCCATTTTGATCTGTCTTCGCTTTGAAGACCCATTTGCTTCCAAGCAGTTTCATTCCTGGAACTACTGGAACTAGCTCCCAAGTTTTGTTCCTTTCTAAGGAATGAAGCTCAGCCTTCATGGCATTTAACCATGGCTCAGCTTCCTTTGAATCCAAATCCTGGATTTATTGGAAACTTGAAGGTTCAAATACCTTCTTGGAGCTTTTAACAGCTGCTACTGCTGTCTTAGCAAATTCATCAGCAAATCTCTTTGGAGGTCTGCCTTTTGTGGCTCTTTGTGACCTGCGAATTAGCCTTAAGTCTTCAACACTTTCCTCTTCCTTCTTAGGAGAAAAGTGGCCTATTGTGAACAATGGTTCTTCCAATTCTTGATCAGAGCTTTCAGAGGGTCGCATAGAGGCTTTCGCACTCTTGAAATCCTCTGAATCATCCGATTCAGTTTCAGACTCAGAATCAGAACCTTCATCAGTGGGTGTGGGTTGTTGCGGCTGCTTTTGCTGTTGTCTATCCTCAGTCTCATCACTGTCATCAGGATAACATTGGAAAATTCCCACATTCTCCCCCCACTTTGCATTGTACTCAACACTTCTTGTGAGCTTAATTGTCTTAGAGTCAGTCATCATTATTTTGTAAGAACCTTTCTGATAACCTAGAAAGATACCATGCAATCCACGCTTGTCTAACTTGGAGCTTGGTGGTGTGTGAACCCACATGTCAGAACCAAAAATTCTCATGTGTTTGATGTATGGTTTCTTGCCAAACATCTTCTCATAGGGGGTACAACCAATCACTGAAGATAACCTGCAATTATAGCTGTAAACGAAAACACAAAAGAGATTCGGCCCAATAACTCTCTGGAAGATTGGCATCATGCAGCAAGGTTTTTAACCCTTGAAGCAATGTCTGATTTACTCTCTCGCAAAGTCCATTCTGCCATGGCGAGCGAGGACTAGACAAATCGTGTTGAATTCCTTTCTCAGTCAGAAAAGCTTCAAACTGCTGAGAAGTGAATTCCCCCCCGCGATCAGTGAAAAGAGTCTTTATCTTCTTACCATGCACATTTTCCAACCAAGCACAGAATTCCTTGAACCTTGGAAAAGCCTCTGATTTCTGCTTGAGATTGTACACATAAATATACCTGGAAAATGCATCAATGAGAACCATGAAGTACCTATTTCCACCCAAAGAGGGCGATAGTGGACCAACCAAATCAGCATGAACAACCTGGTATGGTTCTGTAGCTTGCCTACTAGACACCTTACCTTTCGCAGCCATTTTCACCTTGTTTGCTGTGCATGCCTTGCACTTCATGTGGTACCTGCAGGGTTTAATAGTCATACCTTCAACCAATGCAGGCATTTTAGATACTGCCTCAAAATGCAAATGACCAAATTTCCTGTAAAAATCATGAATACATCCTGCATGCAAACTTTTGTTAGAACCTGCAATGCAACAAGTTTCATCCTGCACAACATCATCATAATACAAAACAAACAAACAAACGATCAACATATTCAGCATGCAATACATAATCGTTTTTCTTTGTGATGGTGCATTTCTTGTTCTTGAAGGAAACGTCAATGTTCCGTTCATTCAGCTGCGCAACACTGAGTAGATTGTGTGTGGCATCTGGTACGTAAAGCACATCTTGTATCGATAAGTCCAAACTGTGAAGAACAACAGTTCCGTAGCCTTGACTGGGGATCGTGTGGTCATCCGCCTGGTGAATCGCACCTTCCTGCGGTGTAAAAGACACAAACAGTTGCTTATCGTTGCACATGTGGTGGGTCGCTGCTGAATCAACAACGAAGAAAGATCTAGACGTCTTCTGGACCTTTGCAACTTTTGGAGTGAAGCGTGAGACCATTGCCTTGTGCTGCGTTGTCCTGGACACCGGACCTTTGCCTTTGCTTTGGCCTTTTCCACGCGATGAGCTTTCGCTGCGCTGCTCTGTCTTGGCCCTGGGATATCTGCATTCCCTCTTCATATGGCCTAGACGTCCACACGAGTAGCATTTCACTGCCTTCAAAGCTTTGGCGCCATCTGGTGGATCCACTGCACTCTGGGATGACGTCTGTGAAGACTCCCCCTTACCCATGCAGCTAGCACCCCGGCTGTCTGCTTCATTCAGAATCACGGCAGTAACATAGGCTACTGTGAGCTGAGCAGTTGGCTGAACAGCAATCTGAGTGGCAACGGACTCCCAACTTGGACCCAAAATATGTAGTATCATGAAGGAATACACAGCCTCTGGAAAGGTGAGTCCTCTCTGTTGCAGCTCATGTCTCAGATTCTGCATCTCCATCAGATGTGTACGCACATCTCCACCTTCAGCAAGAGCCATATTATGCAGCCTAGTATAGTAAAACATAGTGGACCCAGCTTCTGTCCTCAAGTGAGCCTCTCTCAAAGCGTCCCAAATTTGTCTGGCTGAGGTCTTATCACGCAAAGACAGAGCTCTTCTGGGGATACTATCAATGTAAGAGTTCCCCTCGCTTTGGAATCCTTAGCTTTCCATTAATCTGTAATTGGAGCTGGGGGGTTGTCTGTAATAACTGTAAACAGACCCTCTTTCCGCAGAATAGCCTCTGCATAGAGAACCCAATCCGCATAATTTTTCTTATTGAGCTTAGGAATCCCAAAAACATCAGCCAGCCTTGCATTTGCCATATCCGCGGTGTTTAATCAAGCTGCGTCACTGCTGCTTCAAACCTCATTCCAAAAGCACTTTTAAAGGTACTTTCGGTTTTCAGGCCTCCCAAGCCTGTGAGCTTGTGCCTTAGAGCCTTTGCCTGTGCCATGGCAAAACGGCTTTAAAAGTTCAAAGTCCAGCCATAAAGCCATCAACTAGAAGCTGGCAGGCTGCCCGGAGCATGAGCACATACCTCTCATCAATCAACTTGACTCCTGGTACCCGAGCATCTAGCTCCGCTGCTGCCACCAGCTCTTCTTTGCATACTACAGCTGCTCCCTTTCCCTTATGGGGTACAGTATTCTGGAGCTCGTATAGAGTACTCTATCAGTAGGAGAAAACAGAGGCCAACCAGAATACAGTGGTACCTTTGTTTAAGAACAGCTTAGTTTATGAACAACTTGGACTAAGAGCGCTGCAAACCTGGAAGTAGGTGTTATGGTTTGTGAACTTTGCCTTGGAAGCAGAACATGTTTCGATTCCTGTTGAGTGTGTTCCATTTGTAAATTTAGTCCCCTGCCGCTATGGGAAAGCACGCCTTGGTTTAAGAACGCTTTGGTTTAAGAACGGACTTCCGGAATGGATTGAGAAGCAAAGCAACTAGTAAGCCTGATCTTTATTAAAGGAACTGTTGCAACAGGGTCCCCACTCACCACATGCAGGAGGGAGAACCCCAAACAATGGGGCACAAGCATAGGCGCCGACTCCATGGGGCCTGAGGGGGCCCGAGCCCCCTCAAAAATTCGTTTGGGGGGGCTCCGCCCCCCCAATAATTTAAGAAAATTATTACCGTATTTTTCCGGCATTCTGCCTCAGGGTCTTACTGCCCACCCTGCTCTGTTTCCTTGCTGTGTTTGCTGAAACGGAACAAAGAGCAGGGAAAGCCCCTCCCCTCCAGGCAGAGGGAAAGCAGAGTGTGTCTCTGTGCTCCGTGCAGGAGGGAGAGAGCGAGAGCGAGAGAGAGAGAGAGCGCGAGCTGGCTGGCTTGGGTGGGTAGGTGAGGGAAAACTTTTGCCTTCCTTTCCTCCCTCCTCCTGTTATACCCCTCTCCTGCATTCTTAGCCAGCTGCTTCTCTGCACACCCCTCTCCTGCTCCGTGTCCCTTCTGTGTTTTTCCTTCCCTCCCCACTTAAAATGTGGTTAAAAAGCATGGATCCACATGGATCCTCAGGATCTTTGCATCGGGTCAGCCCAAATTCACCATCAGATCACATAGCATGTCCATGGCTACAGCCTGCCCCCCAAAAATCACGCACCCACTGTTGCCTGGGGCTGCAATGGTGCAAAAATGTGGTTAAAAAGCATGGATCCACATGGATCCTCAGAATCTTTGCATTGGGTCAGCCCAAATTCACCATCAGAGCACATAGCATGTCCATGGCTACAGCCTGCCCCCCAAAAATCACGCACCCACTGTTGCCTGGGGCTGCAGTGGTGCAAAAACGTGGTTACAAAACATGGATCCACATGGATCCTCAGGATCTTTGCATTGGGTCAGCCCAAATTCACCATCAGAGCACATAGCATGTCCATGGCTACAGCCTGCCCCCCAAAAATCACGCACCCACTGTTGCCTGGGGCTGCAGTGGTGCAAAAACGTGGTTACAAAACATGGATCCACATGGATCCTCAGGATCTTTGCATTGGGTCAGCCCAAATTCACCATCAGAGCACATAGCATGTCCATGGCTACAGCCTGCCCCCCCAAAATCACGCACCCACTGTTCCCTGGGGCTGCAATGGTGCAAAAACGTGGTTACAAAACATGGATCCACATGGATCCTCAGGATCTTTGCATTGGGTCAGCCCAAATTCACCATCAGAGCACATAGCATGTCCATGGCTACAGCCTGCCCCCCCAAAATCACGCACCCACTGTTGCCTGGGGCTGCAATGGTGCAAAAACGTGGTTACAAAACATGGATCCTCAGGATTTTTGCATTGGGTCACCCCAAATTCACCATCAGATCACATGTCTGTGGCCACAGCATGAAGCACAAAAATGATACATCCACTGTTTCATTCAGAATGTTTTTTCCCCTTGTTTTCCTCCTCTAAAAACGATGTGCGTGTTATGGTCAGGTGCGTGTTATAGAGCGAAAAATACGGTAGTTATATTATGCTTTGTAAAATCACAAAATTATGTTGGTATTTTTTATTTTCCTTGTTTGATGATAGTTACCTTTTAAAATACATTCAGTAATGAGTTAAAACAAATAATTATTACGGTAGTAAAAGAGGCGGCGCGAGTAGTTTTGCTCGGTGCGTGCGACTGGCCCAGCCCCTCTTTCCTTTTCCTCTCTTCTGCTCTCCCGCCGGGCGCCTGAGGGAGAGTTACTTAGCGGTTCTGAGGAGCCGCTGTTGTTTCGGCAGGGGAAAAACCGCTGCCCGCGAACCGCCGAGCTCCCTCTCTCTTTCCAGCCTCTCTCTCTCTCTCTCTCTCTCTCGCGCTATGGCCAAGGAGGAGGAGAAGCCCTTCAGCCAGTCTATGGCCGAGTGGCGGAGGTTCATCTACAACCCCAACAGCGGCGAGTTCCTGGGGCGAACGGCCAAGAGCTGGGGTGAGGAGGGCGAGCGAGCGAGTGCGGGCGGGGAAGGGAGGGGAGGGGGCGGCCGGCACGAGGGGCGGTGGGAGGCGCGGCGCGGCGGGCACTTGCCTTGCCCACCACGCATCTCTCTCCTTCTCGGTCTCTCTCCCTCCCTCAGCTGGCGAGGGGGCCACGAGGCGGGCGGCAGCAGCAGCAACGGGCTGGGAGCGGATCTTAGAAAACTTCCCGGGGAAGGACCCCAGTATGGGCCCCCCCAATATTTTTTATAAGTCGGCGCCCCTGGGCACAAGCCCTTGTATTGCCTTTTGAAATTGCCCACCCTGTAGCCCAAGACCCCCCCCCCCCGCAAATCATACATCCATCCTGCTGGACACCAGGCTCCCCATCCCTGGCCTATAAGATAACCAGCATCATAACCCTAGTTAAGTATTTCCTACCATAACTTGTACTGGTTGTTGGGTCACAGCTTGTTCCAAGGCTCTGGGTTGCTCTTTTTGTCCCAACCAGGCAGAGCAACGTGACAAGAGGCAGACAGCAAGGAGTACATCTTTGGAAGAAGAAGAAAAACATACAGCATAAAGCATAACGCTCTGCCCAACTGTTGGTACATGGTTACCACCAAATTTAACAATCATGGCCTCCTCAGTGCCCCCAGAAGAGCACACTTCTTTCATAATGTGGGATGTAAAAAAAGGCCACCATACCACAAGTATTTGTAAAAGCCCTTTAAAGCCAGTTACCTAAATGCAAGGGCAGCTTCTCCCTGCCTTGCACCAGAGACAGCAGCAAGTTGGTGAGGCAGTTCTGGACGGAACTCGATGCTGGCAACCCAATCCTACACTTTCTCCATGACAGGATCCTGCTAGACTTTGTGCTTTCTGCTCAGGCAGTTCATTGGCTTTACTCTCTTCCCAAATACCCTTTTAGCTAGGCTGTACTGCTCATTGCAATGCCTTGGATACAACTCCGTTGAGGAATGGCAATGCTTACATGGTTGGTGGTCTTACTATAAAGCGAAGAAGCTGACGCTCATGTTTTACTGTAGTTTTATAATTTGTTGTATAACTATTATTGTTATTATTATCATTATTATACTACCTCTGGAGCATAGCAGGCCATATTTTATTCAGGTGGCGCTTCAAGATGAAACACTTAAATAAGTGGCAGAAGCTCTGCCCCCAATGACTACGGGTAGATCCCTGCCAGTTTTTTATACTGGGTAGTAGATTGCAGCTTATTTAAAGTTGGACATGCCGAGTCTAAACCACTGAGCTTCTAGGGCTTGCCACTCAGAAGGTTGGCTGTTCCCACAACGGGGTGAGCTCCCATTGCTCTGTCCCAGCTGCTGCCAACCTAGCAGTTCGAAAGCACACCAGTACAAGTAGATAAATAGGTACCACTGCAGTGGGAAGGTAAACAGTGTTTTTGTGTGCTCTGGCACTTGTCACGTCCCTCTGTGCACCAGAAGCGGTTTTATCCTGCTGGCCACATGACCCGGATAGCTGTCTGTGGACAAACGTTGGCTTCCTTGGCCTGAAAGTGAGATGAGCGCTGCACCCCATAGTCACCTTTGACTGGACTTAACTGTCCAGGGGTCCTTTACCTTTACCTTACCTAGACAATCTCCGTATTTTAACATGCTAAATTCAGTTTTTGTCATGCAGGAATTGAAAAGGGGTCCAGGCTTCAGACAAACTCATAACAATATGTTTAAAAAATAAACACACCAGTAGATCTTAAGAGCTAAAATCCTCTTTTTGTCACTGTCACATAGTATGGTAATGGGTGCATACTTTCTATCATTTCACCATGGGTCACAGTGGAAATGAAACAATAGCCAAATGGGCACTTTAGAGGCTAGTAAATGTATTATTCCATAAGCTTTCATGAATTACCAAGAATGATGCACCTGATTAAGTAGACCTTAGCACCCCAAAACTTATGCCATAATAAATTTGTTAGTCTTTAAGGTCCTAGTGCTGGTCTTTTTAATGTTTTGTTTAAACTGCACTGTGGTCTACTGTACTTTGCAGGGTTGTTGAGGATAAAAAGACTTTAAAACAGTTTGGCACATAAAGCCTTCAATAACTTGGGACACTTCACCTGCAAGATTGCCCTACTCCACATGTGCCCACTTGACTGCTTTGATCACCAGAATTGGGACCACTGCACGTGCCACATACCTGTTCCATATTTGTAAGAACTCAGTCATTCAGTGTGGAAGCACCTGGACTTTGGAGCTTCCTGCCTATTGCGATCTCGCAGGCACCTTCGCTTTATTCTTTTTTGGTGCCTGCCAAAAATATTATTGTTTAGACAAGTCCAACTTTTATTTTGTTTTAGTTTTTGTATGTTTTATAATAGGTTTGTGAATTTTTCTAACTTTCCTTGTTCTATCTTTTTGTAAACCACTTTGAGGCTCCCCCCCCCCCCATCAAGTGGTGTATGAAATAAATAAAATGGGTGCATCCAGGGGTGCACAGTAGCGGCCCTGTTTTTTCCTGGAAGAAAGGCCAGAAGCGAGGAAGCTGCGGGAGGGTCAAGAGGCCCGGCAGTTTGCCCCCCCCTCGGGCATCTTCCCAGGAGCCCGCTGCGCACGCCTATCGGGGAGCGACCCCGGGGTCTCGGCAGATCACTCTCAACTCCCCCGCTCTTCCAAGGGGCGGCAGCTCTAAGGAACCAAGCAGTCGGTTTCCAAACATCTCTCTTGCCGTTCCTATCTCTAGTGGCCGGGCGGGGGGGGGGGTTTCCCAGCAGCCCCGCCCCCTGTGCGCTGACTATATTTGACCCTCGCTGTGTCCCGTAGCCGACTGCCACTGAGGAGCGCGCGCGCCAATTTGAGCGTCTGAGGCGGCGGCGGCGGCGGCGGCGGCGGCTTCTGCGGGGAGAGGTGCGCGTGGGGGGGGGGGGAGGCTAAAGTGGGGCTGGAGCCGGGCGGGGAGGCGAGGCTTGGGGCTGCCTTCCAGAGCTGCCAGACGGCTGGGCTTCTCCTGTGGGACTTCTGGCTGCTCGGCTTCTGCGGGGAGAGGTGCGCGTGGGGGGGGGGGGAGGCTAAAGTGGGGCTGGAGCCGGGCGGGGAGGCGAGGCTTGGGGCTGCCTTCCAGAGCTGCCAGGCGGCTGGGCTTCTCCTGTGGGACTTCTGGCTGCTCGGCTTCTGCGGGGAGAGGTGCGCATGGGTGGGTGGCTATCGGAGTCCTTTGGGCTTCTCCTGTGGGACTTCTGGCTGCTCGGGAGCTTTAAGAAGTATAATAATTTTTAAAAGTTAAATTCCCCCCCCCCCCGTTTCTACCAGCTAAATAAATGCATTTCAATTTTTTGCCTGTGGGGACATTGCTTAAAAACACAGCATGGTTATTTTGCCTTAATACAAAGGTTCAAATCCTTACTTTGCTGGTCTATGTTGTTCATTAGTTTCTCTTCTGATTTTCTCCAGGTTATAAAGCCATGTGGGATACTGTCGAGCTGTTGGGTGGTGATGATACAGGGAGTGGTGCCCTGTATCAAAGAAACACCCTTGTTAAAATCACCTCGTCCGAAAAGGTAGAATTTCTTTTTGTGGCATCACTGCAAGAGAAGACTATGTAAAGACCTGTATAATGAATAACTTTAAAACTGAACTAAAAATCATGTTGACAGATGTTTCAAAGGTGCCATTGACTATGATTTGTCCTGTCAGTTGAAATGGGATTATAACTTAGGTTAAACTACTGTGGCATTATGGACTGTAGTATCTGATCAGCATCTAGATCTTCCTGAGGGCCACATTATTATAATAAATAATAAATAGTAATAAATAATAATTTTTATTTATACCCCGGCCAAGACTGGGCTCAGGGCAGCTAGCACCAAATACATAATACTTACATTAAAAACACAAAATCAAACGATTAGTTGAAAATACAATTTGAATCACATTTAAAATCAAAATACAATTAAGTGGGAACCCACAAATCATAACTGTAGGAGTAAGGAATTAAAAGTTCACCAGGCCCAGCCACCCGTTCTGGTTCCATATGGGCCGATAGTAAGAGCCAAGGAGGCCACTTACATACAGGGTCCCATAGAAAGAAGGGGGTCAGACTGAGTCCAAACCAAAGGCCAGGTGGAACAGCTCCGTCTTGCAGACCCTGCGGAAAGTTGTCAAATCCCACAGTGCCCTGGTCTCTTGCGACAGAGCATTCCACTAGATGGGGGCCAGGACTGAAAAGGCTCTGGCCCTGGTCGAGGCCAGTCTAACCTTGAGGCCTGGGACCTCCAAAGTATTATTGTTTGTTGACCACAAGGTCCTCTGCGGGGTGTACCAGGAGACGCAGTCCTGTAGGTACGAGGGTCGTAGGCTTGGGAAGGACATGCTAAATAAAGGTTTTGCCTGGCACCTAATTATATATATTGATTACGTTAGGTAGAATCATAGAGTTGGAAGAGACCACAAGGGCCATCGAGTCCAACCCCCTGCCAAGCAGGAAACAGCATCAGAGCACTCCTGACATATGGTTGTCAAGCCTCTGCTTAAAGACCTCCAAAGAAGGAGACTCCACCACACTCCTTGGCAGCAAATTCCACTGTTGAACAGCTCTTACTGTCAGGAAGTTCTTCCTAATGTTTGGGTGGAATCTTCTTTCTTGTAGGTGAGCCTCCTTGTTCTACAAACAGGGAACCACCACTGAAAATGCCTGTTATTGTGTTGCCACCCTTGGCCTCCCGTGAGGGGGCACACAAAGAAGGGCCTCATGACGATCCCAGGGTCTAGATTGGTTCAAATGGGGAGAGGCATTGAGGTATTGGGGTCCTGAGCCTTATATGTCAAGAGCAACACGTTGAATTGCGCCTGGAAATTATTTGGTAGCCAGTGCAGTTGGGCTATGATTGGTGTTATGTGCTCACAATGTATTGCCTAGGTGAGCAACCTGACTTGCATTCTGTACTAGCTGAAGTTTCCAAACCATTTTCAGAGGCACTGCAGTAATCTAACCTGGGGGTTACCAGAGCATAGACAACAGAAGTTAGGGCGGCTATCCAGATGGGGCGTAGCTGAGCCATGCCATGCCACCAAGGCCACCTGAGCCTCAAGTAACAGTAATGGATCCAGAAGTACGCCCAAACTAGGTACCTACTCTTTCAGAGGGAGAGTAACCCAATCAAGAGCAGGCAACCTCCCATTTATCTTGTCTAGGGAAGCATCCATTAACAGTGCCCCTGTCTTACATGGATTGAGCTTCAATTTCTTGGCCAGGGTGGAAAAAAAATCAATGATTTTTAAAATAAGAATTAAAAAATTGATATTTTAAAATAAAATGCTTTTGGAGGGAAAATCTTTCTACAGATAGTTTTCTATTTAAGCTACATTATACAGTGGTACCTCGGGTTACAGACGCTTCAGGTTACAGACTCCATTAACCCAGAAATAGTACCTCGGGTTAAGAACTTTGCCTCAAGATGAGAACAGAAATCGTGCTCCAGCGGCATGGTGGCAGGAGGAGGCCCCATTAGCTAAAGTGGTACCTCAGGTTAAGAACAGACCTCCAGAATGGTTTAAGTTGTTAACCAGAGATACCACTGTAGTCCAAAGGCTAATCATCAGAAAATAAGGATTTACTTTAATTTTTTGATAAATGAATTCCATTAATCCATTCACAATGTCATGCTCTTCCAGAGGTTTCTGTAAGATTATTTGGGGCAGTTTTTCTAATGAGAAGATATTATCACATATGCTTGTTTTTGCAGTTCTCAAAAGTGTGAATTTGTGTCTGCAGAGATGACATGCCTTTTCTTCACAGGAAAAATGTTATAAAATAAACATACAGAGTTGAGGAAAAAACCTTAATCCCATTGTTCCTTTGCAAATTCATATTCACAGAATCAACCCCTTACCTCTTAAATGCTGAGTTCCAAGAGGTTCAATGAATAGTGGAATAGATATGCACAAGTAGCTAAGTGTGAAGCAGTAAAAATGAAAGTGCAAACCTTGTGAGCAGAATACTCCACAAATCTTGGGATCTTTGTGTAATGATTGTGCAACTCAGACTTGAGGCAAGTGCTGAAGGCTCTTCAGGGCTGGCAACCTCTTCCCAATCCCACTGTGCTCCAACAACTGCACCAACACTTAACTGTACAGAATACACACCTGAATCCAAAGCAAATCCAAAGAGGGGTGGTGGAGGTGGAAATAGTAACTGGGATCTGTAGGTCCTTGGTGAGACTTTGAATTGCTTGCCAGACAACTAATAAGAGCTCGCTGGTTCCAGGTCCTTCTTCCCAGAGCTTGCCTGACATTGTCCAAACAATAAAGTCTACCTGGAACTTCAGTCCTGCAGCAGGAATCCCTGAACTTCTCTGATCCAATCCTTTGGTCCCCTTTTCCAGCTTTCCAGCTGTTCATTCTGCAGGCCTGTTCCAGCCTGGGCCTACCACCTGTATCTCCCGCCTCCCCCCGCACTCTAGAAAAAGAAAGGCCAGCCTCTCCTAAGCCAGAGCTGCTGGGAGATATAGCCCCTTTTAGATTCCATTACATTTGTGTGTAAGGTCTAAGTTTTTTTTAAAAAAAATGTTTAACCACATCAGTTAACAAACATGGATACATATGCTATGTTATCATTTTAGTTAAATAAATTATTTAAATTGTTATTAAGGAAATTGGTTTTTTCCCTCCTTCCAATAAAGTACAGCAGAAAAGTTGTCCAAATATGAAGTTAACTTATTAAACCTCACAATAATGTCATAATTATCGGTCTATGTATTTCTAATAGTATAACCAAATCAGTAATTTTTTATATAACTGTAAAAACCACTATGAACATTTATTATTCCAAAAATGAAACATTAATCTGGTTGTAAATATTAAGATTACACCAGCAAGAATGAGCCTTTCTGTAAAATAGTGATTTAAATCAAGTCTTACTGACTAGTGATTTAAATTGTGATTTAAATAGATTTTATTTAAATCAAATCCACCCTGTTCTTGGCTCTCATCCGGTCCACGACCGAGACAAGACACCGGTCCAGTCAGATGCTAGATTTTGTGCTAGATACACACAGAAAGTTACAACACACAATTTAATCTGGACAGGCTGCTTATCTGTTTGTATTTGTAAATAAGTTCTGTTTACGTTCAGATGCTTTCTTTTATTGGTCAGGTTTTGTCTAACCCAAAGTTATATGGCTGTTCCTTCAGTGATGGATGTGTGTTGGTGGCTGACAGAACAGTGGTGGTGCTTGATAATATTTGCCAGTCTCTTAAGATGTTTCTTCAGTTTGGTGAGCTTACCATTTTGTATCTTAAAGCAGCCATAAATTGAATACTTGGAACTTTCAACGTAGTGTACCTCAGTTTGTTTTCTTAATTAAAATCTGTGCTCTGATCTGGAGTTTTGCATGTTCTGTGATATGGTTTTGAAGTCCTGAACACAGGAACTCTTTCCCCTTTGAAGGAAATAGATCAGCCTGGTGTTGTCATGCCCTTATAAAATCACTTGATCAGGGCAGTGGCTCTCAGTATTAATGTTGGTATATTATAGACACATAGCCCAAATTTTTAAATGTTTATTAAAATACTTTTGCCATCTTTTGACCTTTGAGATGTTAAGACAGTAATAACTATCTAGTATTTCCCACAGCAGAGGAGTGTATGAGGCAAAAATTCACTGCATCTCGTTATGTAATAATACATCATCATTTCTGAATATAGTCACCCATTGTGGTATCTGAATACTTCTTTTTAAAACCTTTTAGAGACTGAGGTGGAAGTTGTTGGATTGTGTCAAGAAGCACAGTTTCTTGTGATTGGGGAGAGAAGTGGAAACCTACATCTGATTCATGTATCAACAAAGCAAACCTTGTTAACTAATGTATGTAGCTTATTTCTTTTTTGCTTCTATATAACTATATGCAGCTGCCTCAGACATTCTTAAATATATGAAGTGTAAGTTGCCTCATACTGGTTGCATTGATATGTGACACTAAACCCTGGGGATAAACCTAGGCGAGCTTTGGCTCACGTATTGCCTCCTTCCGTTTCCTCCTTTTGCTGATTGCAAGGAAGAGATTGGAAGCTTTTGCTTATATTTTCAGCTAACTGTAGTTACTCATTTTGTCCAAGAACTGTGGTTAGGGTTAAATATAGTTTAGGGAAATAAGGTAGGATTGTAAACTATTGTTTGAAGTTGGCTTTCTCTCTAAACCATAGTTAGTACTAACCATAGTTTGTCTGGATTTAAACATAGCAAGTAACCATAGTAGATAAGAGGTGTGGGAGAGTGGGAGCCCTGAGGCTTGGTATGTAATACTAAACCATAGTTCAGTGTTACTTCTGAACCATTCCAGCCCAGTTACATCAACAGTCCAGTGTCATCAAATCAGTTGAATTTCCTGCTTTGCTATCAGAGGTCTATTTCACTAGAGATGCTGATAATTGAACTGTGGGACTTATGGGTGTGAAGCATATATTCAACAATTGAACTTTAGTTTTGGTATCCTGGTGAATTTCTGCTGTTGATGTGCTGACTGATTTTAAACTATAATAGATACTAATGTAATTTACAAAATTCATTATTTGAGTAGGATTAAATTAATATGTGGTGTAAATTACATTGCTTTTTTTGAAACTCATTCTAATTACCTTTTTTTAAATTAAAAATGTGTTTAGATGTTGGTTCAAAGATCTTCAGATGACAGGACTTATCTGAATCTTATTCTAGAAAAAGATAATGGAGATACAGGTACGATATTTTTTCTGAATAAGCTCAGGTTTTTCTCAGGTAAGATCAGGTTGAGTGGGGGAGGGGAGGAAATGTAATGCCATAGAATTCTGCCTGATACAGGATACTTATATGATGCTGATTTGAACTTGATTCTGTGAATTTTAATCAAATTTCAACTTGTGCACCCTTGATTATTTTTATTTACTTTGAATTCAATTACCTTGGTGTAAACCAAGTTTTCTTCCTTTATTTGCTCATGTTTGGAGATGCCACGTGGCAGTTCCTTTACTTGAAGAAGATCACATGGACACAATTTGATAACCCTTGCTGGGAAGACTTCTTGATATTTACCTTGTCTTTGGTTATTTTGATAGGAACCTACCATGCATTTATTCTCACAAACAGTGGCTTCTTCTACATTACGCACCTTCCATTTGCCAAAACTCAGGAAGGTAGGACAATGTTGTTTTAGATCTAAAGCCTAATTGTGCATCATTGCATGTAAACATGTAGTAAGAGATGGAGTTTTTCTTTCTGCTTTCTGTAATGATTAGAATCTCAGGTTTGTAATGTGCTGAGCACCAACATCTTAATACTGCAGGAGCAAGAGATTTTGTTTAAGTGGTAATTAATTATGTGTATTAATTGAATTGCACTGGCTTTGATAATCTTTATTGGTTTGTAGTATTCAATGCAAACCAATTTCAATATGTTTGCTTTAGAGAGCCAACAATAACCACACAACTGCTGCAATTGTAATATTTATAAATGAATGCAGGATACTTTTCACATGATCTTGAGCAGGACTTCAGGAACATTTAGTGTTACTTTCACAGTATCACAGCTTGTTGGGGTGTATTAACCAGAGATTGTAGTTTGCAACTAACTGGTTAGTTTAACAAGTTGTCTTCATAATCCATGGCTTGATGTTGGCTTATTTTGAAACTAACCAGAGTTTGTTGTAAACTGAGATTTTTGGTTTCTTCACAATTATAATCTGGGATTTTGTGAAATTGAAATTAAATGCTACCAAATCCTCACAATCTTTTCAGAGGAGAATTGTGTGTGTGTGTGTGAGAGAGAGAGAGAGAGAGAGGGAGGTGTGTGCAGGTGGGTTGTTCAGTTTTGTTTCAACTCTTGCATGTGGTTTTAAATTGTGGATTAATTTTGCATGTGAATGTGGCCATTGAGTCATCTGGAGCTACCTGCCTTGTAAGCATACTTGTGTCATGCTCTAGTCTGGATTGTATGAACTGATCTGTGATGGTGGTAGTGGTGGATTTTTCCTTTGATCTGTTCTAAATCTAGTATTTATGACAATATTTTTATTACTTTGTTCAACATATATCTATCCAAAGTGTTTTGTTTTATATTCTTGATCATGCAGATTTTCAAAAACTGAATGTTATTGTCTATCTTTATTTTAAATAACAGTATCAATATTTATTGCTTAATTATTAGATAAAATTCAGAGGAGTAGATGAGTTATCCGGCTGCAATCCTAACCTCTTTTCCTGAGAGGAAGCTGCATTGAATTCACTAGGAATTACTTCTGAGTAGACATGGTTAGGGTTGTGCTGCAATAGTATTATAACCAGCAAGGAAAAAGTATACAGTGGTATCTCGTGTTGCGTAGCCTCCAGGTTATGTAATCTTCGGGTTATGGCCCGGAAGTGTATACTTCTGGGTTTCGCCCCAGACGCTGAATTGCTCCATCGCTCTGCTTGCATGCGCAGAAGGGTGCCTCCAGTTATGAAGTTTTTGGGATGCGGCCGGGGCTCCGGAACAGATCCCATTTGTAACTGTAGGTACCGCTGTAATGAGACTTTTTCAAAGACTGATATATCATGGTATTAGATTTCATTGATGCACAGACACTAGTCCATGGAAGCTTAAATTACACTAATCTGTTAGTCTTAAACTGCTTCCAAGACTCTTTCTTTATGTTTGTATACTATAAGTTATTGTAGTAAGCTACTGCAACTGCAAATTTCCTGAAGTATACACTAAAAAAGAGGCCAGGCTAATAAATGTGTGATCAGTAAAAAGTTTACAGAAATCAAATCTGCCTTCTGAATCTGTGACTACAACAGCCCAATAGAAAATACTTTTAAAAAATAGATATGTAATGTTGCTTTTCTCAACACACATTTTATGTTTATGCAGCAATTGACAAGCTGGACTTCAATTCTGCAAAGAAGGCAAGTGGGAGCATTCATATATCTTATATATTGTGTATTGGTTTTTGAAATAGTTTGGTTGTGATTCATAGTACTGGGTGTGTGTACAGATCTACTAGGGATGCAAAATGTTAATTGCCACATTAAAAATGAATTAATATATCACATTGGTAATCCACTGCTCTTCTGTGATGGAGATTAAGCAGAGTAAGTTATTCTTTCCACTTACCTCAGGAACAGGACGATGCAAAGAACTTTGTGCATCACTCTATTGATGGAAGGAGAGACCTTCCCCTGTTCCAGGAAGCTGAAGAGATTTCATAGAGCTTTGCTAACATTCTTATAAGGATAGCTGCCAGATTCAAGGCTGATATCTCTGACCCTGATGAAAAAGTATGCCCCATATGAAAGCAGATGGCAAGCACCAACTTCTCTCATGGGCAGGAGGGAATGCCTCTTCTAAGATGATGCCTGCTGCAACACATCCGTGCATCACCTTATTAATAAATAAATAAAGCAAGCATGCTTATTCCTTTAGAAATGCTATTTTTATCCATATCCAAATATCTGAAATGTAATTGATAAAACTACTTGGCTAAATAACTCATTAGGTTTTTTTAATCAAGTTACTCCTCCAAATTAATTTATCATTTTTCTTGCGATTGTGAGTTATTTCTACCACTTTAACAAACAGTAAAATCTGTGAGTGGCTATTTGTCTACCTTACAGTTACAAGGGCAGGTGGAAACATGTTTTATTTCTACAAAAGACTATCACACCATTGGCTGCCTGACTTCCACAACTAAGCACACAACTAACAAGATCACTTTGATAATAGGGGTAAGTATTATTTGAATACCTTTGTCTGTGAACTTCCTGTGGGTTTATCTGCAGCAATCTGTGCTGACTTCAGGATGTGTGCAAAATATTTGGCTTCTGTAGTCCCTCTTATGTGTTCCCATCTCTCTGTTGAGAGATTTTGTACCCAGGTGTGTTTTGCTCTTTTTGTCTTCATATGTCTAAGGCCACAAAATGTGTCATGTGATGGTTGTTTCCTTTTCCCAGCCACTTCATTGCTAGCTGTTGCAGAGACAGGCAACATCATGGTTGAATATCCCTAGTGTTATAAGAATTTAAGGTCTCAAATATATAAATTAAATGTTCATAAACTTACAAGGCACATAAACACATACATAAGTATATAAACCACATGTCTGGAACAGTGCAGGAAAGCAGTCCTGAAGCCTTTTTGACTTTCCCAATGACCTCAAATATTCCTCTGCAGCAAGGGAGGCAAATGGGGAAAGCCCCATTGTCTCTTTGCTCACAAATCCTGTCTTAAGGGTGTATCTGTGTTTGAAAAGAGTAGCCAGACTGCCCAGGTAATGCAATCAGAGACCATTACTGGTATCCTGGCTTCTGCTGTAGGCTGCCCCTTCTGTGATGTATGTATGATGTATTGGGGGGTGGTCTTAGGCTTGCAGGGTGGCAATTTCAAAAAGTCTATATAAGGGCTTGCACACCATTGTTCTGGGTTCCTCCTCCCTTCTGCTTGTGGTGAGTGAGCACCCTGTTGCAACAGTTTAATAAAGATCAGGCTTACTAGCTGCTTTGCTTCTCAGTATTCTCTGGTTGGCCTTTGTTATTTTCTCCTACCGATAGGGAACCTACATAAGGACTATACAGGCTCTTGGGTACCCCATAAGGGAAAAAGAGCAGTTTTTCTTATAACACTACATAGGTCTGGCGAGCGGGGGCATGGAAGTAATGTCTAGTTCCTGTTCGGATGTATGGGCACTGGAAGTGCTAATTTCAGCTTCCTGGCATTTTTATCCTCGGGGGACGATGACGACAACCCATTAATGTGATGATATATTAATGTGATATGCGCAGTGATCTACATGCAGGTTACAGCTGGGCTCCAAGCACCTTCTCCATAAAGGGGATTTTAATAGTAGTAATAATTTTATTATTTCTATTATTTATACCACCCATCTGGTTGGGTTTCCCCAGCCACTCTGGGCGGCTTCCAACAAAATATTAAAAATACGATAAAATATCAGACATTAAAAACTTCCCTAACAGGGCTGCCTTCAGATGCCTTCTAAAAGACAGATAGTTGTTTATTTCCTTGACAACTGATGGGAGGATTTTCCACATGGCTGGCGCCACTATTGAGAAGGCCCTCTGCCTGGTTCCCTGTAACAGTCTACAAAAGCAAACGCAACACGCTGGCTAATAACTGTTAGTAAATATATAATCGGTATGATGTCATTAAAAATATACAAATAAGCCACTTCAAAACAATATATATATCATACAAAACATCTCACAAAATATACAAGTAACTGCAAGACAGTGCATCCGGAATAGTTCAACTGTTTCGGAATAAAGTCTTCATCAGTGAATAATTATCAATGAAATATACATACTAGTGAAGATCATACTAGTGGATCATGGAGACCTCCATACCTGCCCACCCCGTTCCCCCCAAAACAATACTTCTGTCTTGTCAGGATTCAACCTCAATCAGTTAGCTTCCAGCCACTCACATAGGACCTTTACTGCATTCACTGGTTCTGATTTAAAAGAGATGTAGAGCTGGGTATCATCTGCATAATGGTGAATGCCCAGCCCAATCCCCCGATGATCTTTCTCAGCAGCTTCATATTCATGTTGAAAACATGGGGGAGAGGATTAAGCCCTGAGGCACCCTGCAAGTGAGAGCCCAGGGGTCTGAACACTCATCCCCCAACACCACTTTCTGGATATGGCCCGGGAGGAAGGAGCAGAATCACTGCATAACAGGGCCCCCAGCTCCCAACTCCTCTAGATGGCCCAGAAGGATTTTGTAATGTGTGTAGCAGTTGCAATTCAAAGCAGCACTGGAAAAATCCACCAGCAACTGGTGGCCCAGAGTCTTCCAAAAATGTGATGCTGAGCCCAGAAATTGGGGTGGGAGAGGGTTCCAACTTGCTATTACAATTTTAAAATCTTTGTGCCTATAATGATTTTCATAAGTAAATATCTTGAGAATCACTGATTAGGTCTGTTGTGAAACAGAATGTAGGTTTCTGATACAAATACTTTTCTTAAAAGGGTACAGGTGACTGTGTGATGTCTGTGTGGGAGGTGAATCCTAACAAAAGGCAGATAAGCATTCAAAGTGTTGCTGATTCAAGTTTGATTGAAGGTATGTTTTCCAGGCTTAGGCATCCTAAAGAACTCTTTTTTCCCCAAAGACTTAGTTTCCCACGACCTTTGATATTTATTTAAAAGCCTTTGTTTCCATACTCTTCCAGCTTGTCAATATCCTTTTTAAACTGTGCTGCCCAGAACTGGACACAGCAGTTCAAGCGTGATCTGACCAAGGTGGAATAGAGCAATACTATGATTTCCCTTGATCTAGACACTATACTTCTGTTGATGCAGTCCAGAAGAGCATTAGCCTTTTTTGCTGCTGCATCACACGGTTGACTCATGTTCAGCTTGTGGTCTACTAAGACCTTTAGGTCTTTTTCTAAGTTCTTATGCTGGGGGGGGGGGGGGGGCGGAAAAGCCACTCCTGGAATCTGCAAGTGACTGACACAGACATGAACTTTGGATTTCTGAACTGTACATAGTTGCACTAAATAAAGCCTGGAAAAGACAGGTTGGAGTCCTGGCTGTTTACTTGCAAGCAACCACCTAGAGACCTGATATTTTCACATGTACTATTGACAATCCAGGTGTCCTCCATCTTATATTTGTGCAGCTGACTATGCCTGCCTAAGTGTGTTACCCTACAAAGGGGGTCTGGAAATAGCCAGTCCTTTTTAGCCAAATAAAGGCAAGCAGCATCTTGGAAAGGGTTCAGATTTATTGCAGACTGTTGTAAGAATAAATGATCCAGAGGAATTATGGACTCCGAGCATACATTTCAAAACCTCTTTATAGCTTTTGCTTTACACGATTAATTTGTGATCGATTCTTTTCAGCAATATAATTGGATAACAGAACATGAACAGCTTGATTGGTTTACAAAAATTATGCTCCTATCTACCAGCAATACAGTGGCAGCAGATAGTTCTGGGCAAACTTAATAGATTCACTATTCTTCTGTCTCATACAAATGCTTTCGAAGTTTCTAGTCTGCGAAGGGCAATGAGCTCTTGGTGTGTTTTGCTAAGCTGATGAGAAAACAAGAGGCCCTGCTTGCTAGGAAAAAGACAGAAATATTCTCAGGTGGGGATGCAGGGAGAAAATGCTTAAACTTCCAACTCTATGATTCTATTACTCTACAGTGTAAATCCTTCATTTACTCAATTGACAGATTATCGGATTGATACTGGACATGTCTGGCTTTGGGATTTAATGAGCATTACATGTGTGGAAAGAGAGAGATGCCTATCTCTCCAGTACATTTCCAATAGAAGACAATGGCACAGATACATTGTAGTTGTGACTGTGAGAATGTGCTTATACAGACTTAGCATTTAGCAAGCTTAGTGAGGTCAGTTGTGTTTGAGAAACATGTACTGCGATAGAGAATGTGAGCATAGGTGCATGCTGTGCTGTGTTGAGCTGAGGGTCTTGACATCTGTCCCAAGTTATGGGTCCCAGGTTACGACAGCTAGGTACATTTGTCTCTTGAAATCTTTATTAGCTTTGACCCTGTTTCCTAAATGGTCATCTTAAATCCCCAGGGTAAATCCCCAGGGCAACGCTCAGGGCCTCAGGACCCTAGAGTTTCTGTTCAGAGACCCCAGGTGTATTACTGTAGGGACGGGGAACCCTGTGACTCTCCAGATGCTGCTGGACTGCAGCTACTATCCTCATCATTGCCAATGCCATCATCGTTTTATTATTTGTACCTCTCACATCTGACTGGGTTGCCCCAGCCACTCTGGGCGGCTTTGAACATATATAAAACATAATAAAATATTAAACATTAAAAAAACTTCCCTGACTGCTGGCCCTACTGGCTAGGGCTGTATTGGAGTCCTGTAATATCTGGAGGGCCACAGGTTCCACACCCCTATTTTACAGTTTCTATTTCAATGCAACTTTTTAAAGCAAGAAATTGACAGACTTACATCCTTTTTTCCTTTTTACATTTTTTACAGCTGCAAAAATGCTTCAGGTTGTAGATGAATTATTGTTTGTCTTGGATAATGAGGCAAGTACTATTTTGATTTATTTGTTGCCCAGTTTTACAGATTGCTCCTGGATAAGGTTATGTTCCATAGTTTCAGTATTTGGCAAATGGACAATTGGTAAGAAAACATTTGTTTCCACTAGTGGAATTCAGGGCATTCATAACCATGATGAGCTCTTATTTAAATGGTTAATTAATATATTAAACTTTGGTTATGTTTTAAGAATGTTTAAGATAAAGTCTACTTATATTTTTAATTGATTTTTAATTTCAAGTAACAAAGCATACCCATACAAGGAATATAGAGTTTAGTAGAAAAGAAGGAAAAATAGCAGCTGATGGTTTTAGTTTTAGATGTTTCAAGAAAGCCAGTCAAATGAAAGTTTTTCTCAATAAGGTTCCATGACTTGATGGAGGGTGAAAACCTTGTTCGATTGTCTTAACAAAGTCAGTAAAAGAATACCTACCATGTTGAGGTGTGAGCCTCCTCCCCCCACCCTGATTGATACTCCTTTTGTGAAATGGTTAATTTGTCCACAAGTAGGATTTCCAGTGTTCAAAATTTGCCATGCACATTTTGCACCTGGCTATCAGTGCCTGAAGTCTCCGCCATTTGGTGGTGCATACCTAGGGATTCTTGGAACTTGACTGATGTGTTGACTAGCAACACATCCTGTCATGTGGGACCAATGTGAGAGAAGATGTGCACTGTGGAGAAAAAATGGAAACGATGAAGGGACAGAAGCCATTGACAGCCCTGATTAATGAACATGACAAATTATCCACCAAAATAGAAATGTTTGTTTCATAGTATGAAATATCTAAGTATTACAAATGTATACTTTCATGGTAATAGGTCTTAATTAGTTACATCATAATGACACTTTTGTTTTCTTTTTCTTGTAGAATGGTTTGTCTTTGTGGAATATTTGCACTCTTACCATGATTTGGAGCTGTTGTTCTGTTTACATTGAAGAATTTCTTCTGATTTCAGAATCGGATTTTTCAGCAGCTGCAGGGTAAATTCAGGATTATAGCATACTTGCTGAGAAGTATGAAAGGGTGTGCCACAGCAGAAGAATGGCTCCTCCCCATGCCTCTTAACCAGAGCTGATGCCCACACTTTCTTGAAGTTTTGTATTCACTGACTTCAGAATCAGCCCCTGGGATCAAAGAAGGACCTAATTTCTGAGCAGACATCCACGGGAATGGGCTGTGTGTATGTGTTGTGTGACTAATCAGCTGTTATTGAACTACAACTCTGGCCAGTAGCCATGTTCCATGCTGAAAAACAGGGGTGTTGGGAATCCATAATCATTGCAGGGCCACAGGTTTCTTGTCCCCATATGGCAAGGATAGGCAACTTGGTGCCCCCTACTGATGGAGCCAGCATGGTGCAGTGGTTAGAGTATCCAACTGGGTTAAAATTCTCACTCAGCCGTGAAGCTCACTGGGTGACCTTGGACCAGTCACTGTCCCTCAGACTAACCTACATCACAGAATACAATGGGGAGAGTGAGAATCATTTATGCCACTTTGAGCTCCTTGGAGGAAAGGTGAGATACCAATGTAATAAATAACTAAAGTACTGAAATAAAATGTAAATGGTGATGGCTCATAACTTTTGTCATTAGTTGATGCATTTCCCTTCTTTTGTTAAGACAGGGGATTGCCAGTCTTAAGCTAGTTGCTTTGACAAACCCTGATGATGGCAAACAGGTAATTGTCTTCTATCAAAGAAAAGCTTCAAAACATTCTGCCTGTATTTTGGCAGCATCCTTTAGGATTATCCTAATTGCACTATTTCTCTGTAGATGAGGAACATCGTGGTGTTTTCACTGCCTGCTATGCACCAGCTCTATTCTTTGGAAACTACTAATGTTTCTTCATTGATTCAGAGCGGAATAAATACGGTATGTTTTTCTCTTTTCTTCAATCCTAAGTAAGGCTGACGAGGGGGAATGTAAAAAGAAATCCAAGTCAGAGTTTAAGTATTGTAGGATTTGGTACAGTGATTCATCAGATATTAAAAGCTTCCCTAAACAGGTCTGCCTTCAGATGTCTTCTAAAAGTCCAATAGTAGTTTATTTCTTTGACATCTTGTACAGTTATGGCACATGCTACATATTGTTTCCCATGCAGGATACAATTTACTTTTTGGAAGGAATGTATGAAAATAACCAAAGGTAAGTTGGCACTTTAATAAAATACAATAAAAAGCTGCTGCTTTATTTTTGATGGTTATCAAAGCTCTTTTTTAAACCACACACTCATTTCTAGGGCATCAGACCATCCAGTCTCACTTCTGGTATTGAGATGCTTAACTGAAGCCTTGCCTGAGAACAGGTATACATATATTTTGACTTCTACTACTGCTTATGTAGAAAATTTGGTACTTGTGATATGGCTGAGCCAAAGTTAAGTGTGTCGTAAGCCTCATTAACTTCAAAGTGAAAGAGTTAAACATATGCTTAACATTACAATCCTATAAGTGTCCACTCAGATTTAAGTCCTATTGAGTTAATTGCAGACTCATTCTCCCAGTAAGAACATAGGAAGAGAAACTTGTCTCCAGATGGAAATCCCTAAAGGTAAATGAAATGGGCTTTGGACCAAGAAACCTCTGAAATCAGTTTCTTTACATCTAAGAGAATAATCACTAAAATGATTGCATAGATAGCACCTCTTTCTTGTCTTAATGTCAGATAATTTCAGCTACCACAGCTGCTTGCTGGAGAGAGTGTGAGGAGGTTTGGTCATATTTCCTTAGGTGGTGGTTCTGTAAGGCAGTCCTCAGTTACTTAATTGTGGAATTGTAGAGCTGAAAGGAACCCCTAGGATCATCTAGTCCAGCTCCCTGCAATGGAGCAATCACAACTAAAGCATCTGTCACAGATGGTGATCCAACCTCTGCTTAAGGAAAGAGAGTCCACCATCCTTCAAGGGAGTCTGTTCCACTGTCAGAAAGTTCTTCCTGATGTTAAGTCAGAATCTTTTTTCTTATAACTTAAAACCATTCATTTGTGTCCTATCCTCCAGAGCAGGAGAAAACTAGCTTGCTGCATCTTCCTTGTGGCAGCCCTTTACATATTTGATGATTGCTGACGTATCTCCTCTTTTCCTGTCTTGACAATCCCTGCTCCCTGAACCGTTCCTTATAAGGCTTTTTCTGTGGTGGAGAAGCCTTGCTGAGTGCATTGGTGGTGGGAAAATTGTTTAGTTAGCATACCAGCCTGTACCTGTAGATCTCAGGGTGGTTCACAACATAAAATTACAATATAAGCCCCCCCCCAATACATAATAAAAATAAGAACAAAAACAAGTCAATAATCCCCCTCCCGCAACACATTTAAAAAGGGATTGGATGTCAATCAGCCAAAGGCCTCGGAGAAGAGGAACATTTTCTCCTCATGCCTAAAGGTGTATAATGAAGAGTGGGTTTCTCCCACTCTATTTATTTATCCCCCTCCCACTGGCCCAAGGTTGTGATCATGTAACTAAAGTGAGTGTAAGTAATTAGATGAATAGATTTAACTGGCCGTGACCATTTTTAAGTGGGAGGCAACAGCACTTCGTTTTCTCCCCCTTTTTAGACTGAGCCGTTTACTTCACAAGCACAAATTTACTGAAGCTGAGAATTTTGCTGTTCAGTTTGGACTGGATGTTGAGGTAAAGGACTTTGTCTGCAAATCGTACCTCATCACTTACTGCCAACTGCAAAACCACAATGAAATAAGTAGACAATGAAGCTCTCTCTGGTAGCTTCCATGCCTACTCATTCCAGTTACCCACTACAGCAGGAGTTTTAAATGTAAATTTCAAAATTGTTAATGGAGGCAAGGGACTGGTAAAGAATAAACAAATGTTCTGCAAATTTTTCTCTGACAATACTAGACAAGCCTCCTACTCTGAAAATAAGGAAGATTTTTTTTTCCCAAAGGGGAAATAATGTGTTATGTGTGTGTTTAAAAAACAACAGAACGTTTACAAAGTGAAAATGAGCTCTATTTTGGAGAGATTGGCTTCAGAGTCTGTTGCTGGAGATTGCCAGTCAGCCTGGCTAGAACTTGTGGCTCAAGCTAAAGAAACGCTGGATAAAATAAAGGTATGGATTTATCCTACTATATTTAAAAGCATTTTTATACCACTTTATATACAAAATATCTAAGCGACCTACTACATAGAGTGCACTGCAGCAATCCAGTCTCAAGGCTGCTGATAGCCAGGATATCCCTTTCAATGAGCTGTTGTAGGCATTTCAGCCAAAGCTGGTAAAAGGTACTCATAGTCACAGAGACAACTAGAACCTCCAATGATCAATGATGGATCCATGAGTACTCCCACACTATGCTCCAGTTCCTTCAGAGGGTGTGCAATTCTGTCTATAAAGGCAGTTCACCTGTTCTCTGGATCCAAGTACCTCTCACCCACAGGATCTCCATCTGACCAGGATTCAGCTGCAGTTTATTAGCCCTTACCAGGTTCAGAGCCTATACCGCTACACCTTCTATGGAGAAGCCAAACTCTATGCGTGTCTTGTGCATGTGTATCTGTAGCTCTCTTGCAGTAGATAATTTGCACATGGGAGTATGTGATAAGTTTTTCTTTTAAGCTGTTTAGAAGATAAGTTTATTCTGTGTTTTTAATTGTTTCTCCTTCTAAATAGGATAACCAGTTTGTGACTGAGTACTGCATAAATACACCATGGCCAATATATGAAAGTGCTCGGGAAATGCTGAACTATGCTAGAAGCAGGGTAGGTTTTGATAGGTGCTTTCACACATCCTACTCGACCAGGGCCTTGGGAGACCCATCTTGGAGGCAGAGGTGTGGGACCCCATAGAGAATCGAAGCTTAGCTGAGGGCCTGGAAGAACCTGCTACAGTTCTAAAGCAGTGTAAAGTACCTAGTGTCACCTGGGTTGCTGACAACCTCTCCAGCCACATTACTGGCTTTGCCTCAAACCCTGATTCTTTTCGCTCACCCAGACCTTAAGAGTGAAGATGGCAGAGCATCTGGTGGGAAGCCCCAGAGTCAGCCTCTGGGAAGTTATCAGCAGACGTCTCTGTAGGATGAAGTCTCTTTGGACGAAAGAGTCAAAAATGGCAGCTGAGAACAATGGCCCAGGAGATGACCAAGAAGGGCAGGGGCTGGCAGGGAGATTCTAAGCTGGGTTAACAGTTGTTTACTGAGTTCCCTCTAGAGCTCTCTTGCGCAGGCCCTGCTCCAGCACTAGATATTGGTCACCGACATCCAGAACCAAACCTAGTTTACAGCTACCCGTGGAGATTTTTTTTGTTATAATGATTGCATTGGACTGCAAGTTAATTTAGCACTTATCATTTCAGATCCTGAAGAGAGGTGACAAAACTGTTGCTCCTTTCTTGACTGGGGACCCAGCATCTCTTACAGAGGTAATGAAAATCAAACAATCCTGGACCTTTAAATTATTACTGGGATGTGGGTGAAATGAGGAACTGGAAAGAGAACCTTGGCCTCTACACTCTGGCAAGTGTATAGAGGCTGTGAGGCGGAGCACTGATATGTCTTCTTGTCAAGGGCACAAGGGAGTGAAACATTTAAATTTATTTTAATACATTTCTGCTCTACTTTTTAGGGCAGACCTTCACAAGGTAGTTTATAATGAGAATAGTAATGAAACAATTAATGAATAACATAGTAAAGAATAGCAACATATAAAAGCTATTTTCCAACTGAATGAAAAGGCTTAGGTGTTCATTTTGTATTGTTTTTCAAGTTTTTCCAGTCATTTTTGTGCTATTCAAAATATTTTAGCTGTTTTTTGTGACGTGCTATTCAAAATATTTTAGCTGTTTTTGTGACTTGAGAGATATATGTAAAAGGTGATTAATAATTTTAAAAATGCCTCCCCAATAAAAATTTTTTTGGCAGAATTAAAGCAAAAGCCCCTCTAGGATCTGCTTAGAATGCCACAAGATGTGAGCAAGTGGCATTTTCAGAGGAGGTTCCAGAAAAGGCTAAAAAGGCTCAGCCCATCCCTGATACCCTCTAATCTAATTGTGCACAGTGGAATACTGAGTTGGCAGTTCTGAAGAATCTGTCAGTCTATTGGCAGATCTCTTGTTAAATGTGCATCCAAGTATTTTTCTTGTCAAAAATCAGTGGGTTTTTCCCCTCCAGGTGATGAAGGCACAAGCAAAGCTAACTACATTTTGTGGAGCATTTGGATCAGAGATGTTCAGGTCTATCTTGTTTTTTTCTTGTGTTGATTTTGGGTTTGTGCATGTGTAAATTATAACATTTTCTAGAATGATGTATATTAACTGTAGTAGATTTTTTTTCTATTTTGCAAGACTACAGAAGACAAAAATAATGGGGATTTGAATTTTTAAAAATCCTATTAAGATTTATATACCACTTAATCTTAAGATCTTGGGGCAGTTAAAATACAGGATAAAAACAAGTAAATAAGTAGATCAAAACAGCAAAACAATACCCCGCCTTCCCACAGACACATTTAAAAGGCTATAGAATATTAATCAGCCAAAGGCCAGGTTGAAGGGGAAGGTTTTCACCTGGCTTCTGAAAATATATAATGCAGGCGTCAGGTGAACCTCCCTATGTAGTTCTGTGTGAAATCAGTTTTTTCTTCTTTCTTTTCTTTCTCTTCCTGTTGTAATCCAACATTCTCTTTGGCGACCCTTCACTTTCGTTTTCTGCACACACAGACAATTCTCAGTGCGTCACAGCCAAGACAAAGGGAGACTGGCCTTCCGCCATTAGAGCCAGGCATATATCCAAACTTCCCTTCTTTGGTCTCATTCCAGCTGCTAACGAGCTACTGCTTCAACAAGAACACCATTACTCCCATCCTAAATTCTTTTATCATTCCATTAAGATTCTTTGCCAAAACCTTAGTCAAATTTTCACAGTCAATTTTGTAGTTAAACCATAACGATAGCAAGATACTCTTTCAATTCCACTTGCATTTTCAAACAATCAGGCAGTCAGTCTTTCAAGGGGAATTTGCCAAATAAAACAGCAGATGCAAAATATATCAAAAAGAATAATGGAGGCTCATCCCTCCTCTGTTCCGACATACCAGTCCAATTGCGACGATAATCCTTCTCCAGGTCAAATCCTTGGTACACAGTGGCTGAATCAGTTAGAGTACTTTGTCTCCCCTAGTTCAGAGCATGCCTGTTAATTAAGTCCAAATTTCATCTTAAAAAATCAGGTGTCCTCTGCTCATGGCGATAGCTTTGGAGAGTTGCCGAAAAGTGTTACGATATGAGAGCAACGCAGCTGCAAACTTGCAGCTTGGTGAAAACATCGCATGATGTGACTAGCTGTGGGAAAGAATCTTCCCGGAAGTTCACAGGCTTCAAAAGTCTTGCTGTGTGTGTAATATGAGACCTTCCTGTTGCGTATGTAAAGGAAGTCTTTGCCACTTGCTTGCTGAAGACTGAGCTGTTCGGTCATGTTTTCTGTAGTGCTGCAAAGTCAGAAATAAAGAGATGTAAATAGACTTTCTGACTATCTCCTTTCCCTGCTAGGGAAGCAAGGAGGGAGGGGGTGTGCATTTTCCACGCTGGGAAATGTCGCCTATCAAGATCTTCCTTGACTGCGGGGATGCCAGCCAGGGCAGATCACCGGTAAACAAGCTCTGGGAACCGACGAGAGGGGCCAGCCTCTCCCGAGGGGGCTTGTTTTCCTCTGCTCATGGCGACAGCTTTGGAGAGTTGCCGAAAACGTGGTGCATTGCACCCAGCGCCCCCTGCCCCCTCTTCCTTCTGGGTGGGCAGCAGGTATTGGATGAACTGTGGTTGGAGCTGCCCCCCCAGCCTTTTTGTGTGTGTGTGTTATCTAATCCAAAACCTAAGGTTGGTTACAAAGTTCAAAGCTGAACACATTTTTGGAGGAAGAATCTTCTGTATCTTAATTGCACCTGTTTTCGTATTTGTAATTTATGTTTTGTTGGGCTATGGTTCAATGTTCAATTTTTGTGGTTCTAGTGGAACTGCTTGGTTTGAATTTCTGAACAGTGAGGACCTCTTCAGGGACATCCTTTTACAGATAAAAGGAGGAAATCTCATGTCTGCCCAGTACCTCTGGCTAAGGCATCAGGTAAACGGTTTTGGATATTTCCAGTGGTCAGCACCATTCTCTGTCCTTGCCTCACTGCTGTTTTGTGTTCCTGAAGTATCTATGAGATACCTTGCTACATGCGTTGCCTGATCTTGGCTGCAGCTCCTCAAGAGCTCTTACGACTCCACTGCACGTCCATTAGATTGGCTTGTATCCCCTTTGTATGATACAAAGGTAGCAGGACTGGCAAAACCCTCTGATGCCTCAGAGAGCTGCTGTCAGAGTTGACCATACTGAGCCACATGGACCTGATAGTCTTTGATTTAAGAAAGCAGCTGCATATAATCACAAGCCATACACTAACTACCACAATTATTGGTCTTATGGTTGTGAAAATCTCTTTCCTTTTCTCCAGGAAGACTTCGAAGGTGACTTTAATGTGAAAATGCTGGACAAGTTGCTTAATACAATCCCTACAACAGTTTCCCTCAAAGAACTATGCCTGTGGTTTAAGGATGTTATCATTCCTTTTGTAAGGCGTGTTGTACCCAAAGGACAGGTAGGGTCTAATGGGAGACAAGGGGGATCCTTATAAAATATGGGTGAAGAACCCACATCTCAGGAGCCACATGTTGTCCTTGGTCTAATTTAATGTGCTCTGGGTCTGCCTGACACTGGCATGCAGTCCCTATGGGGGGTGGGGAGATTTCTCATCCTCTGTCTTTTTAAGATCTCAGTTAGTGAAGATTGGTGAATAGGCAGATGCACTGATTTATTTATTTTTAAGCCCTGGTAATTTTAAGCTCTGGTAAAGGTGGAGATTGCACAACAGATTGCACAACAGTTGTGACAGAAAACAGCTGCAATAAATTTGTCCAAATACTTCTTAATATTTAAAGGACATTGAAGTAAAGTTAATACCTGTTGGGTTTTTAAAGTACTAAATTTAGCTTATAAAATTATGGAAAAGAATGTGAATTGAAAGCGAATTACCGTATTTTCCGCTCCATAAGATGCACCAGACAATAAGGCGCACCTAGTTTTGGGAGGAAGAAAACAAGAAAAAAATATTCTGAATCTCAGAAGCCAGAACAGCAAGAGGGATCTGGCTTCTGGGATACCATGTGGCTGTTCTGGCTTCTGGGATAACCGTACCAAGCCTCTTCAGGGCAGCGGGATGAAAGCTCCCCCTGCACGAAGAGGCTGCGCACGGCTAAGGCAGAAGCCAGGACAGGCGCGTCCTGAAGGGGCGCTGCGCACTTCTCCCTCTCTGCGCAGCGCCCCTTCAGCAAAGCTGGAGAAGGAACAGAAGGAGACCTTTCTGTTTCTCCTCCAGCTTCCAGGACAGGCGCGTCACTGTGAAGTCTCTTCTGTTCCTCCTCTGGCTTCGCAGGACAGGCGCTGCGCAGAGAGGGAGAGCTGCGCAGCGCCCCTTCAGCGAAGCAGGAAGAGGAACAGAAGGGGCTCCGTTCCTCCTCCCGCTTTGCTGAAGGGGTGCTGCGCAGCTCTCCCTCTCTGCGCAGCGCCATTTGCTCCATAAGATGCATTCACATTTCCCCTTACTTTTTAGGAGGAAAAAAGTGTGTCTTATGGAGCGAAAAATACGGTACATTTTTTTTAATGCCCTAAGTCAAGTCCAGATGTGGATACCTAAATCAAAATACATAATACATTTTTGTTCACCCTGGTGCTAGATGCATTTTTCACAAGACAAAATAGTTTGAAAGCTACGATGGTCATATGGGCCTGCCCTTCTGTATGCCTTGCTTTTACCTGGTGTGTGAGTGGAAAAGCTACTTCTGTTTTGGTGCTCAGGCAGTTGAACTCACGGCTCTGGGTAATCCATCTCTGCTAGGGATAGGGGTTTATTTTGTTCACTATGCATTTGCCGTTCTCATACCAGTGCTTTGATTGGAACATAGGTACTGGGAGTTGTCTGCGTATCAATGAATTTCTTGTTACAGATAGGTAGCCGTGTTGGTCTGCCATAGTCAAAACAAAAGTTAGTTCTTGGTATGAGCTTTCGTGTGCATGCACACTTCTTCAGATACACTGAAGAAGTGTGCATGCACACGAAAGCTCATACCAAGAACTAACTTAGTTGGTCTTTAAGGTGCTACTGGAAGGATTTTTTTTGTTTTGACTATGGCAGACCAACACGGCTACCTATCTGTAACTGGAACTATGGAAGGCACCACATTGAGCCGCATGAAATGGAAGTCCATCAACCTCACCAAAAAACTTGCACAGGTACAGACTGATATCTTCTTTCTTACTAAATGCAAGAACCTGGACATTATACCCAAGGGTCTTAGAATTAAGAACCCTCTACAATCCACATATCCCACTGAATATGCAAGAAAACTATGCAACACTTTCTCTGTGTATCTGAAGAAGTGTGCATGCACACGAAAGCTCATACCAAGAACTAACTTAGTTGGTCTTTAAGGTGCTACTGGAAGGAATTTTTTTTGTTTTGACAATGAATTTCTTACAACTTGTCTAATAGGTTATGACTTGTAAGGTGGTCTGAGGGGCACATTTTTTCCTTAAATCTTTTTACATTTCCAAGCTGCCTATAGCAGCTAGCAAGCACAGCACTGAGTGAGATGCCTTTTTAAATGATCCAGGTAGCAGCTGTACATCGTAATGTGTGACCTGTTGCTAGGGAATTGTATAGAGAAAAGGATGGCTGCCCTGTTATACCTAAGTGGGTAACTACCTTTTCTTATACAATGTCCATGGTAGCTAAGTAAGGCCTGATGACAAGTTCCAGTGCTCTCTCCTGTAAGGGACCATCATGTTAAAGCACTGGATATATATATTTAGTATATGGACTAGATGATGCTCATGGTCTCTTCCAATTCTACAGTTTTATGATATTCTCATTCTCTCTCTCTCTGTCTGTCACTCTCTCTCATCTGGTTTGATCCTTATCTTCCAGGAAAAAATAGCAAAGTGGCTGGAACAAAGAGCACGAAACCTTGAGTTAATTGACAAGGTAACCTAGTAATTCTCCTGTAAAACCCTGCATATTGCCTCTCTCCAAAAATGTCACTAATGTTTCATTTTTCAAAACAGGCCAACTGGCCAGAAAATGGACTTGAAATGGCACAGGTGTTTTTTATCAGCAAAGATCCAGGTGAAATGGGATCTGCATCTTCCTGGCCTGGAGTTTCCTTGGTGAGGATTCTGCTTTCATGAAACCCATGTTTGGGAAAGTGTGAGCCTATACTTGTGCAGATGCACATGTGTTTAGAATTTGAGGGGGGGCAGCATATTCTTAATTTATCCTGTTAAGCAAATTACCCCATTGCATTTATTTTAATTAATGAAAAATTTTGAAAGCACACAATTTTCCAGAATTTAGTAGTTTTCCTTTTTTATGTTTCTGTTAAGTGCAGAAGGATAATTTTGATGCAGGGAAATTTCACTGTTGTGTGTTTCAGGACCACGATGGTGAGGAGGTACGTGGTTTAGCAGAACTAGTCAGTGCTCTGCAGGGCTTGGTGGACCTCCACAAGAAATACAACTGCAGGCTGGCCCTCTGCGACTTTGAAAAGGTACAGTAAATTTGTGGCATTAAACCTCTGTGTAGATGCCTGTGCGTGTGTTTTGGTAAAAAGAAAGAATGAAAGATTACTGTTAAATTTAATTTATTAATGGGATTCTATGCAACTGAGTCATGATTTACATGTAAGATAATTAAAAACACAAAAACAACAAATAGATACCAAACAAGACTAAAATCCTAACGATCCAGCTGGGGAAACCTAACAGAACAAAAATGTCTTCAGCTGTTTCTGGAGAGTGCAGATAGTGGGTTTTATCTCAACAAAAATGCTATTCTGTGGAACATGGGCAGCTGCACTAAAAGCCTGCTCCAAGTTACTGTGGAGTGCCCAGGCTTCTGAGATCTTTGGAACTTCAGGAGAAACTCTCCCATTGGCTGCAGTGATTTACTGAGTGTATAAGGGATAATGAGGTCTCTCAAGTACCAATCCCTTGAATTTGGGTTGGTAGCAGACTGGAAGCCAGTGCAAATTCCCCAAGCAAGGTGTTACATGCTGGCGGTAGTTTGCCCTTGGAAGCAACCTGGCCGTCATGTCCTGCACCAGCTGCAGCCTCCAGAAGAATTATCTCTGAAAAGCCGTTAGAAGAGCCAGTGTGGATAGAATATTGGACTCGATGAAGGAACCGGAATCTGAATCACTGCTTCCCATGAGATGCACTGGCTGGTTTTAAGCCATTCAGCCTCAAAGGTTGTTGTGAGGCTATGATCTGATAGTCACATAGGAAGAGCCTGCCGGGTCAGGCCAATGGCCCCTCTAGACCAGCAGCCTGTTTTCACATTGGCCAACCAGAAGCATGCAGGACCTGAACTAGGTAAAAGGGCTTTCTGCCCTCTTGTGGTTTCTGGCAGCTGGTATTCTAAAGCATCCCTGTCTCTGATTGTGGCGGCAGAGCAGAGCCATAATTGGCTAGGAGCCATTTAGCCCAATCCTCTTTGAAAGCCATCCAAATTGATGTCTCTCCTCCTGTGGGAGCCGATGCATTCCTTGAAAGAGGGGGGGGTGTGAATGTGAGGAATAAATTGGAACAGATGGAGTGGGCTGCTTTGAATGCATAGTTTGGTTTAAGTAGTCATGTATTAACGGACAAACTATAGTTGTTTTTATTAATATTTTATTGAATTTTACTTTAGTTTACATCAATACCTCAAGTATAATCATAACAAAAAACACATTATGGTGAAATAAAAAGGTGGTGAGGAGAAAGGCCAGATTTCATAGCACCGCGTCCCCCTCCCAATTTACTGGTGGGTCAAAATAAAAAAGAAAGACTTGGAATCAAAATACTTGAAGGAGAGCTCCCGCTCCCATTGTCCTGACTGGAGGTTAAGATCTAGGGAGATCTTCCTTGGTGTTCTACTTCAGGAGTAGGGCTGAGCGATATCTGGTTTTCAACATCACAATATATCACCAGCTAAATATCACAGTATCTTATATATCATGATATATATCTGCGATGGCTGAGGGCCTTGCTGGGCCTCCCCGCAGGGGCAGAGGGTCCCGCCATACCTCCCCACAGCGGTGGAGGGTGAACTGTGCTTCCCTTTAGCAGCAGAGAGCCTTGATGAGTCTTCCTGCGATGGTGGAGGGTCTTAAAATGTAAGGAAGTAGTAGATTTAATAAAAATGTTAAATAAATGTCCATGTATTGTATTTAATATATTTTCAACTAATTTATATTCAACTAATTTAAGAGTACCGTATTTTTCGCTCTATAAGACGCACCAGACGACAAGACACACCTAATTTTTGGAGGAGGAAAACAAGAAAAAAAATATTCTGAATCTCAGAAGCCAGAACAGCAAGAGGGATTGCTGTGCAGTGAAAGCAGCAATCCCTCTTGCTGTTCTGACTTCTGGGATAGCTGCGCAGCCTGCATTCGCTCCATAAGACGCACACACATTTCCCCTTACTTTTTAAGAGGGAAAAAGTGAGTCTTATAGAGCAAAAAATACGGTAGTTTAAGTGATTTACTGGTCAAGTTGCATCTGCTTCCCTACTCAGAAGTCTAAGTGGAATCTGTGCTGGAATAAGCTCCACTGAGTTCAACTAAACCAGGGGTGTCCAAACTTTTTTCAAAGAGGGCCAGATTTTTAGGATTGAAGTTGTTGACATTTTTTTAGGATTTTGCCACAAGGTTGTTGCTCTCCGAGGGATAGATAGGCAGGCAAGAGCGGCTGCAAGAGTATTTCAAAGAGGGAGAGGGAGCCGTTGCAAGAGCCTGCTGGCAGCCTGCTGTAAGAGCCCGTGGGTGGGAGAGCGAGCTGCACGCAGGGCGCCTGCACGAGCCGGCCAGCGGCCAGGATAGAGAGCCGCATGCAGGGCGGCTACATGAGCCGGCCAGCGACCAGAAAAGATGGGTGGGTGGTTCTGTTGTAAACAAAATCTGCCCTTTTTCCCTTATGGGGTATTCAAGAGCCCATATAGAGTCCTTACATGGATTCCCTATTGGTAGGAGAAAATAACAGGCCAACCAGAGAATATTGAGAAGAAAGCAGCTCGTAAGCCTGATCTTTATTAAAGCTGTTGCAACAGGGTGCTCCCCTCACACGCAGGAAAGGACCCAGAACAAAGGTGTGCCAGCCCTTCTATAGACATTTTAAATTCCCTCCCTGGAGTCCAAGACCACCCCTCTATACATCATACATACATCACAGAAGGGGTGTGACCCAGGACCCACCCCCCACAAACATCATACCTACACCACAGAAAAGGTGGTCTATAACAGAAATTTGAATGTTGTTTTTCCTGTCTGCCAGGTTATCTGATAATGCCTTATCTGATTGCCTTTCCTGGTAGTCTGCCCATAATAATAATAATAATAATGGGCAGAGGAGAACCATGCATGCAACTTTGAGGTCTTTGGAGGAAAAGGCAGGCTATAGCATGCAAGTGATTATTTGCAGAATATATGCAATTAATTATTTGCAATGTTCTAAGTGGTTAATGATTCACAGACAGGTTGACTTCAAAGCAGCTGGTTGACCACAGCAGGTGAAAGTGACCGGACTTCCTCTGCAAACACACACGCGCGCACACACACAGGCTGGATGCTATTCAAACCACACAGGGGAAATCCAGCATGCTTTTTTCACTGTGCCCAGGTTTATCAAGGGCAGCACTCTTCCTTAACCCAGATTAAACATTAAAACTAGGAGGGAGGGGATCTGGCTGATGTAGCTACAGCACCCTCACGGAACATTTGTTTACTAATAATAATAATAATAATAATAATAATAATTTATTTGTACCCCGCCCATCTGGCTGGGTTTCCCCAGCCACTCTGGGCGGCTTCCAACAAAGATGAAAGATACACTAAAATGTCACATATTAAAAACTTCCCTGAACAGGGCTGCCTTCAGATGTCTTTTGAATGTCAGGTAGATGTTTATCGCTTTGACATCTGATGGGAGGGCATTCCACAGAGCAGGCATCACTACCGAGAAGGCCCTCTGCCTGGTTCCCTGTAACTTGGCCTCTCGCAGTGAGGGAACCGCCAGAAGGCCCTCGGAGCTGGACCTCAGTGTCCGGGCAGAACGATGGGGGAGAAGATGCTCCTTCAGATATACTGGACCGAGGCCGTTTAGGGCGTTAAAGGTCAGCACCAACACTTTGAATTGTGCTTGGAAACGTACTGGGAGCCAATGTAGGTCTTTCAAGACCGGTGTTATATGGTCTCGGCGGCCGCTCCCAGTCACCAGTCTAGCTGCCGCATTCTGGATTAGTTGTAGTTTCCGGGTCACCTTCAAAGGTAGCCTCACGTAGAGCGCATTGCAGTAGTCCAAGCGGGAAATAACCAGAGCATGTACCACTCTGGCGAGACAGTCTGCAGGCAGATAGGGTCTCAGCCTACGTACCAGATGGAGCTGGTAAACAGCTGCCCTGGATACAGATTTGACCTGTGCCTCCATGGACAGTTGTGAGTCCAAAATGACTCCCAGGCTGCGCACCTGGTCCTTCAGGGGCACAGTTACCCCATTCAGGACCAGGGAATCCTCCACACCTGCCCGCCTCCTGTCCCCCAAAAACAGTACTTCTGTCTTGTCAGGATTCAACTTCAATCCATTAGCCGCCATCCATCCTCCAACCGCTTCCAGACACTCACACAGGACCTTCACCGCCTTCACTGGTTCTGATTTAAAAGAGAGGTAGAGCTGGGTATCATCTGCATACTGATGAACACCCAGCCCAAACCTCCTGATGATCTCTCCCAGCGGCTGCATGTAAATGTTGAAAAGCATGGGGGAGGGGACAGAACCCTGAGGCACCCCACAAGTGAGAGCCCAGGGGTCTGAACACTCATCCCCCACCACCACTTTCTGAACACGGCCCAGGAGGAAGGAGCGGAACCACTGTATGACAGTGCCCCCAGCTCCCAGTCCCTCAAGAAGGATGTTATGGTTGATGGTATCAAACGCCGCTGAGAGATCCAGCAGAACTAGGAAACAGCTCTCACCTTTGTCCCTAGCCCGCCGGAGATCATCAACCAGTGCGACCAAGGCAGTTTCAGTCCCATGATGAGGCCTGAATCCCGACTGGAAGGGATCCAAATGGTCCGCTTCTTCCAGGCGTGCCTGGAGTTGTTCGGCAACCGCTCGCTCAATCACCTTGCCCAAGAATGGAAGATTTGAGACTGGGCGATAATTGGCCATCATGGCCGCATCTAAAGATGGTTTTTTAAGAAGCGGTTTAATAACCGCCTCTTTCAGCGGGTCTGGGAAGGCTCCCTCACGGAGGGAAGCATTCACCACCCCACGAAGCCCATCGCCCAGTCCTTCCCGGCTAGCTTTTATAAGCCAGGATGGGCAAGGATCCAGGAGACAGGTGGTTGGCTTCACTCATCCAAGCAGCCTGTCCACACCCTCGGAGGTGACAGGTTGGAACTGATCCCACACAACTTGACTAGACAGGACTCTAGCACTCTCCCGCCCCGGCCCTGCTCCCACGGTGGAGTCTACTTCTTCCTGAATCTGAGCGATTTTATCTGCAAAAGAATTTGCAAAATCATTGCAGGAGAACATGTGGCCTGTACTGGGCCCCAATGTTGCCGGTGGTTCCGCTAAATTGTGAACCACCTGAAAAAGTCTCCTGCTGCTGTTTTCTGCAGATGCAATAGAGGCGGTGAAGAAAGTCTTCTTTGCCGTCGCTATCGCCACTTGGTAGGCTCGACATTGAGCTCTAACCTGTGTCCGGTCAGATTCGGAATGAGTTATCCGCCACCAGGGCTCTAGCCGTCTCAACAATTGTTTCATTGCCCTCAGATCCGTGGAAAACCACGGGGCTCTCCGGGCTCCATGCAATCGGAGAGGGCGCTTCGGAACCAAACAGTCAATAGCCCTGGTTAACTCCACATTCCAGTGGGCCACCAGGGAATCGGCTGAAAGGCCATCAACATGGGATAAAGCATCCCCTACCACTCTCTGGAAACCATTTGGATCCATTAAGTGGCGGGGGCGGACCATCCAAATCGGTCCCACCTCCCTGCAGAGGGGATGGGTCGCAGAGAAGTCCAGTTGCACCAGGAAGTGATCTGACCATGGCACTTCTTTCGTTTCGCTTTTACTTAGTGTCAGATCACCAACATCCATAGAGGTAAACACCAGGTCTAAGGCATGTCCGCGGCTATGGGTTGGGCCAGACTTATTCAGGGACAGCCCCATGGAGGCCATGCTTTCCACGAAGTCCCGAGCGGCCCCTTGTAAGGTCGTGTCGGCATGGATGTTAAAATCCCCTAGGACAACCAAACTAGGTGTCTCCAGGAGAACATCCGCCACGACCTGAAGCAGCTCGGACAGGGAATCCTTGGTGCAGCGGGGAGGTTGGTATATCAAAAGGAATCCTGTACTGCCCCTATTGCCGAACTTCCAGAACATGCACTCGGAAAACTGGGTCTTCCCAATAGGACGCCTGGTGCAAACTAATGTCTTCCTAAAAATCACTGCAACCCCCCCCTCCACGCCCACATGACCTGGGTTGCTGTGCGTAAGAAAAACCTGGTGGACAAGCAGCGGCAAGGACAGGCCCATCTGCTTCATCCAACCAAGTCTCTGTTACACATGCCAGGTCAAGTCCTCCATCCATGATCAAGTCATGGATGGAAGCTGTTAAGTCTCCACCTTTTCTTCACTGGTATATTGCCTTGTTGAAACACGTATCACAATGTTATTTCAATACCAGTATTCAACTACCGTACTTTTCCCTCTATAACACGCAGATTTTTTCTCCTAAAAAGTAAGGGGAAATGTCTGTGCGTGTTATTGAGCGAATGTGTGGTCCCTGGAGCTGACTCTCCCAAGTACAGGGCAAAAATTAGGCAAAAATTATATTGCGCCATCACGGAGGAGAGGAGGCTGCTGCTTTCCTGCATTCTGCCTCAGGGTCTTACTGCCCACCCTCTTCTGTTTCGTTACTGTGTTTGCTCAAAGGGAACAAAGAGCAGGCAAATCCCCTCCCCTCCAGGCAAGCAGAGGGGAAAGCAGAGCGTCCTTCCTCTAATTCTTCTCCTGCTCCGGTGCTGCTGCTGTTGCTGCGTCTAGGGACTCGCAGGCAGCTGAAAACATGCAGGAGAGGGGGGGGCTGGCTTGAGTGGGGGGGCTTTTGCCTTCCTTTCCCCCCCCTTTAAACCCCTCTCCTGCATTCTTAGCCAGCTGCTTCTCCGCACACCCCTCTCGTGCTCCTTGTCCCTTCTATGTTTTTCCTTCCCTCCCCACCTAAAGCGTGGTTACAAAGCACGGATCCACATGGATCCTCAGGATCTTTGCATTGGGTCACCCCAAATTCACCATCAGATCACATAGCAATGATCTGATGCAAAAACAGGGCTGCAATGGTGCAAAAACGTGGTTACAAAGCACGGATCCACATGGATCCTCAGGATCTTTGCACTGGGTCACCCCAGATTCACCATCAGAGCACATAGCATGTCCATGGCTACAGCCTGCCCCCCCAAAATCACGCACCCACTGTTGCCTGGGGCTGCAATGGTGCAAAAACGTGGTTACAAAGCACGGATCCACAGGGATTCTCAGGATTTTTGCATTGGGTCACCCCAAATTCACCATCAGATCACATGTCTGTGGCCACAGCATGAAGCACAAAAATGATACATCCACTGTTTCATTCAGATTTTTCCCCCTTGTTTTCCTCCTCTAAAAACTATGTGCGTGTTATGGTCAGGTGCATGTTATCGAGCGAAAAATACAGTATATGGCAATTTATTGCACAGCCCTCCTCAGGAGCTGTCTGTTGCACAGTGACTCAGAGTAGCTCCCTGGTTGTTGTTGTTTATTAGATTCATATGCCTCGCTTTTTCACAAGATCACAGGGCAGTTCACAAGATAAAAATACATGGCAAAAGCATAAATAGTTAAAACAAAAACAACAAAATAATAACCCCCCCTTTTGCACAGACGTATTTAAAAGGCTGTAGTATGTTAATCAGCCAAAGGTGTGATTGAGGAGGAACATTTTTGCCTAAAGTTGTAGGCACCAGATGAACCTCCACAAGTAGGGGGCCACTGCAGAAATGGCCCACTCTTGTGTTTGTCACCCTCCAGATCTCACATGGAGGAGGCACATGAAGAAAGACCTCAGATGATGAATGGGGAGAGGCAGTCCTTGAGCCATATTGCTGGTTGTAGAATACCCTCCCCTTTGAGGTATCGCTTGGGCAGACTCTCTTGTTCCTGCATTTGATTGTTTAGACATTAAAGATGGCTATTAGCTGGTGTTAAAAGAGAAGATAGTATGTATGTCAGGTGCTACTTGTGAATTTCCCAGGGTGTTTGACTTGTCATTGTTGGAAGCAATGTACTGACCTAGATGAGCCTTTGGTCTGATACCAGCAAGACCAGTTTGTTTTTAAAATCAAAACCAAATGGATCTGTTGGTGGATGGAGTTGGTGGCTTTTGTGTGATAATGAATCCTCTGAGCAGTTGTTCCTAAACTTCATCCCCCCCCCATATGAACTACAGTGGTACCTCTGGTTATGTCCGCTTCATGTTACTGTTGTAAACAAAAATTGCCCTTTTCCCTTCTTAGTTTACAACTTTACGTTCTTTCAGGTTGTGTCCCATGGTGACCCTGAAGTACCGGAAAGGGTTACTTCTGGGTTTCGCCGCATGCACAGATGCACAAAATGACGTCATGCGTAGAAGCAGCAAATTGCGACCCACGTGTGCGCAGACGCGCCGCTGCGGGTTGCGCTATTTTCATGTTGCCAACGGGCCTCCGGAATGGATTCTGTTCACAACCAGAGGTACCACTGTACTTAAAAATTGTTGGTCTCTTGATAGACCACTTAGGGCTGGATTCAGCTTCCCTGTTCTGCTAGAAGCAGCCAATTTTTAGTGCTTTTTATTCTGTTTTATCGTATTACAATTTTCATTCCATAAAATTAAAATTATAGCTCAATAAAAAGCAATATAATTAATTAAAAACAATAAAAATGCAATTAAAAATCAATATGAATATTTAGTGTGGACACACTGTGGACCATTTGAATGAAGCTCACGGACCACATTTTGGTAACCCTGCTTTAGAGCAGAAGGTGGGTTATTGTATCACAATCAATTATACGTTCCACTCATCTTGCTACATAGCTAGTTCTTCTATTGTTTTATTTTGTTTGTTTCATAGGAAAATGCAAATAGGACTGTGTTTCGTATGCTTGATAAAGTACTTGCAGCAGAACTCATTCCAGCTACCTTAGAGAAGTATATTGAACCATACATGCACCATCATAATCTGGAGAAAGATGAAATACTATTGCAGTACATAAAGGTATGCTCTTTTTTCTATTCAAGATCAATACAAAATCTTTTCTGAGTATTAAATAACTAAAGACTTTATTTCCCTCTACAGGGCGCCAGGTGCTTCTTTTCTTAGGTAGAAAAGTATGAATTTACAAAGAACTAGGCTAATTTGCATAATATTCAGCATTTAAATACTTCATTTTTTCCCTCACCAGTCTGATGTATTCTAAATTTTCTGTTTGGGACAATGCTGTTTGGATTCAAGGAAGAGTAGCTTCTTGGTATGGGCAAGCACTCCAAGACTTCTCTTTAGAGTGCTCTCCCGTGATTTATTCCACTTGTGTAGCTCTGGGAGTTCTATGGGTGTAGGTTGCTGGGTTGAGACAGTGTGATAATGTGTGTCAGACCTGGAAAAGGATTTGTTGTCTACTCTGGAGTTCACCTGGGCAAGTCTTGCCGAAATACCTGCTTGACTGTGAAGCTTAAAGCAAATGGAGAAAAATATAAAGAGATTAAATGAGATTGCCACAGTGAAGAATCCTCATGGCTTGGTGTGCAGGAGGCAACAGAGTAGTGGCAGAAAGAGGAGGAAGTCCCCTATTTGGAAGCCTCCTGTTGTCAACAAAAATCTGCCCTTTTTTCCCTTATGCGGTATCCAAGAGCCCATATAGAGTCCTTACGTAGGTTTCCTATTGGTAGGAGAAAATAACAGAGGCCAACCAGAGAATATTGAGAAGCAAAGCAGCTAGTAAGCCTGATCTTTATTGATCTGTTTCAACAGGGTCCTCTCTCACCACACGCAGGAGGGGGGAGGAACCCAGAACAAAAGTGTGCCTGCCCTTATATAGACATTTTAAATTCCCTCCCTGGAGTCCAAGACCACCCCTCCATACAGCATACATACATCACAGAAAGGGCGGTCTACAGCAGAAATCTGAGTGATTTGTTTACCTCCTGTCTGCCAGGTTACCTGTTTAATGGTCACTTGATTGGATTGCCTGGGGAGCCTGGCCAGTCTTTTGTAATGATAAATACTTAGTTTCTGAGCCAGGTCACAGGCTCACACCCTATTCATATCTTAAATGTGCCCTTAAGACAAGATTTGTGAGGAAAGGAACAATGGGGAGGTTTTCCACTTTGACCTTGCAGAGAAATAGTTGAGATCCATTTGTTCAGGACTTTTTTTCTGTGGGGTTTTCAGACATGTGGTTTATATATTTATGTACGTGTTTGCTTAATCATAGAATCATAGAGTTGGAAGAGACCACAAAGGCCATCAAGTCCAACCCCCTGCCAAGCAGGAAACACCATCAGAGCACTCCTGACATATGGTTGTCAAGCCTCTGCTTAAAGACCTCCAAAGAAGGAGACTCCACCACACTCCTTGGCAGCAAATTCCACTGTTGAACAGCTCTTACTGTCAGGAAGTTCTTCCTAATGTTTAGGTGGAATCTTCTTTCTTGTAGTTTGGATCCATTGCTCCGTGTCTGCTTCTCTGGAGCAGCAGAAAACAACCTTTCTCCCTCCCCTATGTGACATCCTTTTATATATTTGAACATGACTATCATATCACCCCTTAACCTCCTCTTCTCCAGGCTAAACATGCCCAGCTCCCTTAGCCGTTCCTCATAAGGCATCGTTTCCAGGCCTTTGACCATTTTGGTTGCTTGGTACGTTTATGAACATTTATTACATATCTAAGACTTTGAAATTCTTATCACACTACACACCCAATGAAAGACTGTCTATACAGCCTAACTGTATTGGCTTGTAGCTGTAAATAATTTCCTGTGCAGTCTAGAGTTAGGTGATTTTTCAATTTAGTGTCTGAAACTAGTATGACATTCAGATCCTGATATCAATTTCAGACTTTTTGAGCTGGCAATAAATCACAGCTCCCCAGCCACCACTATTGTAAACAAAAAATTGCCCTTTTCCCTTATGCGGTATCCAAGAGCCCATATAGAGTCCTTACATAGGTTCCCTATTGGTAGGAGAAAATAACAGAGGCCAACCAGAGAATATTGAGAAGCAAAGCAGCTAGTAAGCTTGATCTTTATTGATCTGTTGCAACAGGGTGCTCCCCTCACATGCAGGAAAGGAGGAGGACCCAGAAAAATGGTGTGCCAGGCCTTATAAAGACTTTTGAAATTGCCATCCTGTAGATCAAGACCACCCCCAGAAACATCATACATACATCATAGAAAAGGTGGTCTAAACAGAAATTTAAATGTGTTTTTCTCTTGTTCTTGTTTATCTCCTGTCTGGCAGGTTACTTGATTGGATTTCCTGGGTAGCTTGGCTAGTCTTTTGTAGTGATAAATACTTAGTTCCTGAGCCAGGTCACAGGCTCACACCCTATTCAAACACAGACAGGATTTGTGAAGGAAAAGACAATGGGGAGGCTTTTGCATTTTGACCTTGCAGAGAAAAGATTTGGTCAGTTTAGGAATCAAAATGGTTCTAGGTTGGCCTTCCTGTGCTGATCTATGTATGTGCTTGGTTGGTACACTTATGAACATTACCATATATCTAAGACCATAAAATTCCTATTACACCACCAGCACAACACATTTCACTCTTGCCTGCTTGTCTGCCTGCCTGCGGAGCCGTGTATTGCCAGCACAAACTGCTTGCTCTCTTATCTGCCTGGCTGGCTGCATGTTTGTCTCCATGTGAGCAAATGGGGTGGGTGGCTGGTCTCTTTCCTCTGGAGTGATCCACAGGGAAGAAAGAGATCAGCTATCTCACTTGCTTGTGAGAAGGCAAACAGGCAGCCAGGCAGGCAACCAGAGCTGCCTAAGCAGTTGGTCTTGCACAGCTGGGAGCCTTCCTGCCTCCCGCTGAGCTGTTTAAGGAAGGCCCAGCAACCCTACCCCCTTGGCTTCCATGAGCTGGAGAGGTATGGCAAGGGGGCTTGCTCATCTGAAGGGCTGGGCAATTTATCTGGCTGCTTCTTCCTCCCCTAAGGTGGGGAGGAAGAAGCAGCCAGATACATTTCAGACATTGTGATATATCAGTATACCGTGGTATTTAGCTGCTGATGTATCATGATGCTGAAAACCATCCATTGCCCGGCCCTAGTACAGTCTTCAACAAATACACAGCCCTATGTTTAGTACTTGGTTTCTTTTTAAATTTGTTTTGTAGTAATTGCATTGTTTAAATCCTTGTATTGTAAACTGTGGTGGCATTTTATTTACAGTGGAAAGTGTTGGTTCTAGGAAAAATAGGTATAAAGGAGATCCAAGTTTGGGGCAAGTACTCTTTGGTGAGAGAACCCCAGCAGAGAGTCAAAATCACAAAATATGCAGCAAAGTAAAATGTGGAAATTTAGGCTCTTAGACCTTTAAAATATGCCCTTCCAAGTTCTTTCTGGAGTTTCCCTCTTCCTCACCTTGGTCTTCTTCCCTCCCCTTTTTGAAAATGGGGACAAGACTTGCCCGCCTCCAGTCTGCAGGGACCTCCCCTGTTCTCCAAGAATTCTCAAAGATTATAGACAGAGGCTCTGTGAGTACATCAGCAAGCTTCTTTAGCATCCTTGGGTGCAGCCCATCAGGCCCTGGAGATCTGAATTCATTTAAAGTAGCCAGGTGTTCCCTTACTACTTCTTTTCTTATCTTGGGCTGCAGCTCCCTCCTTGCATTGTTTATTCTGTTACCACCAGGTTGGGCACTGCTTTCCTTTGGGGTAAAGACAGAGGCAAAGTCTGTGTTAAGCATTTCCACTTTCTGTCACCCAGTAGTATTTCTCTGTCTTCTCTCAAGAGGCTTACTACTTGCATGTTCTTCCTCTTGCTTGGAAATAGCCAAAGAAACCTTTCATTATTATTTTTAATCTCTCTTTCAAGCCTGATTTCATTCTGAGGTTTTGCCCACCTGACATTCTCCCTGCAACAGTTGACAACTGATTTCTCCTTTCTTCCATTTTTATAAATGCCCATTCTTACATACTCAGCTCATCTGTAAGTTCCTTATGCAGACAGACTGGTTTCTTTAGGTGCCTCCCACTTTTCTTTCTTTTTGGAATTGTCTGCCTTTGTGCTTTCAATATTTCACCTTTAAGAAGCTTCCATTCACCTTGGAATCCCTTCGTTTTGAAAATTTCTAACCATGGGACTTCAACCAGTAGTTCCTTAAGCATTTTGAAATTATCCTTCCTAAAGTCCAGAGTGCATGTGTGGCTATACTCAGCTTTCCCTTGCCTTTGTATCATGAAACCCAAGAGGACATGATCACTTCCTCCCAAGATTCCCTGTACTTCTGCGTTGTCAATCAGTTCTTCCCTGTGGTGAGGAACAGGTCCAGGAGAGATGACCCTCTTGTTGCTACTTCCATGAAATGAAATTGTCATTGAGGCAATTGAAAAATTTATTGGACCTTACAGTTCCAAGAGATATTGGGGTAGTTTATGTCTCCCATGACTACTATAGCTCTCCTTTTTGAATGTTTGTTAATCTGCTGTAGGAAGGCATCATTCAAGTCCTCAGTCTGGCTTGGAGGTCTGTAGCAGCACCCACAGCAAGGCCACTTGCTGTTTCCCTATTCTACAGTTTTTACCCATATACTCTCAATCTTCCATGTTCCAAGTCCTGGGTCTCTTCACAAGTGTACGCTTTCTCCTTCTCCCTTCCTGCTTGATCTATTTCTTTTGAGCAGGTTGTACCCCTCAATTTCTTCCTGTCTTCTTACCAGATTGCAGTAACACCTTTTCCGAGGTAAGTGTGTGTAGGACTCTAGTCTAAAAACTGCATATGAATTATACTAATGAATAGCATCTATTTTTAAAAAGGTTGATTTTTAATACTTTTGCCACAACATTTTCAAAACTTTCTTAAAATACTCTTTAGGACTTCCTGGAGCGGTATTGTAAACAGTCGACCTCTGTCTTTGACACTACGTGGGAAGCAAAGGCCATCGCTGTCTTGAGCTGCATGTCCAACATAGATGTGAGTAGTGCCAATGTTCCAATGTGTGCCAATGTTCCAATGATCCCTCTTTTCATATTGAAATGCATGCGGGATGAGAAACGCCTCTGGTTTGGAAAGAAGAGGCCAGTGGCACATAAGTCATAGAAATTTTCTTTTATAGTTGATCTTTGAAGGCGTGCTAGCAGTAACATACAGTGCTGTGGTTCCTTGGAATCCAGGAGTGGAACAGCTGATTCAACAGTACCTGGACATGGACCATGACAAGTAAGAGAACAAACACATATGTACCTCTTAGCCTTTAAACACAAGGGGTAGCAAACATGATGCCCTCTGCAACTCCCATCGTCCTTTGATCTTCACCAAGCTGGATGGGGCTTGTGAGAGTTATGTAGTCCACAAGATCTGAAGACCACCAAGTTGGCTACTTCTGCTCTAACACTTAGTGACTTCAGGAATTGTTCCTTGTTTGTTTGACTTAACTGTTCACTTTTCTCTTTGTTAAAGTTTGAAGACTGTATAACATTAAAATAATGACTTACTGCGGTTGGATAGTCAGTGGGCCAGCATTGATGGTTTGGGCCTCTTGAAGCCTCTCATAGCATTGGACTGCTGGGTCATTATATTAAATTTCACTCAGTGCCCCCTTTGGGAAACAGTATTATAGTGCTGTTTAAAACACCTGCAAATGCATAAGAATCTTTCACGCATGAGCTGCCTTTCGTGGTGAGAATGGCATTGTGATTGGCTAGCCCTGTGTGTCAAGTGGCCCTACTAATGTACACATGGGGAGTTTCTTAAGGGGATTCCTGGGATCAATCAGGAGCCCCCCCTCATAAGGAGGAGCACTACATTCATACTTCAGTAAACAGGCAATATCTTTTCTATTGTCTCCACTTACTAGCTGAGTTCTCTCCAAGCCCTGATGCCATTAGGGATACGCTAGGGATGCCATGCCCAAATGTGGGGCCTCCTGCGTGCAAAACATGTACTCTCTCACTAAGCTGTGGCCCTCACTGAATAGCTCACATACTCTTCTTGCTCTCAGATGCCCAACTGGTTTAGTATCTTCATGCTTGCTCTCCCAGGACTGAACTTTTAATTGGGTGGGGAGAGAATTGAATTTAAATCCTGTCCCTGAATGTTGGTAGAACAGAAGCCATTTGGACTTACTTTTTCCCATGTCTTACACAGCTTAGCTGTGCAAAGACAGGAGTGAGAGGCTGCTAGAGCAGCCTTAGGTTTTAGCTATAATTCATATGGGTAATTTTGTACCATTATACAGGGGTGTTGAAGTTCAGGACAAGAGAACAAATGTGGTCTACCAGGCCTTGTGCTTCTCTCCAGACTATACACTCACAGACTTTTGCCTAGTGGAAATGAGAGATGGACAGAGGGAGAGTGCAGAAGCCCCCAACTTTTGCATGGCTAGTACATAGCTAATTGTCATTGCAGGCATTTGCTCTGCCCTGGCCCTGCCCACTGGTGGCATATGGTCTCATGAAGTATGCCCATGCGAAATGGTTCCCTGTCCTGGCACTGTTGTGAATAATTTATTTGTGAGAGGTGGAGGGAAGATGGCTTAAGCTGCAAGTGGGACAGAAATATATGGGGTTGGCCCCCTTTGGGGAATGTTCTAGCTGCTTTGGCACAAACTTTTGTTTGTGGTATTTCTGCAACTGAAACAGCTTATTAGATTGGTCTGCCAATTTGTCAGAAGCTGAAATGTAAGTGCAGGCACACTTTATCTGCAGGGTGAAGCTTCTGCAAGAAGGTTATAGGCTGATGGAAATGAAGAAACTTTTGCGGAACTATGGTATAAGAGACACCAATCTTTTAAATGATAAACAAGTGATGATGGTAAGTGGGGTCCTTTTTGTGGTAAAATGTACAGAAATAAGTCCCAGTCATTTGAGTTGAAGAATGCTGTCATTGTTTGCAAGATTACAGCCTTTGTTCATATGCCAATTTTGGTTTATGATTATTAAAATTTAACTTTATATGCAAGATACTATGTTCTGTGATGAATATATTATGTCAGGCTTCCTCAACCTTGGCCTTCCAGATGTTTTTGAAAATACAATTCCTATCATCCCTGACCAAAAGCATCTGGAGGGCCGAGGTTGCGGAAGCCTGTATTATGTATTATAGTGTACTGATTTGTGTCTTTTTCCAGATGCTGGTAAAGTACATTCTACAACAAGACTCAAATACTTCTTTAGAAGATGCTTTGAAAATTGTAAATGCATATATGTTGCCCACTGCAGATGTCTATGTCTGGAGGATTGTGGAACTTATTGATAAAGAAAAGGTGAACATACTCATTCTTTACATTTTTTTCTTTAAATATCCAAACTGTCCATTAGAAATACTTCATATTTAATTATATTAGGTTATGTGCTCTACAGCAGCTAGCTGTTCTACAACTAGCAACTATTGTAGAAATAATTCACATAATTAACACAATCTTACTTAGTGGTCCATAGCTCAGTGGTAGAGCACAGGTTTGATCCCTGATATCTCCAAGTAGGATCTAAACCCCCATATTGCCAATCAGTATAGACAGTACTGAACCAGACAGACCAAAGAGCTGACTTAATATAAGGCAGCTGCCAATGTATCTGGATCTAACTTAACTAGAATTTAACTGGTGCCACATTGCCAAAGGGGTCTCCAGATGTGTTTTTTGAACAGTAGATCTCTGTGCCCCATGGCAAGCTGTTTGTGAACTGAACATAGAATTAATACACTTTATGTATGCTTTCAGGGGGATGATATTATAAGTTTATTAAAAAAGCTGCCTCCTGTTGAAGCTGTGGAAATTGCAGATAAAATGTTGATATGGGGAAGACTGACATTAGAGAAAGAAGCAGATGACTCTGAAGAAAAGGTAACTTCCAAGAAACTGACTGCTGCTGATAATGTGTAAGTTATCCCCCAAGAGAGGTCAAACAAACATGTTCCCTATTAAAAGCACAATGCTGTTCTCAAATGTTAACAGTAAAATCTTGCTCTTTGAGGTTGATGGGAGTATTCTCACATTTTCTTTTTCCTGTCCCCTTTCCACTGTCAACAGAAAATGCAGCTGTATATTAAAAAAATTCTTGGGGAGATCCTTGAATTCCTACTTGGTTGTTGTCAGAAAGGTAAATCTTGCATTTATTGTGTTTTAGGTTTTGTATTAAACCATTCAATAACCACGCTTATTCACTCCAACCCACTCTTTTTTTTGGACAGAAAATATTTTGAAAAAAGAGGAATATGAAACAAACTTTAAATTGTTTAAAACTCTTGCAGCCTTACAGGTAAGGATCATAAGGCATTGAATTTTTTTAATGTGCTTTCTAGGTTGAGGTGAATGTAATTATTTAGAGGGAAAATGTAATCATGTATGTGTATTTCTTTAAAATACCCACATTCATCATCCACATATATGTGAATTCATCATTTTCATATATATGTATATGATCAGTGCTTTTTTTCTAGAAAAATAGGTGCTGATACTCACCATGAAGTTTTTCCAGTAAGTGCCACACTTTTAACAGTCAAAAAAAGAGGTGGTGGTACTGCGTACCCTTGAGTCCCCCTTGGGGAAAATCACTGAATATGATTGAACCAAACCTCTTCACTTTCTAACCTGAGGGGTTTGGGGAATGGCATTGCTGAGTAGTAAGATTGCAAGCTTCCATGGACATGGTTCCGGGTTCAGCCTCCAGTACTTCCCTAAAGCAGGGATGAGGAACCTGTGGCCCTCCAGATGTTGCTGGACTACAGTTCCCATCTTCCCTGACCATTGGACATCTTGGGTGGGGCTGGAAGAAATTGGTGTCCTACAACATCTGCAGTGCCACAGGCTCCTCATCAAGTAGTCAAAGCATCTCTGATAGCAGGGCTTTTGGGGGGGGGGCATACTTGGAGAATCACTGCTAGTTCCATAAGAGTCAGAACTGGATTTGATGGAGCTCTATTCTGCACACTATGTGGTGGCTCATTTATTTTCTCAGTGGATTGTGTACATTTCATCACCTATGAATGAACTTGAGCGCAAGTATGTGTTTAGCACTGTAAATAAACACAGTTTCTATGGGGCGAAGCTGGACGTGCAGCTACGCAATTCTATTATTCTATTATTTTCATATTTTTCCTTTCACCCTCTTATTTTATCTTTTTGTTTAGGAGAATTTTAATACCTGTACTTTGGTCGGAGGTCATTGGAATCAATTATTAGTATCTCAGCTCCTTGAGAAAACTGAAGGAAAAGCGTCCAGTTTACAAGATATCAGCATGAAGAAACAGTTGTCCTATGTGAAGCTTGACAAACTGGCTTTGCTTCTGCAGAGGAGCAAGCATGAGATGGCCTTAGAACTGGTTCTGAGAGCATTAGATGCTGGAAAAGTTGAAGAGGCACTAAATATATGCAGGTTTAAAAAATACATTTGGGCTTAGCCATTACCAGTCACTGTGCAATCTGGAGTTTTGCATGCTATATTAACTAACTATATTTATTTGAGGTTATTTTTTGACATCTTACGTCTGTTTGTACTTACCTTAATCCTTTCCTTTAAAATTTTGTCCTTAAAGAGATTTTCATGAAGATCATCCTAATGAACAAACAGGACAGTTGCTGTTCTTAGCATGTCAAAAACTTTGTCATATGCTGGGTTCTAGTACTCTGATGGTTATGCCAAAAGGATTAAATCTTCCAGCTGTGGTCAGTGAAATGGCATGTCAAGCAGTTACTATTTGCAGTCCAGGTAATGAATAACTTCACATGTTGTTATCTTCTGGAAAAAAATATGGGTTCTTCCATTCATTTTTACATTAAATGAGTAAGAGTTCTTAAAAATTGTTTGAGCTCTTGTATTTTTTTTAAAGGTAAAATATATTTAAAACATTCACACTCTCTTCACAGATCAGATCTTAGATGCATTGGAGCTTTGCAAATACACCTCATTTGCCCTTGAAATTTATGGAAAGTGCCAAATTGAGGACTATGGATTTATATCAAAAGTGGTAATGCAGAATAAAGTATTTGCTGTTCATGGTATCTTGCTCTTCAGTTTAATAATCAAAGTTGTCCCTGTTGTACTAAAATAAAAGCAGTAAGGATGTGTTTGGATGCTTTGTACAGCAATATTTGAATACATGACATTTCACACAACTTTTCCCTTTTCTTGCGAGGAATCCTATTCGGAATAAGGGAATTTCCCTTAAGATAAGGGAAACGTTGACAGCTATGCACAGGACAGGGTCTTACCCCCAAGGACTTTCAGTAGAAACAACAGACGCAGGGGTAAACAGGAGGAGAATATGGATTCCCACTTAACAATTTTCAGCTGTGTGTTTGTGTGCTCAGAGCCCCACCCATTTATAACCTTATCAACAAGAGCCAAGCGCAGGTGTTTCCACACACTAGTCTGATTCCTTTTTGTCTGTTCCCCCTTCCACCTTGGGAGGGACAGTTAAGGACCCAGCAAGATATCTGTGCCCTCCCTACTTCATTCATCTTGCTTTTCTTGTGGAGCTTGGACAAAAATGATAGCTAATTCTTTTTGTTTAGACAACCTATTTTGGAGCTGCTAAAGACTCTTATGTAGAATGGATGTTCAATGGCTTTTTCACTGAAGATGGAGCACTTCTGGACCTGCCCTCTGTGCTTCCTTCTGCATATGAAATTGCTGCATCTCTAGTGACCCAAGCAGGTAACCTTTGGTGGCTTAAACTTATTTCCACAATCTTTTCTCATATGAATTAGGGAATTCTGGCACTTTATTCCCCACCCCCTTCCCTGTCTCTCCAATGCCTCATCTCACTCTGCGTTATTCTTTTTTTGTGCTAGCTAAATTGGTAATATTCAAACCCTTTAGATCCCTACAGTTCACCTTTACGCTATTCAGGGTTAAAATATCGGACATGTTAGTCAATAGTAGTGGCTGAATAGTGACACAAGCATTTGGTTAGTTAACTGGAGGAGATGCTTTGTTGATCTTGTGGAGCTGTGTTCTTTATTTATTGTTGTGGCTTTATTTAGTGTGTGGAGTGCTTGTGTGTCTGTCTATATGTTGCACCCTGCTCTGGGATTGATTTTATTTGGAGAGCTGATTATAAATAACCTGAATAAATAGTACTGCAGTCACCCTCACATGCTATGATAAGACAGGATTGCTTGTTAAGAACATAAGAAGATCAGACAAAGGGCCCATTTAGTCTACTATTCTGTTCTCGCAACCAGATGCCTATGGGAAGCCCACAGATAATACATGAGCGCAATAGACCACTCTCCCCATTTGTGATTATGCGCAACTTGTATTCCGAGGCATGCTGCCTCTGGTTATGGAGATGGTACACAGTTGTCATTAGTGGTAGCAATTGATGGCCTTGTGATGTGCAAATGCAGAAGCGCTTTCTCTCCCTCCCCCCTTGAAGAAAGTAAGAAAAAATAAAACTGGTGGTAATGGAGGAACCCCCTGGGAAACCCCCAAGAGAAGAAGGCTCAGAGTCCAGGGGTTGGTGGTAGGGCAACAATGAGTTGTCAAATGTGGAAGACTGGGGAAAGGAGGTGTCGGAAGCTGAAGAGGTAACATGGCTTAGTGAGAAGGGAGAGGCTGGCAGAGAGGTTCAGAATTGGAGGCAGAAAATGAAGCAGGGGAGAAGAGACCAAGAGGCAGAGATGAGGCTGGCTGGTGACAGGTGTCTTCCCCTCCACCCTTGTCTCCCAGAAGCAGAAGAGGCAGAAAAAGGGTGGAGGTGAGGTTGGCGACACACAGATGTAGTCTCTGATTCTTTGGGGGGGGGACCCTGGAGAGGAGGGGACTTTGACAGCTGTGGAGAGGCAGGGATCTTCAATCTCTGCAACTGCTTCATAGAGGCAGGACCTGCCAGAGATGTGTTGCTGTGCTCATTAGGCCCGACACTCTTGTGCACATCTGGTTTTGCTAATAAAGAGTTAACTCCAACTTGCACAATGTGATTTACTGATATTTCTCATCTATTTCCACTCATCCTGTAAATAGTTTCTGCATGAATAAAGCCTTTGAACTCCATAAACTGTAAGTGATGGTTCCAATCTAATTCATCCAAGCTTCAGGGTTTGCTAACATGGTTACAGTGGTACCTTGGTTTGCAAACTGTCTGGTTTCCATACGTTTTGGATTACAAACACATCAAACTCGGAAGTGCGTGTCCTGGTTTGCGAACTTTTTTTGGATTACAACCCATTTTTTTGGATTATGAACTTTTTTTTGGAGGCCCCATTGACAAAAGTGCACCTTGGGTTACAACCTGTTTTGGTTTACGAACGAACCTCCGTAAGGATTATACAGTGGAACCTCGCAAGACGAAATTAATTCGTTCTGCGAGTTTCTTCGTCTTGCGGATTTTTCGTCTTGTGAAGCACGGATGCACCCTGGTATTAACAGTTTTAAGAAAAAGGAAACAAACTCGCAAGACGTTTCGTCTTGCGAAGCAAGCCCATAGGGAAAATCGTCTTGCGAAGCAAGTCAAAAAACGAAAAACTCTTTCGTCTTGCGAGTTTTTTGTCTTCCGAGGCATTCATCTTGCGAGGTACCACTCTAGTTGTAAACCAACATACCACTGTAGTCAGACCTCGGGTTACAGATGCTTCAAG